>NC_069070.1:0-694166 GCF_025698485.1 Gossypium arboreum | reverse complement strand
CCTCACATCAATGCTTCCGGCCGTTAGTTCATGTTGACATGAAACTATAGCTTTGAGATTTTTTTCCCAAATTTTAGAACTCTTTCAGAAGGAAAGCACGTGCCTTTGGAGCGCGTGGTTCAATGTTTTTCTTTCTTTTGTTGATAGCATCATTTCACAGGTGGACACGAAGTAGGAAAAAGAAGTTTGTTAAACTATGTCATAAGTCCCCATACTTGTTGTAAATTTATTTTTAAGAATTAGTTCTGTTTTACACTGGGATTAAATTCTTGACAATAAGAAATTACAAGGAATAAAATTTAAAATTTTGAATAGTAGAGGGGGTTTTTAACAAAAAAAGGACAAAACCGATGTCTATTGCATTTGCAAGAGTGAAAAAGACAGCGTGTAGTGGGTTTCATAGTGACAAGAAAATGGAGGGAGTAGAAGGGGCCACATAGATGCAATTTGGACCGCACATTTGGGTCATTTAATGTTGATGAATTAGCGGAAGAAGAGATTGGATTTGGACAGTGGTAGGGTTAATACGTCTATTTGTAATAATAAAAATGGAAACTTTGAGAGTGCTGAAATTATTTCTATAGAATAAAATTTAGTGATTTTTTTTTTTTATCTTTTGGATTCTTATAAACTTACTCTGATTAAATAAATTTTGTTTCTGACTTTAAATTAAATTTTCAATTATTTTAAGTTTAAGCCTTAATTATTATTAAATAAAAATAATCTTCAAAAACTTGCATTTTGATCATCTTGATTAAGATAGAATTTCCATTTTTTTTCAATTATTGATTTTACAAGCAAAAATCGAACTCGATCACATTATTAAAAGATAAAAGGAAATTTGAATTAATTTACAATAAAGTTAAAAACAATTTTAGTCAGAGTAAATATTAAATTAAAATAATATCTATTAAAATGGGCTTGCACTAATACATTTTAGACTAGATACAATTTTGCATTTTATAGTTGAAACAAAAAAGGAAACCTTGGGCTCATCTAGTGATAACACAAAACATCCACATAAGAATATACTGAACCAGCATATCAAAATCTTAATTACATGTATGCATTCTTCAAAACATTGTACACCATATAGCAAGGTGAGAGATCTTTCTCAAAAAGACAATATAATAAAGAAATCTATCATGTACAAACTACAAAAACTTGTTCAGATTCCCTCCACAAATTATGTGCTCACTCCTATGCATACCTTTTGTTCATCCTAAATAAGAAAATAGACAAAATGTATCATCTTCTCTCCTGCACCTTAGGCGTACAATGGACATGCAAAACAAGTGTGCAAATCATAAAAATCTTATTAACAAACAAGGTTAAGATTTATATAAGTTTTTAAAGAAAGAGTGCAAAGACCATTACCGATGTCGGAAGAAAACAGGCGACACCCTCCAAACCGTTCCAAGAGAAATCTCATATGGTTGTGGAACCTAAATAAAAAAATTCTTATAGGTGTTTAGAAAGTGTCGTATATTCTTACTACCACATCATCATTTTAACTTATTTTAATAAATTTCCCCAATTCAAAATATAAAAATAATGCTCATGATTAGTCAATTTGTTATTTTCTTGCCCCAAATGGTTTTAAAGCATTGTGACCCTTCCAAATAATGATGTAGCCATCATGTTTAGAGAGCTACAAGCTCAAATCATTGAGAGCATGACATAATACTAATAATAGTTACTCATTTATGACATGGCATAAGAACAATAGTAACTAAAGAATAGAACTTCCATTCAAAGTTTAAAGTGACATAAATATCTAAGTGCTTAAAGTAATAATTAGTGATTTAAAATATGGCATAAGACTAATAATAACTAAACAATAGGACTTTCATTCAAAATTTAGCATGACCTAAGTAAATTACTACTTAGGATATGCTAAACTTTAAATGAAAGACCTATAATCAGCTATTAAAGCCTACAACCACTTAGCAAAGAAACATACTAAAATTCTAATTCTTCAAACAATGAAAGCATAGTTTCAATGCAATGACAATTTGAGTAAGAACTAAACAACCATACACTAGTTTTTATCTAAACACCATTATTAAATAAGCCTAATAAAATCCTAATTTCTTCAAAAAAGCCCTTGCAAATGAGACCATACATTCAAAAACAATGACAATTTGATACCTCCACCACTACCTCATTGAGCATTTTTTTCTTCTTTTTGAGTAAGAATTAAACAAAACTCATCTAAACAGAGTTCAACCGAACTTTCAATAGTTTTAACTCAAGCAGCAACACAGCCACAATGTAAAAAACTAATGGTAATGCAAATTTTATTAATCAAAACTTAAAAATAATATTCAGTATGTTAACAAGTTAACCTAATGAGCAATCTGAAAAACAGTTCAACTAGAAAACACCAAAGCATATATAATACTTAAAAAAGAAAGGAACTTGTTATTACTACAAAATGCTTTGCCAAAGTTGTGGATTTAGTCCTTGTACTTTTATCTGAAAAATTAATTGGTTTGATAAACAAACAAGGCTAAATTCTACTTTTAATCCCTCTGCTTTGAGAAATTATAGATTTAATCTTTCTACTTTTCAAAATTTAAAATTTCAATCCTCAACAAATAATAACTGTTAAAATTGACCAATTCGAAAGGTACAAAGACTAAATACAAAATACACAACTTTCTCAAAGTGGAGACTAATAACAGAATTTAACCTAAAACCAAATTAAAGAGAATCAATGCATTGAATAGCTGAGCAGAGATATAATAATGTTCTAATTAATAGCATGCAATTCAATGAAAGCATCTAAAACATGATTAATACATGCATAGCCATCATTAAATTTGATAAACGGCTCTATGAACTAAACAAAAGATTTGGTATTATTTAGCTAATAATATTTCTAAAAAACAGTAAAAAAAAAAAAGAAAAAGAAAAGAAGCGGGTATCATGTCTCCAAGCTGATTTACCATCAAAGAAATACTAATTCAGACGCAAATTACCCATTAAACAATTGAGATTCATCAGACACCCAGAATATATTTCAAGTTAAAAAACCCTAAATTTTCAAAAAAAAAAAGAGGGGAAATAAAAAGCGATCAGAACCTGTCGGAACTTCAATGTAACATCAAATTATTAGATCAGTGAATTACGAGTTTCTATCATCACATCGCTTTTGTTTCTCCCTTTCTTTTAAAAAAATTAAAAAAGAAGACATTTTTTAAAAATTTTAAAAGAAGAATCGGATTTTTGTGAGCTCAGAACTTCTTAGAGGGATTGTGTTACCGTCATAGATGAATCCTCTGGTACACAGAATAATTGTTCATCACTGCAATTAGTTCTACAAAACAAAGAGGAAGATAATTATTGAGAAAAAATAAATGAATCGCGTGAAGATCTGATAAGCTGATGAGTGAAATGAGTATTTATAGATGCAGAGAGAAACCCTAGCAGACTCCTTTTAGTAAATTAGTACATTAGTCCCTAAATTATCATTTTTTTATTAGTTGGCATTATTTTTGGAGTAAATTAAGACAAAATTTAAGGTGAATTTGAAAAATTAAGGTATAATTTAAGGGTCAATTTACAAAAAAAACCTTTTTTTGATAAGCAAATTTATGGGGTTCAAAAATATCAATATCTAATCTTACTAATATTAGTTATATCAATGTTGAAATGGTAAAGCGGATTAATATGAATTTTGGATTGCTGGTTTCTCAAAAAATATTAGTTATTGTTTGGTGATTATGGTTGAATTTTACGGTGCACTACAACGACTTCAAATAGTGTGGAATCTCAACCTAAAACAAGCTATTCAAGTGATCCAAGTAAATGGAGGTGAGCAACATTATTCAACTCTGACACGAGCAATTAATGATCTACTTTAACATCCTTGGATGGTTCGAATTTCACATATCTTCAGAGAAGACAACAAGGTAGCTAATGGTTTGGCAACATTGACATTCTCGAGACCTTTGGGTAATTTTATATTCATGCAACAATCAAATGGAAAATTTCAACTATTACATGATGATTATTCTGGAAAAGCTTGAACCTGTCTAGTTTAGTTTCACTATATCCATCTTTTGTAAATAAAAAAAAAAAGTAAAAAATTTCAATTATTTAGTTGATATTAACATTGGATATCTAAACAACATTTACCTATGTTCATTTTAGTTTTGCTTGATACCTGGTTTGGTCCTTATATAATACATAAATTGTTATTAATTTTAGCATTTGAGAATATTTCAATTTGGTACTTATATTTTCATTTGGTTTATAATGTTACCCAAACCCATTTTTGTTAAAATATTTATGTAGTAATAAAGAGTTAATAAAAATTTGTTACGTGTCTAAAATATCATCTTAGAGATAGAGGAGAATCTAGGGGGGCTAACATGGCCCCAACCCCCTAAAATAAAAATTTGCTATTTAGGCCCTCTAAGTTTTATTTTAAAATTTTAAATTAGTAAAAGTAAAATTACACTTTGTCCCCTAAAATTATAAAAATTTGATTTAATCCTTTAAAAATTATAAAGATATAAACTATAAAAAATAAAAATTCCATTCGCCCCCTAAAAAATTATTCTGGTTTCGCCCTTGCTCAGAGCCACATCATCAACGACAACTCATAATAAATGAAAATTACTATGATAATAATTATATCCACTTATAAATATAATTTCAACTACCTAGACATGTTTGGCTGACATATTAAATTTTAATTTATTAGGTCGCAATGGGTAGTATATATTGTAATTACACTGGTACATAAATCCAATTACCTTATTTAAGAATTATATAATGGTAAATCTCTCACATCGGAGACACTATTAAGTGAGAGTTGATTCTCTAACTGTGTAGACTTTAGAATATCTATTTTAACAAGTATTAATTATTATTAAAATTATCAATAATACTTTAGAGTTCATCATATATAATATATTAAAGTAGTCGACAATACGGTTACTAATAAAAAAATAAGAAAAACAAACAGCTTATGCAATTTTATCTAATTGTTCTAGTATTCTATATTTATTGGGATATTTCCCTCTCTAACATTTGGCATACTCCATATAATCATATGCTAGTCATTGACCAAGTTTGCTATCATCTGAATTTGTATCATTAAGATTATCAATATATTCTTCTTCCATGTGCTCTTCAAAGTTCAAGATATAGATTGTCCCAATTCCATAATACAATGTTTAGAACTACCCATAACTCATAGGAGTGAGTAAAATTCATTTCGACTCGAAAAAAAATTCAAAATTTGAATTATTAGAATCAAGTTAATCGAATTAACTCAAATTTTTTTTAAAATTTTGAGTTTGAATCGAGTTGAGTTTTCAAATTCGAATAATTCGAATAAATCACACTACCCCACCTCTAAACCATTATTCGAAGAGAGGTGAAAAGCATAAATTTATCTATTTAAAAACCGTATGATTGTGAGGAATTGAGTGAGTACTTATCCATCTATTGAGAGGAACCTATGTAGAGAAAATTATTGTGTAATCAAATTGTTTTAATAGTCTGTACTAAATTTTTATTGAGGAAAATCGTAGTCGGAAAAGCACTTTCATTGCAATTGTATGGGAGTGAAGTTGCAACAAGCATCAGGAAAATTGAGCTTAAATAATCTCTTATACTGTAAAAATTATAATAAATTACTCTTTAAGCGAATCTTGTAAACGTAAGATTGAATCTAGATTAACCAGTTGACTATATTCATTGTTTACTTTTTTTTAGTTGTAAGTTATTTCATTAAGTCACAACTCATGGTAAGGCAACAACAATTACATCAAAGTGTAAGTGTTGTAGATATCTAGTCAAGATTATTCTAATGTCATGAAATAACCTTGTTCCAAGAATTTATACTACCCATAAAGCTTGCTAATTTGACGGTAAAAGTGTCATGGAGGTTACTGTATTAAGAATTAGGTTATATTTTGTCTCTATTATTAAAAAAATAAGCAAATTAGTCCCTATACGTTAGAACAAAAAGAAAAGTGATTCTTACTATTAAAAATTTCATCAATTCCTACGGTTAAAAATTGGTGTTGCTAACAAAATAACTAAATAGTTACATGTGGCATGTCACATGCTCATCATTTTGACATACAAAGACCAATTTTAATTGTAAAATGAATAAAATTTTAACAAAATAATCAAATAGTTACACAAATAAAATAAAATAAAAATTAAAATTAAAACTTTATTAATCATTAAGCCCAAATATTTTTGAAGACCCAAAATATTTTACACAAAATCGGTTTTAGCTAAAATTGAGATTAAAAAAAGCCCCAACATCATGTTTAACCAAAAAAAAATCAAATTAAAAGCCCAAAATGTTTAAAATCAATAAAATAGGCCACTAACTAAATGTGCTCAAGCATTCAATTTAATCCAATCAACATGTAATTTTATGGGCTTTTGAGGCTCACTAAAGTAATTTCGAACTCTAAATAACTTAACATGTAATAATCTGAATTAGAAATATTTACAGGTTGGGTTGAGTCGACTTTAAGGATGATATTAATACATTTTATACATTCTTAAATTTAGCCCGTCTTTAAATATAAGTTTTATCCAAGCCCATCCATATTTGTCAATAGTTAATCCAAATCCATTTTAAACTTGTTCATATTATTTTTAAGCTTTGGGTCTTGAATGTTCAAGTTGAACTCATATTTTAAACAAACTTATTTTTTTCTAAGCTCATTTTCTGAGTCTAATGTTTTTAACTAAATCTACTAAAATTTTAGATAAATCTTCGAATTTGATGAGTAGTTCAACTTTATACATAGATCTAATTTAAATGCTTAATACATACAACAAAAGCCTTGCCAAAGCTCATAAATTTCATTCAAACACATATAGAATTTCTTTGTAAATGGGGAATATACATAGTACATATCATCACACTTTATTAAAGCTACCTCTCTCATCATCATTTTCATCACCTTTTCCTTCAAGCTTAATACATTTATACCATCTAGCACATGCTATATAAACAACCAAATCGATGGTTGTTAAACCAGCCAATAGAAAATAAAATCTATCTAAATGACCCTTATTGAGATTCCCTGGTATCCAACCAGGCATATGATCTTCAGTTGAAATCTTCATCACCATTGTCACGAGCAAGCTACTAACATAGTTCCCTAATGATATTGATGTCATACATAGTGCACTTCCGAAGCTTTTTAACCCGTCGGGTGTTTGTGCGTTGAAGAACTCGAGCTGGCCGACGTACATGAATACCTCCGATGCGCCAATAAATGCGTATTGAGGGACTTGCCAAAATATACTCAAGGAACTTGAGCCTTCAGAATGGATACAATCTTTGTTAGCATACTTTAATCTATAGCATTCTACAATTCCAGCTGAAACCATTGCTAGTATTGCTATGATGAGTCCGATTCCCATCCTTTGAAGCTCAGTGAGTCCTCGGGAACTCTTTTTTCGTAACCGGCTTACAAGTGGATCGAGGATTCGTCGGTAAAGGAATATGAACAACGCGACGCTGAGAATGTCGAAGCTAGACATGCTGGCGGGTGGGATACGGAAGTTCAAGACAATGACTTTCATTGCAGCGCCTTGCTCCACGAAGAGTGAGGCCATTTGTGTGAAGACAACAGAGTAGATTATGGTGCAAAGCCATATTGGGAGTAATCTTAGTATGCATTTAACTTCTTCAACTTGTGTAACAGGGCAAAGACGCCATGGTGTATAAATTCCCTTCTTTTGATCATCTATATCCCTTGTACTTATGTATGCTGCTTTGTCCAAGAACCTATACACAAGATCAAAATTTGAGCAGTCAAATATGACCCGAACTTAAATACCCGGTTCAATGAATTCAAACTCAACTCTACTTTATTTGTTCCTAACACTTAACCTGAAGCAAAAGTAATTTAAACACCAATGATCAAATAAGTAACCTGAAATGATTTGATTTGAATTTGAGTGTCAAACACAAATGATTCAAAACCGAAATGACCTAAATTAAAAACCTAAACTCAAAATGATTGGCCAAGTAACCTAACTTGAAGAAAAAATAACCTAAACACAAAATGATCAAATAAGTAATTGGAAGTGATCATTTGAAATCAATTGTCAAATACAAATGATCTAAATTTGAAATGACTCAATTTGAAAAATCCAAATTCTAAATAAAAATTATTCGAACTCGAGTGTCAAACATGAAGAAAAAAATATCCACAATAAAATTTAAAATAACTCGAATTTAAAAAAAAAATCCAAAAAGATTCAATTCAAAAAACACTTATAAACTCAAAATCGTAACCCAAAAACAGTTAGAATTTGAAGATTGGATTATGGTTAGATAATTACTTGAATTCATTGGTGTGGAGAATCTTTCTATTGCCATTGATAGAAGAATCATTTCGATCCACATCAAACAAGCTATCAGCATCAAGTGGCATATCAATGTTGCATTTCTTTGTTGCAGCCACAAGGACTTGACTGAACCTTGATAGTGGGTTCCCACTTGGCTTGAAATGCCTGTACCTGGTGGTTCCAGCTAGGAACAAAACAAGTGCAGCCAAGGCAGAACCACTTGACACCCAAAATCCAAGTGCCCACATCCCTTCATCTTCAAAATACCCCAAGATGGTGTTGGAGAAAAGTGACCCAAGGTTCAAAGCTAAGTAAAAGTAGCTAAAAAAGGCAACCTTGGAGTGACCTTCTTTAAGGTCGTTTTCATCGAATTGATCAGCCCCAAATGTAGCAATGTTTGGTTGATACCCTCCATTCCCTAGTGCAACTAAGTAGATTGAGAGGTAAAACAGAGCTATCTCAAAGCCTGAATGTGACCCACATTTTGTTTCTTCATCTCCACACCCTTTTGGTTTAATCAAGAAAAGGTATGATGATAGTGATAGTGACACCAATCCCTGCCATTTGAGGTTTTTCAAGGAATATATTTATATACATATTTAGGAATCATGTAGGTGCAATATTTGGATAATTCCATTTTAACACATATTATATTAATTAGTCTTTTTGTCAGCTTAGATGGTAATTTAAGTATTAAATGTCGGTATTATGTGGAATATGTGTAAAATATAAATCAAATTATAAACATTATGTAATTATTATATAAACATATTTGATCCGACACGTTAAAAACATAATTAATGAAAGATTAAATTTTTTTTTATCTTTCTTAACATTTTATATCTAAGTTGTTCTTGTAGTAAATACACATGCTTATAATTTAATTCGTTCAAAGTCGAATCCAAATAGATAGGCAGGCTTGTATTTTAGTCTCCAAAAGTTACAATTTTATCTCACAAAAAAATATAATTCAATTCTATCTCCTAAAGCAATTTCCAACTTTAACCCTATTTGTGTTTTAAGGAATTTTTACCTCATATTTAAGCTAACATTTAATATCAGCTAATGACTAAACTGACAAAAGAACACAAAATCTCATTTTCAAATTTAGATTATAGGTGGAATAAACTTTTGTCAAATTTATGCAAATATCCCATTTTTTTAGAATAAGAAGAGTTAACTTACAATGACAAAGATGACTTGAAAGATGGCACAAGTTTTGTATCTTCCCCAATAGGAATCACTGAGGAAAGCACCAACAAGAGAGAAAATGTAGACAGTGCCTGTCCATTTGCTGACATTGTTAGCAGCATCAGCATTGTTTTGGCCCAACACTCTTGTGAGGAACAGCACCAAATTCACCCCTACTCCAAAGAAAGCTAGGGTTGCTAGCCCTTGGTTCACTGCTCAATTTATTAATCCAAAAACATCAATAAACCATATGTGCAAGAGAAAAAGAAAAAAAAAAGATGATAAAATAGAAGATTTTTCCATTGGCTTTCACGTTAAGATCACGTTTAGCAACTGAAAAAGAACATGCAAATTATTCTCTGCACTCTGCAGAAAAGGAATAATGGAGGAGGACACGTGGCAAGAACCCAAGTCATGCAAAATCACAAAGGGGTGTTGTTTACGTGTTATGAATGTCTTTTTTCCCTTAATAGAAAGTTCTCTCCTCTCATTATTTCTGTTCATTTCCTTTTCCTTTCTACTAAACTCAGAGATTTGCGCCAACTGAAGATTTGAATATAATGAAAAAACTCAGTAAATGATATATATATATATATAAGTGTGTGTGTGTGTGTGTGTATAGAAGTATAGATGGTGATATATATGGATTCTGGACCCATGTATCCAAGTTTATGAGATCAGAAGCTGTTCTATATGATCTTTGGATAGTGAGACACTGCCTTACTGTTATTTACTGGTATTAAGTACAATGAAAAATGCTAAAGCTAATCTAAGGATATATATATGTTGTGTGTATGTATATATATATATATATATATATATGAAGAGCTTACAGAGAATGATAATTCCAGCAGTCCATTGTCCAGATTTTGCTTTTATAGCAGGTTGGCCATGCCAATCAATAGTTCCATCTTTAGTGCATGCTTCTTCTTGTTCCTGTTTCAACTCCACCTGCTTTATTGTTAAAATGATATTGATTAACATTTGCATGTAAATCTATCCACCATGTCTTTTGTATAAGCTAATAATGATATATAGTAAGAAAAAAAAAGTATATAAGGCTGAGGTTATACTGACCTCTTTACAAACCTCTGAGCAAGCCATTTTTGTGGTGTAATGTAGAAGATGAAAGCCAATATGATCACTAAGGGAGGAGAGAGTTTTGGAGAAGAAGGAGAAGAGAGGGAGGTGAATAAATAGAAGTGGCGAAGGTGATTTCAACGGTGGAGATTTTGCGTGGAAAAAGCAAAAAGGGGAATGCCCACATGGCCAAATCAACAAAGAGAAAAATATATATTATACTATATTATATTTTATAAGATTATATGCAACATGTTTGGATTGAGAAAGTGATGGGTTTTGGGGTGGTGTAGGGGATGTTTTAACATGTTTATTTTTTATTTTTTTTTAATGTCTAGTTGTTTGGATTGATGAAGAATATGGGATTTCTTTTGGGGTCCCTCTCCAATATCCATGATGTGTCTCTCGTTGGGTTTTATTTGATATTGACAACAGATTTGAGACACTTGAAATTCTTCCTTGTTTCCAAGAATTTAATTGGTTTACTAGTAAATTCCTCGGGTAGCTTGCTAGGTATAACTGTTTATATTTAGTATATCTATCCAACGTAAGTTAATCTGAAATATAAGAATATTTGAGTAAAAATATTAAATTAGAAAAATAAGTTTAGGTAAAAAGAAAAAATTAAACCCTTTTAAAATATAGATTGGGTTCAAGTTTGGATATTCAAGGTTTGAGTTTGACCTGTTTTATGTTATATTATTTTTATATATTATGTAATTCATAACACATAAAAATTAAATATATAGTAGTATATAATACTATTACTATGATGTAAGCATTTAAAATGGTCAATGTGACTATATGTAAAATTTTAATAAATAAAAATATTAAATTAAAAATAATATAAATATATTTTTAAAATTTTTTAAAAATAATATGCAGACCTAAAATGGTCTTGGGTTAGTCATTTACAAATATGGATAAATTTGGGCAAAATTTTAAGCTCATATTTTGGCCAGGCCGAGTTTCGACAAGCATAAAGTGTGTTAATATCATGTATAGGCTAAGTTCGAACCTGCCCTGACCCGACCCATGAACATCTTTATTGCCAGGTAAGTCTTTAATGGATTAAAATGCATGTATGACAACACCTCAAGTAATAGTATCATTGAGGACTTTATATTAGGAGTTAAATTACATTTTGCCCCATTTATACAAAAATTGGGTAAAATAGTCGTTATACGCTAGATCAAAGAGTAAATTAGTTATTCTGTTAAAATCACATCCAATTTTAGGGTTAAAAATTGGTTATTGTATGTCAGCATGAGGTATAAGTAGCATGCCACATGACACTTTTTGGTTGTTCTATCAACTACACAAGTTTTTAATAGTACAAATAGATAAAAATTTTAACAGAAAGGATCAATTTGCTCTTTAATCTAGTGTACATAGACTAATTTGCCCATTTTTTAAGTAGTAATGGCAAAATTCAATCTGACTCCTACTACAAGGACCTCTATAATACTTTTACCCAACAACTCATAATAGGAATTATACATTATAGGTCTCAAACCTAGGTACTCTAGATGCAAGATCTCTACTTTTCCCAACTATGTCAAAACCTATAATAATTTTGATTTTCATAGATATAAAAAAAAGCATTAAGTATTTAAATAACAATATGATGTAATAATGTAAGGTTAAGATTGAAAACTAGGCTACATTAACTTAATTAATTATACGTTGCTAGCTAGTTTTTACATGTTTTATTCGACATTGATATTTGTGGACACTGTCACCCACATGCACGTACGTTGTAAGATGAAGAACAACAAAAAGACATTAATTATGTCGGTTTTTGCTTAAAGTTCACTTATAAAAATAAAATTTATAAATAAGCCCTCGTGGCTAGTCCTTTAAAAATTATATACCACATCAACATTGGAAGAATTAAAAGAAATAAGTTTTTTTAGATTTTGTACGATTATAATTAGGTTTTAAATCTTCCACTTCCCTCTTTGGATATTTCATATTAAAATAAAGAAAAAACAATTTATTCGAACTAAATTCGTGTTGATTTTATTTTTACTAAAAGCTAGATTATATTTTTCATATATGTTAGATTAGATAGTAAATTGATCATTCCGTTAAAAATCTATCCTTATTTACTATTAAAACAAGTGTCGTTTTTAATTATTTTATTAATCATGTCGGTTTTCAATAGTAAAATGAATAAAATTTTTGATCTAATATTCAGAGACTAATTTATCTATTTTTGAATAACAAAACACAAAATTCTCGTCTAATATTTTTGCAAAAATTATTACACCAAGACCTAACATCCCTAATTTTCCACATCTATCAACATAAAAAGAAAATAGAAAAGAGACAAAATTATTTTAGTGATAAATTTGTTCAAATTAATGCGTGGGGGGCACCATTATCAGCATTAAAAAATATGTCATAATTGAGGCCATGGTAGTCCCATTATTTATATCTCATTGTTAGTTAATTTGTAAAAATAAATAAATAAATAAATATATTTTTTTTTTTGTTCTCAAAGTTGAAACACCAATCCACCTTCATGGTAGGTAAAAATATAATAATAATAATAAGTTATTTTCCCTAGGAGAGTTGATATGGCAAAAGGCAAAAAGGAATTTTATGATAGTGAAATGCAATAGCTCGTATTCTCTGACTTGTGTCCCAATGGCACTAACTTATCAATGACGTCCAAACCTAAAATCCTCGTAGATACAATAGATTTATTCTAATTTTTGTAATAATAAATCATTAATAATATGTATACAAAGAGTGGCTTATCATCCTCATCCATGCTCATACCCCATATCTTCACCTTAGTTTTATAATATTAATATATTTTGAATTGCAACATTCTATACAATAATAAGATTCATTGTATTCTTCAAGGAAAATATAAATTCGCCTTTGAAGATGACATTATAGGAAAGAATAATCACGAATCTCGAATATAAATCGTAAAATAAATATGGAGAATTCCAATTAGAAATTAATAGATTTAAGAAGCTTAATACTTGTTTTGGCTTTTGTATTATAGTGAAGTTTCCACTTAGATCCTTTTACTATTTTTTTAAAAATATTTTTGTATACTTTATTTTCATTTTGTCCATCATGTTAACCCATTGATCGTTTTTGTTAAAAAAAATCCCGTGCCCGTGTGACTGTTTAAGCCAATAAATGAAAACATAAAGACAATAGTAAAAGGGCCAAAATGAAAATTTCATTATAATATACAAGGACCAAAATATATATTAAGCCAATTTAAGGACCTAATATGATTGACGGAGTACCAAAACGAAAATTTTACTATAATACAAATGTCAAAACATGTATTAAATCTATTTAAAAATATATTTAAGTCTAAATTATTTCCAATGAGACAATATTTTAATAGTAAGATTGAGGTTCTTGGAAATACGAGATATTATATTTTGATTTCATCTTGTAAATTATTAGTGGAT
Source organism: Gossypium arboreum (assembly GCF_025698485.1). Lineage (NCBI taxonomy): Eukaryota > Viridiplantae > Streptophyta > Magnoliopsida > Malvales > Malvaceae > Gossypium > Gossypium arboreum. The sequence goes on along the minus strand of NC_069070.1, from coordinate 680,103 downwards.
TCTCAATTTAGATTTATTATGCTTTAAGTTACATAATGTGTGAATTCGGTCGTATTTTGTAATATTGATTTTGATTATAATTATTCAATTGCGTTTTTTGTAATTGTAACGGGGATTAAACCAGGGGCGTAGATAGGGGGCTGACATGTGCCCCGGCCCCCTTAAAATGTAAAATTGTATTTTTGGCCCTTTAAATTTTTTAAAAATTTTAAATTAGTAAAGGTAAAATTTTACTTTGGTCCCCCTAAAATTATAAAAATTTGATTTAATCCTTTACAAATTATAAAGATCTAAACTATAGAAAATTTAAATTTCATCCGCCCCTAAAAAAATTTTCTGGCTTCGCCCCTCGATTAAACTTACATAATTAAAAAAACGTAATATCAAATTTAACCTTTAACATTTACATCTTTTGTCAATTTGACCCTTATTCTTATTTTGAGCTAAATTTAACATCCAACCTTTTCAAAAGAGTTGTATTATTGTTCTTTTAGCAGAAATACTGACTAAAATATTAGATTTTTAAAAATTGCAACCCATATGACAATTCTCATATACTCCATGGTTTTTTGAATTTTTATGAACCTTTTACAACTTTTCTTTTTTGAATTTTTCTTTTTTTTATTTTTAAAATTATTTGTTGACGTGTCATATAAAATAAATAGTGCCATTTCAGCCTGAAGTGTACGTGAGTTGTTATACTAGTTGCCATGCCAGCATTGTTGAAAATAATTAATGTTTTAGTAATCATTTCTTTAAAAGAACGATTTGACTCATTTTGAAAGGCAAATGGCCAAATATAGCTCAAGAAAAGAATATGAACCAAACTGACAAAAAAATACAAATATAAAGAACTAAATTTAATATTATACCTTTAAAAAAACTTCAAATTATCCTTAAAAAAAGTCAAATTAAGTGATCTACTTCCCTTCCAACACAAGAGTCAGATTCCACTTATATTCTTTTAAAATTTTCAAAAAACCCATCAACTTCAGTACCAAATTTATAGGAATAATAATACCCATTTCATATTAGGGATTTGAATGATTCATCGTAAGTTGGTATTTTGAGGCAGACAGTTACCTGATTTAGTCCATGTATGCTTATCACCATTTTTCTAAATTATCTTTAATCTTCAGCTTTTATGGAAAGGAAAATCTTCCCTTTATTTAACCACAACCAAAAGTCATCCATTATTTTATCTGAGATTATATATAGAGAGAGAGAGTTTTGGGTCTTAAAATTCAATCATATTTTCTTTTTTGATATGTGTTGTTTTTTGTTTTTTTTTTTTTTTATAGTGGGATTATGTCATTGATATCCATGAACATAAAGGAAAAAAACTTTGTTGAATTTGTGGGCGATAATAATATTTGATTTCATTTGTATGATGGAAATTAGATCATGATGGTGGGGTATTTATAAACAAAAAACGAATCACTAATATTATAATCTTCCTCAAGATAGATCATGTCTCTTTGCCACTAGCCGGGAACAATGGCCTAACCTATTGGGTCCTTTTTCAATAATTGTAATGTTGCATGCTCAAGCTAAAAGTCGCTAAATTGAAAATTTATCAGTTCATCATATGTATCTTAGGTTGAATTTTGATGAGTAATTCATTTACTTACAGTTCCCTTATATTTATTGATTATCTAATATTTAACTAATATTAAGTTACCTTATATAGTTGAATCATAATGCAAAAAAACAATTTATATTAATAGATAATCTAAATAATTCATATTCAGATCGAATTTGAATAAATTAATTAAAAATTATTATGCCGTTTATCAAGTCCTAAGCAACAACTCCCCTTACCAACAACATATATCTACTTCCCTTTTATTCATGGAAACTCCTTTCGAAGGTCTTGTATATAGTAAAAGACTTCAAGGTTCTACTATTTGATGTGATGATGCTAAGTGTTCAAGAAATTAAGCTCCTTTTGAAGATGAGCAAGAGTGTGCCTCTTGAATAGCATTCAGAGACTATATTGCAGCAGTTGTGAGCACATCATGTAACTCAAATTTCTCATGATTCTCACTTGGTTTCGCTAGTGCAAATGGTGGTAGTACGTCATTAACATGACTTCCAACAAAGAACTTGACAAAATATTTCAGCTCATCTGCCGTCAAATAGTATTTAATAGTTGTGACTTTCTTTTGGCTTCCCATTACTTGATAAATTAGAGAAGGAAATGGCAAATCATGTAACTGCAGATTTTGACAATCTTCCTTACTTTTTCTCTTTTCTCACTCATAAGAATGATGTTGTGATTTATGTTATAACAATTTTTATCAAAGTTGGTCATTCAATAGGCTCATATATGTTCACGGTTTAATTTACATATTTTAAAAATAATTTATATCAAATTTGAATTGACAATTAACATCTAAATTAATAATTAAATTAAAAAAAATTAATGATACGAGATTAATATTTTAAAGATTGAATTAAAATATTTCGACCACTGAAGTGAGCGCATGCAATATCGTTTATTTGAATACAGCTTGCACCATAAAGCTATAAAATTATCACTGTTATATACGCATATATTATAATATAAGTATGAATATGATTCCTATTTTTGCTTTAAAGTTAACAAATAATATAGCTGACTTGACTTAGCCACTTGGATGGAGGTTTAGTATGCATGATTTTAGGCTTGAAATGTATTACTATTATTATTTAGCTCATACCACACTATAAACAAATAGACATGATTGATATTATATTGTAATTCTTAGAGTAGTAATTGCATTTTTTGTAATTATAAAAGATTGTAATTTTTAGATGTGTTTGACTAACAAAGTGTAATTACATCGTAATTTCCTATGTTATATTTAGTAATATAAATTGTAATTACATAGCTACATAATTTAAACATGTGCAGATATAGCATTTCTATTTATATATGTCTTTCTTTTATTCCATTATAACGCTCTAATAGAGACAAGACATGGCATGCTCTATCAAAATTCTATTTTTCTTTTATTTTAATCTATTCAATGAAAAATTGAAACACGATAATTTCTTGCTGATTCCCTATGGACATCATATCTAGATAGATAAAACACCTCATTAGATAACTATAACGTGTAACAACTTATGCTCGGGGTTTACATAGACTGATAATTGATGTTATATTATTATAATATACTTGAAATTAAGAAAGTTTTTTATTGAAAAAAATCAATTTAGTTATGTATCCAGTTTTATTTTCTTATACCATTAGAAAAAGACAAGTGAAGAAGAATCGTCCATTTTAAAAAAATACTAATTACTATAAAAATTATTAGTTTGATAAAAATAATTTTTAAACAAGTAACAAAAATTAAAATCAAATCGTCATATGTATTATGTATTATGAAGTGTTCTAATTATACTTAAGATCTATTAATTACAATGTTTATTCAAACATGTCAACTTATGTAATTTTAAATAATTACACTCAAATTCAATTACTAAACAGTTTTTCAATCACTAAAATAATTACCTATCCTAATAATATTGTTCGATAATTATGGTTAAAACAATCATAGTTTTTAGGAAAAATTATTTATTAGTAATAAGTGGAAGCAGCTTAAATCAAAGGTGAAACGAAAAAGTTACTCTAAACTACATTCTTTTAATTATTATAATAATATTATTATTAATTGAACTAAAACTCAATTTACAAAATTACATCTAAGTTGCAACATTTATATTTGGCATCGCAGTCTTCTAACCCAAGGGGTTGTTGATGGCGCCTTGATGTCACGGCGTCCCTTTGCCCCTACCTCCTGTTTCCATGCCACGACCTTGGAATTCATGCCAAGATACCACCTAATAATGCAACGACCTTAGGCCAATTTTTTTTCATTTTCACATTTTGGCCAAGTCGCGAACTTATGATGAGTCTAAATTCACCTCTTTTAGTCTGCTTAGCATCAATGCTCTCATCTTTACACCCATCAAATTCAAATATAGAATAAAAACAAAAATTAAAACTAAACACACAAAATGGTTAAATAAAAACAAATCAGAAGTAAAATCCTTGTAATAACAAATTTAATTCTGAAATTGCCTAGTTGGAAGCACTAGTTTTAACGTTGTCGCTCGATGACCTTAATTTTTTCAACAAGGTGGCTCATAAGTAACACCACCAAAATTCTCCTTCGTTGAAGTTAGGCTAAATTTCCACGCGTCTCTTATTCTTCAACCAAAACATCAAGTCTCTTTTTGACTGCTTCTTTTTCCTACAATTGGAGCTCAAAAATTTCATTAGTCGAGAAAGATTAATTATCATCTAAAGTGCTCACCGAATAACTTCGTCAATAAGTATATATCCAAAGTATCGTGCTCATCACAAACTAAAATGTTATTAGCTTAAAAACCCCGTTCATTAACACTCAACTTCATTCTCAATTTGCATTCTAAGCTCACCTTTCTCGACATCAATTTGAGTTTTAGAAGTTGCTAAAATATTCATCCTATGCTCAAAGGCATATTAGGGTTAGCTTCATAGTCTAAAACTACAAAGTTAGTAGGCAAAATAAATTTTTCGACCTTTACTAAAACATTGTCAGTTACTCCGATTGGATAGACTAAAGTTTGATAAGTTAACTGAAGAGCAATGAGAGTAGGCTTACAATTATCCATACCTAGCTTATGTTATATAGATAGCGGAATAAGATTAATTCTAGCCTCTAAATCACATGAAGCTTTCCAACATATGAATCTCCAATTGTAACTCAGACAATAAACATACCCGTGTCCTTAAGATTTGGAAGGATTTTGTAGATATCAATGTACAATCAACATTCTCGTCAATTAAGGGTGGCTTTGGATGAACTATTAGGTGCGATACATTTAGCTTATTTTTTGTTTCACGTTACAATATTGTTAGGATATTTAATTTCACCGTCACTATTATTTTTATACTAACTGGAAATAAACGCACCACCTATCAAATAGCAATCATTTCATAACCATGAATCATTCACTGGCTTAATTAAGTGCATCAGAGAGCAATCAGATTGCCAACTTCGACTTCCTCATAACTCACCTTTTCCCCTTCTTGCAGATACACTCATCTTCCAAGCTCCCAATTCAAAAGTGCATTAACAAAGATAATCATTATTTTTTTAACTTGAAGAAATTAATATCTCAAGTCAAAATAAGGGTAATTTTATCTTACTATATTATTTTTTTAACTTTCTATCTACATAGAAAATTAACTTTCCCACCAATTATCAAGGGAACCACTTTCTATTATTCGTGGAAAAATAACTCTCAAGCGAATATTACATTCCAAGTAAAATAAACACTTTTTTTTTATATACCAAACATTAATTCCTTAAAAAGTTAAAACTTTTCAATCATACCAAACACTTTTTAAATGTTTGATCATGCCAGTAAAATTTTTGCGCTAAAAAATCTATATCCATTAATAAAAAAAACTATGTACTTAAAACTTAATTAAAGTACTCATAATTTCTCATCATTTAAGAGGAAAAAATAACTCTAAAATTTATATAATATAAAATAGTATGTTTAGTGTGGCAAGTCAATGTTAATGCAAAGCATATACATCAGAGAAAATTGAGAAAATAAAAAACACTTCTCATAACTTTTCTATCTCTTACTTTTATCTCTTCACTTTATTATAGACAATCACCTTCCCAATTACCTACACAAAACGATCAAAATATGTGGAGGTGAAGTAGACTATTGAAGAAGACAAAGTGGCTAATTAACATCTTAATTCATTATATTTAATTTAAGTGGGTTTCATTAATATGATCAATCAAATCGTCTACATTCATCCATATATTCTTTTCTTTTGTATATACTAACTTTTCACTTTCACATTCCACTTTTAAGTTTTTTTTTTTTTTGGTTCATTCACTTTTAAGTAATTGTGGTGATGAAGAAAACCACAATGAAGTTAAATTAAAACTTAGGGTTTTAGGCCAATCCCTAGAAATTGCCAAAAGCAGGCCTATAACAAATGGACAAAACATGAGAGAAATCATGTGTTCTACATATATTATAGTGAATTGAGGCGTTGAGTTGGGTGAATTCGATTTTAACTTTTTTGAAAAATATTAATTTGGGTTAGTTTTAGGTGAGGATTATTTTGTGTTTGTATTTTTTTGAATTCAAATAATTTTGGATGCAGTTCATTTGGGTGCCAGTCGAAGTTGAATGAGGTCTTTCGAGTTTTGTCATTTAATCTAGCACTTGATTTGGGGTTATTTTGGGTTGCTTATTCGAGTCATTTTGAGATTGAATCATTTTGGGTTCATGTCATTTCAAGTTTAGACCATTTTGGACCCAAGTGATCATCCGGGTGCCAGTCGAAATTCAACAGGTCATTTCAAGTTTTGTCATTCAATTTGGCACTCTAGTAGGGGTCATTTGGGTTACTTGTTCAAGTCATTTCGAGTTTGGATTATTTTGGGTTCATGTCATTTCAAGATCAAAACATTTTGGATTTAGGTAATCTAAGTGCCATTCGGAGTTCAGTGGGGTCATTTCAGTTTTTTCATTTTATTTGGCACTCAAGTTGTGGTCATTTTGGGTTATTTCGTGTTATTTCAAGTTTGGATCATCTCGAGTTTAAACCATTTTGAATTCAAACTATCTGAGTACCCATCAAAGTTTAGTAGGATCATTTTGCGTGTTTTCATTCAATTTGACACTCAAATTAGGATCATTTTAAATTACTTGATTGAGTCATTTTAAATTTAAATATTTTAGGTTTAGATCATTTCTAATTCAAATCATTTTTATATCAAAGCTAGACATGTTGGAATCATTAACTTTTAATGGTAAAAATATGAATTGAATTCGTATTCAAATTGATTATATCAAGTTTTAAAATTCAGAACAATGGGGTGAAACAGCTAATTTCCTTGAAGGTTCATAATAGGTTCAATACTGTGCCCTCCAAGCAAAATAGTACAGTGTAATGGGACAATGAAACAAAATTGACTGTGTGCCAAGTCACCTTTGATTATTTAAGCCTGATCCTCCCTGTAATAATTAAAAAAAAAAAAAAAACAGAAGGCAGTGGTGACCCAAACAGCCCTGCCGTTGATGTAAGAACAATGGCATATTATCATAAAACAACATTACAAATAAGTAGCTGACTCGATATCCACCAACTTATATGATATAAGCACTGAGCCAACCTCCATTGGGTGTCATAAATTATCAAAAAAACCTTTATGTTAAATGATGTTATTATTGGAAAGGGAATTAATTGTTGTTGGGAATCTTATATATTCGGGTAAATATGCAGACTTTGTCTAGCAGCAGGAATCTGAGTTTTATTTATTATAAGAAGTAAAAACATGGTTTTTTTTAATTAATGTAAGAATTGGAATCTTAAATCAAACAAACAGAAAATAAAAAATATAGAATCTATGTCCTACCTATGAAAATTAATCAGTTTGTGTTCCAAGTTGTTTCCTTTCAAATAGTTCTTTCAAGAATATTCGAAGAAGTTTAACTTTGAACTTCGGATTTTGAATCAATTTGATTTATTATAATAAAAAAAATTAATAATCTAGAAATGTTTAATTTAAATTTGAATTGATCGAAATTTTAAAATGATCAAAATTCAAAATAATTTGAAATGAACTTTCGTGTTTGGTCTGATGGTTAAGAGATATTCACTAATAGAACCCATCCGAGTTTGAGCCTTCGAAGGGGCAAGAGATAGACCTTTATTTGAGCAGCTTCCTTTGGACGTAATGTGTGTTAGTGGTGTGAGTATGTCCTTACCATATGTATATGTAAGCACCAACCTTCTAATTATGCAATATCAAAAAAAATAATTCGAAATGATCTAACACGAAATGCTCGAACCTTGAAACTAAATGACCTAAGCTTCAAATAATCCAAATTAGAAACAATCCAAACTTAAAACAACCAAAAATTCAAATTTTTATCTGAAATTTAACTTGTCCAATTCACATTCTACTTCAAAGGCTCTACTCAAAGTTGATACAGCTTTTGGGCCATATTCAGTACCAAGAACTTGGGCTTAAAAGATCATGGTCTTTCCTCAAATTAAGAAGCATTTTGTGCCAAATATCATGTTTAATCATTCGATTGACTTGGAGGACAAAGGAAGTTTGAAGTGATAAATATACTTATGTTTATCTTTATCCTATCCTTATGTTTTAAGAGTTTTGGAGTTGATGGTAAGTTGTTCTATAAAGAGATTTATTTGAATATTTTTCAGCTAATTTATGAAGATAATTATCAGCATTTAAGTTAGTAATAAGTTCTTATCTCTTGGCTGCTTATCACGTTGGAGAACAGCTTATAAATAGGTTGATTGATCGACTTTTTTCTTCAACCATTTTGGGTGTTTTAGACACTCCTTGTTTAGAGGTTCTTTATGGAGAGATATTATATGTAACATGAGGTATTTAGGGAGAGTGATTTGTAATAATTTGAGTTTAATTTTAAGGCTATGATTATATTTGCTTAAATTAAGAGTTGTACTGGATGAATTAATAATAAAACTATTCTTTGAGCAATGCTCCAGAGAGTAGAATTGGAGACTCTGAATGGTGTTAACAAATTTACTGTGTTGATTCTCTCTTTATTATCTATTTAATTCACGGTTTTTGACTGATTGTGCAAACTCTCTAGTTCTGCCAAGCTTCTATTCTAACAGAAGTTAAAACGAAACTATTATTTTAAATGGTTGTAAACTAAGTCTTTTTGCTCCACCATTAGTTTAAATATCATAGGTGGAACGAAGTGCAAACATGAAGACTTTTTACGATTTATTATACCAACAAACATAACTCAATAGTAAGAGACACTTAACAAAAAAAATAACAATAAAAATATATCAATTAAAATTTTAAGATATCAAAATTAACTTTACTGTAATATGAAAATATTTTTCATTTAAGACATTTATTATTATGAAAAAAATCAATACACGCAATTAAAAATAAATGATGAATTTGACAAATTGATGACTTAGTGAACCAACTAGAGCCTTGTACCATAAGTGGAAATAAGACATCAGCTAGGTAAACAAACAGCATTGATGTTTTTTCCCAAACAACAAATCATGGTACAATTCAGCATAAAAATTGTGAAATACATTGAATTGAATTATTCAATCCAATTCAAAGGGAACCGTAATTAGTGGAATTAAATATGATATGCTACCTGTAGCGACGTAAAAATTTAGCTTAGCTTTCGGTTGGTCGCTAATTGTGGCGATTTATTAAACATTTGAAAACCAACTTTCGATTTTATTAAGAAGGGAGTCGCCACCGATCCTTTTTATAGGTGTGATCGGACACCTAATAAAATTATTTTAAAACAAAAAGAAGGCCAAATTTAGGTCTACGTGAAAGTCCAGAGAAAAATTGGGGTTCGGGAGTCAGTTACGCGCGAGGAAGGTATTAGCACCCTCGCGACGCCCAAAATTGGTATCTCGTAAACATGTGTTGTCTAGATTTTCAAAAATACGAGTTCAATGTAACATTTAGTCGAGATCCGATTAAAAAGATGAGAAATTTTCAATTCTTTAGATTTTTGAGAAGGACATACCGTTTTAACACGAGTCGATTGATGTTCATCCAACATAGCGATGAAATCAACGACTTTGTGTTAAACCGACATGTTGCCTTATGTATTAAAATTAATTAGAAAAAGATTCCAAAAGTAAGAATTTAAAATAAATAAATGATGTGAATAATGACATTATGAATAAAAAATATTAACATGGGATACTAGAACATTCGAATAACAATAACAATGACATTTGCAAAAGAAATAAAGACAAATCATGAATAAATACAAAATATACTTAGCAATAATAATAGCAGATAATATGTACATAAGATGACATGCAAAAATATAATGTACGACATATATACATGACGTATGAAAATATAATGCCTAAAAGATACATATGTGTAGTAATATTAAATATGTATATGTATATATACATAGTACAGATGAACATTATACGATATATATTAGGAATATAAAAAACATGTATTTATACACTAATAATCATAATAAAAGATGTATGTACACCAAATAGTACATAATATTGAAATAATATAATAAGTGGCAATAGTGAAAATAATAAGTATAATAATGAATAATATGATATCTGAAAATAATATTAATATAAAAGTATATATACATACATATAATAAAATATGTGTACTAATATATAATAAAATATAATATATACATAGTATGGTATTAAAACATAGATATAAAAATATAATACTAAAATATACATATAATATATAAGGGTATATAAGAATATACATATACATAATATAGAAATAAAAATATATGTATAGCATCATTAAAAGAATATACACATAAGAATATATATATATATATATATATATTAAAACATACACGTAATAATATTATTTAAAGAAATACATATTAGAAATGTCTATACATAATATGGGATTAAAAAATATATACATAAATAATAATAAGTAATGAATAAATATAATGAAAATAGTAAAATGTCAAGTAAAAAGAAAATATAATATATACACAAAAACTAAGTATAATAATGATGTAAAGGAAGTAAAATAATAATATGTTAAAATAAATAATAAATATAATAATGTGAAATAGTAAAAGTATGTTCATACGTATATAACAAAAAATATATTAATAATACTAATAATAATAATACAACAACGATAAATAAATGTAAACATAATAATACAAAACATCAAAATTAATTAATTTAATAGTAAAGAAATGAAAATAAACTAAAAAGGACTAAAATTGAACAAGAAACAAAGTTTTGGGGCTGATTCAAACAAAAATAAAAAGAAAAGGACGAGATTATAATATGTGTGCAACTTGGAGGGTCAAAAGTACGATAAATCCCTCTGGTCAAAACGCAGCAAAGACGATGACCAAATTGTAAATCACGGCGTATTTTGGGTTAAATTAAAATAATTAAAACTTGATTGAAAGATAATAAAAATGCGGAAGGGCCAAAAGCGCAATTAGCCCTTCCGCACCAAAACACGTGGATCCTAGGCCGGACGGGTCGGGTCATGGTCGGACATAATGTTTAAAGGGTGAAACGACGTCGTTTTGGCCATAGGGGTTAAGGCTTAAAACGGCGTCGTTTTGATTCCTTATAAAAGTAAAATTTTGACCCTTTTTTTTTTTTTTTAATTTTGCTACTGCTTCTAAAAAAAGAGAGAAAGCTCTCCTCTTTCTATGGCTGGTCGATTTCAGCCATGCTCGCCAGACTTCCATGACGTGTCACGCCATTGTTCTCCGTCCGCCATCATGGAAATTTAAAAGGTAATTTTCTTCCCTTTTTAATATTTCCTTTTTATTTAAATATTTATTATGAAAATATTTATTTTTTAAAATAAATAAAGAATATAAATTCTAAAATACAAGAATGAAATATGTAAAAGAAAAGTAATCACCTTAGATGCTCGATTTTTTGTGTTGTTCGAATCACTGTTTGTACAAGTATGATATTCTAACTTAAATATTTTCCCTTGAGCATTCGTATAAACATAAAAAAAACGAAAAACCAAGAAAAAAAAATAAAATTCCCCCCCTTTACATTGCTTTTTGAATCGGGTTTTATAACCCATTTTACAAACTTTTTCTATTATTCTTGTCATGCTTTTTGCCTTGGTCTTTGCAGGTGCAGAGGCATGGTGGTGGCAGATGGTATGGGGGTGGTCAGGGGATAGTGCTGAGTTGTCAGAAGCATGGGCAATATTGGGCTTGTACACTACCATACCTAATAAATGCAAGTGGAAGAAGAAAATAGTTGACTTAAAAAACACAGTTTTTGAAAAAATATTCACCCTTCTTCGTGATGTTAAAGAAATTGATCAAATAGATCACTACTATTGACACCATTTTCAAATTGAGTTTTGGAAAATAGGAATCGATTTTAAAAAATGAAAACGGGAGTCGCCACCAATTTTTTTAAGTGTGATTGGATCACCTTTAAAACATTTTGTTTTAAAATCATTAGTTTTGGTCCACGAAATAAAAGAACGGGTTCGGGAGTCGGTTACGTACGAGGAAGGATTAGCACCCTCGTAACGCCCAAAAATTGGTACCTAATTGATTATCAAATGTCTTTAATGTCGAAAGAAAAAAAAAATTTAAGATGTAGTCCTCTTTAAAATATTTTAACTTTGAAAATTGGGATTCACTAGCGTCAAAGTATTGACATTAAGTTATCCTTTTTGAAATTCCTATCTCAAACAAAGAAAACGCTATATCCAATAAGTTAGGACATATTGCTTTGAAATTCCAAGATAGTGGCTTGCATTTAGAAAACCTCTAAAAAAACTTAGAAGGGTACTTAATTATTCGAATTCAACGAGAAAAGTGGCAACCCAATAAGTTAGGGCACTGCTTTCTCGAAATTTCCAAACACCAAGCATTGCCTTATTTACAAAAAATCTTATTTCGAGGTAACAAATAAATGAATAAAACGAATAAAAAGATAATAACAAATAAGCTAGGAAATATTCGAGATTAAAAAAACTAGTAATAAATAAACAATCATTATGTAAGACTAAAGAATGATAGTATAGTGAAGATAATAATAATATTAATAGTAATAATACAAATAAAAATTTTGGAATGATGTGTGAAGTTATATATATGTATGTGAATATATAGATAAGTAAACAATATATATAGTGAGTGAAGAGTAAAAGGTAAAACAAGTGTATTTAAAGAGTAATGGGTAAAAATATAATAATAGTGTAATAGTAGTAATAACGTAATAGTATTAGAAATATACGATATATAATATTGAAGGTAAATACATAATATATACATATTAGAAATAATCATAATATTAGAAACAACTATTAATAATACTACATAAATAGATATATATATATATATAGTAGTAGCATATACATGATATAGTTAAAAATATATAAAGTAAGATAATATGGGAAATAGAAAAATATATAAACGATATAATATTAGGGCATATGCAAAACAATAAAAATACAATATTAAAAGATATATATATATATATATATAATGTATACATAATATAATATTAAAATATTTACATGGTATATACATAATAATGTAAAAATAAACTATTAGTAATATTATAAATATATACATATAGTAGTAATAATAATATAAAGGTATTTCATATAAACAGGTATGCACGTGAAAAAAAAGAAAAGAGAAAAATAATAATTACAAAAGTATGAAATCAAAATAATATGTAGAAACATGTTTATTCTAAAAAGAATAACTGAAACTTAATTGAGAGAAGAAACAAAATCCAAGAGATAACTTACAAGTAAAATAAATTATTGAAACAGAACTTTGGGCTAAAATTAATTGCGTATAAATGTCCGAGATCTAAAATTAAAAATGCCCCAAATCTTAAAATACCGCGCAAAAGGGGCAAATTGAAATAGCACACAGACTGCAGGGCCAATTTAAAATAATATAAAACTTAAATATGGCCCGATTGAAGGCTAACACAAAAGAGGGGACCAATTGCGCAAATTACCCAATTAAAGGTAACATGCATGGTCCCAAGCAAAAAGTTGATTCCACTCCCTCCATGCTACTTTGTTTTATTGGGCAAAAATCTAGGGTTTCTAAGCTTTTGGGCTTCTTTTAGGTTTTAATTTTTGGGTTGTAATTGGGTTGGTAGCTTTGTTTGTAAATGGACTTTTAATGGGCATTTTGATTTTTTTTTTTATTTTTTTTTTCAAAATTTGGTTTATTTATTTTAAGGCCCGGGCAAAATATGGGTTCTACAACTACATCGTTAAATAATAGGAATGACCCGTATTTAGAGTGACTAATAGGTAGTTTATCCTAATTTTAGAGTGACTAATGTGAAAAAGCACCGTTAGTCTTTCGTTACTATTTAACCGTGGAGTGTCTAGACCAATCTGATGAATTTCTATTTTGAACTAACTAAAATAAAAACTACCCATATGAGATAATTTAATGTTATAATAAACTTAAATATTAAAATTTAAAATATAAAAAAAACTAAATCCTTAAAAATAAAATTACAAAAGTTTAAATTTAAATTTAGAAAATAACATAAATTTATAACACATTTTAACGAAAAGAAAAACTTAAGTGGATCTTCGACGATAACATGTGAAACCCAAGAACAAAAATTCTGACATGATAAGCAGCTATTTATAACCATTACCAAACTTAGTACCAAAACCACAACCCCATTTGTTCAAAGCTGCCATTTGCTTCTGCCTAGAAATCAGTTTCTCGGCAACCAAACATGCCCTTTATGAAATCACTTGTGCTTTCTATACTTGTTTTCTTCCTATCATTTTCACTACTATCGCCTCCAATTTCAACCACAAACAGTCGTTTATTCGGTAAGTGTATACGAAACCTCCTCCTTAATTACTATTAGTAGTTTTTTCTTTTTCCCAATGAAGTCTTGTTTAATAATAAAGTTGAAACTTGTTGAATAGCACGTAAATCATTTTTGGATTCTCTTCAAATTTATTTTGATTTAATTTTTGTTCAGTTTAGATTTGAATATGTTTTGATATCAATTGTAATTGTAATTATATATATAATTATTAGATTTCTAGTATAGTCATGACGTGAATGAAAAATATTTATATAATAAATATATTTATTAAAAATTTATATAGAAATCAATGAATGCTTTAGTTATGGTGTTGTAGTCCAAATTAATCCCATTATGATTAAATTTTTATTGACTTTTTTATAAAAAGATAAAAACACTCTCATAAAAATAAAAATTAATCTATATATGAAAGGATATTTTAAGTGTGGGACCGAATTAAGTGAACGATATGCTAATAAGAGAGGACAATTTAATAATTTAATAACTGAATTGATGTCTAATTAACCCATAATACTAATTCACTAAAACAACTATAGATACTTATAACTTCAAAAATATTTCTGTTTTGGGTTCTTCAATGATCTTGTTTTTTTGAGTATAATTGTAGGAACGAAAGTCAATGAAGAGATTCGAAGAAACCTAATCCACGTTAAACCACCTCCAGATGCTGCACATGCAAGTCATGGCCATGGCCGTTAATTTGAATGGTTCATCATCATACTCATGAACATCTAGACATGTTAATTTCTTTATTCTTTTGCTTTTTTATAATTATATTTATGGTGTTGTATATTCATATGAATTTGTTTTTTTTTATATTTTCTATTTTTATTTTATTGTTTATATTCGAAATTCGTGATTATTCCTTTTAATAATGTTATTTTCAAAGTTCGAATATGCATTTTCCTACTCAACTACTTATTGGTACATTCATATAAATTTTAATACATTAATAATTTATGTTATATAAGTTTTGATGATATTTATATCATAGGAAATTTTGAAAAGAGCTCATTAAAATGAGCTTTCCATCCGTGGCAAATTCAGAAGGTTGGTAGGGGTCTTGAATCCTCCTAAAATAAAAAAAATTCTATTTAGGTCCTTTATAGATTATAAAATTTTAAATTAATAATGATAAAATTGTACTTTGTCTTTCCAAAAAATGGTAAAAATTTGATTTAATCCTTCAAAAATTTTAAATATATAGGCTATTAAAATGGTAAAATTATATTTTTACTATCGTAAAATAGACAATTTAATTCCGACCCCAAAATTTTTTTTTAGTTTAACCCCTGCTTGCCATGCAGTTAGAAGAACATGAACCGTTTGATAAAAAAGTAATTAATCTAAACCATTGAGAAAGAAATACAAATTACAATTCACAAGGACATACTTGACTGATTAACCTATTGAATTACTTAAAATAGAGAAATTAAGTTATGAAAAAATTACGTAAATGTGAAATAGTTACTTAAAACATGAGAAGATTTCTGAGAAATTAAAACCTACGACATGAGAAGATTTCTAAAAAGTTAAAACCTACAAATAGTCACGCCTATAAACATCTTAATCCATTGTTTCTTTATTTAATCTTTTGGTTTTTATTTGCTCGTTTTCAACCTTGCTTTACTCTTTGTAAAAAAAAAAATTTGTGTTATTGATTAATCCTTTAATTGTCTTTTATCTATGGTTAATCGGAAAATCCTAAGGAATCGGCAAAAAAAAGCATTCTTTCGTTCTCTTTCTCTCAATTTTCTTCCTAAATCCTTTGAGCCTCTTTTTCTTTATACAATTCATGACAATTTTAGCCAATCGAAAATCTATATTTTAGGCTATGGGATTGGAAAATAAAATCAAGCAATTAGGGATGGAGGTGATGTCTTGCTTACTACAAATTTGAAACCTTGACGGGATTTTAGGTATGGCCATTTCCTTCCATTTAAACCCATGTTCCTTTTTTCAATATATTTCAATTTTATCTTCTTTTTTTCAATATAGCTGGATTTTTTTACAAATTTTGCTCTAGGAAGTTTGTATATTACAGGACTAGATCAAATTAACTCATCTATTATTTAATAAATCAATTTAGTTTTTATATTATTAGAAAGAGTTAAATAAGTCTTGAAAATTACTTTTTCAATTGTAATTCAATTCCAAATGAAAATTTTCATTTATAGAACAATAAAACTTTTAAAATATTAACTCTTATAAACAGTAAATGATAATTTTTAAATAGTAAATGTTGACTCAATTTCAATTTAGTTTTAATTGATTCTTTTAGTAGTATAGGGACTAAATTGATTCTTTTAATAGTAGAGAGACTAATTTGATCAAGTATATTCACCATTTGTTTTATTATGTGTTGGTACATTTTTATTCAAAACAATTTAATGGTAATGGTGGATGATTCTTCAGCTCAGATTAAACTCTGGGTCTTGTATTGGAGGAGACAAATTGATGCCAATATGGATAGTAAAGTACCGTCTAACGAGGTTCCCATCGAGCAAACTCGCGAGTCACTTATCGCTATATCGTATACGGCACCAGATATGTCCCCAAATACGGATCATGCATCTCGAAACATAGATGGTGCAAAGACTGATGGAACTGAAAAGTGTAGGTCTGAATTGATTTCTATATCCTATGACCATTCTCCTGATGTTCAAGAGCCCCCTATCCTGCTTGGTACCCATGTTGGTCAATGAAGACTCAAATTGTAATGGGACAAATTTTATAACATTAACATGCCTATTGTTGGTATGTTTTGCAATAATTCTTTCCATGTAAGTGTAAATAAGTAAACACATTTTTTGTACAAACCATGTTGTGATTGAAGTGAAAGATATATAATTTTCTTTGTTTGTACTTTCCTAGTCACTTGGTTCTTATTGCAAGGTGACAGTAATGTTCCTGAATTTGTTTGATAGGTTGTAAGAGTTGAGATTGATTTGTTCCATTTAAGCAAATGTGAAACTAAATTGGAACCCCAAAAATATGTATTTAAAAAAATCAGATTAGATTTGGATTGGAAATTAGTTGGTTTGATGATTCAATCGTGCATAAGTATAATTGGAAAAGAATTAGTTGAAATCGATAAAAAATTAAGAATGAAAAATAAAAAAAAATCAGATTTTTTTATGAAATTTTGATTTATTAACAAAAAATCAGACTCGTTTTTATTATAGTTTCGGTTCATTTTCATACTTAGTTTAACTAAAAATATAAGTCCAACCTTGAGACAAGGTTAACAAGGTTTGAACCATAATCTTGGATATCAACATATAACTTTGTCATTCCAATTGTGATTGTGTTGATTTTTTTTTAATTATGTTTAAAAGTGATTACTTGAACCGAGTTAAATAAGTTTCGAGCTTGGACTTACCTATTTAAGCAAGAGGAAATATACTAGACATTTTGTTAAAAAGTTTATATATGTTAGATGTTTGAATTTAAATCAATTGAGTTTCCATGATTAGCCCATGGTTATTTATATATCCAAAGATAGAGACACAGACACTATTGCAAAAAAAAAAAAACATGCACCGTTTATGACTTGTTATATTAAAATTTCAAAAAAAAAAATTGTTTCACGCTTCTTGTTTATTAATTTTTATAGTTCAACTCGATCAATTCAAACTTAGCCCTAATTTAACCTAATTTAATTATAAAAAGTTAACATTTAAAATTCATACCGACATGTCCAGTTGTGAGTTATAACTACAAAGCAAACAATCTTCTTCTTGTTTATTTTAGTGTACTATGCATAGATTTGAGTAAAAATGTAGGCTTATTTTCAATTTACATCTAGCTTTGGGTTGAATTTTTTAAACCTAACCCGATCCTAAGCTCAAATTACCCTATTTTATATAGGTCCAAGCTTGGACAAAAAGATAAGTCCATGTTTTCAGTTGGGCTTGGGCAAATACAATGTCTAGAAACCCCATTGTTTAGGTCAGCTCAACTCATAAACACTTCTAGTATCATGTGAAGACGTCAAGACTTGTTGTATCCTAAAAGCAAAATTAAATTCTTAGAGATCAACTTAAACCTAACCCCAATTCAACCGGATTTAATCATACAAAGTCAATTTTTGAACCTATCTAACTCAATCCAAGATCAATTGAGCCGCCGAATTGCAAGTTCTAACCACAAAATAAACAATCATCTTCTTGTTCATTTTAGTGTTACTATAAAATAAGTGAAACAAAGATTTCATTACTAGAAAGAGGGGAAGGAAGATGTTATGATAAATAGACATAAAATTAAGATTGCAATAAACCTTATTTCTTGAACACAAAGTTTGAAAATAAGGGTACAATGGTTTCTTAGTGTGAAGCATCTTCTTCCTCACAGAATTTGGTGTATTCCTTTGGACCCATCAATGATTCTAACTCTGATGGACTGCTTGGCTTCACTTTGATCATCCATCCATCTTCATATGGGCTCGAGTTGATCTTCAACATAAAAAAGAAGAAGTTAAAATTGAGTTTATAAAATAATAAATAATTGTCAACTCACACACATAGAATTATCATGTAATTCGAACCCCAAAAAAAGTTTTGGAATGAACACCTAGTGATACTAGGTCAAGAGTTGGGGTTAAGAGGAAAGCACTTATAGTAGAAATGAGAGAGTTTAATTATACCAGGCCCGGAGTTTCGGACAGTTTGGAGTTAACCTCCACGACTTCGCCGGAGATTGGGGAATTGACATCACTTGTTGCTTTAACACTTTCCACTGCTCCAAACCCTTTTCCTTGGCTCACTGAGCCACCTGGTTCAGGCAACTCCACAAACACTACTTCTCCAAGATGGTCCTTTTAGAGCACAAAAAAATAATCTTATGTTAATAACTTGAAAATTCGGTTTGATTAATTTAAATTTAAATTTAATGTATTTTGAATCAATTCAATTCGAGTTTAAAATAATCCAAATAAAAATAATTCAAATTCAGAATAATTTAAAAATTTTACTGAAAAACATGAATGACCAATATTCAAAATGTCCTAAATCCGAAATAAACCAAACTAGAAACTTACTCTATAGATTCTAATAATTCCGACCTTAGCTGACCCAAAATTTTACTATATCCAAATTAATTTGATTTAAAACCAAAGCTGAATACAATGTGCAGGCAGGGACGGTGGCCTCTTCAAAATAAATAAAAATTACTTTTTAATCTCATATGAAATTAAAATTTTATATGCGGTAAAATTATATTTTAATCCTTTAAAATGAAAATACTTTAAAAATATAAAATTATAAATTAGTATATGATAAAATAGATATTAATCTCTAAAAAGTTACCTAAACCCAAAATAAGTGGAACTAGAAGATTCAAACCTTAGCTGAACTAAAAATTTACTATATCCAAATTAACTTGATTTAAAACCAACTCGACCGTATGCTGCATTAAATGTGCCACACAGGGAATTATATAAAAGAGATATCGTTTCGGATAAGGAGAAAAGGATAAGATATCCAAATATACCTGAGCATGGTCAGTGATGCCAATGGTAGCCACAGGACCTTCATGCTTCACCCATTCATGTGAATTAGCATACTTCAGCCCATCCAAAACTGCAAAAATTCAACAAATTTTATCCACATCACAGTCCTTATATAAAAACAGTAAACAAAAAGAGTGGTACAAGTAAGTACCAGTGGAAAAGCATCTAGAGAGTGAAAAAGCAAGGGAAACATTAGGTTTGGAGGAACAAGAGATTTTGAGTGCATTGGCTGTGGAAGAAGCCCACATTCTGAGTGCCATTGTTATTGGCTATTTGTCTTTTGATTTCTTTGTTTATGGGCTGCGAATCTGTAAGGGGGGGCAATGAAATAAAGAGTGTGATAGTGCTTTTGTTTATGGTTTCTGGTTACACTGCAGGTATTATCTTGAATGAATGGTGGGCAACGAAAGCCTCATCCCAAGGCCATTTCTTACAAAAAGATATAATATCATATATTATACACACATATATATGGATTACTTTTTGTTATACTTGCGGTATATTTTAATTACATAAACGGATTTAAAAATAATTAAGAATACCATTTGTTAATTCTGTTTGTGAAGTTAAAAAATTTACGGTTAATGATAATATTTTTTTATAGATATTAATTTAAAGGGTTAAATCATTTTGGGTTTGAATTTTGTCTCTGTTCCCATATTGAGTTTGAATTTTTTTATCAAGTTAGTTCTTTATATTTTCTTAAAAATCCTAAAGTTTAAGCTACAATATAGGAGCAATTGCTAAGTTTAGGGACTGATTTGAATAAAAAATTTAAAACCAATGTAAGAATAATTATGTTAGTT
The DNA here is from genome assembly GCF_025698485.1 of Gossypium arboreum. Classification (NCBI taxonomy): domain Eukaryota; kingdom Viridiplantae; phylum Streptophyta; class Magnoliopsida; order Malvales; family Malvaceae; genus Gossypium; species Gossypium arboreum. Next base: position 659,390 of record NC_069070.1, on the reverse strand, counting down.
CAGACTCCAATATGAGAACCATTATTAAATTTAGAAATTAATTTAGACCAAAAAATTTTAAACCCAATATAAAAGTTATTGCTAAATTTAGAACTTAAATATTGATTTTCCTAATTAAAAACAATAATAGTTTTTAAAACTTAACCTGTGAACTGCACATAATTGAATAAGGTTTTTTAAAAATCAAATAAATCCAAAAATGTAAATTAGAGATTTTTATGAGTCGGTTGATTCAAATTAATTTGGGTGGGACTTAAATAAAGATTATATATCTATAAGCCAACCCAACTGTAAATAAAATGATTTTTAAAATATTTTATATTTAAATTTAATTATAAAATATATTTATTAATTTTTAACAATAATATAAGTTTTTGATAAGTCAAGTTAAGTTAAGCTTAGACGTAGATTTAGAAATTTTTTAAAACCAAGTATCAATTCAATTCGACTCGAATCATAGATATCTGTATATGTAATTGTGTTCCATTCATTATTAAAAATTCTTTGAATTATATACGTCACTACTCTTTTTCCTTATGCTATTATGACGATTTAATTAAATTAATTAATTAAAATTATTTTTGTAGAACAAATATTTGAACTCAAATTATTCTTTGAATTGATGAATACCCAACTTAGTTCTGATTTTTAATGAAAAATATAATCTTATAGATGCTTATACTTAGAATTTTTTACAGCAACCAAGTTAGTTTTGAGTTTTAAAATTTCTAAGTTATTTAGATTTTTCGAGTTTGATCATTTTACATATGAAGTTAATTTTAAGTTTTAATTATTTCAAGCTCGGGTTATGTTTAGATATAAATTGTATTAGGTTTAAGTGATTTAAGTTTTAGACTTGAATTTTTCAAGTAGAGTCATTACGGGCTCGGATAATTTTTTATTCTATTCACATTGGGTTCATGATATTCAAGCATGAGTTGTCTTTTATATTTTTAAATGTGTTTGAATTAAAAAATTATTAAATTTTGATTTAAATGTTTAGAATTCTGTTCGTTTTAATTTTATAGATTTATTTATATTTTATAATTTTTGGAATTATAATTTTATTTATGGTTTTAAAATTTTTTTTATGTGTTTTAGATTTTATATGTTGTAAAGTACAATGTTGATGATCAATTTGCTTCAAATAAAAGAGTAAGGGCCAAAATAAATAAATATAATAACGGTTAAGGGCTAAATTTATTATTATGCTTTACATATAAAATACCAAAATAAATATCTAAAATACAATTTTAAGAGAGGGATTATTTTTCTCTTTCATCAAATATACAAGGACTAATTTGTCCATTTTTTTAGTAAATGGACCAAAGTGAAATCCAAGATATAGTACAGGTACTAATATAGTACTTTTACCATGTAATTGTCCTTTTGGGTTAGAAACCCGTACATATGATACGGGTCGGGTGGGTCAAATTCGGTGTACAGATCAGGTATTTGGGGAAGTTTTCAAGTTTCAGGCTTTCACTCTTTATCGCAGAGGCGACCAAAACTTTAAGGAAAAAAAAAAACATTAGCAAAAAAGGTCAAAGCTGTGAGCCTCAGAGAGGAAAAAAAAAATTGGGTCTTTGACTCTTTTTTAAATTTATTCATACCCATCACAGATCAGCTAATGATATGGAGATGGAAGAGATTGTAGAAGAAGAAACCAGTGGAAAACATGAAAATATGGTGGAAATTACTGTTAAAACCATTGGTCCTGCTCGTCCTTCTCGCCTTCATGTCCCTTCTTCCATCAAAGTATGTTTCCTTCTATTAATTTTTGCCTTTTGTGTTTTTTTTTCCATGTTTAAATCTTTTGCATGTTGTTTTGATTGTGTTTTTATGTATACTCAAAGTATGTACTTTTGTTTGTGAACAAAATTGTAAGTGTCAATGTAGAGAATCATGGCTAAGATAAGAATTTGAGTGATTTCTATGGTTGATTGAACTATTGTAGCCTTTGATCTTTGTTTATAGTTCTTGCGATTTGTTTATATGATTGTAATCTTACAATGTGTAGTTATAGAATGAATAGGAACTTTACATGTACCTCTATGTATTTTGAGTTCTTGTGGATGCAGCTCGGAAATTAAGGTACTAGTCTAATTGCATTTTTCCCCTTTACCGAAGGAAATGGGCAAATTAGTCCGCATAAGTTAGATCAATGAACAAACTGGTTCTTCTGTTTTGTTAAAAATTGGTCCATGTATATCAGCATGAGGTATGTGTAGCACAGACTATCCAGTTATTCCATCAACTACGTATGGATGAAAGTTTTAACAAAAATGACCAATTTGCTTTTTAATCTAACTTACAGTGGCTAATTTGCTCATTTTTTTAGTAAAGGGAGCAAAATGCTATTTGATTTCTAATACAGGGACTCCATGGTACTTTTACCGGCCCTACACAGTATTTGATTGTAATTTTAATTTTCCATCATAGATTGTGAAGTGATTTCTTGGCTTCACGTTTATAAAGAACTGTTATCCTTTATATCTGTTTTAAGGTCTATAGTTGCCTCTCCAAATAATGTCATCTCTAGGGTTCAAACTTGACTTTTCTCTCTATAAAATAAAATTGATAAAAAATTTAGTACCACTATGCGTATATGATGTGCTCGTATTTCTATCAAGTAGGTTCTTGATTTGAGAAAATTGATAGCTCGAAAGAATCATTTACCGGTTGAGAATTTGAAGCTTATCTTACAAGGAATGGTATTACATGATCGTGAAGATGAAGATGACATTTATGTGCGATTCAATGATGATGGTATAAATTTCTTCATTTCATTTCTATTGCAAATATTTATCTTTGTTATTATTGTCCACGGCTCTATATATTTCTGTCTAATGGTCCAATTTAGTGTTTAGCAATTGATATATAGGGCATTATGTACCAATTTTCTAGATTACCTCATCGTTGCTGTCAAACCAAAAGCACCAGTTGGACTCGATATTGATGACGATGATGAAGATTTGGTATGACTGAATCAGCATCATCTTTAACCTGATCTTGGATACCACTTCGATAAACCAGTAATTTTGTTTTTCCTCAATTCTTGAACAGAAATTTCAGCTCCCACAATCAACAAGCCAGTGGAAGAAGAAGCTTTACTCTTTTTTACGTAACAGAATGAAGCTTCCCGGTAAGCATCAACTTAAATCGAGCTGTTGTTCTGTTTTCCAAATAACAAGTTCACTTGTTGACCGTGTCTTATATGTTGTTTTATAGATATCGTTTTGATGGCAATATTTTCTCTTGGTCTTAAGGCGTGGGCTCTTATTATATTATGGTTTACACTAGCACCTATTGCTCATAAATTGGATCTTGGACCATTATATGTAAGTTGGCTTTTGGTTCTTCAGTACTATTGTTTATGCATGTTGGAAGTATACTCTTTTTCGTGTCGGGAAGTGGGGCTGGTATGGAAATAGAGCTTTTTGTTGATATCTTTTAATTTTTCAGTATTAGAAGATTATATTATTTTCAGTCCGTACTTTATATGAAACGAGTAGCAATGTGAAATCGGAGATGAGGGCTAAGATTGTTGGAAGACATAGGCAATTTAGGTAAAAGTATCATGGAAGTAGTTGTACTGGCAGTCAGATTGTATTTTGCCCCCTTCTTCTAAAAAAATTGGCAAATTAGTTCCTGTACTTTATATCAAATAGCAAATAGGTTCTACTATTAGAAAATGATCCTTGTATGTCAGCATAAGGTACAGTAACATTCTACGTGTAACTATTTGGTTGTTCCGTCAACTGTGTTAGTTTTTAACAATAGAAATAGATGAAATTTTTAATAAAAATGATCAATTCGCTATTTGATCTAACATACATGGATTAGTTTGTCCATTTTTTGAATAAATGAGGTAAAATGCAATCCAACTCGACTTCCATGATGCTTTTATCAAGCAATTTATCACACATTCACATGTAAAATATGCTTTGAGCATCAAAGATGATTTTTGTTACGAAAGATGTTCATATTTTCGTTTACCTCTTGTTTGGTCAGATACTCGGTACCGGCTTTTGTTTAATTTTCCTAAATCTAGGACGGCGACAACCTGGTGATGTCAGGTAATCGTCTCGATTCTATCAATTAAGGTATGTAAAATTATATAATGATTTTTTGTATGGCAACTAATGGTTTCCCTTCCAATTATATTTGCAGTGCATATTCCATCTTCAATGAAGATTTTAGGGAGCTTCCTGGTACACTCAATGCAGATGCAATAGATAGGGACATAAGGACAGGTCAATTTTGAGTATGTATCGATTATCAAAACGATTACGTCGTAAATATGTCTTGTCCTCCTTCGACAACACGAAATTGTAAAAAATTCAACATTGTTCTTTAAAGAGTGTTTGGTATGATGAAAAGAATTTAACAATGTTATCAATTAGATTTTAGATCTGAAAATAGAGATTAAATTTCTAAAATAAAAGTATAGAGATTAAATTTTAAATTTGTAGATGGTACAAGAATTTATGACGGTAAAAACAAGAAATTAAAAAAAATCTAAATCTATCCATTTTCAATTCAATCAATTAATTTAATTTTAATTTTTTAAAAATTTTGATTTGGGCTAAAATCAAAATAATTAGGTGAAGAATCGATCGATCAATCAATTTAATCTAATCAATTAATTTGATTCTATCCAATCAATCAATTTGATTCTAGCACCGTTGAAAACAATATATTAATTCTTAAAATTCTTAATACATTGTAATCATTCCAACTCAAAATATTTACACATTTTTGTAAAATATATCATCTTAGATAAACATACACACATTAAATTATAAACCAAATCACACATTAAATTATAAACCAAATCAAGCATTTTCGTTAGCCTAATCATCAATTTAACATTAAATATTAAATTAAATCTGAAGTGGAGCATTTTTAAACACGTGAATTAAATTATAAATATATATATACTTGCTACTTTGACAATTTGAATCCAATTTGTTGTTTAAAAAATTAGTCTTTTACCCAATTTCTTTTAGCACGTGAGACTAAAATTGTTCATGTGAAAGGTACTCATGTGTTCACAATTTAATTCACATGTTTTAAATATGCTGGAACTAGCATTTAACACCTAAATTAATTACTAGGACTATAGAAGAACTTAATTGGTATAATCCAGATATTTTAGTTAGAATATTCAAAATATTCAATTTTATTTAATTATTTAATTTAGAAAACATATTTGATAATGGTGAATTGGTGAGAGGTTATATTTTAATTTGGAAAAGAGTTCAAAGTTAGACTTGTTTATCTTATGAGCCTTAATTGGGGAATAGTATTTGGTGGAGGTTAAAAAGAGTTAGATTATTTTTTTAACGAAAATATTAATTTTTTAACAATATTGACACGACAACTCGTGTGACGGTTCACGTGTACTTTATAATGACATGATATTATTTATCTTATATATCACGTCAACAAACAATTTAATAATTATAAAATATTTAAAATTTAAAAAATATAAAAAGTACATAAAACTAGAATGAAGTAAATGTGAATTACTATACAAGCAGCCATATTTAAAATTTTAACGTTTTATTGACTCTTTTCTTAAAGGTTGATGGCAAAATTTATTTATTTTTTAAAAGTTAAAGTTCAAATTTAGTTAAAAAAAGAATAAGGGCCAAATTGATAATGGATATAAACGTTTAGGAGCTAAATTTATCATTATGGCTTTATATAATATCTAAACTACGTAAAAAGTTTTGAACAATCTTATTATAAGATTTGATTATATCTGGTTCTTTTTTGACACAATGGAGGAGGATAATGAGTTTTAACACATTCGAACCCACGCATATCTACATTAATAACAATACTTATACCAATCAAACTAAAACTCAATTGATAATTTTTAATTTTAAAGAAACAGAAATTATATACATAAATACATTTAAACTTATATTTTTAAAATTATTATAATATCAATAATATAATTGAATTAAAATCCAAACCACAATTTTAGAACTATTAATGAGATATGCAAAGAGTTTATGTCTTTTCATCTTTTCATAAAGACATTGACTTGATAACTTTTTACTTGGTTAGTACAATAATTAATCATTCCGCCTCAAGTAAGTATTACATCATGTTTCGCAAGTCATCTCATATTGAATCATAATTTCAATATCCAAGGTTAAACTAATTTTTTTAATAGAAAAGCATGAGAATTTAGAGTTTTAATATTTTGAATAAATTATGCCTAATTCACAAAACTATCAATAAATTTATGTTTTAGTTAATTAACTTCAAAAAGTTACAAAATGGTCATTGAATTATTCGAAAGTTTTCATTTAAGTCACTGAACTATTTGAAAGTTTTTATTCAAGTTACTAGGGTGTTAATTTTTTTCAAGTTCGGCTAGGTAGCACCAAGTGATGATTCGATTATCAATATAGTGGATCAGTACCCATCAATTAGTAGAAGAACATGCCTTAGACCCAAGTCGATCTGATAGTTAGTGTCGAAGATTAGAGAAGAAAGTTGTTTAAATTTTGATTCGCAGATTCGTGATGTTTAAAGTTATTTCATGAAAACCAATTGAATTGTAAAAGAGAAGGGAAGGAGGGCTTTTGATTAGTGTAAACATTTTTATAACTTTTGTTTAAAGTCATAGAGCAACGATTCTAAAAGTACAATGACTTAAATAAAAAAATTTTGAATAATTTAATAACCATTTTTATAACTTTTTGAAGTTGAATTATCAAAATATAAACTTACTAATAATTTAATGATTTTGAGCATAATTTACCTCGTTGAAATATAGAACCTGCATGCATATTTTGACCAAAATCTTATAAACAATTTTCGATAACTACAAAAGATTCCAACTAATTCAATTTGTCATTTATATATATATAAATACAATCGATATGTCAATTTAGGGAGCAATTACCATGGTATTATTGGAAGACATGATGATTAGTGATAATGTATGAATTGAACACAAGATATTTGGAAATCTTGTTTCCATTCATCAAAGTCATACAAACTCTCTTTCAATGTTTTTGCTTTGTGTTTGGCTCAAAGATACAAACAAAGGCATTGTGTCACAACAACACATTAGAAAACAAAGGCATTGTGTCACAACAACACATTAGAAATGTTGATTTTGGGAAGAGCCGAAAGCAAAAGACAAAAGGCTAAAAAAGTGAGTCTCTTCTCACATTACCTTTCCAATTTCCTATAATTTTAAATTTATATTTGATAGGACGTGATTTTGACTCGATTAAAGTGTTGTGAATTTTGAAATCTTAAATTTGAGTTTTACCATGTATAAACGTGTAAACTCTCTATCTAATTTAAAAAATTATTTTAAAGAGATCGAAACTCATCATAAATAATTAGGGTCAAAGTGCAATTAACATCAATACATGGTTTTTTTTTTTTTTTGTCTTCCTTTTTTCCTTAGGTCAATTTAGCTTTAGAATTCATTTACGCCCACAAACTTTGTGTTCATGGTTTTGAAATCATTACTACTAGGCTAGGATCTGCTTTTTTTCTGTCTTCTCTTGGTTCTAGTGTATTGCAAAATTGAATAAATGAAATTTTAATTAAAGTTTCATAAAATCACCAATATTATTACTTACATGACATTATTTAAATATATAAATAATTATATTACTTGAGATGTAGATTAATTAAATTTTTAAAATATGTATAATTAAATCAAAATCAAAATTTATATTTATAAATCATCAATATCGTTAATACAAAATATAGTTGATTACTAAGTTTCGAGTATCATTGAGGTTTATTGTATATACACATTTGCTGAATACAATGCTAAAATAAAACCGCGAGAATTAACATGGCATTTGATCCAAGGAATGATTACTTTTGGTAATAGTATTATCGAAATGTAAGATTATTTAATATATTATTGGGTATGTTACATTACCTTATATGGTTCATTTGGCTGAAATATAAAATTATTTTATTTGATTACAACACGTAAGATTACTTAAAAATACATTTTACTAAATTACCCTTATCAAATTTGCTTCTTCTTTTAATGATTGATTATTAGAAAAAGGTTGACGACACGTAGGATTTTCTAAAACAAACATTTTATGGCAACTTACAAAGGAGATGTGAGTTTTCAAGCTTTGTAGGATTTACGTCCATGCTCTTAAATGGCATTAACGGACAAATATACTACCACTTGATCAAGTGCTATGTTGAACTTGTCACCTTAAATACTCATACTTTTCACAAAATTGAAAAACAAAACCTTAACAGAGAATAATGCCAACCCATTAAAATGTCTATCAACTTTAAATAAATAACCTTTTGAAAATTTTCTTAAAAAGAATATGCGTTGTGTCAATAAATCTAAAGTCGAGCACGGAGGAAATCAAGGCTAAGTTGATTCCCTATCAACATAATGCATGTCCCCCACGTCTTTACATATTCGTTTTCATCTTTCTAAGAAATAATAATTTGATGATTTAATTGTATATCAATTAAAGATTATAATCTTGAAATTTTATAGCGTTTACCAATCATTGTACTACACACAATAACCACTATATTTTAGCCTTAAATTGTGTTATATAATGTTTATCAGATTACAAGATTAGGATAATTAAACCTTTGCATGCTGATTAATTTGACAAAGTGAATGGTATTCTTAACTTGCAACTCTCTCTTTTGGGTTGTTTGTTTTAGTCATTATTGCGAGTAACAAAGTAGCCTTTTATTTCCTTCACCAACCATTAAAATGTGAAAGCTTAACCTTTCTCTTTTTTTTTTTTTTTCAATTGTTTATTTCTTATTTTTAGTATAGTTTATGTTGGTTTTGCAATTTATATTCAAGGTTTATGGTTGCTTCTCATTTTCTTAAAAGTGTAATGTGCCTTATCATAATAAGTAATATTTTTTTTTTAATAATGTACAATTAAAGAGTTAGTACCCACACATCCCTAGTAGGACCATACCCACACGCACATATTACGTCAAAAGGGAGATGCCCAAATGCATCACATCACTTACTCTTAACAACCAGATCAATCAATCGTAGGAGTTCGCAATACTTGTTAGATTTTTTTTTTCATCAAAGAGAAAATAAAACAAATATTAAGCAGACACCATTCTTGGTGTTACAAAATCATGAGCAACAACATATAGTAAATAAAAAACTGCATCAAGTGGAAAGTAAAAGATGAAACATTGCAACGGTTGACCTCAAGCCATCGAAGCTAAGCCATCAACAAGCTTATTGCCTTCCCTATAGACGTGTTGTATAATCACCTCTCATTCCTTCTTCATGTACATATGAGCTTCCTGACCCAAGTTATGCTCCCCAACCTTAGCACTACTGATCAACACATTAACAACGTCAATATTATCCAATTCAATAATAACTCTCCTTTGGCCATTCCACCAAGCAAGCCAAAGGCCTGCAGCAACACCCTAAAGTTTCACTTCCAATGCCAAATAGGATCTAATGAATCTCGAAAATCCGATAATTCAATTTTCATTTCAATCTCGTATAACTCCTCCACAAGCGATCATACCCATTATTGGTTTATGCGCGTCATCAATATTCAACTTGTACCATCCAAGAGAAGGGCTCCTCCGGCTTATCAATTGCATACTTCTTAAACAAACACTTATAATATTACCTTTAGAAACTTCATCGTAGAAGTGCAATACTTGTTAGTTAACTCTTTTATAAAAGCAATAAAAAATTGTTCAAAGTTTACAACACAAAAAAGACTAATAATCTATAACATTTAATTAATTAATCGTTATGCCCCTCCAAATCCCCAATTTCTCTTAAAAAATTAAGAAAAATAGAAAACACTACTTCAAGTTCAAGTATGGATTAGAAAAGTATGAACTCAACTTTGTGTTCGTTTCATTCTTTTCCCTCAATATGAAAAGCAAAATGTCCTACTAACTACTTCCTTTATTAAAGTGTATTTTTAAATTTATTTTCATGTGATGTATTGTAAAAATCAAATTATAATTTTTTTTTTGGTAAAAAGAAGACATTCCTATTAACTAGGAAGAAACAACGAACGAGCTTCCTTCATATGAGTGAACATTACTATCCTTTTCAAGTAGTTGAATTACGAAATTTGGTGGATTTGGAAACAGGACTAGCTGGTTAATTCTCCCTATTGCCGCCTTTGCCAGCCAATCAGCGACCTTATTACTCTCTCGCCCTACATGCCTAAACTTCACTTTCCAATCCTTCTTATACCATTCATGAATTAACCGGACTTCTTCAATATTGCTAATTGATGCGAATCCATTACAAATAGTCTCAGCAAGCATCGCATTATCACAATTAAACTCCACTTGTTTGTACCCATTCAACCAGGCCAGTTTCATCCCTTCAACAATCGCTGCCTCACTCATGAATATTTCATCCATCCCTGTTACCATGTTAAACCCCATCAGCCACTTCCTATTCCAGTCTCGAACAGTACCTCCAACCGCTGCTTTGGTATAATTTGTCATAACAGAGCCATCAACATTAATCTTGACCCAACCTATCTCGGGACGCTGCCATTTTTGATCAGTTCTAGACAAGCAAACTAATTGAGTCAACTTAGTACTATACCCACACGATTTTGTCGAAGCAAGTGCCAATGTGACGAGTTCATGGCTGCTCCTACTAGCACTTGTAAAAATAAACTCATTACGGTTCTTCCAAATGAACCAAGTTACTATCGAGAAGAGAGCCTCCCAATCCCCACCATCAACAATAATCTGCCCTTTATTCAAGACATTCCAATGTACCTATTTCCTAATATCAAGATTGAAAAAAACATTCCAAACATTCCTTGGTAACACGTGTTTCCACACCAATTGAGCAAGATCACAATCCCTCACAACATGTATGGCAGACTCATGTGACTTACCACACTGTTCACAAAAAGGGCTAAAGGACAATCAAATTATAATTTCCTTCTTTATACTATATTCGATTTAAATATAAATTTAATATTTATATTTTAATTCAGTATAATTTATTCATCCTATTATTGATGCTATGAATTAATCCAAATTACTAATATTATTTAAAAATTAGGTTAGTCACTAATATGATTTAAAAAGTCGTAACCCAAGATTTCTTGTGTCATTTAAAAGGTAAAATTATGATTATTAAAAGTTATTTTTTTTTAATATTTACTTTATAGGTTTTGACCGTATTTATTCTTTTTGACACAATGCCTAGAACTACCTATGGCTCCTCCCCAACCCATAAATAGGAAATAATGTGCTTTAATACACCTGAACCACATCCTCCTATATTGACAATAATGTCCTTACCCACATCCTTCTATACTAAAATAATTATTTTCACTAATGTTTCATTAAAAAAAAGTTTCACATCAATTTACTCATGAATTTCTTTTTAACTTTTTAGTAATTTGAATTAATACATAATAGTAAGAAAACTACATTATACAAATTAAAATACAAAGGCAAAATGCAAATGAGAATATTTAACCGTTATAAATAATAGATAAATTTATCAATTATATCATTTAATATAACAATTAATTTTAAAAATATCTTTACTACTAATAAATATTGAGTATAATGATAAGATATATTGCATGCTCACACGGAATTAGATTCCAACATTAAAAATGATAAAAATAACTAAGAAATTTTGAAAGAATTGATCTTCATAAAAAAATAAAATACAAGGAAGATATTTTAATTTTAAAACAATTGATAATTTTTTTTTTAATTTAGAAAAGTTATACATCAACCATATGGCTAAAGTAAATTCAATTAGTTGGCCCCCATTAAGTTGGGAATTAAGTTAGTGCCCTTTACATATTTTCAACTCTCAATGGGTAATTTTGCAAATTGGGACATTCAATCAAAAAATAATTGAGCTTCCACTAAAAGTGTATTTGGACATCCCAAAAAAAGTTGCAAAAAACTTGGTAAGCTCTTTTGAGAGTTTCTTTTATTATTATTAATGTTTTCTTTATAGAAGTGGGGCATTACATGTCTAGATGACATAAACAACCACATAAAACAAAAGCAAAAAGTGTTTTGTCTGACTCAAGATGCAATGGAAGGAGCTTAGCCCAAGAAAACCCAAATTCCCCCCCTCTACGCTCCTTTCCTTTGACTACTATTCTCCATTTATTTTCTTTTTTCTTTTACAAATAATTTATTTTCTTTAAATAAAGGGTAAGTTACACTCCTATATCTTCAAAAAATTATAAAATAATCATTGAATTATTTAAAAATTTTCATTTAAGTTACTGAATAACTTAAAAGTTTTTATTTATGTCACTCGGTTATTAAGTTTTCTTTTTAATGTGACTATCGAACTTTAAGTGACAATTCGATAATCGGTATGATAGATTAATACTCATTGACAAGTAGAATAATATACCTTAGATTCAGGTTAACCTAACGATCAATGTTGGAGATTAGACAAGAAAATTGTTTGGGTTTTGATTCGAAGATTCGTGATATTCAAAACCGTTTCTTAAAAAAAACTTTCAATTGTAGAAGAGAAGGAAAAAATGGAACTTTCAATTGTAGAAAACAAAAAAATGGAACTTTCAATTGTTGTAGGTGGTGCGAACGGAGAAGGCCATATAACAACGACTTTAATAGCACGGTGATTTAAACAAAAACTTTCAAATAATTTAATAACTATTTTGTAACTTTTTAAAGCTGAGTGATTAAAATGTAAACTTACTAATAGTTTAGTGATATTAAGCGTAGATTATCTATTTTGAAAATGGTGAGATTTGATATTTACAAACAATCATGGCAAAGGTTCACAATTTAACATCGCAGGAAGTTACTGGTTAAGTGTGAATGAGTTTCGTGTTGGTGGGTCCAAAACCTGTGGAATTTCATGGTCAGCTTCAGACAAGCAACCTCTGCAACTTTCGGTGTGTTGTTTTTCTTTTCTTTTTGTTCTTGGACTTGTTGACTTATAACTTCATTTAATCACTATATAATACACATCCCATAAACCTCGATTTCTACTTTACTTTCACTTCTTCATCAGTTTTTTTTATCAATTTTTTCTTGAATTCATAGTAAAAAAGAAAGAAAGAAAGAAAAAAAAAACCATGAATTTTCCTTCGAAGGGTATCAATTATTTTTGGTTTCTGGGTATAGCTTATAATTCAAATTATTAATCTTTTATTTTTCAAAGACAATGATTTTGCCATTGTTGAAATTGTATGACAAAGGAACTAGTGTTGTTAAAAGCTATTACTTTTGGATTTTCCAGATTTTTAATACTTATAGGATTGAAACTTAAGAACCAAATTTCATTATTTTCTTGTTTCATTGCGATTGTGTAATTAGATAAAGAAATTTAAGTAACATTGAGATAATGGGAGGGCCATCATTGCCACCAGGTTTTCGTTTTCATCCTACTGATGAAGAATTGATTGGATATTACCTCAAAAGAAAAACTGAAGGGCTTGAAATTGAGCTCGAAGTCATTCCCGTTATTGATCTGTATAAGTTTGATCCTTGGGACTTACCAGGTACTTTTTTAATCACTATTTTATTTTAGACTTATCGAGTCAGATTGGTATTGAGTCGAGTTAACTTAAATCGAATCAATTAAAGTTTAAAAAGAAAAATTCAAATTAATTTTAACTTCATATAAATGTTAAGGTTCGAGTCATTTTAAATTTTAATTAATTTGAAGTTCAAGTTTTTCTAAATTTGAAAATTTAAATTTCAAGATTTTGGGTCATTATAATTTTTTATCATTGTAAGTTTGGTTATTTCAAGCTTAGATTTTCAAGCTTAGATTATTAAACTTTTTTATAATTAAATCGGGATGGGTTATATAATTGATTTCAAATTCTACTATCCACGGGATGGGTTATATTTTTCAATAAGTTCTAGGCTACATGGATTTTTTATAATATTTGAAATGTTTAATACATGTTTTGCCACTTGTATTATAGTGAAATTCTCAATTTAGTCTTTTAATTATTTTTCAGTCATTTTATCTATCACATTAGTCCCTTGACTATTTCTATTAAATGCGGTTTAGGCCAATCAAATGCGGGAAAGTGATAATTTTACTATAATAAAAGGGCGATTACAAAAGTTTTAACATCTAAATTGATATTGCTGCCATTTTGGTATTTGGTTTGCAGAGAAGTCGTTCCTTCCAAAACGAGACTTGGAATGGTTTTTTTTCTGCCCCAGGGATCGAAAGTACCCGAACGGGTCGAGAACAAACCGTGCCACCAAGGCCGGATATTGGAAAGCGACGGGGAAGGACAGGAACGTAGTGTGCCAATCGGCAGTAAGCGGGTACCGTAAGACACTGGTTTTCTACCAGGGACGTGCCCCTTTAGGGGATCGAACTGATTGGGTTATGCATGAGTATCGACTCTCTGATCAGCCTGAAACATCAGCTAATCAGGTTGGTTTTCCATGATTGTTTGCCTTTGCATTTCTGTACATTACAACAATTATATATAATCAATTAGACTTGTGTTAATTGGACTATTTTTTTTCGGTCATGTCAATCTAAATCATGTTAGTTTGGACCATTTTGTGTTTGGGTCAATTTTAAATTTGAGTCAAATTTTAGATTTAAGTTTATCTCAGATTCGAAGTATTTCAAGTTTAAGTTATTTTTGGGTTTTTAGATTATTCAATTGGATGGAATTCGTTTGGATTTTTAAACTTTTCTAGTTATTTTGAATTAAAGTTAATTAGGTTCATGTCATTTTGGGTTTGGATAAGTTTTGGGTATAGGTCAATTTGAGTTTTTTTCAGACCGGTTCATTATGAGTTTGGATCATTTTAAATTCAAGTCACTTTGTGTTATGATCATTTGAGTTTGAGTTATTTCAGATTTAGATTATTTTTTGTTTTGATCAACTTTGGGTTAAGGTCAATTGAGGTTAAGGTGGGACATGACATTATTGGCTTTTTATGATAAAATCAACTTGGGTCGGATTTAGATTCTAATTATTTAAGTCAAATTCTTGAATTTAGGCTAGAATTAAAATGTTTATAAGCAATCATTTTGATATTCCTCTTCAGGGTGCTTATGCCTTGTGCCGTGTCATGAAAAGGAACGAATCAAAGGCGACTGACACTAATGGAGAATTGAGAGCCACAAGGGTCAAAACCAGGTCAATAAATACGGAACTCACGTCGACCTGGACCTGCAACGAGCCTTTAAGCACTTCTGGTGACATTTCGTGTCAAACATGTTACCCCAACAATGAGAGTCATTATTCAAGCCCTATCACTTCTCCCCCTCATGAAGTCACACAATTACAACCATTCGAACCCATTTCAGTCAATATTGATGTAGCCAATGTTTGGCTCTCTCCTGATCTAATTCTTGATTCTTCAAAGGTAGACATAATTTATTCTGAAGAAAGAAATAAAATGGAACTGAAATTTCTTTCTCTTTATTTAACAATTCCCATTGGCTTATGGTTAGGATTACCCACAAATATGTGAAACAGCAGCTCAATACTTCCCACAATATGAGTTTCCAAGCACATTGACCCCACGGCAACAATATGAACACAGCAATTTCTCCCCTAGTACATTGTACTCGAATTTTGGGGAAATCGAGCACGACGTCGATGATCTTGGTTTGTACTCAGGACATGCAAATAACATGGACTTCTATGATAACGAAGGGATGGCCAAATTGGTTCATTAAACATATGAGCCCATTTTGAGAAAAGGAAGCAAATGACCATAGTAGCTCTTGTTTTCAAGCTAATGAGAGTACCTGTTTTGTCTTAATGTTAGAAGGGGACTCTTAAGACAACAGCCTTTTTAATGTTGGTTCTTGGGCAACAACCCCTTGTATTGCCATTATGCTCCATTAAGATTGTTGTGTCTTTGGTTTTTAAATGAACTCATGGTGGTAATCACTTCTAAAGATTGTCCACCATGGGTTTGTTTTGTCTTACGATCATCTTCCAATTTAATACTTCAAGCAATAATATAGTTGAAGCAAGAAATCTCTTCAACATTTTGCTCTTTTTAATTACAAAGAATTAAGTTATTTTTCTTTTATAACCAATAATAAAAATCGTAATCAATGCGAGAGTAACATGAAATATATTAGACACAAGAGACAGTATTTAACGTGGTTTGATTTTGGTTGCTCAAAACTAGAGATGAAGAAAAATCTATTGTAATTCAAACACTCAATAAACAAAAACGTAATTCAAGCCCTAGATAATTTCTACGCTCATAGCGCTAAAAACAAATGGAATACCCATTAATTTCAATACTCCAGTGTTTTACCAAACCCTTTTTCACATCCTTACAAAATCTTTCCCATAAAAACTCGTATTTCAGCCCATTCCCATGTACTGCGTAACATCAAATCACTTCATCATATCCTAATGAAGCACCAATGCTTCTACAACCACCTTATATATAATAAGGCATCATTCTAGTGAGACTTACGTCAAATGT
This sequence comes from Gossypium arboreum, assembly GCF_025698485.1. Lineage (NCBI taxonomy): Eukaryota > Viridiplantae > Streptophyta > Magnoliopsida > Malvales > Malvaceae > Gossypium > Gossypium arboreum. The sequence continues at coordinate 642,926 of NC_069070.1, read as the reverse complement.
TCTCTTCTTTATAAAAGTCATTTCCATCAAAAGAAGAAAGAGAAGCTCTATGACTTATGTTGTAGCTCTGCCAAATCTTTCATAAAGAGCTTTCCAAGCTTACTAGACCCTTAAAATCATCATTTTCAGTGTCTTTCCACACTCTTATGATGTGAACTGCCACAACAAACCACCCCAACATTTGTGTTGCAACAGCTCTATTTATAAAATCAATTACTTGACCACGAAATAAAATTTCTTATCTAATATAAACTTAATCAACAAATAATATTTGATGAATACAAATTATTCCAAAAATCTAAATTAAAAACTAATTAAAATTTGGGTTAATTATCTAACAAAAAGACTAACACCAGAATCCTTTCTTAGAAGGCCTAATAATATATCCCTAAACTCTTTTTATGAAGCAGAAAGCAAATATTCTCTATAGTTAGATTCCCTTCCCCCTATAGCTTTAGTTGTCCCTTGGCCACTAGCTATCACCAAATAACACTTGATTTTGTGGTTCATGAAATTTCGCTTTTAAAAACTTGTATAAATAAATTATTTAAAGCTCCTATAAACAAAAGGGTCCATAGCTCAGTGGTAGAGCATTTGACTGCAGATCAAGAGGTCACCGGTTCGAACCCGGTTGGGCCCTTTTAATGGTTATTCTTTTTTGTGTTTTGATTTTCATCACTTAAGGACTTGGGATTTTAGAGCAAAGAAAGTATATACAAGAAGACATGAGAAACCCCTCGCTTGATTCATGGTTTCAACGTGATGGCAACGATAAGAAATATGAGTTTTTTTAAACTTATTTTTAAGGCCGAAAAGCATGAGACAAATGAGACAAGATTGATATTTTATTTAAATACATACCATTGGAATTACCAGTGGCAGTGTTTAGTTTTTAAGGCAAGTATATATGTAAAAAAGCCAGCAGCAGTCTAGCTGGTTTGCTTAGATGAAGAAAACTGCATAAATACTAATGCTGAAAGTTTGCAGCATGGTGTCTTTTTTTTTTTTTTTCTTTAAATCAAACTGCAACTATGAAGTAGCACCAAAAACCCGAATTCTTTGTTCAATCGGCACTCGGCAACAAGGACAAGTAGCTTTGCCTTTCTTCCCGTAATCATCGTTGCAATTAGCACATAGAACCTGATGTGCACAAGGAAGGAAAACAACAGAGACTTCATCTTTTGAACATATTATGCATTCTCTATCACCATTGACATTGTTCTCGGAAGAATCTTGTTGTTTATCTAATTCGTGAAGTAACCTAGCGATTGTTTCTCCTTGCGGTTTTGCTCCCTCTGATTTTCCTGTGAGTAAATTATCTGATTGATGATTTAAGTCGGTTGATTGTTTCAGACGGGAAAGCTCTTGCTCGAGTCGTTGATGATCGTCTTTATGGCGCTGAAAGTCTATCTCTATCTTCAAACGTAAAGCCTCAAGCTTTCTTTTATTGCTTGCTTCAGCTGCTTCTTTGGAGCGTCGTTCTTGCTCTAATTGAGCTAAGGCTAGTTCTTTGGCCTTTAGCTCCTCTTTCCACTTTGACTGAAAAAAAGAAGATTGCACAACATAATTGCTACATTCTCGAAATTGGGAGATGCAGAACACACAAACACATTAAATATAATGAGATTATAAGCACAGACCGGCTTACCACCGGAGTTGAGAAAAACATGGGACAAAAATTTTAACATAAAATGACTGCCCCATACAAATAAAAAAACGAAAACCCAAAAATCCAAGGCGAAATAAAAGGTGAATCATAAATATATCTTGGTAGGTCCACAATCAGATAGTGCCTCTACAAATTAAGCATGCCTTGAGTGCTTTTAAGGTAAGGTGCCTTCTTGGTTTGGAAATTTTTTCGACCCAAAATATCGAGTCTTGTTCTTTCCAACAGATTAACATCACAGTTAAACTCATATTCCACTTCAAATTTTCAAGTGAGCATCCAGAATGTGGAAATGCTCCATATAGAAGAGCTAAAACAAAAGGAATACGAGGGAGACAGAACAACAGAATGTGAATTCTAGCTTCTAACAGTATCATTTGCTTGTTACCTAAACTATGAGTATATGACCTTTCGATAAACTAATGCAGTTAAATAATTTATAAACAGTGCCAAAAGAAGACAGCTTATGTACCTCGGTTTCTTTCTGATCTTGTTCTACTCGAGCTAAGCATCGTTGCAGTTCTTTAATCTTCTCCTTTTCATCAGCAATCTCTTCCTGCAACTTAGTTTTCTGTTTCTCCCAAGCTAAAAGCTTCTTCAGGCATTTTTTCTCCCTTTTTGCAACCTCGAGACAGGTTGTGACTGATTCAGATGCACTTAATTTAGAAGCTTCCATCTCAGCTCTGATTTCCGCATTCTCTGTCTCAAGCCGTCTCACAGCAGCATTTGCCCGGTCCACCTGTCCACTAGCTTTCTTCAAAGCATTCTCCATCTCCGACAGTCTCTTCATGGTTGAGTCCTCTATTGTGTGTTTCCCTTTCTTCATCTGCATCATCTCCTCCCTCTCCATTCTCAGCATTTTAAGCTCTGTAAGATCACTACTAAGCTTTCTTGCAGCTTGCATTGCCTTCTGGTGAGCCCATTCCTTCCTCTCTTTCACTTGCTTCTCGAGATCCTTAATCTGATGAAGCAAAGAAATTATCATTTCGCCTTTTTTATCTTCCCCAACATGTTCCCAATTCTCATCGATATTCAAATCACGAAATTTACTCAATACCAAATTAACCCCATCTTGGCTCTTCAAATTTTGTGATTCTTCAGCTTTCTCAGCTGGAACTTCACTCCCAGCAACAGCCAAAGGGGCATCCCTACTAGGCAACGCATGATTTTGTGCTTGCAATTGTTTTGAGTTAGCCCTAAAACTAGCAGCAAACATTGCAACATTCCTTTTCAACAAAGACTTCATCGAAGGTGAAAGATTAAACCTCTCGGGACACTCAATTTCCCTTTGCAAAGTCATTTCCGTGCCATTGGAAAAGAACCCATTTACTGGGAACTCTGCCCCTCCGTTCCCAAACCCCCAACCACCATGAAACCTACATAATGCCGGTGACACAACACTAACCCCATTATTACCAATGCTATCCATGTTGGTCGAAACCGGACTACACCCATTCGCGGGTGGAGGAAGTGACGGAATTTCCATAGTACTAGCCTTACCAACATGAAGATCACTCATAAGTAAACACCACATAGCATCACCTTTACTTAAATGTGGCCTAACTTGTTGCAACAAACAAACCATACCGGCAAGCGAATACTCCTGCAATTGCCTTAAATCTGGAAACCCGAGCTCAGCTTCCTCCGAATTACTCCCTTTACTACTACCACAACTACTATTCAAATAAGCCAATGAATTATGCAATATATTAGTCAACACATCCATTCCACCATAACAATGCCCATTTCTCAAAATCGCCTTTAAAGCAACATCCTCATCATAACCTAACGATACAAGCTTAGATATAGCTTCATTATATAAAAATTCCAGGTTTTTCAATAAAAATTCCTCTAATTGCTCCTCAGTACAATACCCCAAACCATGATCGTCAAAATTGGTATTGCTATTATTATGATTAGGATTAGGGCTTTGGGTTGAATCGTTTAGACTCAGATGGTAACTCAACGACTTGAGACCCGATTCAAGTATGGATTTAGACACTGAGTCTTTATCAATAACACAACAAGGATGATCGGTATCGGGTTTCACCGATCGGGTCCTCCGGGTAGACCTATGTTTTTCTCTTACAGTGCACCCCATCTGTTTATGTTTTTGCCTCTTTGGCCTATTCAATAAAAAGAAAATTAAGAATTTAACAAAAGAAAACGAAAACAGAAAAAATAATCAAAACCCAGAATTAATTATGACAGAAAGATCAAAATGAGAGCAAAAATCAAATGCAAGAATCAAAAGGGAAATTAAGAAGAGACTTACAGGGATTTGGTGAAAGACGGGTTTGTTTTGTTTTTTGTTTCAGTGTTGAAGAGAAAGAGAGGAAAAGGGGAATTTGGGGAAGAATGACATCTGCAACGCTTATTAGTAGTAAAATTTATGCAAGGGATGATGGTATTAGTATATAATCGGCAGCACCAACGTTCTGATATTTTGTTTAGCCTTTTCTTTGTGTGGGTGTGACAATGGAAAAATTGCGAGACATTTGTGGTTGGGGATGTAACGTTTGGGCCAATTGTTTTTGCAATTTCGGCCTTTTGGGGTGTGCTCAAAGATGTGGCCTTTTTGCATTCTTTGTTATTTGACTTCCTTTGGGGGATAATTTTCCTAAATAGGAGGGGTTAAGCCTAAAACCCTAAACTTAAAAAAGCCTACATATATACATTTAGTAATAAGCCTGTAGCAGTACTATTAATTGGATGGATTGAGTTAGTTTTGGATTAGATTAATCTAGTTTCATTTTGTTTTGGGATGGAATCTTTTAAGTTAGTATGCATTCAGATCATTTCAAGATTTGATCATTTTGAGTTCATGTTATTTTGAGTTCGAGACTTAAGCTTTTTAAGTAGATTTATTATCGATTTAGGCTATTTTAGTTTTTAATCATTTTGAGTTTGAGTCATTTCAAGTTACTTGTTTCGATTATTTCGCGTTCCAATTGTTTCAATAAAAGGGAAAAATTCAAGTTCTAGTCATTTTTGAGTTGGGGTTGAATAGATTGGGGATCGAAATGAAATTGACTTATTTAGAACACTCAGGTTTTTGACACCACTAAACTAATTTAAAGAACCAAATAAAAATAAATGATGAATTTAAAGAACCAAATAAAAAATTTAATATTTAGTTTAGTGCAAATAATACCTATAACATAGGTCTTTATATAGACCTAAGGTCCTACTATTGTTGTTTTTCTAAGCAATGTGGAATACGGGTTTTATATAAACTCATAAGCGCTTTGTCTTTTGTTTCTAGGCAATGTGGCCTGTAATGACCCGAATTTTACCGTTACCGAAAAAGTATATTTTTGGGTCTCCGTTTCTGAAAAACGGATTCTTAAATATTTATTAAAAATATTTACGAAGTAAAATGAGTGGTTAATTAGAGTTTAATTAAGTGAATTTAATTTAATTAATAGTTATTAAGAAAAGGACTAAATTGAATAAGGGTAAAAGTTGAATTATAGATTAAAAGAAAATAAAAGGACTAAAAAGAAATTATACAAAAAGTATAAATTGAGGCTAAGATTTTTTTATGTTTAGTATATTATTATATTATTATATTATTATATTATTATATAATAAAGATATTTTATGTTTTAATTATATTATATTATATTATATTATATTATATTATATTATATAAACTAAAGAAACAAAAGAAAGGAAATAGAAACAGAATGAAACGAAACAGAGAGCAGGGGAGAAAAAGAAAGAAAGAAAGGGAGAAAAGAGAAAATTTAAGGTTTGAAGCTTTAAGCTTTAATAGTCAATGTGGTACCGGAAATCTCGGCTAAGAAAGGACAAGACAAAGTCAACGGGAGTTAGCTCGAAAATTACGGTTTGTATTTCTATAATCCGAACTTAGTCATTATTTATTATATTTATATACATATGGCAATTGTTAGTGATTGAATTATGATGTTTTACAATTAAAATAGATTGATTTTAGTATGCGATGAATTTATTGAATTTATATTGATTGAAATTATTTTGATTGAAATTATATTGATTGAATTATATAATATATATGACTTATGTAGAAATTTGAATATTGAACAAATGTTATATTGAAAAATATATTGATTGGAAATATGAGGAAATTGATATGAATATATGAGATTGTGATATTTGAATATTTGGTATTGAAAAGTGAATTGAATTGTATTGAATTATGAATTAATGTGCATAATTGAAATATATTTGTTGAATTGAATGAAATTGTATGAATTGTGAAAATGGGAAAATATGTGTAATTATCGAAATGAGATATTGATGAAAGAATTATTAAATTGAGAAAGTGAATGAAATACCCTATTAACTAGACGGGCTGAGTCGGATATAATTGGCATGCCATAGGATATGGAAGTGTACGGGATTTGCCGGCTTTACCGATCAGGCACTTTATGTGTCGTATTTCAGGCACCTCGTGTGTCGTATCAGGCACCTCGTGTGTCGTATCAGGCACCTTGTGTGTCATATCAGGCACCTCGTGTGTCGTTTTAGGCACTTTATGTGTCGTATACTGATCAGGTACTATGTACCGTTTTAGGCACAATGTGCCGTACTGGTGTGTTTAGGTTGGAATCCGTGTATCCGTCAAAGTCTGGGTTTGTTAATAGGGGTAAGTAAGTGAAAGATAAATCGAATAAATTTGATTGATCAAGCTATTGAAATGAAACGAGAAATTGAATTGAGAATTGAAAATTTAGATATGAAATTGAAAATATGAACCAAAGGTTCATGAAATGATTGGAGTTCGAATTGATGATATATGATGCCACTTGATGAATTGAAATGTGATTTGAGATATATGAATCGTATGTATATATTGAAAGCTATCAGGGATAGTAAGTTGATATGATATAAATGAAATTGACTGTTATTGAAATGAATTAAAATGGAATATGATTGATAAGTGTATAGTTGAATATAGTTTAATGATATTGAATTGTGAATAAATTGAGGAAAGCTATACCGAATAGTAAGTGAAAGAACGGAGTAAATAGTAATGGATTTATTTAAGAATTGAACAATTATGTTATTGTGTTTATTATATGATTTGTATAAAATTTATATGGTAAGTAGTTGAAATTTATCTATGAATAAATAATTGCATAATTGTAATTGTTATTATGATCTTAAGTGTTTGTTATATTATTAAATGTTCGGATTATAGAAATACCACTGAGTATACCATACTCAGCGTACGGTTTGTTTCGTGCGCAGGTTAAGTAAAGATAGTACGTTGAATCAGCATCCCAAGACGATCCCGAATTCATTAAGGTAAAGTATGTTGAGTATTGATAATGGCATGTACCCAGGATGTTTAATGAGAGTCATTTAGGTTGTAAAAGTATTGATGAAATGAGTAAATTATGGTTGGCAACGGTATGTAGTATGAATTTTGAAATTTACTAAAAATTCGTAGTGATTCTAAATTAGTCCCGAATTGAATTTACTGTTCATATTGGACCGCGAGGGCCCATTAAAGGGACGACATCTTAAAACTAGGATGTGTGTAAATATTTATTTTAATTAATGACCGAAATTGGATTGTACTGACTGGTAATATCTTGTAACCCTGTTTCGGTGACGGTATAGGGTTAGGGGACGTTACATGGCCTACTAACAAAACACTTTACACTTGTTTTTCAAAAAGTTGGTATTGATATCCAACATTTATATATAGCATGCTAGATCTTAACACACTATGTGGTGAAAAACAAAATAAATTACTTTGATAGGATGGATAGTTTTGTTTTTTTTTTTTTGTTTTGAAAGGTAAATTCATTAATTCATTCAATGAATAGAACCATACAATTTAGGGGGAAAAATAGCAAACACTCGTCGTAGATGGAGAATGACAAGCTCCATCAACATAGTAAAGGCTTTAATCTTAGCATCAATGGAACATTATGACACGTTGACAATTGGCTTTATCACAACTCAAGCACGACATATCTGAAGTGATTACAAGCACTTAACACGATAAGGAAATCAGCCTCGGATGGTCCAAAGCAGAGAGTAAAAATCGACAAAAAAATCGAGTACTCACCAAACTATAGAGGATGACAACAAAACCATTCCTAAAATCACTTATAAAACTAATATTACATACATAAGTAAGATTGAAACCGTGCTACAAGAGCAGAAAAAAATTTCTAAAATTGAAGACTTATTAAATAATAGAAAAACAAACAAAAAAACAAATAAAACTTAAGACAACACATGTCCAAATTGACTCGTGAAATTATTTATTATTCTGAAATATTCTCAAAATAAAAATAAATTAAGAAGTTGACGAAGAGCCACCCACTTTCCAAGAAAAACTACTGGTGGCCGGTGGAGTTTTAGCAAATGACAAACATCGTCATCTTTCCAAGAAAAACTACTGGTGGTTGGTGGAGTTTTAGCAAATGGGCGTGTGCCTAGGCTGTGTGACCTACACGGGCAAGGACATGGATGTGTGTCTAAGCCGTGTAACTCACTGTTTACACTTTAGAACCACACGATCAGGGACATGGGCGTGTACCCAGGCCGTGTGAGCCACACGGGCAAGGAAATGGGCACCCAGGCAGTGTATGCCACACAGGCAAGGAAATGGGTGTGTGTCCAGGCCGTGTAACTCATTGTTTACGCTTTAGAACCACACGACCAAAGACATGGACGTGTGCCCAGGCCGTGTGAGCCACACGGGTAAGGATATTGGCGTGTGTCCAGGTCGTGTAACTCACTGTTTACGATTTAGAACCACACGAGCAGACAACATGTGCGTGTGTCAGGCCGTGTGAGCCACACAGGCAAGGACATAGGCATGTCCAGGCCGTGTGGCATATGAATAGAATCCAAATGTTATTTTTGAGGTGGTGAGTGTTGCCCAACACGAGCACTAACCTCCACAGTGTATTTATGTTCTAAATTTGATTGTATGAGGACTATCTGATGGCCTGATGATGGACTATTTGTGACCTGTACGTATATCTGCTATGTTTGAATCTAAGTGAAAAAGATCTATTATGCTATATTCGATTTTGTACTGTATGATTTATTTTGTTCTGTTCTATTATGTTTTTGCTTTGTATTGTTGTACCACATTTGATCAATCTCTGTGATACTCTAGATTTGTCCGTACTAGTTATACAACTGCTCTTAAGTTCTTTGCGTTACTACAATTTATATAGTATGCTCTGCTTAATTGTATTGAGTTTGGTTATACGCGGTGATTGGCAACTCACCATTTGTCTTACCTTCATCTGTTTAGGAAAACATCGGATTTAGGATCGGACAGCATACGGGAGCTCAGATTGTCTTACACTGTAATAACTGTGAATTGATCATTTGGGTTTGTAAATTGTCTTTGGATTTGCCTTGCTTTCCTTTTGATAATTTCGTCCGTCTCAATCAATTTTTAACATGAAACTATAAAATCACCTAAACCGACAAAAACAAATTTCTGGTTTTCAAAGTTAAAATTCCGAAAAGGAATCAGTTTTCAATACGTTAGTGTAACTCGTCCAAGTTCGGCTTAAACTTTCAGGCCGGGTTTGGGGTGTTACAACAATTATAAGAATCAAATTAAATATTATTAGTAAAAATTAATAAATATTATTTAAAAACTATTTTTATCTTTTACATAAAATCAATTTATGTTTTACATAAAATCAATTTAAATCAAGTAAGACTTTAATTTATTTTTAATATAATATTTTATAAATATATATTATATAATATTTTTTATCCATATTGTGTCAACTATTTTTTTTTTTAAATTTCAGGTGATAAAGGTGATTAATTTCAAAGTGACTTGTTAAAAAAAAGTGTGACGAAATAAAAAATCGGGTGAAATTAAAAATATATATTACAAATCTCATAGGCCAAAAACAAATTGCTTTGTCCCTTGTTGAAACTTCAAAATCTTTTCTAAACAAACCATTTCCTTGTCACCCCCAGGAAAAAAACCCACCATAGCCATGGCTTTGAAGTCAAAACAAGACCCATCACCAGCTTTCATAGAAACAATACAAGAAATCATGAGACTTTACAAATCACTTCCACCAAGACCTTCCATTGAAGAAGTTGAAGCAGCCAAGACTGTTCTACAAACTGCAGATAATGAAGAAAAAACCAAGCTTGAAGCTATCTCTAAAGACCAACACCACCACCAACCCCTTGAAGGTGTCCCTGATGAACTCTTGTCTATTCTACAACAAGTGAGGAAAACCATGGTGTTGTTTCAAAGCCATGAACAAAAGAAAGAAGCCCTTTACTTGGTTGAAGTTGATGACATGTTTGAGACCTTTGATGGGTTGCTTCAAAGGGCTTCTTTATTGGTTTCTGGGGATAACTTGGAAGAGAAAGTGTGGGGATTTGATGGAGAAACTGTGATTAGTGATGATAGTTTGGTTACAAGTTCTTCTACAAAGGCTTCTTGCAACTCAGGTAAAGTCTTTTTTTTTTTTTTTTGTTTGTTTGATGTGGAAATTAATTTTGTTGATACACGGAAGAGAGGGTGGTGACGATGGTCAGTTCACTCTTGATCCTTTCCCTAGGCTCCATGAGCGAATTTAGAAATCTTTTTGGGTTAAAATGGAATAATAAAATTTTGAGAAATTAAAATATAATTTTATAACGTATTAATTTATGATTATTTTAAAAAATATTAAATATAACTTTTTTTTTTAGAGGTTAAAGTGTAATTTATTAGAATTTAATTTTTAATTTAATTATTTTTATCAGGATTTTAGATAGTAATTTTCTATTTGAGGGAGGCAAAGACCCTACTGCCTGTCTCCCTTAAATTCACCCATGTTAGGCTCTCAATCTTATCTATGTTGATTGTCCATTGTCCCGAGGTGTCATGTGGCAAATCAATATTGATAGATCAAAATCAAGTGGCACAACTCTATAGGTCTAGGTAAGGTGACGATATGATGTAATTTGAGTCATCTCGGATAGAACATGATGGTTGAGACTTGATATGGTAGTTAATGAATGCGCTTGCTTGCCAGGCAAGTTGCTAATTGAGGAGGGTCTTCACAAGGGATCTTCAGTGAGAATCCTCTCTGACTATTCGAGGTGTGACTCTTGGGGGGACTTAATGAGGTGTAACAAGTTTCTTTTCTTCTTTTTATTGTTACATGCATGGTTGTTTAAATTGGACCGGATTGAGAATCAGGCGGGGTACTGGTTTGGAAAGAGGTATTAAACCGATTGATTCACAAATTGGTAAAGAACAATTGAATTGGGCTAAAAATTGATTCAACTAATTTTTTAATATATTTTTATTTTTATAAATTTTTAATAATTTATTTAATTAAACTGTATAAATTGATCGAACCAGTGAATTGGTGGTCTGACCAATTCAACCACTAGTCTTGTTCTAAAAATCTTGGCCTCATGTTATTAGATGATGAAATCAAAGGAGTTATTACTTATTATGAATCTATAGTAATATCATGTCAATAAGAACTCAAGCAACTCAAGTCATTTGTCACTATATTGGATTTTATGATCTCCAATACGATAAGAAATAGGAAAGTGTAATGTAGTCCTAAGCAAATGCTTTTGGTGTATTTTTGTAGGTGAAGATAGTAGTGAAAAACTAAACCTAATGAAGACAGCAACCCTTATTGAAAACACTGCAAAAATGGGAGCAATAGTTCTTGATCTTAAGGCCAAGTTGATGGACCAAATGGAATGGTTACCTGTTTCAATTGGGAAATTAAACGGTGTGACCGAACTAGATTTATCCGAAAATCGAATAATGGCGTTGCCACCTTCTATCGAAGGGCTTCGAGCATTGAAAAAGCTCGATCTTCACTCAAACCAACTCATAAACCTTCCTGATGGAATTGGGGAACTTGTCAACCTACTAGAGCTTGATCTCCGTGCAAATCGATTAAGTTCATTACCTGCTTCGTTCGGGAACTTGAAGAACCTCATGAATCTCGATTTGAGTTCAAACAACTTCACTCATTTGCCAGATACAATTGGTGACTTGACTTCTTTGATGAGACTAATTGTTGAAACAAATGAACTTGAAGAACTTCCATACACAATTGGAAATTGCTCATCATTATTGGTGTTGAGGTTGGATTTTAATAGGATAAAGGCGTTGCCTGAGGCGATCGGAAAGCTTGAATGCTTGGAGATACTTACAGCACACTATAATAGGATCAAAGGGTTGCCAACAACAATGGGAAACCTTTCAAATTTAAAAGAGCTTGATGTTGGCTTCAATGAGATTGAATCCATCCCTGAGACCCTTTGTTTTGCAATAAGTCTAAGAAAATTGAAAGTTGGGAAGAACTTTGCGGACCTTAGAGTCTTGCCGAGATCGATTGGAAACCTCGAGATGCTCGAAGAGTTAGATATAAGTGACAATCAGATCAGAGTTTTACCCGATTCTTTCCGATTCTTATCGAAATTGAGAGTTCTTCATGCCGATGAGACTCCATTGGAAGTTCCATCAAGAGAAGTAATCAAATTAGGTGCTAAGGTATGCTAATTTCATTACTATATGACCTTGAATTGATCTTGCTAGTTTAAACTCATTCAACTTCTTTTGTACATTTTAGGCTGTTGTTGAATTCATGGGTGACCTTGTTGCTAAAAGAGATATCAAATCTCCATCTTCAAAGAAAAAGAAGAGTTTTTATTTCGGGTTCCGGTCAATTTTTCGACGATCTCGGACTGTGAATACCGAGGACATGTAGCAAGTGAATTCTTACTATAAAACATTTTATCAATTTATATATATGTATATGTATATGTGCTCTACATAGCTCAAGGTGTTCGATTTCTTTTCTAAGATTTGCTCACAACATGAGATATATTACTTGTATATTATTTGTGGGATGATTTCAAATCTTTGTGTAGACTTTGTAATTTATTTTTGTTATAATTCAACTCAAATTTAGAAAGCATTACTTTTTTCCGAGTTATATCAAATGCATGTCATTCAAAATTGTTAATCAGATCATTTTTTATTCGGATAGATATGAATTTAAGTGGACTAATACGATAACATCTTTTTAGTCCCTTAAAATGATGAATTATAAACTAATAAATGATAAAATCATATTTTGATCTCTCCAAAATTTATAATTATTTTTTAGATTCACCTCTAGATTCAAGTCCTTTGAAGATTCGAGTAATTTTGGATTCACGTAATTTCTTATTCAAATAATAATTAAACAAGTTTGAGTTGATAATGATCAAACGAGTTATGTCATATTTTAAATTTAGATTGATACAATGGACTTTTCAAATTCGGATAAGAATTGACAGATTCTATAATGCAATTAAATTAATAATTAAAACACACTTCATTTTCATATACTTCTACACTGTGATTAAAAAAATCCCAGAACAGCATGAAAAGAACTTCAAAACAATTGCCATATACATAATATAGTGTATAAACAATATTATTTGGCAACAATATGTTATGAAGATTATGTTAATTTAATCAAAATCAAAAGTTGACTAATTAAATAGCTTTAATTAAATAGCTTTGTTGTTTTCTCAAGGGAAAAAAAAACTGTCGGTTTTAATTTAATCAAGTTGATTTCAACAATTTAGCTGGTTTCTCAAATGTGGAATTTGAGCTAGAATTTTGTGGATAAACCCCTTTTCCTCTCCCTTTTTTTTTTTCATTATTGTTAAACTCAAAAAAATTCATAGGATTTGGAATTGATATAAAGTTGAATGATTTAATTTAAAATATTTCGGAAAAGTGTAAAATTTAAACAGATTAATGATTCAATTTAAAAATCGAACTTTAAATTTGAACGTCGAACTTGAAATTAAAATAATCTGAATTTAATTTGACTCAAACTAAAATTTTTGAAATTTTTACAAGCTGAATTAATTTATTCATATTAAAATTTATCATAAAAAGAAAATAAAAAAATGCTCCAAATCATGTATGATTTTTGTCTTGAATTTAGTAAAAAATAACCTTATAATGACAATTAAATTAAATAATTTTAAATTGGTGCCTAATTTTTGGAATTAAGTATAAACTTAATTTTCAGGCCCTAATTAAATATGGAATCCAACTTTATTAATTAATATTAATGAAAAAGTTGACTTTAGAAATTATAGAACATGAAGCATTCAAGCATAAGCCACCATTTCTCGGGTCTAAATTTAACTTAAATATCCATTTATTCAACTTTATTAAAAAAATGTCAAATTTTTCATCTGCCTTTGGACCTCAATTAAGTTTGAAATCTAGTCTCTATGTTTAAAAAAAAGTTAAAAATTAAATGCTTCTATTTTTTCGATTAAAAAGGTCGTAAGATAATAGTTGACATCATTAATTTTTTTTGTCAAAAATTACTGTAAATATGCCAATGCAGTTATACTATCATCAGTAGTAAATTACTAAATTATAATGAACTCTGTTGAGGGAAGCTTACTTCTAGCTTGAGCTCTCGACAGAGTCAACACTTCAAAAGTCTCACGAGTCTACTATGTTTGATATGGAGCGCTCATAAATGTTGCGAAAGACGTAAAGTGTTGGAGGCTCGCCTTACTCGCAACAACCAATAAAGAAGCAAACGGGGATCCAGCATAAGAAGCCCACCAATTGTTCAGGGGCTATCCCATTTTCCTTCAAGGGCTTACAAAAGAACGAATGGAGAGGCAAATGAAACATAGCTTTGAAAAGGAACACCGACATGAAAAATCTTTTAGTCACTCGTATAATTCACCCCAGCGAGACCTGAAAATTCATAAGCTTAGTTCAGCAACTTGATTCCTCTAACCTCCAACATCCTTACCATCTCCCTCATGTTTCATTTTATATAGCCACTCATTCCGTTCGATAGGCACAAAAAACTACTATGCTTGTTAGAGTTTTTGGTCACATCTCGAACTACTTAAACTAGGCTTATCGATCTTTTTTTACGTCCGACCACTAAATTTTTTTAACTTGATGGATCAAATACGAAAGTAATTATTTTTCCAAAATCATGAAAATGCAGATTTTTTTTATCAATTTTAATTTATTTTTGTAATCCGGCACTATTATATATATAATACAACAAAACGATCTTAAAGTGCATGCATTTTTTAAATCATATTTTCCATGTCTAGTCAAATTATTGTTATTTTTAATTATGAAATATCAAATCAAGCAAAGCATGTTTATTGGGAGCATGGAATACTCAAGACAACGTACGCAAAAATCTCTGATCTTATTGATTGGTCATGGATTTGAAAAAGCACCAATGTTCATCTTTTTCTATGATTTTGGTTTGTTTTACTTGATTAAGAAACATGTAATTTAAGTATTTTGGCTTAATAATATTTATTACTAAAAGAACAGTTGATTTGCATCCAAATCCTTTGAGTTATATTTAAAAAAAATTAGTAGAAAATTTTTCTTTCCACTATTAGTGCATCAGATAATAATTTAATCAAAGTAATATTCATATATAAAATTATCTAGTTGAAGTAATACAACATAATAATAAAAATATCATTGTTTATCTAGTTGGTGTATCGAATCTTCATCCATGATTTGAACAAATTCAAGATTAACTTGTAGACTCACAAAGTTGAGACATTCATCTGGTACGGTACGATAGTTGGTGCAACTTCAGCATAAACACGCCTATGCCTCGACCATGCCTATGTTCTCCAACTTCAATAGAAAATTTAATGGGTTGTTGATTCTCCCCTCCTCCAATTTTTCCTCCCGTGGCATTTGAGCTTGCGCTTCCATGTTCCTCCTTTGACGTGTGAAATTAGACATTGAATTTGATGTACATGAGCCTGTCTCGATAGATATATATGGTTTACTGTCAGCCTTAGACTATTCAATATAAATAATGGATGTTTCAAAATTACCATCCCTAATCTATGTAGCCTACGGCCTATTTTGGAGATGATTAACCCAACATGTGATGTGCACAATAAATCTAATGGCCTAATTATGCTGCGACCTTGAACACAAATCTATGAAATGATATTTAGTTATTCTCTGATCTACAGGAATAGACCATCCCAAATTGTTGGGATACTTGATCAACTTGATGCCACTTGATGCAGGAAAAACATATAAGCAAGTTGCATATACGTTAAAAACATGCCTATGTGCACTTGCCTTCAGCAATATTATGGCTGCAATATTATTGTTTGTATTTTTTTTTTTTTGTTCATAATAGATATTTGTATCGGTAAGAAATTGTCTTTCTAGTAAATTGTATGGTCACAATACTTGGACCACCTATTAAAATATAAAATGTTAGTATAAATATAAAATGTTTAGAATGTAATAGATTTTATAACATATGTTTCTAAACCTTTTTGACACAAGGAAAACTTAAGTTCTCTAAAGAAATAAATTTAAATCACGAACGTCGAAACCATCTTCACAATTGTGGAATTACAAAGTAGTCATTTACTTCTTCATTTCCTACTCTACACGCCTTATATAGCATCGTGTATAAGAAGGCTAAAATGACAAAATTCTCAATTGTATGTATTAGTCGTCTGGAAATTAGATAACAATGAGATATATATAGTATGAACTAAGTTTTCAAACTTTTCTAACACCAACACACTTTCAATCAACTGAATAGTATACGCTCTAGCATGATGTTCAATATCTTTGGATGTTGGATTATGTGAGAGATGCTCGAAGGGATCTTGAACCATTTTAACTTAGTTTGAAGCCTTTAGAAATCAAACATAATGTTGGTATATGTCTCAAACACTTGATAAAGAACTTGATTAGATTGTGCTTAAAACATTCTGATACTAAACACCAACCCATTGAAAGCCCCATCAACTATGCTACATCTTCAAATGCCATCGTCACTTTGCTGCATTGGAGATAAACATTTAAATCTCGAATCTCTGTCATTCAATTAGAGCGAATTTGGATGACAACACGAAAATAACTTTCATAATTTAGCTAGTGTAATAGAAACCAACTTGCGTTAACTGATGAATTGTTCTATCATCATACACATTTATTCTCATATTATTGCGAGCTTGAGCCACAAGAGAAGATGATAAGTGCGTTAACTTCAGTATTTTGACCTTAACTTGAGCCACAAACCCCTTTTTTAGGCCCATAATATATTGATTTGAAAGGAATTAAACGATCTAACCAAATTTATTTCATGGCTTGAGCCCGAAAATTGTAAGGAAGACATCGGAAATGGCATGGAAGTTTGACATTGTTAGGTTAAAATTAGGGGAGACTTAGACATAGTCATTTTTAGTTTTATTTTGTTTTCTTTATTTTATGGGCTTCTAAATTCTATTATCTAATCAAAGGTTTTATCGAAATTTGATTTAATAAATTCATGAAATTTATTTTGTTCTTTGGTATTCATGCATATTCTGTTTTAATTATAACTGTTCAAGTTTATTGAATATGTGACTAGTGCTCAATTGCTTAGAATGGTTGCCGAGTCAATTAGGATAATTAAATCTATAATTTTTTAATTTATTTTAATACTAGTGACAAACTACATAACTAGTTTATATTATAGTTTACGTTTATGTTGTGTGGGTTTATGATCTAGCTTAAATGAACCCTGTTGAGCTGAGTTTATTGGTTAAAATTAGGTCTTTCTAATTTTTAATGTTGTCGGTAAATTAAATCTTGAGCGTTGTGTTACGAGATTATTTATCAATTAGGGAAGTAATTTTAAATGAGTTGCCTCTTGATTACCGAACAAGTAAGGAGAGATTAGTTGCCCGACGTTGAGTCAGCAACTAGAACTAATTTATAAAAAATATTGAAATGATCTTTACATCAATGATTGAATCTGTCGAAACCATCTTTAAATCGAGTTTTGAAAAATAGGGATCGACTTTAAAAACAAAAACAGGAGTCGCCACCAATCTTTTTAGGTGTGATTGGATCACCTTTAAAACATTTTGTTTTAAAATCATTAGTTTTGGTCTACGAAATCAGAAAACGGGTTCGGGAGTCAGTTACGTACGAGGAAGGGTTAGCACCCTCGTAACGCCCAAAGATTGGTACCCAATTAATTATCAAGTGTCTTTAATGTCGGAGATTCAAAAATTTTAAGATGCAATCCTTTTTAGAATGTTTTTAATTTTTTTTTTGAAAATTAGAGTTCACTTGTATCAACGTATTGATACTAAGTTAGCTTTTTAGAAATCCCTATCTTGAAATAACAAAACGCTATATCCAATAAGTTAGGACATATTGCTTTGCAATCCCAAGACAGTTGCTCACATTTTGCAAACATTTAAAAACTAAGAAGGGTACTAGATTATTCGAACTTAACGAGAAAAGTTGCAACCCAATAAGTTAGGGTACTACTTTCTCGAAATTTCCGAACACAAAGCATTGCCTTTATGTTTTTTTTTTTGAAAACTTTGGGGCCTTATTTTTAAAAAATGATGTGTTATGAATTGTATTATATTATAAATCATACATAATAACATATTATTGTTGTAGGTAAATAATACATGCATTTAAAAGAATGGTGACAATAATATAAAGATCGTGCATTAGATACATATATATAAAATCATATATTCATAGCAAATATTAACAATATGCATACAAAGATATATATATATATAACATGTGTTGGGAAATAAATAAACAAAACGTACAAACATACAAAGTAATAATTAAATAATGCATGATATATAAAAAGTAATAAAATAATGCATGACATACAAAAAAGAGTACTACAATATTAATGTACATGTTCATGAAAGGTAAGGTCAAATAATAAAGATAAGATAATATATAACACATGATATATGCAATATATATATATATATATAAAATGAAATGAGTTATTATTAACAAAGTGTACATATAATACAAATAAAGACATAATATTTAATAATAATCTTAAAATAGTATTTGCTATACAATATATAAAGCATAATAACAAATTATTTATAAAAAATAATAAATATATTGGGTTTAAAAATATATATATAATAAAAGTATGTAAAAGAATTTATAAAATAACACATGACATGAAAATATCATTTTAAAATAATACATAATAAATAAATAACTAATAATTTAATGTGTATAATATGAGCTAAAAATATAATTTAATTTACAAATTTTAAAATTTTAAATAATATAATGAATAACATAAATAATATAATAGATAATATATGATATATATGCCAAAAAAAGTAATATAGAATAAAAATACAACAAATGTCGTATAATAAAATATAATAAATATATATATAGGAAATAAGAAATATAATTGATATAATATAAAATAACGAAAATATATATGTAAGAACAATGTATATAGATAATTAATAAATATATAATACAAGTAAGATATAATAATAATAATAATAATATAAAATAATAATGTAAAATAATAATAATAGTTTGTGAACAATAAGATATAATAAATAATAATAATATATATAGTAAAATAATTTTATAATGTACAATATAAAATAAGGTAAAAAACATATATATATATATATATATATATAATATAGGGCTAAATTGAAAGTTCAGTAAAATTATGGGGCAAATTTAAAAGAAATAAAAATAGATTAAGGCCTTAATTAAAACGCGCGCAAAACAAAAGGGACTCATTGGGAAAATTTCCCTATTCCCAAAACGACATCGTTTCCCTCAATGTGGTTTTAAAACACTGTGAGGGTTAAATTGAAACGAAATTGAAACAGTAGGGATAAATTATAAATAAATATTAATGAAATTATGAATAATAAAAAACAGGTGGACCAAATGAGCAATTAGCCCAATTCTTAAAAACACGCGGATCCTTCCCGGGTAATCGGGTCAACACGCGGATCCTGAGGCTTCAAAACGTCGTCGTTTTAAGCTTATCAGACTAAGCTAAAACGGTGTCGTTTTGTTAAGGCTATATAAGCCAAAACTAAAGCCTAAAAATAATTTGGAATATTGTTTTAAGAAAAAAAACAAAGAATCCTCTGAAGGGGACTAGAGGCCGGTCATCGGGGCTCTGTGGAATCTCCGTCCATCAGTTCTCACGCGCCTACGCGCCGCCACGCCCGGTGATCGGAGGGTTAAAAACTTTCCCCTCTTCAAGCGTAATACAGGTAACTTTCTTTCCTTTTTAAAACCTCAACGATTTCTACTTAAAACAATTTATATATGCATGCTAAAATAAGAACAAGGTACACAATTAAATCACCTCTTAGAAACTGTTTGTATTTCTCTGAATCAAATATCTGTAAGTATATTTTTATTCTGTAAAAAAAAATTCGATCCCCTCTTTACACTGTTTGATTTCGGACTTTTATAGCCACTACTGTTATTACATAATCTAGGAAAGAAATTTTCTTTCCATTTCTTGTCTGTGATCTGCTGAAATCTTTTTATTTTAGTTTCCTTTTTTTGTTTTTCGTATCTGCTGTGTTTCTTTCCTTTTTTTGCAGGTGCTCGTGAAAAATCCGGTAATGGAAGGGTCGCTGGCTTTGATGGAGGCCTAAAGTCTGGCGGTGGTGTCGGTGAGGCGCTGGTTGGTAGCTGAGGAGTCGTCCAGGCTGTGCTGAGAAGGCTCATTAATGGCCTCGATTTTGGGGAATTCAACAGACACTCCCCAAGGCTTCAGAAGGCTTCTGGCCATTGTAGTCCTCAGGAAACCCTAGGGTTTCCTGTTTCCTTAAAGTTACTTGGGCTTTTGGGCCATTTCTGATTTGGGTTTGGTTTATTGGTATTCTGTTTGGGTTAAGGGTGTAAATGGGTCTGCTGGGTAATAACCGGGTTAATGGGTGTAACGGCCTAATTTTCAGTGGTGTCGGAAATGGTGATTTGAGATCACTAAATTCGACAAATAAGATTGAACAAGATAGTAATTTAATATTTATGAGTCAAGTAAGAATTTAGAAGAATTTGTGAAATGGTGAAATTAGTGAATTAAAAGAATTTATTAGGTCAAGCGGGTCAAAAATGAGGTATCGAGACCTCAAAGTTGAAAATCGAGCTATAAATATTTTTATAAATATTTATGGAGTGTCATTGAGTTAGTATTAAAGTTTAGTTAGAAAATTTTAACGTTTGGATGGCTAATTAATTAAAAGGACTAAATTGAAAATAGCGCAAAATTTGTTAAATTGTGAGTAAATAGCTTAAGTATTTAAAAATATGGATTTAAAGAGCAATTAGACCCAAAGGTCAATGGCTGGACGGTTTGGGTATGAAATAAGCAAGAAAACAATGTGAACAAGGGGCAAAATTGGAAATAGCATAAAAGTTAATAGTTAAATAATGATGTAATTGAAAAATCTAGACATTTCTTCATATTTTCTCATCTAAAACGCCATAGAAGGTCTGTAGAAAGCTGTTTTTTCATATTTTACATCATGTGAGTTTAATTCTTACTTTTCTTGATAATTTTTATGTTTTTATGACTTTTACAATTAGGTCCACTTGTAGAATTCATTAGTTTTTGATTTTATGGGTGAAATTGGAAGTTACCTTGGATGGATAAGGGAATTTTATGATGAATTATTATGAAATTTAAGTTCTAATTTTATATTAAGGTGGTTTTATTAAGTGATTTTGATAGGAAATGATATTTAGGACCTAATTGTGAAAAAGTTGTGAATTGAAGGTTTCTGTTGAAATTAAGAATATAAAAGGTTTTGAAATAGTTTATAATGATAAAATAAAGTGTTGATTGAGAAAATTAGTTCAATTGATGGGTGAATTGAGAAGGGACTAAATTGTGAAAATTGTAAATTTTGGGGTAAAAGTGCAATTTCGAAATTTGAACAGCATAAATTGTGAAGTGAAATAGAATTGAAATGGATGCTAATGAAGGAATGATTTTATAATTATAGATCAAGAAAACGAATGAATCGTGGAAAGGAGAAAATTTAAGAATAGTCCACAATTTCTCGACTTTTACAAATTAGTCCAGGTAAGTTCATATGGCAAAGTTCAATGTTTTGATATGAAAATATTATGATTGTTAAAGTATTTTATTGTTGATGAATACTATCAATTTGCATTAACTAATGAATAATGTGTAACTAAAAGTACAAATTAGTAGGAACAATGGATTTGAGTGCTTCTATTACAGTAACCACGATGAGTTGATGAAACATATGTGACAAGTGTGCCCGTTTAAGACCATAGCTGGGCTATGGCATCGGTGCAATGTGATAATGTGACTCCGTATAAGACCATAGCTGGGCTATGGCATCGGTATAATGTGATAATGTGATTCCGTATAAGACCATGTCTGGGATATGGCTTCGGTATGATATGTGAACCGTGTAAGACCATGGCAAGGCTATGGCTTGTGTGTGATGCGTATCAATGTGAAAGTCCATGGTTTACTATGGCAATGTGATAATGAAGCACTCAATTCCTTATTGTTCCCTAATTTGATAATGAAGTAAATGAGAAATGGGCCTAAGGGAGTTAAATTGTGAGTTGCCATATGGAAATTATTCCAATGAGTTATTAATGAAATTGTGATTTGGAGGATGAAATAGTTAAACTAATAGATATATGATTGTGTACGATATTTGATATGATTTGTGTTTATATGCCTATGAGCTTACTAAGCTTCAATAAGCTTACTTGTGTGTGTTTAATATTTTTATATAGATTGACTTGAAGTGAAGTGGGTAGATCGGATCAACACAACAGGGCACACTATTCAGATCAATTCGGTAGTTTTTGTTTTATGTTTAAAGATTTATATGGCATGTATAGAGTTTGAATGAATTGAAGTAAAGATATTATAAACTAGTTAACAATATTTGTACTAAAACAGTTTTCGTAAGTAGCAGTAGTTTAACTTTGAAAATCACTAAAAATAGTAGAAATGGAATTAAATAATGAATAAATTATGGAATCGAATCTTGATGAGTCTATTTTCATATGGAAGAAGCAAAACAGGTATATGAGCTATATTTTATGAGATGTTTAAATTTTTGTGAAACAGAGCCAGAACGATTTCTGGATCCCCTGTTCTGAATTTGGAAATTCACCATAAATTTTACAAAGATAATTAGAAGTCATACTTTATATGTACAGATTCCTTATTGAGTCTAGTTTTATTATAGATAAACGGAATAGTCATTGAAGCTCTTTACAGAGAGATATCTGATTCGTAATACACAAAGGTCAGAGTAGTCAAACCCTGAAACAGGGGAGATTTTAAATAATAAACTGTACTAATTGGCTTGACCAAAAATTCTAGAAAAAAATTGGTAGGTAGATATATGAGTATAAATTCAGAGAAAATTTACGGATTTGGATTTCGAGTTTTATAACTCGAGATATGAATTATTTAGCAACTATGACACAGTTGGACAGCTTGTCTGAAAAGTATTATATAAATTATCTAAATTTGGTTAAGTGCTCAAATAAGTTTAGTAGTGCCTTGTGCTCGACTCCGGCAACGGTCTCGGGTAAGGGGCGTTACAATGGGTCTGAAATATTTGATTTTGGGCCCACTATTTGGGCTTTGTAACATGGACTTGGACTGTTAAATAAACAATTGTTTATTTATTTATTTAGTTTTCAGCCCGGTCAAATTTGGGCTTTTACAGAATCTATAAATCAAATGGAGTTTTGTTCTAATTTTTATGAAAAACTAAAAAGTTTAATTAGATTATCCACAACCATTAGAAAATTAAACTATATTGTTACAATTTACAATTTATATATTTTAAATGGAACTCGACAATTATAAATATCGAAATTTAGCAATACATTGGATGCGGAGGTTTCCTAAAAAAACTATGTAGAAAAATTTACGAAAACATTCAAAGTTTTCAAAATCGAATCGGTGACTAAACCGGTTAGACCATTAATTGTCCGATTGATAATTCGATTGGTTCATCTAATTCAATTAAATAAATTATTTAAAAAATTAAAAACATTAAAATATAAAGGTTCAACCAATTCTTAAATCAACTTATCTAACTCTTTATTCTAAACTAATATCTAAATCCATTTCCGGTCCATCTAATCGGGTTAGCAAAACAGTGCCAAAATCAAATATCAAAATTATCAATCTCTCAACCAGCGAACTTAACTTTTTTTTTTTCTCTTTAAAATCTGAAAAAACTCCATCTCTGTAATTCTCTGATTCACCAATGCTTTGAATCACCAAACCAAAAAAATTTGAACGCCAGCGTCCTATATTTCTCCAGATCCGTCTCCGCCACCTGTTTCCACCACCGTCGATCCATTTCATCTCATTTAACGTGCGGCGGCGATCCGCTGGATCGAAGATGCCGGTGGCTGCTTCCGCCATCTACTTCTTGAATCTCCGCGGTGATGTCCTCATTAATCGTCTCTATCGTGACGATGTCGGGTAACACTATCTCTCTGCCTCTGTCTCTTTTCCTTCAGTTCGAGCTACTATAAGCTTTCTGTAGATAGAATTATTTTAGCTGTGTTTTTAAATTTCCGTATTTACGATGTTTGAGTGAGCTTTGTAGGTTTCTTTTTGTGTGTTTGATTCGTGTAATTTACTTCATGTAGAGGAAATATGGTTGATGCTTTTCGGATGCATATTATGCAAACGAAAGAACTCGGTACATGTCCTGTGCGACAGATTGGAGGTTGCTCGTTCTTTTACATGAGAATCAGCAATGTATACGTCGTAATTGTTGTTAGCAGTAATGCTAATGTGGCTTGTGCTTTCAAATTTGTTGTTGAGGTAGTCAAAGAGTCATTCATATTGTTCCTTTTTATTTATATACAACAGATTTACCTTATATTCCGCTTTCAAAATGTTCAATTCGTAGTTGATGCCGGTATTTTTGCTCCTTTTGCAGGCTGTTTCTATGTTCAAATCATATTTTGGTGGTGCCTTCGATGAAGATGCTATTCGTAATAATTTCGTTCTGATTTATGAATTGTTGGATGGTATGTATTCATTAAAAGCTGAATTTTATTCATTTCACATTCATCTTCTTGTTTGTTTACTTCTGTGTTCAGTTAATGTTCTATTGCAGTGCTGTATTGGCATTCGCTACTTACCTTTTATTCTTGATTCCTGGTGTTAGGGACTGTGATAGGAAGCTGAATTGACATAATACTAGTGGTAGCAACTGAAACATGAGTATTCCTTGCAATGGCAGATCTTGGGACTAAGTTTAGGGGTGGGGGTAACTAAAATTTTCAAAAATTTTAGGAGTTCAATGAGATATTTTTTTCAAAAAAATTTGGGGGTCTAATTAAATTTTTGTGAGATCAATGAGAATTTCAGAAAAAAATATAAGAGTTTAATTAAAATTTTCAAAAAAAAAGGCATAATGAAAATTTAAAGAATAAAATTGGGGGGCCAAATTAAAATTTTCAAGGGAAAAATGAAATTTTCCAAATTTTTTTTTTGGGGGAAGGGCCTCCTGAGGCCTCCATTACTGTCCGCGCCTGATTCCTTGCAGGCTCAACTGATTAATTAACTGGCAATTAATAAGTGATATAGTTTGTTTCTTAACTTCTATACCGGGCATTCATTTTTAGGCATTTCATCTGCAAAGAGGGAGGATGAAGAAAATAGTTAACTTAGGGTTCAAATGTTATTTGAATGATAAAATGTTTGATTTCTGTAATTTTTTTGCAGAAATTATGGACTTTGGCTACCCTCAAAATCTTTCTCCTGAAATTTTAAAGCTTTACATTACTCAAGAAGGAGTGCGGTCCCCCTTTTCATCCAAGGTTTGTTGTATTTAATGCATTACAGATTATTTTTGTTGAGGTTTGATGTATGTAAGCAATACTTGTTTTCCAGCTGTAGGGTTTTTTTTGTGCTTTAATTTTAATGAAAAGTTGCATTCTCTTACCATTTGATTTTCCATGTGTAACAAATTAATAGGCTTCAGATAAGCCTATCCCGAATGCAACATTACAAGTTACAGGAGCTGTTGGCTGGCGAAGAGAGGGACTTGTTTATAAAAAGAATGAGGTAATCTTGCTTCTGAGTTCTGTCAAATTCCTTTTTCTATAGGATGTGGTGGTTCCTATAGTTTAACATCTGTTTGTTTCAGGTGTTTCTAGACATTGTGGAAAGTGTAAACCTACTTATGTCTTCAAAAGGTTGGTAATAGTTTTGAAACTGGTTCTGTTTGTTGGTGTCTGTTTTGCTGAAAATTAACCATTTGGTGATTCCAGGCAGCGTTCTCCGTTGTGATGTTACTGGCAAGATTCTTATGAAGTGCTTCCTCTCTGGAATGCCTGATCTGAAATTGGGCTTGAATGATAAAATTGGGCTTGAGAAAGAATCACAAATGAAATCCCGTCCTGCTAAAAGGTGACTTCTACTTGCATTAACATTGCATCTTATGCTTCCTTACTTTGTTAATATACCATCTTATTGTCTTCTTTCTGGCCCATTTTGCAATTTTTGTGATGAAGTTTTGATCTTTCATGTGAGCTTATATTGCATTTGCATGTAAGTTTGTTAATAATTTCCATATCTAACAATGCTACATATTGCAGTGGCAAGACTATTGAGCTGGACGATGTTACTTTCCATCAATGTGTAAATCTTACAAGATTCAACTCTGAAAAGACTGTTAGTTTTGTGCCACCAGATGGTGAATTTGAATTAATGAAGTAAGCTTAGGAGTCTTTTCCTTTATTTACTTATTTACTTTGAGGTTTAAGTTCACTTATATGGTATGCAACTTCAGTTGTAGCCAAGTTTTGTTACTTTATTTTGTGGTTTATGTTATATAGTATGCAACTTCTGTTATAGCTAAAATTTTATTTTATTTCTTGCTTCTTAGACTACGAATCTGCATTCTGATTGTGTTGTTAGAATGCTTCTGTTACCCATAGGTGCCGTTAGAACCTAGAAACCGGGAGATATATTGTGAAAATGAATGACTTAATGCTTTATGGTGATGAACTGTCTCAGTTTTCCAATGATTCTACAATATATTATTTGTTTGTATATGCTTGTTCAATTTTCTTTTGAATTGATGAATGCATAGGTACCGTATCACTGAGGGAGTTAATCTTCCTTTTCGGGTATTACCAACAATCAAGGAACTTGGTCGAACACGGATGGAAGTAAATGTTAAGGTTTGTAATCATACATTTTGATATTGGCTATACTTGGAAGTTCATGATTCTGTTATTGGCTTATTTCTTAGAATATTTCAGGTTAAAAGTGTCTTTGGAGCAAAAATGTTTGCTCTTGGAGTTGTTGTCAAAATTCCTGTCCCTAAACAAACAGCAAAGACAAGTTTCCAAGTAACATCAGGTCGAGCAAAGTACAATGCGGCTATTGATTGCTTGGTATGGAAGTAAGTATTCTAGTTTGTTAACTGGTGCATGTTTTCCAAATGCTACATTAATATCAAGAATCTGGTTGCTGGCTTTTCTTCTCATCCTAAGATGGATGAGCCAAAAGCTTTGTTTGTGTTGCAGCACTATGCCACTATCCACAACTCTGATCTTGGACCCTGCACCTATCTGGTTGACAATATACCCCAATGAATTTATCCTTTGTAGTCGTAGATTCACTCTACTTTTGGTTTATCTTTAGATTAAGTTCAGTAATTGTTTAATGTCATTTTCATCCGACTTTTTAGGATAAGAAAATTCCCCGGACAAACAGAGCCAACCTTGAGTGCAGAAGTTGAGTTAATTTCCACCATGGCAGAAAAGAAGTCTTGGACAAAGCCACCAATTCAGATGGAATTTCAGGTGCCTCAATTAAATACCATTTTACTAATTAATATTTTTTAAGTCACTTTTGCTCTGTTTCATCACAATATCTTTTCTTTGAAAATGTAGAAAAAATAGGGTAAACTATGGTAGGGGTCACCCAACTATTAGTAAATTTCTTTTTTGGTCACCCAACCATGTAAAGTTACAAAATAGTCATCCAACTATTCAAATTTGTCTTTTCTGGTCACCAGCTGGCTAAAGTAAAAATGGAAACACCCAAAAATCCAAGGACAAAATTGAATAGTTAAGTGACCATTTTATAATTTTTTATAGTTGGGTGACCAAAAAAGAAAAAAAAAGCCATAGTTGGGTGACTACTAATGTAGTTTACCCAAAAAAAAATATTACTTGGTTGGTGCTTTGAATTTCATGATATTCTAGATGTGCAGAAAATTGAGAATTTTGAAAGGGGGGGGGGGTGTGAGATTCGCACTTGGAATATAGTTGGATGATCTATATGCGTAAAGAATGAATTTAAGGTTCTATTTGTTGTTTGTATTTCACGAAAATGACAAAGAATATTAGTTTCGGGTAACTTAAGCAATGGTTTATTGACACGTTAGCATGCATATAGAAAAGCAAAATACATCTGTAATGTATTTGCATTCTTGTCTCAGGTTCCGATGTTTACAGCCTCTGGTTTACGGGTCCGGTTTCTTAAAGTAAGCATTCTTATGTATTCTGAATGCATATGTGATTCTTTTAGGTAGTCTTTTGATGTTGAAATTATCCTTGTTTTGCAGGTGTGGGAGAAGAGTGGGTATAACACAGTCGAGTGGGTTCGCTATATTACCAAGGCTGGCTCATATGAGATCAGGAGCTAGAAACACGGGATTCACCATTGGCTCGTATCAGCGAACTTGAATAGTGAAGAGTGTGTTCACTTGCTACCAATTGCATGTATTTTTCCGTGATGGTAAGGTGAATAAGCCTCAATTTCCAACTTAAAGCATGCAGCCATCCTTTTGCTCTGGTTTCTTGAATTATTTGGCAATTTTTTCGCCTTGTAGTGTTTTTGTTAATATGTTTATTTCAAGTGACTATTTGGTTTATGTTGTTTTCTTGTAAAGGCTAACCTTATTTAGAACAAAATGTGCCATTATAGTACAATGCTTTATTGTTTGCATATTGGAACACACATTTTGTTCTAAATGATACGTCATTGTTTTTAAATGGCATATTTGCGATTGGAAACCTTGTTGAAATTGGTTTTGACTTTTAAGGTTTATTGTTATGATATTTGCATCTGTATTTCAGGAAGTCAGGCAAGTAGCCCTCAAGTATTGTTTCTAAGTGTCAAAGATGACACAACCATCACATCTATCACACTGAATTTTTGGTAGGTCAGATTGGGTTAATTTGGGTGGAGTTAAATTCTAGTTTTTAGAATTTTAGGTGATTTTGTGTTTAGTTCATGTGGTTTGAATTATTATAGTAAATAATATAAAAAGGCACAGTTAAAAGGAATAATCTTTACATACCGTTACGATCCAGCATAATGGAGAAATATTTTTTTTTTTAAAATGAATCACTAAAATATTCATAAAAATAAAAAATTAGTTTAATCATCAGTTTAATCGGTTTGCAAGTCAACTGGTTTGATTTTTTTCAGATTGGTACTTTGGTTGGTTCTCGGCTCGATCAGCCAACAACTTTGCTTCCAACTACTTTCTTGGAGACTCGAACCTGGTGAAGGGATGTTAATGAGATATTAGTCCTCGTAAGCTACTCGAATTTGACTCGGAAAATTTTGAACTTGATTTAGTAATTATTGAGTTGAGCTTGAGTTATTGATTCAGCTGAATTCGAGCTTAGTAATACTTGACTCGAACGACTTACGAGCCTTATCAAGTTTTTCATATATTTATACTATTAAATTTTGCTATTTCTGTTAATATATATTATAAACTCTAAGATTATCGAGTTGAGATCAAGTTCAAGCTTTAAGTATAAAAATTGGTAAACAAATTTAATCGAGCTTGAGCTAAGTATTGAGCTCAAACTTGAGCTTAACAGTCTAGACCTTTATCCGGATGAATTTTATGAGGTGAAAATCCCTTGATCACCGGACTGGAAGTTCAATAAGGAAAAATTATAATCCAAAAGAAGTCAGTCTAGTGACAATAATTAAATATCACTCTAAGTACATCACATTATTCAACAAAAATACTTTAAATCTAATTACAGGGCCTCCGATCTGTTGTTAGTGTGCGTGTAAATAGCTGTGGCTTGGTTAGGCACTGCTAATTGGGTACGGCTGTTCGTCTGGCTTCGTGCTGTGCAAAAGTATGTGGTGAAGTGGGTCTTGGTCGAGTACGGGCGGTGGCCCGCTGGGTTGTTCCCATTGCTGTGTTTTGGCTTGTTTCCTTCTACTTGGTTTTAAAGACTTCGATAATATTTATTAAAACAGAATGGTCCACACAATTTTAGCTGTTTTGAGTTAAAACAAGTCTTGTATTGCAGGCCGCGTAACTCTTTAATTTTCATTCATATCTATGTGACTCCAATAAGCACTTTGAATGTGATTAGTGTTCGGGAGAAAGGTGTCAACAGCACCACCATTTCGGAAGCCACCATTCGATAACATACATATTGCTTACTAATTACTGTTCCATGACAGATGTGGGTTGTTGAACAGTCCGTTGATTCTTTAAGTATTCTCTGTTTTAATTTACTAAATCTCATCATTTTAGTTCATTGGATAGAATTATGATAAGATTGTTAATGTGTGAATCTAACGAGGCAGAAAAGAAGGTGAGGATGGGTGATTCACTTAATTTAGGACAAGGCGAAGGCGGTTATTGGAGGAGGTTGAAGAAGGATGACGTCTAAGGAGAGAGAAAAGAGAGACTAGTCTCTCTTTTTCAAGAATGTGAATTAATACTCTTAGTTGCAATATTGAGATGTCACGTGTTAAGTTCTTATTAGTGAGTGAGAAGCAAGTGATTAAGTGGTTTGACATTATAAGTTTAGGTAAAGTGATGAATGAATGTGCTAATCACTTCAAATGGGACATGGTACTTAGAGTTAGAGATACAAATTAATGAGTGGGGCCCACATGAATATTAAGTCGAAGAGTGTTTTTAAGGGAATGTCCCAAAGGGACAAGTGGGGACTTTCATTTATGTTGTACCAAGGAGTGTTTCCAAGGGGTAAGGGTACAACAAAGAACAATTTTAATATGCGATTAAAATGAGATTCATAATTCTTCTCTAGGATCATAGTATTCTCTCCAATCCAATGATTGAGGGTTACTATCTTTAATGGTACATTGCTAGTACATTAGAATTAGTCTAATATCAAATGTTGTGATTCACTTGAAAGGTATTATCCACTTAAATCATAAATTGCTCGGATTTTATATTTAAATGTACGACACATTGTTCTTTGAGCGAAAATTCAGCTCAAAAAGAATCCTAGAAATGCAGGAATCCATTTTACATTTTACATATTAAATCACGTTTTTGTTTTCGTCTCTACTTTCCTTCTCCTATTAGTTACAAAAGGCATTGTCCAATGAATCCTTCACACATTTCATACCTTTATCCATGTCATGTTGACATTTTAGCTAATCTGAACAACAAGATTTGAACTTGTTCCACCTTACAGTAAACATTTATGTCTCAAAACCAATTGCAACACACTATCAATTTTGAAATTCATGACCCCTCTCCAATGACATTAAGATTCACTATAAGAAATGGATTAATCCCACACTTCAATGCTGAAATCAAATTCGGTCTCGTGCCACCAAGTCCAAATGCGCAATGCAATCTGTATACGACTTTTTCAATTTCCATCCTTTAGGCAAGGCCAACAAATTTAAACCTAACAAAGTTCATAGAATTAATACAATACATATATGAAAGTTTAAAGATTTTTGGGTTATAATCCTCATGCTTAAGTGAATGATGATGTTTAGGTTAAAACCTCAAACTTGAAGGTAGGCTATACAACACAAACTGTTCTCCATCAACAACATTTGAGGTCTTTGACCTATGTTTCATCATCGGCTTCATATGGTTTTCAATTGAAAAATAAAATTCTTTCCATATTTTGGGTGTTTTAAGTTCTAATCCTACTGCTCATTTCCCACAAGTAAATTTGTTAATTTTGATTCGAATTTAAAAATTCGATATAATTAATCATGGTATATTTCAACTCAATTTGATTATTAAAAAAAAAAAACTTAAACACAAAAATATCCAAAACCAAAATTACTTAAAATAAGTAACCTAAAATAATCTAACTCGAGATAATTTGATAAAAAAACAAATTCACAAATTTATCAAATCTAAAATTACTTAAATCCAAAATAAACTTAAAATAATTTAAAAAATTTAACGCAATCCACACAAATTAATTCAATTCAAAATCAAAACAGACCCATGAATGCACATGTCTAAGCATAATTATTTCCACGTACTACATTCTAACTTCAGGGCCATTCCACACTAATCGGTAATTGAGTGTGACATTTGGTCTAAACGACGGGTCACATTCCAATTCCTTTATCCGAATTCAATCATTCAAATCTAATACCTAAAAACCAATAAAATACAAGGTACATAAGTACAATTCTTTAATGGTTAAAATTTGTCATTAGTCCTTGTATTTTAACAAATTATAAGATTTAATCCTCAAAAGTTAAAAATTAAATACTATTATTTCTTATTTAAAAATCTTAGCCTAATCATTAATATTATTAGTATTTTTTTTTCAAAATTTATTAATTTAGGTATTTATTTTTCATCAATTATATGTCACGCTATATGAAAGTAACCTGATCAACATACCAAATAGGTAAATTTTGATTGAAAATACTAATGGTCTTAATGATTAAACTAGGTTTTTTTGGTACAAATTACAAATGAGGAAAGGGAATGACAACCGCAGGGATTGAGCCCTGTTTTTGAGATAGCAATAGGGGGCTTAAACGCTGCTTCGTACTATCGGTGATTAGGTTTTTTAAACGGAAAAGTCAAGACTTTTTAAGTATGGGGACTAAATCGAAAATTATCCCAAAGTATAAGACTTAATGGCACATTTTGATCTTATTTAATCTACCTTTTCCCCTTTGCTTTGCTTGTAAAAATTCCCTCGTTTGTTCCCTCTCTCTAGCCGTTGCTTCGCCTATTCAACCGGAACTTGTCAAACACTAAATCTTTCACTTTCACTCCCAATTATCATATTTTTATCTAAACCCCAAAATCCCCATTTTCACAATTATATAAATGGTTCATTTATCTAGCCATAACACAACATCAAATCCATAACATCATATATATACCATCTATTTTCGAGAAAATTTTGAGTTATTAATAACTGATGATGGATTGCTTGGTGTTGCCCGTCTCGTTGTTACGACGACGCAGCACAGCGTCTAGACTAGGCTACCGGCCTCTAATGAAGGACAGATACGACGAGTCGAACCGACAAGTGACGGTGGTGGTAGGTAAAGAAAAGAGGGAGTTTTTAGTAGACTCTTTTGTGTTAGAAGAGAGCCCATTTAGGGTTTTGATTGACACAATGAAAAAAGATTATGGTGAAAAAAGAGAGAAGAGTGGGAGGGTAATTTTGGTGGATGTGGATGCTATATTGTTTGAACACATGCTTTGGTTGATGCAAAATGATTGTTCGTCTTTGTTTCAACTTAATCTTGAGGAGATTATTGATTTCTATTCTCAAG
This sequence comes from Gossypium arboreum, assembly GCF_025698485.1. Lineage (NCBI taxonomy): Eukaryota > Viridiplantae > Streptophyta > Magnoliopsida > Malvales > Malvaceae > Gossypium > Gossypium arboreum. Next base: position 609,869 of record NC_069070.1, on the reverse strand, counting down.
ATAATTAGAATTTAAGAAAAAAAGTATATTGGTTTCACTATTTTAGTATTTTTCTCGATAATTAAAATTAGAGTGTTATTTTCTGGTTCTGCAGCAACAAATGATGTCCATTTGGCTGTGATTAGTGCGGTGAAGGTTGCTTTGGAATTACTTTTAGCTATGAATTGGAAGCTTATTGATTCATTATATATTTAACTTGGTTCAATGGTGGTGTTTTCTTGGTGTGCTAAAAAGGCAATGAGACCATGGTCTCTTCAAGCAATTTTGGCAGGTATTGAAAGTGACATGCTAAAGGTTGGAATTTTTTTTCTCGATGGATGAAAAGAATGGAAACGAAATGGCATCTTCCTTGACAATTGCAAGTATTAATCGTGAGAAAATGTTTAAAGTTCGATGGTGAGTTTTTATTTGGTTGTAATCGTAGGTTTGTTAGCGATGGAATGTATTTTAATTTAGAATGCTGTAATGTTAAACTTTTGTTGATGTTCTGTTTGTCTTTTACAACAGAACAGTTCAAATGAAACAAAAAATTTTTTTTATCGTAATTGATTACTTGATTACGATATGATGCAACTGAAAATGAATTCTTGTTTGCAATTTAGGGTACAAATCATACTAATTTCTTTGTCGTTCAGTACATATTCCGCCATAAATATTTGTTTTGAACATATATGGCATTGTGATTACATAGTTAATTAGTGTTCACCAAATCACAAAGAAGACCTTTAAATTGTTGGTTAAATATTTTAAGTAAAGCTTCAAGTTTGAGTTTTATGATTATAAAGGAGTGTAGTAATAAGGGGTAAGCAGGAACCTTGACCTCCTTGATTATTTGTTTTTAGTCTTCCATTAAATGAAATAATTATATTTTTGGCCCATATGAAAAGTTAACAATTTAATCTAAGCTTTTTTAACGCAACTATTTTAGCTTTGACCCCTTCAAAATTTTATACTTTTATCTCATCTTTTCTAACCAAAATTTCTAGATTCACCCGTAATAAAGAAAACAACATTTAAAAAAAAAATTGGTGTAACACAAAAAAAAATTACATTAACTTAAAGTAAAAGGATCTTTTGTGGCACTTCTTCGAGTAAAACCAATCCTTCCTTTCTATCAAAAGTTATTTTGATAACGCAATCAGCATCCTTATTCTTCTCTCTAAAATTTGACCTATCTAAAATTTAAATTTAATTAAAACTTAATTAATGGGATTATCCGAAATCAAAAAATATCATTAAAAAAACATAGTTTGAATCTTTCAAGCTAATAAAATCACAGTTCGGCTTGATTGATATGTAAACTTTGTTTTATAGTTTGCCGGCTTGTAAAGTTTCTCTGTATTTTCGGAATTGGCCAAAGTTTGGTATTTATTTTGCATTTCACATTGATTCCCTCAAATTTACCAAATACATGCCCCTTTGTTTTTTTTTTCCCCAATGGTTCATTGTTTATAATTTACCTCTAAGTTGGTGAGCTTTATACCTAATAATACAACTACTTACTTTCTTTCCTCTTTTTTTTTTTTTCCCATTTTGATTGTTTCTTAAGAGTTTGATTTACAAATTAAATCGGATAAACACTAATATATATTGTCGAGAATACAACGGGATAATGTATAATGTTATCTTATTTTTAGTATTCGATAATAGCTATGATAAAATTATATTTCTTCATTGATTATTCGTATCGTCTTCAATAATTAAATAACGTTTAATGTATAGGTGACGAAAATGATATCATAAGATTTCATCACTAAATCACATGCATAATCATCATTAATTATAAGAAAGTTCACCAATAATGAAATTACATGACAAAATAAATATCATTCATTGTTGTTGATTGAGTCTTAGTTTGATTGGCATGAATATTATTGCCATTGTAAGAGGACGTGGGTTCGAATGTGCTAAAGTGTATTACCTTTCTATTTATGGGTTGAGAAGGGGCTATAAGTAGTTCCAGACATTGTGTCAAACATCTTGTAGTGTCGGTTGTTGATTTTTATTTTGATGACATGTAGAAATCTATGGTTTAGGAAAAATTCACTTTCATCTAAGGGCTGAAACTATTTTAACTTTCATGATTTTTATTATAAAGATTCAATCTTCATACTTTTATTTTCAGGAATTTAGCCTTTACTTTTGAATTTAAAAATTTAGGTTCATTTGTTAATATTGTTAAATTTTTTTATTAAATTTATTGGTCTGGCATTTTAAAATTAGAAAAAAAACTCACTTTGTGTTCATGTAACAAAAAAAAACTAACGGGCTTGAATTTAATATAGGTAATTCTTGAAAATTCACACAATCATTTTAATTAAAATAAAAAATTTAGACGAACTAATGAAGTTATATAAGTTGAGGTACCAAATTATGTCAAAATTAAAGTATATAGATTAAATCTCAAATTTGAATGAAATATAAAGATCAAAATGAAATTTAACCATTCTTATAATTTAAAAGATGGAGGGATCGAAATTGAAATTTACTCATTATAGTTTTCTGTAAAATGGAAGAAGAAGAAAAAGCAATGGACATGTGTCCATTGGAAGGCTGAGGGCTTTCCTTTTATATATAGTTCTATTGATTTCCTCCTTTTTTGTGTATGAATTTGAGCAATTGGACTCACATAATTCATTCAACTCAGACTTTGGAATATTCTAAACCCAATTATGTATCTACCAGCCCAAGTAGATGCAGGAAACTTAGGGTTATTTTAGAATGGCAAAACTCAAATCGAATCGTTTTAAATGAAGTAAATTATTTTAAAAAAAAAGTTTGGGATAGGATAGGATGGGACAATTTTTTTAGGGGAACAATTAGTATAACTAATTATGGTAAATCCTTACCATATTCCGCACTATTATATAAAATTATCATTTTACTCTTATATATATATTATCCTTATTATAATAATAAATTTTAAAAATGCATTATATAGATATTGAAAGGGTAAAAACATTTTATGCTTTATGTTTTTTTTCTTTTGAAGAAGTATGTTTAAATTAAGACAGGACAGAGTGAAACAGGGTGGAAATAAATTTATTCAACATAGATGTGATAATAATTTTTAAGATTCAAACATAGATGGTGAAAAGGGCTGGTGGTTGGGTACTGTATGCCAAATGTAGAGCAGTGGTAGTGATAGATCCGACACCATTTGCTTTCACCTGTTCCATTACCATATCTAGTTCATTCTTAATGTTGTTTATATTATTGTTAAGGTTATAATAGCTTAAAAAAGTTAATTCCTACCATATGTCTCTAAACTATAGCCAAGGTTTTAAACAGTCTCAAATTTTTAAAATATTTTAATTGAATTCTCGAGATATTAGCATCATATTAATAAAGTCCCACCAGCTTAATCAAAATATTAGGCAAATGGAAGAATTAGATTGATACGATACTACACTTTGAGAATTCAATTAAAACATTTTAAAATTTAATAATCAATTTAAAATTAGCATTATATGGAAATGTTTGATGAAATTAATCCTAAAAAGTGTAAAATATGACACGTTTTTAACACGATAAAAAGTTTGTATTTATTACATTATTAGCACATAAATTCATACACGAATAATAAACAACATGTTGATATCTCATTTACGAAAAATTAAAATTTTTAACACTTCACTTAAACTTTTAACTATTAATATCACATAACTCATTATCGATATACACTGATAGTTAATTGCGGTACTTCATTGCTTTCCCAATGTATATTGTTAACATCAAAACAACAAACAAATCCCATGAATACTACTGTGGGCATCTTTTTTATAGTACAGAAAGGATTAAAATATAATTTATCTCCCTTAAAACAAACCACAATGAGAGAAAACTTAGTTTCAACAAAGTTGATAATTGGGGCAATTTTCTTTATCCATTTTCCTATGTATATATAGCTAGGTTTTGTGGATCCAAAAAGGAGAGAATAAATTCATTGACAAATTAAAATATATATTATATAATATTTAAGCTCAACTTGTTACAATACCTAACCTAATGAAAATGAAGTAATGATGATCATTTTCATAATTAAAAATATATTTAAAAAAAAAAAGGCTTCAGAGATCTATCACATATATATTAAAACAAGCAATACAAATTTTAAGATTATTGTGAGAGAGAAGGATTTTCATAAGTAAAATCGAATCCTGAAACTATTATCAACCTAATTAAAACCACATGAAATCTCTTGTTATTAAATTGATAGCTTGTTAGCATATCTCGTATTGCTATTATTATAAAAAGTAGTGATTGAACTATTAAAATAACACGATTTCACATCTAAAAAAAAAAAAAAAAAGAGGTTGTGGAGTGTTTGTACTACTATAAATAGAGGTAATTTCTCCAACTTTAAATCATCCCAAAATTTGTCATTTTCTTCCTAAGACAATTTTTCTTTCTATTTGTATTTTTCCACTTGTATCTTTTGCACTGAAATATATTTTGTAGTGTCTAAGGATGTAGGTGTAATTTGCCGAACCTTGTTAAAATTATGATGTTCTTTATTGTTTTTCTTTCAATATTTTGTAGGGTACATTTGTAGTGATATATTGTGCTATTAAATTACATTGGAGAGAAATTTTATCTAAGAGATTGGTTTTAAACGGGATTGTCTGTGACCTCTCAAATCTTTCCTAAAAATTGAATATAGTGTAGCTTTCTAGTACAATAATTTATTCTCTTTTACCCTATTTGCACAACAAGAACTACAATAGAACCAGAAGGGCCTAGGCTCCCAAAATTTTAGAAAATTTTGAGTACCTCTTTTAAAGATTTTAAAATTTTAATTAGACCCTTTTTCAAAAGTTTTAAAATTTTAATTAGACCCTCTTTCAAAAATTTTGAAAATTTTAATTAAACCTTTCAGAATTTTTGAAAAATTTCATTTAATTCTCTCAAAACTTTTAAAACTTTTAATTAAATCCCTCACAATTTTTGAAAAATTTAAATAAAACCTCCAAAACTCAATGTCATGTTCCACCATTGATGAAAAGGAAATTCAATCATCTTACTAAACTCAAAAATTTTGATAATAAATAAAAATAGTTTTATGATTTCTTTTCAACAAAAAAAAAGAAAGAAAAAGAAAAAAAGACCTTGGTGCAGAAACTTAGACTAACCTGGAAATTTAATGGTAAGTCTCTTTGTAGAAGAAAAGCCCTAAACAAGTTAATATTTTTTTCCCCAAATTAGAGCAGTTTTAATGATTTTTAAGCCATTGACCAACTGTTGTTATCACTTAACCAAAACCAAAAATTATAATATTTGAATATCGAGACATGCAATAGCTTTTTAATATATAAATAACACTATTTTTAGAACTAAAGAGTGTACAACATGTCTGCTAAAACATTCTGACAAATTTTAATTATAATTTAAGTAAATAACTTATAATTTTTCTTTAGAGAGATTTACTCCTCAAAGTAAGAAAAATGTTTAAAAAATTATTATTTAATACATATAACATTGTTGGAGGAAATAAAATTTATCACCCATTCTATTACGTGTTTAGTTTTTTTAAGAATTAGTGGTAAGATTCATTAAATGTGTTTAGTTTTTCTTAAGAATTAGTGATAAGATTCATTAAATTTTTAAAAGGAAAATGCGATTTTGTTAAGAATTAGTGATAAGATTCATTAAATTTTAAAAGGAGAATACGAATTCGATATTTAAAGATAAAATTATTAAGAAACATTTATAAATTTTAAGGATATCTGTAAGGGAATTGTCTTCATGTTAGTAAGACCAAAGACAACATTGATATAACACAAAATTGTGTTGTTTTTGGTGGTTGTTGTAAGTGTTTTTCTCTGGTGTGCATGAACCCTTAGTTATATATATATAAATAGATATAGATAAAAGATTGATTATTGATAGAGGAAATTATAGAAGGGAGCTCAAAATCAAGAAAAGGGCAAAGCTTTGAAACAATATATGAATGCAAAAAAATCATGTTGGGTCAAGCAAGAAACAAGAAGAATCCTCAGTGATGAAACACTTGTTTCAATGTTTCTTACCTATATTTTTATTACTGTTTTCTTATATATATATATATATATATATATATTCTCTCCTGAAAACAATGCAAAAAAGAAATTATACTATCCCATGTTACCATATCCTACAAGATTTTTTTACTTTGGAACCCCTTTTTTGTATGTTTCAAGTACTAAGTTTCATGTCCTTTGTTATGTCTCTTGAGCCTATATTTGTGTATGTATATAAATGAAATTAAAGAAAGGGGGAAACCCTAATGTGATATATGTTAGTAACACATTGTTATCCATACATCATAATATCAAACCATTTTTTTTTCTTATAGCAAGAAAGTTAATTGTTCCATATCATCAACAAGAAAGAAACTATTTTCCTTAAATCATAGATTCCAAAAATCCCCCAAAAAGAAAGCCTAAAAATACCCTAAAATTAACATTCAACATAAGATGAACATAAACTAGTTCCCATGAAATTTTGCTGACCTTTTTATGATCCACCATAAATGACAAGCTCTCAAAATGGAGGTCTATTACCACTGGAATTTCCAGGCCATCCTTCAACTGGTAATTGAACATTAGGAGGCATATTAAGTGGCAAATTAAAGAAAGGTAACCCACCTTGTTGTGTAGTAGAACCTGGATCAGCAAACATGTTATTTCCATTTCCACCGCCGTTTGCACCGCCGTTTCCACCACCGTCATCTTCTTCTAAAGGTAATCTTTCATAAGCTACATTTGTAAAGGATGAAGCTATGACGATAACAGGTCCAGCTGCCATAAGTTCACCAACTACGTTTCCACCTACAACTTGTCCTTGACCACCGGCTAAAAAGATGGTCAAACTCGTGGCACCGGGTGGAGCTGGCGGTGGTAGAAACGAACCGGAAAGTGATAAAATCTCGAATCTACCATGAAGGGTAACCACAGAACCAGTTGCTGATGGTTGTCTAATGGTGACGTTGGTGACCGTACCACTGCCGGATAATATACAGATACCCCTTTGTCGTCTCCGAGCATAGTTGGCTATACAATCGAATACATCACAGCCGTTGCCAATTTCAAGAATGTGAGCTCTAAGGGTGTTTGCACTTTCTCTGGTGATAATAACTGGTGGTTTAGGCTTGTTTTTGGAACCAGGTGGACGACCCCTTGGTCTACGAGCAACAAGATCATTATGACCTGTGTTCATCAAGTCATCGGCTGATCCACCGCCGCTTCCGCCACCGGTAAGGTGGTCTTCATGTTCAGATTGGTGTTGAAGATGAAGGTCATGTCTATGAAGTTGATGATGAACATAGCCTAAATCAAGACCAGCCATGTTAATAACTTAGTAGTATATATATATATATATATATATATATATATGTAAGTTAATTTAGATTAAAAACTGTTCAACAAAGGAGATTTGTTTAAATTTATATAAAAAAAAAACTGGACTAAAAAAAAAAAGGGAAAGGCTATGAAGAGAAAGGGTTTTTGATTTTAAAAGAGAAAAAGAAAAGAAAATTGAAAACAACGAAGAATTGAGTATAGGCAAAGGAAAGGGCGGTGAAGTGGAAGAAGGGAGGTGAAGGAGGAGACAAAACAAAGTTTATATATATAATAAAAAACGCAGTCATTTCTAATATACTATGAATTGGTTGAAATTATTTCTTTATTTTTATTTTCTTTTTTTGAGATGCAAAGTTGGTGGATGCCAACACTACTCTCATTTTTATGAGCGTGGGCGTTTAAAATAGTAAGATTATTTTATTTTATTGATGGGTAAATTTCATTCTCTAGTCACTTAATTATTAGTGAATTTCTGTTTTACTCACCCAATTATATGAAAAGTTACAAAATAGTCATTTAATTATTTGACTTTTTTCTTTTTTGGTGACTAGCAGGAAGATAACTTGGTAACTTTTAAAATTAGTATAATAGCAACTTTACCCTCAGTATTTATACATTTGTGTTAATTTAGTGTTGATTCTAAAAAAAATTACCCTCAACATTTACATATTGTGTAATTTGAACTTTTTTGTGATTTTGTTTTTCTTTGTAACATTGAAGGCTGATTTTAAAAGAATAAGAAAAAAATTAAATTTATTGTCTTGGATTTTTTGGTGTTTCTTATACTTTCAATCAAATTTGGCTAATAAATTTGTTTATTTTTTAACTTTTAGATTAAAGTGTCATAAAGAAAAGAAAAATATAAAATATAAATAAATTATACAATGTGTAAATATATTAATTTTTTAAATTAAGTCAACACGATGTATAAATATTGAGGAGTACATTGATTTATTTTAAATTTATAACGTTATATATTTGGAATCACCATAACTTATAGATTGATAATTCCTTTAATAAAAATTAATACAATTGGCTCTTTATAAAGAATTCAAGAGCATGGGGAATATTTGTGAAAAGATATGAATTAAGAAAGCTTTTGGTTTGTTAGTTGTTCCAACCAATTATTCTAATTAATGTTCCAAACAAAAGTTGGAACAAAGTAGTATATTTAACAAATTCAAAAAGAGAATACACGATATTTGTCAATGCAATTTGAATTCGTCTATTTTATTTTATGGAGTCTCGCTTAGTGAATGAGTTTACTCAACAATGAATCTAAAATCATATTGGCTAAAGCCTAATCTACTTTATACTATAGATAATTGCAGTGCTAACAAAGAACCTCCAATGTTACAATCACTCATCCCAAATAATCTTTCTTATAATAACGTTTACTTTCGAAGAAATATATAAACAAAATAGTGCAAAAATACAAAGCAAAGTTAAGCAAATAATCAGTCAAAAGCACTCAACAAGCACACCCAACATATGCAGCAATGCAACCTCTATATAGGTTGAGATCAATACCTTGTCCAAGTAATTGAGTAGATAAATTAGCATTAAAAATAAAAGAATTATTCGCACAAAATCTCCTTCTTAAATTTCAAAATATAATATTCACATTTAAATAAATTCAAATCAACTTAAGCACCAAATAAAGCCAAATAATCCAAGTCAAATATGTCAACAAAATTCATTACACTTGTGTTCCAACTTGTTGTCTCAAGTATTGTTCGAACAATGACATCTTAAACAGATAAAGTCTTAACATCAATGAATACAATGACATCTTAAACAGTTAAAGTCTCAACATCAATAAATACCTATGTAATTAATGAAGAAATTTAATGGATTAAATCAAAAGGATAATGGCAAAACAAGTGTTACAATTCCCAATCGATATCAATCTTAGATTCATACCCATGGATAATTTGAATTTCTACCCTTGTATCAAAATTTCTCTTCAAAACTAATTACTATAAATGTTGTATTGAATTGTGGTTCAACTCAAATTAATTAATTAATTAGAACAAATTTAGAAGAGAATCCTCGTATAGTACTTAAACTTAAGATCTCAAAGATTTCAAAGCTTCAATTTTGAAAAAATAAATGTTTTAACATCTCAAAGTTTTCGAAGCTTCAATTTTGAAAAAAAAATTCAAGAATGGATGGAAGGTGGAATGCACGCGGCAGAAAGGGTGTGTGATTGTTTTATTAGAAAAGAAAACAATTGAGCAAATGAACCCTAGAAGTAGAGGAGAAGAAGATGCATTGGATTTGAATTGTGTGGATGGGGTTTAGATGACCGGATGTTTTAACCTTTGGTTTTTGCTCATTGGAGCTTGGTCTTAACTACGGTTACCACCCTTCACACATGGTTGACCAAGTTTTTGGTTTATCAACAAATACATTGAAAAAGAGAAAACAATGGGGAGGCAAGTGGGCAAAAGAGCAGCGGCGCGTGGGTCCCACTCTTGTCGTATCCGCCACCACCCTTCATGGCCCTCCGCCCCTCCTTTTAGCCGTCGTCGCCCCTTGTTTTATTTTGCTTGACTTTGGATTATATATTCATATATATCATAGTTTTATAACCATGCATTTCCTTTTAAAATTACTTACATATATATATAGCATATTTTATGAAGTGCTATAAAGGAAATTTGGGTTGTGTTCCTTTTTTAGAAATTCATAAGATATGATTTTTAAATAATTAAAATAGTTTTTTCTAAAACTTTTGGTATACTTTATATATATTTAGAAGGTGTTGAAAATTTGATTTCTACTCAATAAAGAGGACAAAAGTTGAGGAGTTGGGAGTTGGGTTTCAATATTTTTAAGGATGATAATTTGTTAAGAATATTTAATCTTCCATTTGAAGCTTTTTAATGGAATTTATACATGAAACGATAAAATAAAATAAAATAGATTGACCCTCCTTTAATATATAACTAGTTGATTGAGATTAAATATATAGTAAATTGATGTTTTAAAAATATTCTTCTTCTTGAAAATGAAAGCCTAACCAATTGTTTGTAATTATTTTCTTTTTCTTAAGATATCAATAACATTATAAAACTACATTAAATAATTAACTTAAACCAAGGGTTCAACTTCATGTATCAACTACTAATTCGACTATTTTTTTTAACTTTTATAAAACGAATTCAAGCATATTTAAGATCTTTTGAATAGATATTTACTGTTAATATAGCACGTTTAACTTTTATTTTATCTCATAGTACAATATTTAATCTTATCCCAACTGCTATTTCTACATTATAACGCCGGTCCAGATGACAATAAAAAGGTTTCAACTTCAATTGCCATCATATGTGTCCAAAGTAAAGCAAAGAAGTCATCGATTTTATTTATTTATAAATTTCAAATTTGCTGTTGGCCTTGAAGTGGGCAAATCTATAAAGCAAAGAGGTCGGCATTTGCAAGCGTGCAAAGGTTAAACTTCAAAGCATAAAAAAAAATGCATAAATAATTATTTGATTGTAAAATTTTTAATTTTATAAGCAAAATTAAAATATTATTACACATTTTAATTGATATTTAAGAATTAATAAATAAAATTATAATAATTTTTAAATTCGTTTTAATTAAAATAATAATCCATAAATTAATTAATTTAAAAGACTGTCCCGAAAGAGGATTTTATTTTCTTGCATGAGTTATTAATTAAATTTGGCTAGACAACACTTACCTAACTCCAATATGTAAGTTAATCAAGGATAGAAAGTAAATGAAATAAATTATAATCTAAAATCAAACAAAATTTTCACAATTCAACCACTCAAGACTACTTGGGTTTGGATTAACATTATTAGTGATATGATTTTTTGTTCTTTATTTAAGAAAAAATTTACATACAAAATTATAAAAATTTTGATATTGAAATACTTAAATGTTTTTTTAAGATAAAATCGTATTTATTAAATCGATAAAGCAGGTAAAAATGAGCAAAATGAAAAATAAAGAGTACGAACTAAACCCAAACCAGCAAGTTTACTCAATATATCATTTCCTAAGTCTCTACAGAGTTAAAATTTTGTTATCAATATATTAAATAATCACCCTTATAAAAAGAGATTATTATTAGATGCACACCGCCGGGAGAGGATAAAATTTCCACATGTAAAATTATAATGGTGACAAGTGTTCCATTCTTTTAGTTTTAAGATTTTAAAATTTATTTAAAATACACTTGTTATCATTTTAAGAGTGCCTATGGAATTTTTATTCTTTCAGCACCAAATAATTATCCTATAATAAATCCTTCTAGATTTATTTAAGATGTAAAATTTATTTACTTTATTCATTTTCACTATTTTTATTTACAAAAAAATGGAAATATAATTAATTTAAAATATATGAAAATACTATAAGACTAAATTCAAATTATATTATATTTGATGTCATATAAAGGATTTTAAACTTATATTTATTTCAATTTTATATTAAATTTGAGATGCCTTCATAAAATTATTTTATTTAAAATAAATTAACTATCATTATTTAGAATGTTTAATGAAAATTAATTTAAAAAGAAAAGAAATAAATTTGTTATACTATTATAATAAAATAAAATATATAATAACCCAACCCGAGATTCGACTTGAAATACCTTTGATTCAAGTAATCCTAGACACTCCATTTGAGGAGCTTCCACTCTGTTTTTTGAAAGAGAACACCATCCCCTTCGATCTTGATCTTTATTGATACTATGTATCAACAAAATTATGAAATAAAAATTGAATTCATCTTAAATTCAATATGGAATAGAACTAAAATCAAGTTAAAATCAATTAAAATATTTAAGAGGTAGTTGCATAAAAAGAAATAAAAGAGACTACAAAAGAAAATATTCATTTCATCCAAAAAAAAATCAAATCATATGTGATTATTAAATATTCAACCATAAATTCTAGTTATAAGGTGGGGAGCATGAAAATAGTAGACAGATTGTGCAATTTAAGGTATATATCCGTACATTATGCTCATCATCAAAAGTTAAAAATTATATAAACAAATATAAATTTATTGTCGTTCATACTATTTAATTTTTTGAATATTTTATTAAGTTTGCAGCAATTTTATACATGAAAAACAATCATTGTTGGATTTCATAGGTCTTCAAAAGTTGTATAATAAAATCACTTCTTAAATTAATATATATATTTATCCTTTCTAAACATACTTTGTTCTAATGAATTGATTGTTTATTGAAAAAAATTAATCCATTAATTAATTAGTTAACTTAGTATTATAAAAATTTTATATGACTTATCTAACTTTAAAAATAAATAAAATATAGATATAATGTGAAGAGCCCTAATAATTAAGGCGCGTTAAGAGCACATTATGATTAATGGTGAGTAAAAGGTTGATCAAAGTTTCTTGCTTATCACAATTGTCCCTTTAGGACTTTAAAATGACTTAAAGATTTTGGCACACGAATCTCTAATGTCAAATCCAATTCTTGGATCCACGTAACCTCAACGCAGAGTATTGTCTACTATTTTATATTGTTAATTAAGTATTTCAGTAGTTAAATCGTTGCTCGATGTTTATTAGTCAGATTTTAAAAATAAATTTATCAGTTTAATGATTTGAATAAAAAATTTTGATTTGTAATATTTTGAAATTGAGTAATTAAAACATAAATTTACTAATAATTTACAGATATTTAAGCCTTCAAGAATTTAAAGATAATATACTCACTCTATGCTCAGTTTGGCATAAGTATGTGACAGTAATTTGTTTTTATCAGTAGTGTGTGAGTTATATAAAAAAATATCACCTGAGATGTAATGATTTAAAAGAATTTATGTAAGCGAAGTATAGTTTATATATTCAATTCCGATCCCAAAATTTAAATACCAAAATTAAAAATTATAATTTAAATATTAATTTATCGTTTAAGCATTAAAAAGAATATAACATACCCTTTCAAATGTTCTTGAAATGACAATTATACACATATTTTATGCACACTTGCATGTATATATACCCAAATTAACGGTGGGGGAGCTTTCTAATTGTGTATAATAATTTATATATATGTTACTTTAGTATACCTAATCCAACGTAAGGGCGTGTTAGTTTAATGGGATTTGCGTTATCGAATTCTATTTGATTAATATTTTAATTAAAGGGGTGTCTAAGAACACCAAAATTGACCATAAATCAAAATATTCAAAAGGTAAGGTTCTAAAGTAGGTGAATTTGTGGTGGGGGTTTTGCCGATTTGACAAGTTAATTTGACTTGTTATGAACATTTGTTTGTATCTAAGGTTAATCAACTTAACCCAATGGTTAAACAATGTTTTAGTGTGGAAATTTCATTCATATTTTCTTTTCTTCTCCTTTTCTTCTCCTTAAGTGGAAGATGGTATCATTTTGTTGAAGATTGTTTATCTCTAGATAATACCTTCGATTATTGGGAGATCGGTTGATTGTTAATACATAACATTTTAAAAATTTCTCTTAAAAGAGGTGACCTTCTTCAATAATAAAATGCGCCTTTTATGACCCTTTAATTGTGATGGGGCGGCTATTGATTGTCCTGCCTTAAATAATCCGCATTATTGATTATTATGTCACATCGTCCCTTTTATAAATAAATGCCAGGTAATCCTACCGCCAACAAGATGCTTACATGTGACATCTCATATCTCATATATAAGCTCTCTCACCTAAATAATGGAAGCATATGCACAACCAAAGGTGAAGCCAAAAAAATTTCTAAGGGGGCAAAGATTGAGTTATACATTTTTGTGAGAGTCAAAATGCATTTTCACCATTGTATTGACATGTATCTTTGTAGTTTTTAGGAGGACTAAATCAATATTTTATCAATTTTGGGAGTCAAATTATAATTTTACTATTTATTTACTTAAAGTTTTATAAAATTTCAGGGGCTAAAAATATAGACGAATTCAGAGAGGTAGGTAATGGCCCGGCCCTCTAAATTTTTTAAAATTTCTTTTAGGCCCTTTCAGTTTTAATTTTTTTAATGTTATATTAGTGTTTAAAAAAGACAAATTTATATTTTGCCCCAAAGATTTTCAATTTTTTAATTTGATTTCTTTTATAGGATTTATAGTTTTAATAATAAATCTAGTATCATTTTAGTTTAATTTGATAAATTATTACAAAGTAATATTTAAATTTTGGTAAAAATAAAGTTTAATAATTGCAATATCTAAGTATAAATAGTATCTCAATATTAATTAGGTAAAATATAAACTTAAATAATTAGAGTTTCTAATATAAATTGAGCATATAACTTATTTTATTTTTCTATATATTGGTCGGATCTACTTTCAATATGTATATTTTATATAAATATTTCGATCCCTTATCAACAATTCTAGCTTCACTTCCCCTCGCCCTTGTGCACAATATTTACTCTCTGTACTATCTAATTGACCTTTCTCTCTTCTCATCCTCTCTTCTTAACGACTCTCTACCCCTTAAAGATGAACAGTCTTTCAAATTTCACCTTCGTTAGTTCTTTCCGTTATTGATTCCTGTTATCAACAAGAACTAACAATTATAATAAATAATTTTATCTTCACTACTATTTTTAATTCCATCAAAATTAATTTCAACACGAATCCAAGAACACCTTCAAAACTATAAGCACCTAGTATTGAATTTCATCATTGTCTTTCTTCAAATTGGTTTGAACCGTGTGCATATATACACATATATACATATATATTAGAACAACAATTTGATTAATTAAGTTCTAAAAAAAAATGGTACAAGGAATTGAAAACAGTGATACGAGGTTGTGAACTGGAGATTTTAAAGTACTGTACTGCAACTCAGAATATATAGTCCAGAGAAAATGAAAGCTATGTTGAATACTGTTCACATTGATAAATTATAAATAATTGTCAAATCCTAATTTTCAAATAATCTTATTATTGATGTTATGTCTTGTCTCCTATCACTAATACTTTTAAATTTTTCATTATTTGAGGATTTTTTTAAAATCCATATTAATTGACTAATGAAAGTTTTCAACAATTTTCCTGATTAAGACATGACATTAATAATTACAAAATTTGTTGTTTTTCAATGTGAAATTAATGTATTTTTATATTGTTTTATGATATATAAATATTAATTTTTAGAATTTATTTTAAAATTTATAATTTTTATGAGGGTTAAAATGTAAAAATTTTATTATAAGTTTAAAATTTTATAATTTTAAAAATAAAAATTTATAATTTTTATGAGAGTTAAAATGTAAAAATTTTATTGTAAGTTTAAAATTTTATAATTTTAAAAATTAAATTACAATTTTATCATTTTAAGAGGGTTAAAGTGTAATATGATCATGTATTAATTTATAATTTTGTAGATCTTAGATGAGCTAAAATACAAATGTTCTTGTAAAAATATCATAGAAGCCGGTGTACTAGAAGTCAAATTGCATTTTGGACCTTCTACTCAAATAATGAGCAAATTAGTCTATATATATTAGATCAAAGAGCAAATTGATCAATTTGTTAAAAGTTTCATCCACTTCTACTGTTCAAAATTAGACTTTATATGTCAACACGAGATATACATCACATGTAATTATCTAGTTATTTTATTAGTCACGTCAATTATTAATAATAAAATGAGTAAAAAATTAATAAAAAATTAGTTTACTCTTTAATTTAATGTGTAAAAATCAATTTATTTATTTTTAAATAAAATTAACAAAATATTTACTAAAAAACACCTCCTACACTATACTTAAAAATATAGCTTTATCTTATTTCTAACACTTCAATAAATTAATCTCTTCAAATACTAGTAAAACCTTCAAAATTTTGTCACATTCTTGCACCTCATAAATTTAAATTAAATTAAACTTAGATGGACATAGTAATTTCAGTGATGCAGTGAGAGAAGATTTGATTTGATGGACAGATTGAGGAATAATGAGAGAGAGAGGGGGGGGGGGATACATAGAGATTGCAAATGGCAGTGCCCAGGGCCAGGGGCATATGAATTTGTGAAAAAGAGTGAACAAGAACCAAGAAGCTAAGGAAAGGTGAAAGCCTGGTTAAAAGGGAGGTGTGATGGAAGAAGAGAGATCACGTGCGGTGACTAAGGATGGTGAAGGTCACCGTATAGGTGTCTCTTTCATCGGGAATTGCTCTTTCTTTCTTTTCTTCTCCTTGAATTCCGGGGAAGACTGTGAGAAAAAGTGAAAACCAAACCCAATATCCCTGCACTTCACTTCACTGCACTGCAATTTACCTGCCCCCACCATTACATCACCCCTACCCATTCTAACTTTCACCTCTCTACACCTTATCTTAACCTATGTTAACTCCATTTCAAACTTAAAACAAAAATTATTTCAACAAATAGCACGATTTAAACTCCAAGTAATTGGACTTGTAATAACACAACCTAAGAATCAAATGATTAAAATCCTAAAATAATGAAAATATGGAAAAAAAAAATTCACTCAACATTTCATCTCATCGTGGATTATTTTGCATTCAAAGGGGTCTTAGTTGGAAACTAATCTTATCTGTCTACTTAAAATGTCTATAAATTAAATTTTAGATTTTTAAAATTTTAGATTAGTGAATTTAATACCAACTTTCATGTAAGCCACAATCTTAAGGATTTCTTTTATTTTGCCATGTTGTTGGTTGCGGGTTTTTTACAATATTTTTTATTTTTATTTTCATTTTAGTCATAGTATTGTGATTTTTGTTTTATTCATTCTATTTCCTCTAAAAGTAATAGTGGTTTTAGTTTTTTTTTAATTTCTAGTAATATTTTTTGTGCATATATTTCATTTATCAAGGTACGAATGTTGTCAAATTTATTGAAAACTCTTCTCGAAGTGTCTTATTATAATATAGCACAAATGATATCGCTTATAAAATTGAAACCCAATATGAGGATGATAAGCCATCTAAAATTTGACCTTATATGCATCATTGATGCAGTGTTCTCTTGGCAATGGTTTTTTGGTTGTCCAAAGTTCTTTATTAGGTAAGACTGATGATAGTTAAGTTAGGATGTAATTTTTAACAGTTTGATCAATATGATGTATCATTGGTTGTTTTTTGAATTTTTCTAGTGTTGATATTACTATCCGTTTATCTTTCTCTTTTGAGAGATTATTCTGCAAATATGACATTTAAATATAATTTTATGTTGAGCCTTTATATTTAAAATTCACAATTCTCGGTCTTAATAACATTATTTTTAAAATTTAAATATATTTTTACCGTGAGCCTATAAGTAAATTTGGAAGACTAGCCTTGATTTGAACTAATTACCATTGTACTTTTTGTACACAAACGAAGGCCAAAACCCTCTGAAGCAAACAAAGATGGGGAGAGAGGATTCTATTGACATGTGATGGAGACATTGAAGGATTTGGAAAGCAGAATTGGTGGATTTTTCAAGGACAGATCCACTAATCTAATCTCATCAATGCCCCCCACAAACAAGGTCGAGAATTTTTTGGCTTTTTCTTCTTTCTCTTTCTCAATACAAAAGCAAAAATGTGGGTAAATTACTATTGGCTATAGCCTATCTGCTCTCTCAAATATACAAAATGGACATCTCCCCCATTATTACGCCCGTGAGAGATGCCGCCAACTACTCTTCCATTCCATTGCATGCGGCTTTCCTATCATTCTTGCTTGTCTCTTGGTATGCTTGTTTCATCGCCCAATTCATAATTTCGATATTGGATTACATCTATTTAATGAGCTTATTATAGTGAAATATCGTGTGATTGTTTTAAATTAATGATAAAAATAAAAAATGAAAAAAATACTAATTTATGATTATATCATGTAAGATTTACATTAAAAAATTTAAATTTACCTTTTAACTAATTTAATCTGTTTCAATGCTAAAAAAAAAAGAAAGAAAAAGATATGCTTATTTCCAGAGAAAACGAATATATTTGATAATTGATTTAATAGGTTCTAGGTTACCGGCACAATTTTCTAGTTTTTGATGTAGCTTAATCAAATGTTTACAATCTTCTCGTTTCTGTTTTTTAACCATATCTATTGATTTAAAATGAATTTCATGGGATCCTATTGTAATATGCTCTCACATAAGACGTTACTGTTACATTGGATTATGATAGTCTTAAATAAAAAATGTAACTTTTTTTTAATACTATTTTCTCCATTCTAAATAATTAATTTCAAAATTGTGAAAATAAAATAAAATAAAATAAAGAAAAATAAAGAACACACAAAATTTACGTGGAAACCCTTTCGGGAAAAAACCACGGGCAGAAGAAAAGAAAATTCACTATTTCGAATTCGAATGATTACAAAAAGAGTTTCGACTACATCTATTTATAGATTGAAAAAACCTAATTCTAATCAAAGTGAAATATATTATGCTAATAAATGCTAAATATATTATACTCATAAATACTAAATCTTCTAGAAAGAAAATATATTTTGTTTAACTTGATTTGTAAGCAATCTCTTAGCATTTGGGTCACACAACTTTAACAATCTCCACCTTGACACGAATTCTCAACGAACAAGTTCTTCACCTCTTCCATAAAACCCCTTAAGGGTTTAACTTCAACAACGAACATCAACCAAGTTTCAAACTTGGTTATAAGAAGTGACTTAGTCATCATAACTACAGGATTTTCATGAGTACTAATTTTGCTCACAACAATATCAGCACGAGCAATAATATCACGAACAAAATGATACCGAACATCAATGTGTTTTGTTCTCTCATGAAATATTTGATCTTTTGTAAGGAAGATTGCACTCTGACTGTCACAAAATACTGTACTGATTTGAAGGTCTTCATTAAGTTTACTAAAGAGTCCCTTCAACCAAATAGCTTCTTTACAAGCCTCAGTAATTGCCATGTAATCAGCTTCAGCAGTAGACAAAGCGAGTGTAGTTTGCAAAGTGGCTTTCCAACTGATTGAACAACCTCCGGTTGTAAAGACATAACCTGTGAAAGATCTTCTTCTATCAAGGTCTCCAGCAAAATCAGCATCAACATACCCAATGACTCTATCTCTAGTTCTTCCAAACTGTAAGCAAACATCAGTAGTACCTCGTAAGTATCTTAAAATCTACTGAACTGCTTTCCAGTATTCTTTACCGGGATTCACCATGTATCTGCTAACTGCATTAACTGCACATGATAAATCTAGACGTGAACAAACTATAGCATACATGAGAGATCCCACTGCACTAGAGTATGGAACATGTGACATGTACTCAATCTCATCATCTGATTGTGGAGACAAAGCCGATGAAAGTCTGAAATAGGCTGCTAAAGGAGTACTAACAGGCTTAGCACTCTGCATATTGAACCTGCAAAGAACTTTTTCAATGTACCCCTTCTGACTTAGGTACAATTTACTTGCTTTTCTATCTCGAGAATCTCTATACCAAGTATCTTCTTTCTTTGGTCCTAAATCTTTCATCTCAAATTCTTCACTTAGTTGGGCTTTAACCTTTCTTATCTCTCATTTATCTTTTTTTGCTATCGACATGTCATCAACATAATGAAGTAGATACACAAATGAACCATCATTGTTTTTCTTAAAGTAAACACAACTGTCAAAACTACTTCTTTTGAAATCATAAAAAGTCATAAGGGAATCAAACCTCTTGTACCACTGTCTTGGTGACTGTTTCAAATAGTAAAGGGACCTTTTTAGCAAGCAAACATAGTCCTCTTTTTCTGAGACTGTAAAACCCTCTGGTTGTTGCATATAAATATCCTCCTCAAGTTCTCCATGCAAAAATGCAGTTTTTAATCTAACTACTAAAGCTTCAAATCATGCATGGCCACAATACCAAGCAAAACTCGAATCAAACTATACTTAACAACTGGGGAGAACACATCTGTAAAGTCCACTCTTGGAGTTTGACTGTAACCTTTTGCAACAAGCCTTACTTTATATCTGGGTTCTTCAACTCATGGAGTCCCTTCTTTCTTTTTAAACACCCATTTACAACGAACAGCCTTTTTACCTTTAGGAAGTTTCACAAGATCCCATGTTCTATTTTTTTGGAGTGATTCCATCTCCTATTGCATAGCAAACATCCACTTTTCTAAGTCTTCACAGCTAACTACCTCAGAATAATTAGATGGCTCTTGATTCGCATCTATATCTTCAGCCACATTTAAAGTATAAGTAACTAGATCAGTCTCGGCATACTTATTTGGAGGTTTAATTTCTCTTCTAGTTCTGTTTTTGGAGATAGAGTATTGCGGTGAAAAAGCAACTCTATTCTCAATTTTTATACTGGCTTGAGGAGTCGACTCTGTATTAATCTGATGCTCCACTTACTTTTGATTTTCTTTATTAGAAGAGTCTTTAAGAGATAAGTTAGGTAGCATAGCAGTTTCATCAAAAACAACATCTCTGCTAATCACAACTTTTCTATTTTCAGGACACCATAACTTATACCCTTTTTACACCAGCTTTATAACCAAGAAAAACACATTTAATGGATCTCGGTTCCAATTTTCCATGATCAACATGAGCATACACAGGACACCCAAAGATCTTTAAATCAGAATAATTAGCAGGATTACCAGACCATACCTCTTGTGGAGTCTTTTTCTCAATGGCAACAGATGGAGATCGGTTGATCAAAAAACATGCAGTAGAGGCTGCTTCTGCCCAAAACAACTTTGGTAAGTTGGCATTTGACAACATACATCGAACCTTCTCCATGATTATTCTATTCATTCGTTCTGTAACGCTATTTTGTTGTGGAGTATGACGAACTATCAAGTGTCTCACGATCCCTTTTAACTTGCACAATCTATTAAAGTCATCAGAACAGAACTCTAAGCCATTGTCTGTGCGGAGGTATTTTATTTGTTTTCCCGTCTGTTTTTCAATCATAATTTTCCAAGACTTAAATGCGGAAAACACATCGCTTTTTTCTGTTTCAGAAAGAACGTCCAAACTTTTCCGGAAAAATCATCAATAAAGGTTAGCATATAATTAGCTCCGCCTCTCAAAGGCACTCTAGATGGCCCCTACTGATCAGAATGAATATACTCCAACATTCCCTTCGTGTTATAGATTCCTCTGGTGAATCGAACTCTCTTTTGCTTCCCAAAAACACAGTGCTCACAGAAATTTAGTTTGCAAATTCCTTGCCCATCAAGAAGTCCTCTTTTGCTCAATTCTACCATGCTATTCTCACTCATATGCCCTAGGCGCATATGCCAAAGTTTTGTAATATCATCATCTGACAAGGAAGAAAGCGGCAATTTGCATCACCGATATGATGAGAACCACGCAAAACATATAACTTGGCAGTCTTTCTTTGCCCTTTCATCACAACAAGGGAACCTTTGGAAATCTTTAAAACCCCACTTTCAGCTGTGTTTCTGTACCCTTTTGAATCAAGAATACTCAACGAAATTAAATTTATCTTCAATTCTGGAACATGTCGCACGTCACTAAGTGTTCTAACCATTTCACCAAATATCTTAACTTTAATTGTTCCAACACCTGTGATTTTACACGAAGCATTATTTCCCATTAAAACAACTCCTTCAGACACTATTTCGTAAGTTGTAAACCAATCCCGATTGGGAATCATGCGGAAGGTGCAGCCCGAATCAAGTATCCACTCCTCGCTCACTTTAGAATTGTTGATGGAAGCGACTAGAAGTTCATCATCGCTGTAGTCTTCTATAACATCAACTTCACCGAAATTTTCTGGTTGTTTTCCCTTTTGATTCGTAACTTCCCTCTTAATCTTGTTCTGTAGCTCATAGCACTCAGATTTAATGTGCCCTTTTTTCTTGCAGTAGTTACAAGTTTTACCTCTGTTTGAAGACTTTGATCTACCCTTAAATTTACCGCCAGGATTTCATTCATGTGTCCTTCCACAATTATCATCAGCATTCCGATCTTGTCTCCCACGAACAATGAGACCCTCTCTCTAAGAGTCGGGTTTAACCACAAGATGTTTCATCTTATCATACGAGGTCAAAGAATCATAAACCTCATCAACTGTGAGAGACTCACGGTTATATAAAATCATGTCTCTAAAGGTTAAATAAGACGGGGGCAACGAACAAAGTAGAATTAACCCTAGATCTTCCTTATCATACTGAACCTCCATGGCCTCCAAGTTTGAGAGAATTTCTTTAAACAACATTAAATGTTCGGTATGGACGCACCTTCCTCAAACGATAAGCATAAAGACGCTGCTTCATATGCAACTTGCTTGTTAGAGTTTTCGACATACATATTTGTTCTAGCCTCTTCCATAATGCAGCGGCGGTCTTCTCTTTCATCACATCCTGTAAAATTTCGTTGGACAAATGCAGATGTAATTATGTTAATGCCTTTCGATCCTTACGCTTCTTCTCTTCATCTGTTAAAGTCGAAGGCATCTTATCTATCCCTAGCAGGGCATCCTCTAGATCCATCTGCGCAAGAACTGCTTGCATCTTAATCTGCCACAATGTAAATCTGGTGTTGTGATCCAACATCGAAATTTCATACTTCAAAGACGCCATTACCTTGATTGAGATGAACAACCCGGTAGCTTTGATACCAATTTGTAAAAATAAAATAAAATAAAGAAAAATAAAGAACACACAAATTTTACGCGGAAACCCTTTCGAGAAAAAACCACGGGTAGAGGAAAAGAAAATTCACTATGTCGAATTCGAATGATTACAAGAGGAGTTTCGACTACATCTATTTATAGATTGAAAAAACCTAATTCTAATCAAAGTGAAATATATTATACTAATAAATGCTAAATATATTATACTCATAAATATCAAATCTTCTAGAAAGAAAATATATTTTGTTTAACTTGACTTGTAAACAATCTATTAGCATTTGGGTCACACAACTTTAACAAAAACCTTACTATTTATTATCCAAATCATATTATTTGCAATTGCAAGACGCAATGAAATGATGTGCCATATATTATGTACTTATTGACATCAATATTAAATACAGTTTAGGGCTAGTTTACTATTAAGGTTGAAAAATGCTTTTAAAAAATGCGTTAGAAAAAGTGTTTTTTTAAATTTTGATAGCATTTATCAATGTTGTCAAAAAGTGCTTTTCCGAAGATAAGATAACAATTTTAGACATATAAAGTAGAAGACTTAAATAGGGGATAAAAAAGATAACCTCATGGAAAAGCATTTTTCCAAAAGCCAAAAGTTAAAAATTTTGACTTTTTGAACTCGAAAAAATTTGCTACAGGTGGAATGTTGAAGGGTCATCATAGCCAGTGGATTCTTGAATTTAATAGAAGGTTGGGGCAGTGTTTTGTATTCAATGCTGAATTATGGGATATTCTAGACGGATTGGTTATTTTTCAAAACAAGAAATGGGACAAAGTGCCAATTTGGACAGATAGCATCAAGGTTATACAGTCAATGAAAGAAATGTTTACAAGGCCTTTTCATTCAGCACTTATTAAGCGAATTCAGCAGATTTTTTTAGAAATGGTTCAATGGAATTTTGTTCATATCCTTAGAGAAGAAAACATGGAAGTTGATCGCATTGCAAAGTTGGCTTTTTACCAGAATGAAGGTTTGCAGAGAATCCGCTGAATATTAGTAGTTTAATGTGATTTTTTTTATTGGTATCTTGTACATAAAAAAATATTAATTTAAAATTAAGGTTTGATTTGAAAAATTACCTCTTTACCAAAAAAATTATTTAAAATTATAATTTATCCCTTTCAACCTCAATAATAAACACACTCTTAATTAATTCCTTAAGCTTGCAAAAGCATATGCCCCTTGGTAACTAATTCTAATGCCTTATGAAGACCAAACTCTACTTCGGTTTCATGACAAAGGATATTGTGGCATCCACATTGTAACCCAAAGTATAGGGTTTAATCAAGAAAAGTATTCATTCTAATATCCAATATTTATATCACTTTTAGGACTAATAGGGTCAAAGAACAACAATTTGACATTTATATTAGCAATCTTGACTTTTTTAAAGATCTTTTCACTAACTAAATTGATTAATTCAATTTGGACTGAATTGCAATTTTCATAAATTTTAAGTTAAAACATGTTGTCCATACCATTAAAAATTAAAATTAATTTTTTAGTTTTTGATTTAAAAATCCTAATCCAATTATTAAAATTGATAGTATTTTTCACCAAAATTTACAAATTTGGTTTGTTAATTAAGTTATCATTAATATATGATTTATGAAAAATAAACATAGCGTTAAAATGTTTTGATAGAAGCGCTAAAGAAATTAATGATTGGACTCAGTCTTTTTAATTGAAAAAGTAAAGAATTTAATTTTTATTTTTTATCATAAGGATTAAATCTCAACTTTATGAGCGTAGAGGAATTGATAGTATATTTTGATCTAAATTTTAGTATTATGAAAAACATCTTTTAACTAGATTTAAAAAGACAATCTCGCACTATTATTATAAGTATAATTTTTAAAGAAATCGGATCGATGTTAAACCCTTTAGATTACCAAATCTTGATTCAACACATTGAACTTTCGATTCAATAATGGCTAAATAAAAAAAACAAAAATTCAAAAAATATAGAAAAAATAGATTATGCCACACTTGCGGATGTGAGTGAAAAGAAATTATGTAATAAATTTATAAAAAATTAATATAAAATTAAATATAACTTTAACTTAAATGAAAAATTGAGCTCTATTTTCTTTTTCATACATAACGAAGTCTAGATATTGAAAGTTATGATATTTTGGTTCATATCCCATAATTCTCATCATTTGTATATATGTATATATATTAAATTTATCAAAATAATAATAAGATATAAATATAATCAAAATAAGATTTATTTTTTATAAAGTAAATAAGTTTTGGTCATTTAGAACTGAGTTGAAACTCAATTTATAGATGAGATCAACTCAATTAAACATAAAATAATAGTGTATAAATAAATTCTAGGATTTAACAAAGAAATATGGGCCAAAATCAAAAAGATCATTTCATATGGTTCTTTTAAATTTTTTTTATTAAAATATATTGTTAGTCTTTATACTTTAATAAGTTTTATAAAATTCAATTCTTCTATGTTTTCAATTTAAAAATCTTAGTTCGATTATTATTATTATTAATAATTTTAGTTTAAATTTAATTCTCGTTAATTATATATCACGTAATATTAAGGTAGCCTAATCAATATATAAATACATCGAGATGTAAAGTTTGACCGGGAAAGATGAATCATAGTTATGTTGGCACCACTACACAATTCATATGAATTTTCCTAAGTAAATGCTCAATTGCATTGAGTGTTAAGTTGATGAGTTAATTTGTCGTCTTCCTCAATTAAATAATAACAATGACTTCTCGATAATTTCAATGAAAACATCGAAATCAACCAATGACGCGACGCCTACGGACGTAAAACAAGTAATTAATTTCCCCTTAATCTATGCTCAAATGTGCTTTAGACCCCACTGGTTATTTGGTTGGTCAAATCAACTTTGATTATTTTAATAATCTTATGACCACTAAATCTTGATTTAATGAATGTAATTTGATATGTAATTTAATTTGTGGTTCTTCTTCTTCAACCACACACAAAAGAGGGAAATATATATTTTTCAATGTTTCATATTTAACTAACTTAATTTAATAACCAAGAGTTAATAAGGTTTCAAAAATTTTGAAATATGGTTTGATTGATATCTGAGTATATTTTGATTGTCAATTTGAACATACTTTTGTTTTTCTCTCTCAAGGTATTCATTGGACCAAGTCTAATATTAACCATTTGTATTTTGTAGGCTTGTTAAGGGAGAAGATATTGGTCATGAGTTTTAGACTTGTTTCATACTCAGAACGAGAATCAAACCCTCAACCATTGGTTAAGGTAAGAGAGACTCTTACCATCTCATATAACCCCTATGGTTTCAATTAGGTGATATTTTATAATGATTATAGAACTTAAAAAAGAATGATAAAATAACATTTAGTTTCTAAACTTCTTAACTTTTTCTAACCTAGTCCCTAAACTATTTTTGATCTACATTAGTATTGGAACACGTCAACTTTTCCTAATTTTGATCCATGTAATGATATGACAAAATTTTATATTTTTTTATAAAAAATTTGGTGATTATGTGGTATAATATTAAGCTGCCATATCATCACATGGACGAGAGCTGAGAAAAGTTGCCAAATTCCTAGATTAACGTCGGTAAAAAAAAAATTTAAGGACTAAACTAGAAAAACATTATAAGTGTCTTTCTTTTATAATTTTTGATAAGATTGGGATCATTTAAAAGCCTAATCCTTGGATTTCTTTTTGTCTGTCCAATCATTTTACGATGAGCACAAAAATAAAATAATAAACGAAAATTAAACCTTAATAGTGCAGACTATTGGATCTATCCGCTACAAAGTAACATTTCTTCTTCTTCTTCTTCTTCTTCTTCTTTTTTTCTTATTTTAAGAATTAAATTAATATAATCACTATATATATATATATACGTTGGTTTAATTATTTCTCTCTTTTTCCAAAAAGAATATTATTATAAATATGAAATAAATAAATTAAGAGGTAAATTATATAATAAATATATATTTTGTATATCATTATGTTAAAAATATTTTAATTAAAATTAAATTAATTTTGATTTTATAATATTAGAATTTACTATACTCACAATGTAAATGAAAAACAATGATATTTTAAATATCTTACATATAAAAATAATAATAATATTTGAAATAACTATTTGATTTTTAATATTAGAATTCACTACACCTAGAACGTAGGTGAAGAAAATAAATAATTAATATATAAAAATTATATAAAGAAAAAATCAAACAAATTAGTTAAAAATAAAATATATTTAACATAATGATAAATATAAAAATATATAACTTTTATTAATTTATTTATATAAATAGAGGAGTTATTATTTAAAAATATTTTTAACATAATGATATATATAATATATATTTTATTATATAATTACATATTTATTATTTTATTTATAAAATATTTCAAATATCATTATTTTTTATTCACATTGTGGGTATGGTAAATTCTAATATTATAAAATCAAAATTATTTTTATTATATATAAATAAAATATTTATTAATTAAAAATATTTTTAAGATAATGATATATATAATATATTTTTATTATATAATTACATATTTATTGCTTTATTTATATAAGTAAAAGAGTTATTAATTAAAATTAAAAAATTTAAAACTACATGAAATAAAAATACAAATGTAAATAGGAAAAGGATTAAACTAATGACTTGAGGACAAAACTATTGACATCTAATCAAGGAAAACGCTTCTTACAATCATTTTCCAACGTTAATTGAAAGCACTTATTGTAGGAAAGGTTTTCTATTTCTCTCTCTAAAATCAATTTATCTAATTATTTTGTAAAAAACGACATGTTTATCTAATTTACCCTTAATTAAGGAGTCCGCTTTATTAAGTAACAATTGCTTCATTGGGTTGTACAGTAATTTTATATAATGCTATTGATTTTATTACCATATTATTAGTCATGTAACGATTTTGAAGTCAAATATTAAACAAATGTCATGGGATTCCAAAAAGGATGTTTCATGAAATATTATGATATTGAAAATGAAGGATGTGACGTTTATATTATTAATAAATCAATTTTGAAATGCCAATTATTAGATTGATCCAATGTTGGGTTTGGATCTCACTAAATCTTTTCACTACATTTTGTAAAATACTAAGTTGTTTATATTGATATTAATTTTTATTTTCTTTAGGGAATTAAAATAAATGAGAAGTGATTTAAAGGGGTGTGGAAAGATATCTATTAATAAGAAGAGCTAGTTTCGACATAATGATAGTTTATTTTTTTCATTTTATAAGTAGTTTTAAAAAATTGACGTGTTTTTTTTAAATATTTTATTAATTTTATAGGACATTTGTCAACTTTTAATTCTACTTGTGGAGTTTAAAATCTCTACCCATTGTGCATCAAATATTATTGAGTCTTAGCTCAATAGGCATCGGCATTATTACCAATATAAGAGGATGTGAGTTTGAGTGCGCTGAAATACATTACTCTATTATTTTAAAGGGTTTATATAGCCAATTTATAATTGTTGGGGCTA
Source organism: Gossypium arboreum (assembly GCF_025698485.1). Classification (NCBI taxonomy): domain Eukaryota; kingdom Viridiplantae; phylum Streptophyta; class Magnoliopsida; order Malvales; family Malvaceae; genus Gossypium; species Gossypium arboreum. The sequence continues at coordinate 581,382 of NC_069070.1, read as the reverse complement.
CCAAGGCCACAGCTTACTCTAAATACAGTAGATGATTAGATGACCAACCGATGAACAATATCTGGGCAATCTATAAACAAAGTGCGAAGCCAGAAATTGAACATTTTTGGAGCTCACGTTGGTCTTGTAAGAACTTGAACTTGACAATCCAATCCGTTCATGGATTCCATTTCTTTACATTTTTCAACTAAAAATCACCAACCCAATCATCAATCAAGCTTGTTATTTCATCAAACTGTGATTCCACTCTTTCTTTTTAATTTTTTTTTTTTGTTTTCCAAATGCTTAACCAACAAGGAAGGACATTTAGGATGGATTGGATGACTCTATTACATATTCTTGACAACCATGACTTTTAAATCTTGTCATATCTTTACTTTAATTTGCACTTGAACTTTAGTTTATTCTTTAAATTTTGATGGTTACACTAGTAAGATATTTTGCATTTTCGAAGTGAAAATTTTAGTTCAAATTTTAGAAATGACATTGTTAAGAGGAACCATCACAATCCCTAAAAAGATTAGCCAACATGAACCATAAGGATGAAGTCAAATTATTTTTTAGGGGCAGAATTAAGTTATGTATTCTTTTTAGAGCTAAAATACAACTTTATCAATGTATCAGCTGTCGAAACCATCTTTCAAATTTAGAGAAAAACAGGGATTCGACTTTTAAAACCAAATGTGGAGTCGCCACCAATCTTTTTAGTTTAGGTGTGATCGGATCACCTAGAAATTTGGTTATTTTAATAAAATATTTCTTTTTATTAAAACAACGATTTTGGCCTTACGAAAATATGAGAAAACTGGTTCGGGAGTCGATTACGCATGAGGAAGGATTAGCATCACTACGCCCAAAATTGGTACCAAATTGATTAAATACTGTCCTTATGTCTAGAATTTAAAAATATTTTTTGAAATGTGATTCCTTTTATAAACATTTGAATAGCCCAAGTTGGTTGTCAAAATTCTCTTGTTTCAAAGGAATACAGCATCACATCCAACACGATAGGACACGATCCTTTATACCCCCGAAAACACGATAAATTTTGACTTCCAAAAGTTTATATGTCAAAAACCACAAAAGGATGCCCGATTATTTAGTCCGACGAGAAAATTGAAACCCAGCACAGTAGGGCACGACTCCTCGAATTTCTAGACATCGGACATTGCCTTGTTTTAGAATTTAGAGAACATGAGTGAAATTCTAAAGGAATATTCGATTATTTTGAACAAACAGGAAATCACAACCCATCACGATAGGGCACGATTCCCCGAATTGCCAAACATAGAACATTACCTTCGTTTTGAAGAATTTTTAAAGACATGAGTGAAATTCCAAAGGAATATTCGATTATTTTGAACAAACAGAAAATCGCAACCCAGCACGATAGGGCACGATTCCCCGAATTGCCAAACATAGAACATTACCTTCGTTTTGAAGAATTTTTAAAGACATGAGTGAAATTCCAAAGGAATATTCGATTATTTTGAACAAACAGAAAATCGCAACCTAGCACGATAGGGCACGATTCCCCGAATTGCCAAACATCGAACATTACCTTCATTTTGAAGAATTTTTAAAGTCATGAGTGAAATTCCAAAGGAATGTTCGATTGTTTTGAACAAATGAGAAATCACAACCCAGCACGATAGGGCACGATTTTCGAATTTCCAAACACCAAGTATTGCCTTCGTTTTAAAGAATTTTTAAATGGATAATTATAAAAATATCTTAAAATGCGTTAATGCGATTTGAAATAAAATGAAATTAATCTTAAAGATTTGGACCTTACAAAACCGAATTTCATAAACTAAGTGGAAAACAATGATATGGGATAATACACACGCATAAGATACGATATTTGATGAGTGGAGATAATGTGTCTTATTTAATCAACTAACAAAGTAAATAATTAAATATAACTAACCTAAAAAATATAACCCGATTACAATCATGCATGGAAATAATTGATATAATAATACAATAAAGAAAATAATAATACAACAATACAACACAACAAAACAATACATAAAAATGTGCCAAAATAATATACATAACATGATATAAAACAATCAATGCAAGATGTAAAAAACAAAAACAAAATAACAATTAGAAGCCAATGTGATATAAAACGATTTTAAAATAATGACGAATATAATTTACACAATATGTAAATAAATGAATTTAAAATTATTAGTAAAAACAAACTAAAACATATATACATAATTACTAAAACATATGTTATGGGATGAATATTTTAAATCGAATGATATGCAAAGTATTGAAGAATATTGGTTTAAAATTGACGATTTACACGTAATAAAGAAAATTTTAAATTATGGGTGAAGTATAAAATAATAATAAAATATAATCTTTAAAATATAATGGATCTACAAATCATATATATATATGTATATAAATAAACTTATAAATAATTGTTTGTAAAAATATCATAGAAATGTACACAAGATTAAATTATTTTATTATAAATTATAATAGACTTAAGAACATGTTTATGTACAAAGAAGACTATATGTATAAAATGTATAGGTTTAACAATGTATGTAAATCAAATACATGTACTAATATGAATAAGTATAAAAATAATTTAAATTTTATGCAAAACATATATACAAAAACATATTAGAATAGCAAAAATATATGTTAAAATACATGGATAGAGTCAAAAACCACTATATGTATGAAATAACATTAACTTTATTATAAAGTATATATACATGTGTATAATAATGTAAAGGAAATAAACATTTATATAAAATATACAAAATGTGATGATAACATTACAAAACAAATTTACAATAATAATGTAACAATTACCAAAGTTGTTTAAAAAGTAAAAATAATTAATTAAGAATAAAAAGGGCTATAAAACAAAAAGACTTAATTAAAATTAAACTAAAACAAAGGGAAATTTCGAAAATAAAACAATAATAACAATAGGGACGAATATGCCATGCGCGCAAGTGCGTAAGGACTAGAACTGGAAATAATCCAGGCCACAAAACGCATCAATAAAGCGCGGACCAAAACACAAATGTGCACAAATTATAGGGCGGATTAAAGAAAATAAAGAAATCTGGACTAGGCCTAATTAAGCACTAATGCGAAAGGAATCGACTAGATGTGCAAATAACCCTTCACCGCAAAAACACGCGGGTCTTGAGGGTATTCGAGTCGGATTTGATTGGGCGAGCCTACATGGCATCGTTTCAAGGCTATTGAATCTTGCCTGAAACGGCGTCGCTTCATGCCTTCAATTAAAAGGGAAAATCAGCTTGAAAATTAAAACATTTCTGCAGAACTAAAGGGAAAATTGGAAACCCTAGATGATTGCTCTTATTCAGCCCGCCGTTCGGCCCTTATTCCACCATCACGATTGGTGGATAATAGCCTACGGTGGAGCTCCCTCTTTCCTCGACTCTAAGGTTTGATGATTCTAGCCACGAAGTCCTCTCTCCGCCTTCGATATCGATGAAGGGGATGGAGATCTCCATGGCGCACTTACAAAGGTAAAGCTTCTCTTTTCTTCCTTTTCGATTTTTATGTTCAAAATGCGTAATATGTAAATCTGGAGAAACGAGAAAACGGAGAGGAAAACAAATCGAAAAAAAGAACCAAATCTGAATCTCACCTTTCAATTTTTTTGTGCGTTTTGTATTTCAAAAAATGTATCTATTGTGCGTGTCCTCTTACAAGAATCAAAACTCTTGGCTTTATAGCCGAAAAGAAAGAAAATCAAAAAATAAAAATACAATTCTTTCATTGTTTCCTATTTGCTGCTGCTTTGTTTGTCTCGTTCGTTTGCAGGTACAGAGTATGGGGCATGCGCTGGCCCTTGGCGTGAGGTGTACGGAGGCGCGGACTTGGCTACTGGAGTGCTGGAGCGTACAGAGGCGCTGGAGGCTAGCTGCGGCGCAACCATAGGCTAGGGTTTCTACCTTGGTTTTGGCTTTCGAGCGTTGGGCCTATTGTATTTGGGCCGGTTTTATCATTGGTCTTGGTGTGTTGGGCCTGTAAACTGGACACTTAATGGACTATTAACATTTGGATTTTTTGTTTATTTATTTGGGCTTGTATTGGGTTCGGGTTTAATTTTTGTTTATTTTGTATTTTGGTGGACCCGGGCAAATTGGCCCGTTTACATCAGCATATATCTTTATAACTTTTAAATGATTAAAATGTTATCAAATTTTAATGCTAAAATGTCATTTATCATTTTATAATTTTATAAAATATAAAAGGACTAATGTGATGTATATTTTTTATTTTAGAGACTTTAGTTCCTACCAATCTCTTAATATCGCCCTTGATGAATCGTAAACTACTATGAAAAATATCTAAAGATTAGATTTTATTGATTTTTCTAATTTCCTTTAAATTAGAATTGTGATTTGTCTAACCTGTAGACCCTCCTCTTGAGTCAATTAGTTGGAAGCATGAATCATGATGCAGGTAATATGATACTGTTTTTTCTATCATTATACAGTGAAAATTGAAATGTTTTTGCTTAATTACTGTTCTATATTCAGTCAAAGCACATTAATATCCAGAAATTTGGATTACCAAAAATTTATTATGTTTTGGGACTTGGAAACCATATGATAGCTAGCTTTAACCTTCTATTAATTCTAAATCATCACATAAGTTGTATTGCACTTTTTTTGTTAAATTGTGCTATTAATTTTTATATTTTATAAAAGTTGTGGATTTAGTCCCTATATTTTAATTTAATTATTTTAGTTTTGTACTTTATAAATTTTAAAATTTTAGTTTTCATCAAACAATAATTATTAAATTCATTAAATTTTCTATTTCAGAATATGATGCGGAAAATATTATCATGTGTAATGTCATGCCAACTTATTATTTCCATATATTATTTACTAAATAATCAATTAATAAATGTTATTTTGTCTCAAGATTGAAATTTTAAAATTTTAAAAGCATAAGAACTTAAAATGACTCAATTAAAGAATATGAATTAAATCTACAATTATGCGCATAGTACAAGACTAGTAATTGAATTTAACCAAACAAATTTAAAGCTTATTGTTTTGGTCATGACTAAAATTTCAAAATTCGAAAAAGTATAGAGATTAAAATTGATCAAAGTAAAATATAGAGGCTAAATCCACAACTAATTTTTCAAAACATAGAAACTAATAGCAAAGTCTAAACTTTTTTTTGATATGTTTCATGTTCGTTTTATAATTCATGTTTAGGGTCTGTGGCTAATTTTCTTAACAATATCGTCTTTAAAATTCAAATATTTTTTTTTAATATAATAAACTTTATCAGTACACCCAACATTTATAAATAATAAAAAATAAACTGCATTTCCTATGAATTACTTTGAAACACAAATAGCATCCAAACCATTCTTTTTTCTTTGGAAAATCCACACAAAAGCTAACTTGTTAAACATCATATATATTGTTGAATCAATCAATAGTAGTTCCTTTAAAATATTCCTTTAATCGTAACCCCTATACTTGAAAAATAAAAAGGAACCTATTTGCATAAACAAAACCATTAACGCATAGATTCCATGGTGTTTAACAAATTAAAAGAAAAATCATGGATGCAACACTATGATCATGAAGGGAACCATGTGGATGATTAAGACTTTGTTTGTCGTTTTATTATCTTTTTTTTTTTATAATTTTTTCTCACAACTTGCATTTAATTTAAAACATGGGTTTTCAGTTTGTACAATGAAATGAAGCTGGTATATGATTAAGCTTTCTTCTCTCTTTTTTTTTTTTTTAAATATATGGTCAAGAAATCAACGCAATATTTTTTTATTAGCTATGGATTTAATTGAATTTGACAACTTAAACACATGCTTAATAACATGTAATTAAAAATAAGAAAAAAGCCAAAATAAAGGTAAAAAACCCTAATCTTATATATATATTGCATGTCAGCATGTTAAGAGGACATAACTTTATAAGGGCCCTAACTATGAGACATAGCAAATGATGTTTGCAGTTAAGGGAGATAGAATAGGGAAATGAGTATATATTAAAACAGGCATTGCCCTTCACATGATGATGTTATTGTTTATCTATTCACAAGGCAACTGCTTTATTGTTATTATTATTATTAATCAAAAGTAATTGTTAGGTTCAATGCATGTATGCCCCAAAATGCAGGATATGCTTATCCCTAATGTAGTACTTTTACTCTTTAAGTTTAATTTTGTTTAGTTCAAAGGTTGTGTTGAAATAAATTCTTTCCTAATAATGATGATTTAAAATAAGGATCAAAGTATAATTTTATCAATATACTATTAAAATGACTATATAAACATTTTTTTTATTTGGGACTACTTTTACTCTGTCTCCAAATTTTGAATTTAATCGAAATGCTTGAAAAAGAAGAGATTTTCAATTTGACATGAATTCACTTTATTATTTTCTTCGTCCTATAATAAGAATCCAACAAATGTCAATTAGTCATAAGTGTAATGATACATAACTTGCATTGCTTAAATCCTTATTCCTACACCTATTGTTTGGTTCAAAATTAAACAACCCCAGCTATTACCTTTGATTTTAAAGAATACAATATGTCGAAAAAATAAGCAATAATGTTCAATTATTCCAAAAAATTCTCTCATCAATATTAGAATTCTAATTTAAACTTAAAATTTTGATCTGATCAATTTGAGTTCAAACTTGATTCAATTTAATCATAAAAATTTATAATTTGAATTTATTCAAAAATTGATCCAAAATTAAAATTGACTCAAACTTGAAATTACCTGAATCTAAATTAATTCGATTTTTTATTTATCATACTCTAAAATTTGAGCATCATACTCAAATGATTTAAATTCAAAAATAATTATCTAAAATTAATCTAACCCTCCTAATTGAATAAAAACTTGATGAATATGAAATTAACACATAACACATTAGAAATCATCATAAACAAGTCCTTAAACATTTTTCGACCGACCAAAACACCTTTCATTACTAAACTTTAAATTCTTTCATACTCTAATTCGATCTCTAATCTTCTCTTGACACCTACATTTTAACCATCTTTAACTTACTTATAACTCTCACCTTCCAAGTAAGCCATCCTACATCACCATAACCCCACATAAAAACCTGTCAAATGTTTAAATCTTCACATATTCACTTAGGAAAATTGGGAAACCCAATTAAGAAGAATCCCATTAGCAATTAGGAGAAGGAACAATTGGAGCATTAAAAAAAAGGTCATCACTAAAAGTTTGCCACGTGACCCTCTTGTCACGTGTTAGTGAAGAAGAGGCCCAAACATCAATGCGTTTCCATGTGCATTTTGGGTTTTCGTTTCGGTGGCCTATTCCTTACTTTCACGGTCCCACGTGACTCCATTGTTGCCGGTCTTAGTTGAGTTTTTTTTTTTTTTTTGGGGGGGGGGTGGTTATGATTTTTTCTTTTTTAGTTTCTATTCTCTTAATTAACCCTAATTTTTGGTTTGTTGGTTAAGATAAAAGTTTTGAATTCATGAGTATTTGGGCTCCAGTTTCATACTTGAGTGAACTCATAAATTTTAGAAAGATCGAAGTTAAGTTATTTATTAATGTGGGAGTTAAAATATAATTTCATAACTGTATTGACATATATTTTTATAGTTTTTAAAAGGATAAATTAATGAGTGTCAAACTACAATTTTATCATTTATCTATTTATAAATTTATAAATTTTTAAAACTAAAAGCATAATTTTCCATTTGAGCAGGGGCATAACCCACGCTTACTCCCTCCCTTCACCATTGCCGATGTCGTATGTCATGTGTAGATTTTATTTAATTCTTTTCGGATTAGCCTAATTTTATTTAGTTTTTGTTTGATGTGCATTGTAGTAATTAAATTCTATATTATAATTGAACAAATATATAATTATATTTGTATTATCCTTGTAACTATACTAAATTTGTACTAGTAAAACTTTAAAAAAATAACCTTATTTTTCCTACTTTAATTGTAATTTATTTTTATTTATGATTGATTGGTTCAATTCTAACATTTGGAACAATATTAACATTCTAATTTTCAAATTTACTATTTATTTAGTTTTTAATTACAATTATACAAGAAGTTGTATAATATTATTTATAATATTATTAAATCAATGGTTGAATAAAGAAATTGAGAACAGCATTTTAAATTAAAACCTTTGGTTTAGTTTAAATTCAATTCAATTTCGAATTGATTAGTATATAAATATATTTGATTTGATTTTAATTTTAATTTATAAGTTATTATTTGTATAAACCCAAATTTCATTTTATTTTATTTATAATTAATTTTAAGTTTTATAGAATAAAAAATAATCATGACATATTTAAAGTAATGAAAATAATTTAAAAATATTATTTTTAAAAATTATGAACCTCTCTAGGTTAATGGAATCCGAATGATTTGGCTAAATTTAAAATTCAATTTGAGTACAATTTCGATCACTAAATTCACACAATAAACTAAAATTTGCCATGTTATCTTCTTCCATCTTAATCTAAATTTATTTATTTTTCTTTGGTTGTCTAAGACTCTTTGGTATTCATGTCCCAATTAAATTTAAAGTAAAATTAAATTGATTCTCTAAATAAAACAAGTTTTTCTCAATCCATGAGGTTAAAACCTTTATAAAAAATTGAGTTGATCTTGATTAAGTTTTGAAGAACATTTCTTCACTAAATATTGGAAAGTAATGGTTCAATATCGGCATGAAAAGTAAAGATAAAGAAAAGCATTGTAAACATAAAAAAGAAATTAATAATTAAAGCCATCACTAATCTCAATAAAACATGTCCTTAGCTTCAAAAAGGAATAATCAAAGGACGAATATTGTGCCACTTATAATGAAGACACCCCAATTTTGTCTAGCTTTTATTTATTTTTAATTGTTTCAATGTGGAAGAACCCTTTCAAAGCTTTTATGTTATTAGTTGGGGTTTCTTCCAAGAGATAAATTAAGACTTTTAATGAATGGAACAGGAACCCATTCATCAATATTTTAATCAAACAATGACAACCAAAAGTCTAAACAAGAAAGATTATAATATAATATTTTAATTAAGAGAATATAATAATAGGGTAAATAGATTATAAAGCAAATCATAGTTAATGGAGCCAAAACAGTCCAAATAAGAGGCCTCCTTTTGAGGAGCGGAAAGCATAGACGCAAATGAAAGCTGGGTTACATGGTGCCTAAGAGTAGGTAGGGACCAAAAAGTTTGGTAAAATTATCGTTGAAGATATGTATGTTAGATTAAAAAGTAAATTAGTTATTTTAAAAATTTTATCTATTTTCAATGTTAAAAATTAGTTCTTATATGTCAGCATGAGTTACATGTGACATATCATGTATAATTATCTAATTATTTTATCAGTTATACCAGTTTTTAACAGTAAAAATGGATAAAATTTTGAATAGAAGGGACCAATTACTCTTTAATCTAACCTATAGGGACTAATATGCCCATTTTTGAGTATATGAGACAATGCAATTTGACTCTTAGTTTAGGGCTTTCATGGTACTTTTACCATAATTTTGTGTTGGGAGGTCAAAATTAAATCATAAAATTTTCGGAACAACAAAATGTAATTTCATCAATGTTTTAACAAATATTTAATTAGTTAAAACTTGATATTAGTCTTTGTACTTTGCAAAAGTTATGGATTTAATCTCTGGACTTTAATTTAGTCATTTTTAGTCCCTATACTTTTTAAACTGACAAATCACAGTCCTTACCAAACAACAACAGTTAAATTCATTAAGTTCTATTATTTCCAAAATCAAATATGCTGAACATATAATCATATGTATAATGCCATGCCAGCTTGTTATTTTCACATATACTAACTAAAAATCTAGTTAATGAATTAACAACTATCATTTGCATCAAGACTAGAATTTTAAAATTTGAAAAGTATAGGGACTTAAAATGATCCAATTGGAGAATATAGACCAAATCTATAACTATTAGCATAGTACATGACCGATAATTGAATTTAATCAAATGAATTTAACTACTACTGCTCTAGTTAAGATAAAAAATTCAAAATTTGATAAGTACAGAGATTAAAATTAACCAGTTCAAAAGTACAAAAACTAAAATTAGCCAAACTATAAGAATTAAATCTACAACTTTTGCAAATTACGTGGACTAATAACAGAATTTAACTTATTGAAGTAGTATTTGAAGGAACAAGGGAGCTAATGCTTATGTCAACATTTCTTGAATTTGTCCCTGGTAACAAGTCAAGATAAGCTAGTATTCATATTGTGTCCATATAATTTCTATATGTTATAATCATATTTAAAATAGTATTATATTAATAATTTAAAAATTTCTACGGATTAAGATATTAAGTGAATAAATTATTTAATTCATATTAATAATGATAGATATAGTTTAGGTAAATTCTTTCCTAGGTGAATTTTTATATTGTATTGTATTTTAGTTATGGCAAGGTCTAATTAGTTCTCCAATCATCTCTCAATATTGGAGCCCATTGTGTTGATTATGGGCCTTAAGATCAAAACTTGGTTGAGTTGCTTGGTCCAATGTAACCAAATAGGGACAATTTAACCTTGTAAAGCCCAAAAACACAAATAATACTAGAATTCTCTCAACCACTTTGTTGGTGAAAAATATTTTTTAGAAATATTATTTTATAAAAACTAATATTGGTTTTGAAAGGGAAATACATTTTTTAAGTAAAAAATTATTTTTTAAAAAATTTGAAAGGGCTAAATAGTTCACATATGTATGTAAATAAACTTTATTTATGTGCCAAAGTTGGATTCAAAAAAATTTCAAACCTAAATTCGAATTTGACCTTGTCAAAAATTACCAAAACTGGATGGATCAATTGATCGATACATTGATTCGAGGCAAAAAAGAAATCAATTGATCCGAGAATTAATATGAAAATATATTAAATTAAATTATTATTTTTTATAAGGGCTCAAAATGTAATTTTTATTTAATTATAGGGTTGAAATGAATTAAAGTGAATTATTATTTCTAAAAGGGACTGAAAAAGAATATTATACTATTTTATTAAGGGGCTAAAGTTCCTGCCTACCTCCTAGTTACGCCTTATATATCTATATACTAAAAATTGCAACATGTGGATGAAATAATTATTTATAACTGCCGGTTTTTTTAAAATAATGAATGTTAAAAGAAGTTATATATATGATAATTGGTCAATGTAGGTTGTGTTGGTTTCATAAAAATTATTTACAAAAAAATTATTTTGTATTTTTTATATTTGTTTTATGAAAAATAGCTTGATCAACGGAAAATTATTTATAAGTCAATGGAAAATAAGCCTCTTTTCTTATAAATTGACATATCTTTTTAAAAGCATAAGTCATTTTTGAAAATAAGCTCGTTTATAAGTAATTTTGTTTTATATAAAATTAACTTGAACCAAACCTAAAATTATTATATTAATAATAAATTTTAATTTTAATTTTAAAATATTTTAAAAATATAGTTTTAATATCAAATATTATAATATTCAATATTATTAAACATAAATATTTAATTATTTATATTTATTAATATAATTAATATGATTTATTATTTTAATGTTACTACGGTGAGAGCAACTATCCTGGTTAATGGGTTAGCTACAAATTTGGTCGTGGATTACGCCAAGGAGATCCTTTGTCTCCATTCTTGTTCATTCTGGTTATGGAAGTGCTTCACTTATTAAACGATTTCACACTTACAGTTTGCGGACGACACGATTTTGTTTTTAAAGGCAGAGGAAATGGTAGTGGAAAATATGAAATTTATTCTCCGTTGCTTTGAGACTTTTTCGGGGTTGAGTATTAACTTCAAAAAATCGTGTATTGTGGGGTCTGGAGTTAATGAGGAATTTCTTTACCGTTTGGCAGCTATATGTAAATGTAAGGTTGGGGTGTTGCCTATTTGCTATTTGGGTATTCCTTTAGGAGCAGATTCGAGAAGGGTAGCTACTTGGGACGTGGTGGTTGAGAAATTTAGAAAGAAATTGGCGGGATGGAAATGTAGAAGTATGTCATGGGCAGCTAGGATAGTGTTGGTTAACGCAGTATTATCGTCTTTTCCAATCTATTTTATGTCTTTATTTCAGGCCCCGATGACTGTAATTAAAAGAATTGATAAAATTAGGAGAAATTTTTGTGGGGAGGTTTGGATGGCAAACAGAAAATGGCGAAAGTCAATTGGAAGCAGATTTGCAGACCAAAAGAAAATGGAGGATCCGGAGTTGTTAACCTTGAGATTAAGAACAAAGCTCTATTAGCAAAATGGAGATGGCGAGTGATGGTGGATAAAAATGCGCTATGGAGCAAGGTGATTTTAGCTAAGTATGGTTCTAACGCTAAACAATGGCGATTTGGTGCGAACAATTTGAAAGATATGTCGACGGTTTGGAGAGAGATTGTGGACAACTCTTTTGATGCTAGAGTGAATAGATGGATGGGAGATAAAGATTTCAAATGGAAGGTAGGGAATGGATGGGATACGTTGTTCTGGGGGGATCATTGGTGTGGTAATAGTCCATTAAAATTTGAATTCCCTAGACTTTTTCGTCCAGCTAAATTCAAAAATAGTTTGGTTTTTTATTACTCTTTGGATGGTGGTTTTTGTAATGTTAATTAGGAAGGTTTTTTCGTCAAAGCTTTTTTAGATAGGGAATGGGGGATGCTAAGTCATCTCTTGGATTTGGTGGGTGGTGTGGTATTGATCCCGGAGGTGGAGGATCGGATATTATGGATGCACGATAAAAATGGTGAGTTCTCTGTGAAACAGTTGACTAAATTAATGGTGGATGGGGTGGGGGTTGAATTTATTTTTTAATTAGGAAAGGGGTGAAAATTCTTGATACTGTTAATGTATGTCCTTGGTGTAACAGGGAGCGGGAGAAGACGGACCATTTGTTTTTTAACTGCATCTTTATTAATGGATTTTGGAAGAGGATCTTTAATTGGTGGGACATCGGATGGAAAGGGGTGAGTAATTTTGAAGATTTTTATTCATTCTATTTCAAAGTGAAAATTTTAGGATCTTGTAAAAGTCTATGGTTGATTGCAATTGCGGTTGCTGTTTGGTCAATTTGGCTTGCGAGAAATGAAATGGTGTTTGATAATAAAGTGTTGACAATGGATACCTTGGTCTTCCATGCAAAGATGAGGGCTTTATTATGGAGTAGGGCTGTTTTTGATGAGTGCAGGTTTCATGAGAGATTATGGTGGTTTTGTCCATATAAGTGTTGTTTATCTAAGTCTGATTCTAGGGGTTGGTGTTTTTCACCTCATGGTTGGCTTAAATTTAACGTTAACGGTATTGTTTTTGAGGGTGCTCGAGGTGGTGGAGGAGTGTTGAGAGATGAGGATGGAATTGTTAGAGCCTTATTTTCAGGACCAATTGATGCAGGTGATTAAGAGTCAACTGAATTGGGAGCTATAATCAGTGCTCTTGATATTTTTATTGAAATCGGCTAGAAGGGGACTGTTTCTTTGATTATTGAAATAGGTTTAAGGGAGGTTTTTAGTTGGATTCTGGAGAAAACAAGGAGACATTGGTCACATCAAGTTATATTTGCTGATTTGGAAAGGAGGTGGAGCAGGTTGCTAAGGCGAATGGAAATGAAATGGCAGATTCTCTAGCTATTGCAGGGACGAATAGAACTAGTATGTTGAAGGCTTGGTGGTGAGTTGATTTGTAATGTCAGATTTCATGTGTATGTTTTGTGGTTTTGAGTATGTCTTGTAGTACTTTTTGGGTGGTCATTTCTGCTGTGTTGTTTGAATAACTTTGGTCTTCGGAATGTCAAGTTTGTATTGTTGATGAGTGGTCTCAATAAGTAGGATTCGTTGGTCTTGTTTGTGTTATCCATATTTGCTTTTACAAGTTGTAAAGGCAGCAATGAGCAAAAAAAAAAAAAATTGATTTATTATTTTAATAAGTTATTTAATATTTATATTCATATTTGTTTAAACCACGCTTAGCTTCATTTATCCTTCCACTCTAGTGTATCACTATCCACTCTCATATATTTAATATATGTAATTTAAATTAAGTTTTAATTAGGCGTTGTGTATTTAAGTTTATATATGATATTAATTATTATAAAATAAATTCCGATTGTCAAAAGAAAATGATACTACAATATTTTGTAACAAATATATTTATGTTGTGTTTATTTACTTAGAACAATTTTTAGAAAATGGTCTCGGAAAATTTTTCAAACAACGGAAAATATTTTAATTTTTCAAACAACGGAAAATATTTTATCTGAGAATCATCCAAACACCGAAAATATCAATTTTTCTAAGAAAATCAAACTATTTTCCAAATATATATATTTTTGAAAGTTGTTTTAGTGAGACAGTATTAAAGTACTACATTTTTTTAAGAAATAAAGGATTTATAAAAATTTTAAATTACATTTACTTTTTTTTTATGAATGTATTGTTTTAATTTATTTCATCGCATTTAAGTAACTTGATTCAAAAGTTCTATATAGTGGAAATATATTTAATTGGTCTGGCATATAATGGGCCTCATTTATATATTTAGGCATGGCATGTAACATATTGGGCCTCTAGATGGGTTTTAGGAACAATCTGATTTTAATTTAGTAGGTTAGTTATTTTTAGAAAATGTAGACTAGATGTAGGATGAGCTTTATTTATAGGAGTAAAACTATCATGGAGACCTTTGTACTAAGAATTAGATTGTATTTTATTTCTTCTACTAGAAATGGTAAATTAGTTTTTATACATTAGATCAAAAAGCAAACTGGTCTTTCAGTTAGAATTTTCATCCATTTCTATTGTTGAGTGATGATGTGTCATTGTCTGGTTGCTTGAATTAGTCTCTCTACATCAGCATAAGGTGCAAGGGACAAATTAGTTCGTTAAAAATTTTCATCCATTCCATCCATCTCACTATTTGTTAAAAATTCTATATATTTTTAACAAAAGAGCTACTTTACTTTTTAACTTGAGGACAAATTTATCAAATTTTAAAGTGAAAGGGGTTAAACGCGATTTGATTCTCAATAAAAAGACAATGGTAGCTCTACCATATGGAGATAAACAATAGATACATAAGTATGCAAAGCAATAGATATACAATAAAACTAGTGATATTTCTAGATCAAATTCTTTGATGTACTCTTTAGACTAAGAATTTATGTGGAGATCGATCACTTGTTTTGATAGATACAAGGGACAAATTATATTATTAAAGGATATAAAACACATATTATATAGTAGCTAGCTAGGATATGGACTTGTACATTTTCATCCTTTTATCTTTTTACTGATGCCTACTTATCTTTGTCTTAATTGAAACCATGCACAAGTAGAAATGGATTTAATTATTGTCTTACTTTTTCAATTATGTTGAGATTAAATTTGTTTGGGAGGATTTAGGTAAAAATGTTAGGCTCGAAAATAGGTTTAGACAAAAATATTAGGCCTGTTTAAATTATGGGTCGGACTTGGGCTTGAACATTCAAGGCTCGAGCTCAACCCGAGCTGACCCATTTTTAAGTCTTTAAAACTTAATATTATGTTATTTTTATATATTATGTAATTTATAATACATAAAAAATAAATCTATACTAAAAATATAATACTACTCTAATATAAACATTAAAATAATGTTAAGATTGCTATATAAAAATATTCAATAAATAAAAAATATTTAACATTATTAAATATTAAATTAAAATAATGTAATTTTTTTTAAAAAATAATATGGGTGAGTCTAAAATGGGCTTGGGTTAGTCTTTTACAAATATAAGTGGGCTTGAGCGAAATTTTAAGCCTATATTTCAGGCCGAGTCAGGCTTGGGTAAGTATAAAATATGTTAATATCATCTTTAAACTTGATCTGAATCCAACTCATGAACATCTCTAGCTGAAATTTAGGATTTAACTTGTCTGATTTAATTTTGATCAAATTGATAACAATGTTAATTGTTGTGATTTATATATATTATTTGTACTTAACCACTAATAAATTTACATGTCTGATGAATCTTTAAGCTTGTTCTTTTTTTAAACAAAAATTCATATAATCACTTTAACCTAGACTTTTCCATGGGTCGAACTACTCATCCAAGTTCGAAGGTCCACCCAAAATTTGGTAAGGTTTGGGCAAAAAATATTAGACTTGAAAAATAGATTTGGGTAAAAAATTGTCTCGTTTAAAATATAGGTCGGACTTAAGCTTGAACATTCAATGCCTTAGGTTGGTCCAACCTGACCTATTTTCTAATATATTATATTATGTTATTTTTATATGATGTATAATTCATAACACACACTAAAATTAAATCTATAGTAATATATAATACTACAATGTAGACATTTAAAAAATGTTAAGATATCTATATATAAAATTTAAAAAATGAAAAATATATAAAATCGGTTAAATATTAAATTAAAAAAAAGGGGCAAGCCTAAAATGGGCTTGAGTTAGCCTCTCACAAATATGAACGGGCTTAAGTTAAATTCTAGGCTTATATTTCGAGTTAGATTAGGTTTGGACTAGCATAAAGTATGTTAATATCATGCTTGAGTGGGATCTAACTTATGAACACCTCTATTTTAATCGTAACAACAAAAGATGTTATCAGTTCAGACCTATTTATGACGAAACAAATGAAACTAAACTAAAACTAGAATTAAATCACTAAAAATGAACCGATAAGAACTATATTAATAAAATCATAGATGTGGCACATGTCATCCTTAACTAAACCTCGTTACATACTAGAAAAATTATTTAATATTAATTATCCAACTTAATTACAACCAAACAACTCTCTAAAAGTCAACTTGATTGATTGCTTAATTAGTATGTTTCAATGAAAGGAGTCTATATTTTATTAACTAAGCAAAGGGACAACAAATTAAAGTCTTTTTGTATTAACATTTGATGGCAAGCAATTAGAGGACGACGATGCAAACAATGGGTATAGAGAAAAAAATTAAGATTAATTCAAGGAAGTCTGTATTCATTTGCTTCTAAAATCACCTTTCTTTGACATATCCATGGAAAGTTTAAAATATAATAACAGCGCTATTTTCTGGTGCAGTAGTAGTAAATGATGCCGCGGCGGCTGAGATTAGTGCGGTGAAGGTTGCTCTAGAAGTTTTTTTGGCTATGAATTGGAAGATTAATGATTCTTTATTTATTGAAATAGGTTCATTGGTAGTGTTTTTGTGGTGTGTTAACAATGTTATGAGACCTTGGACGCTTTAAGTAATTTTTGCAGATATTGAAAATAATATGTTAAAGGCTGGAACTGTCGTTTTCTCATTGGCGGATAAGAATGGTAACGAAATGGCTTTCTCCTTGGCGATCACAGGTGTTAATTGGGCACAAATGTTTAAAGCTTGGTGGTGAATATTTGTTTTGTTGTATTGCAGGTTTTTTTAGATGGACTGTATTCTTAGATTGTTTGCTGCTCTGTCCGTCTTTGACAACAGTGCAGTTTGAATGAAGCAAAAAAAAAAAAAAGGATAATCTCTTACTAGTGGGTCTTACTAGTCATTTTCTTTTTTAAAAAAGTATGGGTGAAGTTGTTTAGGAATCAAATATGAGATTAATGTGGACTGAAAACATGAACTCAAATTCTTTATTCTTCTTCTTGTGATTTAATCGACGAGTTTTGCTAGTAGCTTTGAAAAGATATTAAATAGGCTATAAATTATAATGGTTAATTTGGGTTTTTAGTAAAACTTGAAATGTTGTTCAACAAAGTAAAAGAAAAAGTTAATTCAAAGAGAATAAACCAACAAGATAGAAAATTTAGATACTAATTTACAAATGTATTGAAAGTTTGGATAGAGAATTTAGATACCAACAAGGTTGAGATAGATAATTTCATTGGAAATGTTTTGCAAATATTATTTGAAAAAGCACATTGGTTTGCATTTCTTCAAGTCGTGGAAATAGATGTTGTAACAAATTTTTCGACCGATTATTTTGGAAGTTAAACATGGGAGTAAAAGAATAGCAAAAAACTATAATTGTTAATGCAATTCGAATTAACAATCTCACCGCTGTAGAGTTTAGCTCAGAGAATGAATTCACTAACTATTATTTTTGGTAAACAGTTGATTAAAGCCCAATCAACTCAACTCTCACATGGATAATTGCAGCATCAGTGTTGTCTAATTGTTTGCACTCACACTCCCCATAATAACTAATAAATGTCAAAAGTAATATATTTTAATTCTATTCTTAATGCATTTTTGAGTGATTAATCAATACAAAATGGTGAATTTTATGCTCCTGATTCTTTAAATTCATGTTTCTATACTTAGTAGAACATTTGGGGGAAAAATGAGTGAAAACGGAGTGTAAATCGAATAGTTGGAGCAGATTTCAGGAGCCACATGGGCTAGGCCTTCCCACATGGCCGTGTGAGCCACACGGCACTGTGCCAGACCGTGTGGATTTCACGATTCGCACTCTAGACACGCAAAAAAATACAATTTTTAGGTTTTTTGGGCATCTTAAGACCTATAAATACCAAATATAAGAAGAGAAGAGGGGGCCGTCAGAGAAGATTGAAGAAAATAACTCGAAAAATGCCATTGAAGTCGATTCTAAAATAGATTTCCATAAAGATTAAAGATCTCCTTTTAATCTCTTTGAAGTTTATTATGAGTTTCTTGATTTCTTGTGGTTATACTGACTTTGAAATGTTTTTATTCGCGATTATGAACTAATTTTCTAAATATCTAGGGAAGATGAACCCTATGATGAATTCTGGTTTTTTATTTCTGTTTTATGCAATAAATACTTGAGTCTTGTTCTCAGTTATATGTGCTTAAATCTTGATTTAATATTTATGAATTATTAACTCATGCTTGGTGTGCTTAATTCAGAGGAGGAATAGACCCTATTTAAGAGTAGATCTAACATAATTGAGTGGAGTTGCATGCAATCTTAGAAATAGAATGACATAAATCTACTGAATTAGAGTCAAATGTAATAGGGGAATTCATAGATCAAGTTAATGCGATAATAGGAGTTTTAATTAGAAAAAAATTTCAATTAATCAACCTAGAGTCAGTTGCTTATAGTTTAATAAATTGTTTAATTCATATTGATAATGATAGATGCAGTCTAGGTGGATTCTTTCCTAGGTATTGTTTCGCTTCTTAGTTATTATTCGATTATTTTCCTGATTTGTTTTTTGTCGAGTTCTTGGTTAATTAATTTAGTAAATTTTAGTTTAATTTAATCACTTCAATTTGTCAGTTAAATAATAGAAAAACGGTAATTACTAGTACTTTTAGTCTTCGTGCGTAAGGATAAATAATACACGGATATAGCAAAATAAAATATATAATATATATTTTCTGCTTCTATTTCTATTAAAACTAAAACTAATAAAAGCCCCTCAAATGACTAACTATCGATACTGGAGTATCCCGTAGTAATGAATGCGCACGTGATTTGGGATAGAGTAATATTGTTTGTTCTATCTATGTAAGACAAAAAAAACTCCACCTCGGAACTTTTAATTGAGATATGAATACACTACACCGGCTGCACAGAAAAATGGGTTTTGCACCAATGTAAGTAAAATCCGAAAAACGTTTTATAAGATTAAAAAGGCTCGTTGAGCGCCTCATGGATATGTCATAATAGATCAGAACACTTGCCTCGGATTGACTTCCAGATCATAATTGCTCTAGTGAATAACTAAAGAAAAAATAATAGATAAAAAATAGATAGATAGATGAGAGATAGAAGAGAAAGAAACTAATTATAAGCGTCTCTCATAGGATCACTAATTGTTGACTGTTGGCGGGTCTCTTTGTATGTGTTGTCCGGAAAGAGGAGGACTCAATGATTATTCGTTCGACGGAACCAGAAGTAAAAATTTTGGTAGATAGGGATCCCGTAAAAACTTCTTTCGAGGAATGGGCTAGGCCGGGCCATTTCTAAAGAACAATAGCTAAGGGACCCGATACTACCACTTGGATCTGGAACCTACATGTCGATGCTCACGATTTCGATAGCCATACTAATGATTTGGAGAAGATCTCTCGCAAAATATTTAGTGCCCATTTCAGCCAACTCTCCATCATCTTTCTTTGGCTGAGCGGCATGTATTTCCACGGTGCTCGTTTTTCCAATTATGAAGCATGGCTCAGCAATCCTACTCACATTGGACCCAGCGCCCAGGTGGTTTGGCCAATAGTGGGCCAAGAAATCTTAAATGGCGATATGGGTGGGGGTTTCCAAGGAATACAAATAACCTTTGGTTTTTTTCAAATTTGGCGAGCATTTGGAATAACTAGTGAATTACAACTCTATTGTACCACAATCGGTGCATTGGTCTTTGCGGCTTTAATGCTTTTTGCCGGTTGGTTCCATGATCACAAAGCGGCCCCAAAATTGGCTTGGTTCCAAGATGTAGAATCTATGTTGAATCACCATTTAGCAGGGCTACTGGGGCTTGGGTCCCTTTCTTGGGCGGGGCATCAAGTACATGTATCTTTACCGATAAAATTACCCTAACTCACATGACTTGAGCTTGAAATGACCCGAATCCAAGATAATTTGACCTTGACACAATACCTAGAATTACCATAGTCCCTCCCAACCAATAAATAGGAGAATAATGTGCTTCAGTGCATTCGAACCCACATCCTCTTGTATTGATAATAATGTCCATGTTAATCGAGCTAAGACTCAATTGATTTTATATATATTTTTAAATATAAATAATTTTATAACTAAACTTAAAAATTACCATGATTCTCAATGATTATTTTAGCTTTTTTAAATACCAATTAAATATAAAGTTGCAACAACTAATATATAAAATAACAATCCCATTAATAAATATTAAACATGAAAATAAAACGTTATATGGTAAATACAAGAATCATGAATCATGTAATTACGATCTTATGTGCACATATATCAATAATTTCTGAAATAGGAATGTGTCTTATCTCTACACTATATACTTAATAATATAACAAAACTAAATTGAAAATGCATGAGAAAATTGAACCAATGAAATAGAGTTGGCGTTGCAGCCAAAGTATGACATTGTAGCTGCAAACACATAGAGGAATAGGATAGCTAGCTAGATGAGTTTGAGTAGGCAAATTAAACTTTAATTATAATAGCACAAAATCCAAATGCTTATTACAAGATTTGGGGGATACGCCCGGTGTTAGGGTTTCACCTTTATCTCTATATCTTTCTTTTACCCTCTTTTTATCCTCCATTACTCTCTATATATAACCCATTCTCTCCCATCTCCATCACCTACCTTAAATGTTTCAAGTACCATGGCTACTGAGCTTGGCCTTCTCTCATTGAACCACCTTCAAAAGTTAGCTCAATCTCAACAACACCAGACCCATCATCATCATCATCATCATCATCAAGTTAACCCTAATTCAACGGCTGGCTCGTGGATGTGGAACCCCATCAAGGCTCAAGAAGTACCCCATGAACCAGATGATTATGAGTCATGGGAAGTTAAGGCCTTTGCTGAAGACACAAGCAATGCTATGGGCACAACTTGGCCACCAAGGTCATATACTTGCACTTTTTGCCGACGAGAATTCCGGTCAGCTCAAGCACTCGGCGGTCACATGAACGTTCACCGCCGTGACAGAGCTCGTCTTCACCAAACACAACCACTACCCCACGGTGGTGATGCTACTACTGTTCCATTAATCAACCATACTCTCCTCTACCAATTCCCTAGCCCTAATGGTCTTTTCTTCACTTCTTCACCTACCAACAATGCATGTTCCATTGATTCACCTTACCATCCTTCGGTGCCGCCGAAAAATTTTCCGGCAACCCCTCCGGGGTTGAATAGTTCTTCTTCTCTTTGTTCCTCATCTCAAGATCTCAAGGAAACATCAATGGAAGATCTTGATCTAGAACTTCGATTAGGGCATAGACCAAAAACAACAATAAAAGAACAAAATCAAAGAGCTTGAATTTGCAATTTTTTTACATTTATATATATTTTCCATGTTTGAGATATAGTTTTGATTAACTTGGTGTGAGATTTTTTGTCATTTTTTTCTTCAAATTTTTTTGTTTTCTTGTATGTGTGAAAGTGAAGAAAACAAAGAACGATTTATTATTATATTGGTATTGTTCATATCTGTTTACGAAATTTATTATTATAATTATTTGGAAGAATTAAAGGAAAACAAGATTAGGGTTTGAGTGAAAATGTGGTGAAATTTTTGCAGTGCAGTGTCATTATCTGGGTTACAGGTTTTTTTCTGCATAGATTCAGTGTTTCTCTCTCTTTGGGCATATATTTCCGTGGGCATTATTTATTATTTAAAGGAAATTGGATTGCCATTAGTTTCTGCATTTAGGTACTTGGGAAACAAAGGAAATTGGATTGCCATTAGTTTCTGCATTTAGGTACTTGGGAAACTAAGTATTTTTACCAAAAATAAAATGAAATTTATGGATGGAATTGATGGGAGAAGATAGATAAAGTTAATTTAAGCAAATTAATTCTAGGAAGGTTTATTACTTTCATCGCATTTGTTTGATTAATAATTTAAATTTTAAATGACTTGGATCTAAAATAATTTGAATCCAAAATAATTCGAACGAGTAACCCAAAATGATTTGAACACAAAAATTTTTTTGCTCAAATTTAATGATACAAAACCTAGAATAACTTAGAATCCAAACTAACTTAAACCCGAACAACCTAAACTTGAAATAATTTGAACTTGAAATTGATCTGAATAAAAAAATATTGAAAATTTAAAATCTCGAATACACTCAATCCAAATTGATCCGATTCAAAACCATCTCAGCGTGACCAACTGTAATGTAATTCAAGGAAGGGTTCATCATTTCCATCATATTGACAGTCAATTTTGACTCAAATTCTAAAATTCGACCTGATGAACTTGAATTCAAACCCAATACAACTCTATTAGGCCTAAAAAGACAACAATTCAAACTTAAATTGATCAGAATTCAAATTGACTCAAATCTAAAATGAACTAAATGTAAAATAACTTGAACCCAAAATAATTTGAACAAGTAACTCAAAATGATTTAAATTTAAAATGATAAAACCCAACATGATCTAAATAGGAAAAAAACCTTGTCTCAAACCTGAATGACTCGAACCTAAATTAACTCAAACTTACACAACTTAAACCTGAAATAATCTGAACCTAAACTTGACCTGAATCAATATAACCTAAAAATTTTAAAATTCAAATTAACTCAATCCAAAAGAAAACTTATTTAAGATTTCACCAATGGTCTGTTCTAATCAAATTGCATTATATATATATTTATGAATATATACCTCACTTATTCAGGTGTCAGGATATTAATTTCATTATTATACCATTTTACTTGCTTTTGGGTATTTATTTACATTTGAATTGATTATCTTCTTCATGATCGAAAAGTTTTGAGAAATAAAAAATGTTGGGTGAAGAGAAAATATATCAAATGTGCTTTCAATTTAACCCACAAAAACCAAAGACTACCCCTCTTTCCTTTTTTGCAGTTAAGACATTCTTTGGTATTATCTCATAGGGATTTGTGAATCTTTTATGAATATAAATTATTAAATCACAATTTATAGGATTTTATTTTAAATGATAGTTTATAATTTATAAATCTTGGCAGGGCAAAGCCAGAATAAATTTTTAGGAGGCTGAATGAAAATTTAATTTTTTATAGTCTATATCTTTATAATTTTTAAAGGATTAAATCGAATTTTTGTAATTTTAAGGGGGCCAAAGTATAATTTTACCTTTACTAATTTAAAATTTTAAAAAAAATTCAAGGGCCTAAATATAAATTTTCCATTTTAGGGGGGGCCAGGGCCACTCCAGCCCCCCTTGTATCCGACTCTGATTGTAGGTTTTGATAATATCTACTTTTTTTTATACAAGGTATAGAATTATTTATAGTTCCTCCCTAAAGCTTAAATAGAAAGATAATACACTTTAGCGCACATGAATCAACATCCTCTTGCATTGACAACAATATTATTAATATTGTAGTCGAACTAAAATCGAATCTCAATAAGCAAAATTTAAAGAATGAAGAAAGGCTAGCTTATTACTATATAATTGATTAAAAATAATAAAGGTTTTTGTTGAAATGGTAATTTTTTTTAAAATTTATTGTATCACATGTTCAAATTTTATTATAATTGAATTTTATGGATTTTATATAAAAATGTAAAAATATCTTCATAATAATAAAAGGATATTTTAATAAATTTTCAACTAAATCGATGCTCGATTAATTAAGTAACACTAACTTAATTAATAATTTAATAGAGAGAAAAAAAGCCCCTCTAGCTATATTACAAACTAAATCTATCTAATTTATGACATTTAAACGTAATATTAGATTGATTTTCTTACTTTTTAAATATTTTAAAATTAGCTGATTGAGTCTCAATTCGATTGGAATGTGCATTGTTTTTAATGTAGGAATACGTGGGTTCGAGCAAGTTAAAATACATTATCCTCCTATTTATGAGTTGAGGAGAGGCTATGGATAGTTCTAAACATTGTGTCAAAAAAGAGCAGATATAATCAAAATATATAATAAAATACATTATTAAAAATGAAGTTAAATTATATTTAATTTTTAAAATTTTGGATGTATTATGATCAGATTTAATAATAATATATAATTATACATTGTTAGTACATTTAATATTCAATGAGATAGAGTTTTGAGTTCTACCTTTTGATTCAATGGGTGCCATGGAGAATAAATATGTGAGGGGAAATGTACTTAGCCAAAGATGACCAAAGCATTCACGATGATTGGAGTTTCAGTTAATTCATTTTATGAAAATTAATTTTTTCAATATTCTTTCTCGCAATATAATTTTCAAAATTTAAATTTAAGTTATTTTTATTACCAGTGCACCCAAGTGTTGGTGTTCAACTTTTAAGACCTGCAAAACAACATATGCAGCTAGCTAGCCAGCTTTCCATTTAATTGCCAAAATGGAAGCCAAAGTAACAAACATTCCCTTAAATTCAGATCAAAATGCAAGAGTTTTTTTTTTTTTAAACCATTTATTTCCATGTCATTTTCTTATTTTCTTATCCCAACTGTGCCCTCTGTCACCTAAAGATGAAAGGTCAAATTGTGATTTTGGTCCTTTTATTATACATACTCAAATTTAAGATGGGTAAATTCCAGTAGTAATCACTCAACTATGTTTCTTTTTTCTTTTTTCTCACCCAACTATAAAAAGTTAGAAAATGGTCATCCAACTATTAAAAGTTACAAATTGGTCAATTAACTATTCAGTTTTATCTTTTTTGGTCACCCAACTAAATTGGATTTTTGAGTGTCCATTTTTATCTTGGTCAATTGGTGACCAAAAAGACAAAACTGAATAGTTGGGTGATCATTTTGTAACTTTTCATAGTTAGGTGAACAAAAAAGAAAAAAAAAAGAACATAATTAGTGACTATTAATGTGGTTTACCCATTTAAGATTTAATCCATATACTTTAATTTGACATAATTAAATCTCTTTACTTTTATAATATTATTAATCAGTGCAATTAATTAACACGGTTTATAATTCTTGTTAGGATATTGACATGATTTTTTCTTAAAAACTCTCTTTTAGAACACTAAAGAATCAATGTCCAAATGATGAGTTAGAAAATGTGTCTTTTAAGAAATAATCTATGCCAATATTTTATTTAAAAGGATCAAATTATACCAAATTAATTATAAAGACTAACTCCCAAATTTAAGCACTATAGAGGGATCAAAACAACAATTTGACCAAAATCAAATTTACTTATGAATCCTTACCGTCTTTAAACTCAAAACACTACCACTGCGTGTGTATTTTGTCTGTCAAACTATCTAATGGGGAGTAATTAATATTCACACACATAAATATAAATATTTGTGGTCCATTCAATTCTACAGAGAGGTGATCAGTGACCCACAAAAACTCATGGCCTGAAATTGAATTTGGCTGAGCTAGCCATGTGAAGGCTGCATGGCTTCATGTGTATCATGTGGCACTGTTAAACAAGCACACAGGCCATTTTTATTTCCTTGAATTCACTTAAAAATTAGATTTAATTAACTCGATTTAATCTAATTTAATCATTAAAGGTCAAGAATTTAAAATTAAAAATGACTTAAAAGCAAAATAATTCAACTCAGAAATGACATAAACAAGTAATTCGAAATGAACTAATTGACCTGAATAGAAAAATCAACATGACTAACTCAATTTACCTAAAACCAAAATAACTTAGCTTAAAATGACCCGAATAAATAATTCGAAATGAACTGACTCTGAAATAACTTGATTAGAAAAACTAACATAGCTAACCCAAATGACCTAAAACCAAAATAACCCAAATCTGAAATGATAAAATTTATTTTAAAATCCAAATCCCACCCACCCAACTTGTTAATTTATTTCTTAACAGACAGTAATCGATGACCACCAAACTATATATGAAGCCTTCAATTTATCAACATGGCCCTTGTTTCTACAACTTAGAGTATATAAAGAAACCCCAACATGGAACATTCCCCTCTGGATCTGAAATAAGCTGGATGAATTAGTTTGCAGGAAAAGTACACGAATTTTACACACTTTAACTGTTTAAAAGATAGATATAAGGGGCAAGATATAGAATTAGTTTACTAACAAAGCACCATAAGTTTTTTGTAAGCTGATGAAGGCATTATTAGGTCAATGAGAATGATGGTTATAATAAGATAAATAAGGTTTATGTATAGAGAGAGTTTGCCAGACATAATAAATATAGTATGTATGTATGTACGTTACTGAAAAAACAAGCTTTGCAGAGAGATAAGGGATTGGACCACCTTTCACTTCACTCCTAAATTGGCTGCAAATTGCAATGCATTGAGGTCCGAGGAATAGTACTTTCATGCAATTACAAGATGGATGGAGTAAGAAAATTTTTTCAATGGAACCAGAAATGAATCATGAATTATTGAAGGGCTAAAGTGCAATTTACCATTATATTAACATGTAATTTCATAAAAAAATTAAGAGGCTTTGCTTTCATCCCTGATGCCATAGTTATATACCCTTTACTCCATCCTCTTTTTACCTTTTTTGAGTTAAAATCTTTGTTTCCACCCTTCACTACACTTGTCCCTAGTCGAGTTGTTTAAAAGAGAATTTCAAAAGGAGTATTGCTTAGAACTAGTTTAGCATTATTGTTAGAAAATGTTTAAGTGACTGAACTATAAATGGAGTGGCAAAAGAACATGCGCTCTATTGGCTGATTTGTTGTGTGGCGAGTTTGTGGTTGATTTTGTTGGCACAAAATGGACGTGTTTAAGAACAAGGAGGTACCATTCGATGCGATTATTTTTCTGATTAAACTTGGGTCTTTATTTTGGATTAAAGCTTCATTGGTAACAGGATCTATTTGTGAGGCTACACAGTGGGAGGACCCCTGTGCTTGCATTCCCTCTTCCTGTTCAATTAGTAACTGAATTAATACTTAGTGGTCACTTCTTGGAGTGAGATTTCTCAAATTTAATGTAGACGGTATTCCAAGAGGATCTTCATATAAAGTTGGTTGTGGTGAAGTTGGTTGTGGTGGTGTTTTTAGAAATGAATTGGGTAAATGATTTTCTTTATTGTCTCAATCTTTTGGTTTCTAAGATGTTGGTTTAGTTGAGTTAATATCATTCGGAGATCTTTATCAAGATAAAATAGTTGAGTTAGATTTAAGTTTTATTGTTTCATGATCTTTTAAATCACTTCCTCGACTTTGGAAATATGTTGAAACTTTCAAAGTCATTGATCATTGTATTATAATGATTCCTTATGTCAAAATTACTCATGTCTTGTGAGAAGTTAATAATTGAATAGATTTTTTAACAAATATAAGCATAAATGGAAACACTATGTTCATAGTTTAGGATTGAATGTCATCGTGGTGTATTGTTGTAATTGTTGATTTTCTTTTATCTATTTTATTTTAATAAATTTTCTTGATTTAGCAAAAAAAAGATTTGATGGTAAGGCTACCAAAAAGGTGAAAACAATTTTAAAAATTAAAATAAATAAAATTTATATAATTTTTAATTTTAAAAAATTAATTAAATGTTGATGTGTCACCTATGTGGTAATTCACGTGTATGCCACATCAACAAATACATTTTCCATCAATTTTGAGGTCTGAGGTGATTTGATAAGAAATACAAATTCAAGAGCTTAAAAAATGAAAAATTAAATGAATGACTTTTTTTTATATAAAATTGAAAACCAAATAAGTCATTATGTCAAAATAACAATAATTATATATTGGCTAAACTATCAAAATAGTCATTTTTGTTTACCTCAGATTACATTTTAGCTATTTATGTTTGAAATGTTACATTTTAGTCACTTATGTTATCATATTATAACATTTTAGTTACTGAGTCGTTAATTGTTGTTAACGGTATTACGGTAAGTTGAAGTGGCACGTTAAATCATCATTTTAAACAAAAAATTTAGGTTAAATTCTACAATTGATTCCTATTTTTTTTTCATTTTGAGCAATTTAATTTTTTTCTTTTATGTTCTTTTAACATTCTTTTTTTCCCATTCTCTTCTGCTTCTCCCTTTCCTTTCCTCCCTACTTCATTTCTTTTAATGTAGTTTTTCTATATTTCTCATTTGTTAAAACTAGTCCATAAGCTCACCTTACTCGAAAAAATTAAATTGTTCAAAAAAATAAAAGTATAGGGACTAGTTTTAACAAATGAAAAACATAGAAAAACTACATTAAAATAAATGAAGGAGGGAGGAAAACAGAGGGAGAAGTAGAAGAGAATGAAAAATAAAGAAAAAAAAAGAAAGTTAAAAAAACATGAAAGAAATTGAAAAAATATGGGGATCGATTGTATAAATTAACCTAACATTTTTGTTTGAAATGATGATTTAACTTGCCATCAGCTTACCGTTACACCTTTAACGGAAATTAACGGCTCAATAACTAAAATGTTACAATGCGATAACGTAAGTGACTAAAATATAACATGAGATAAACAAAAGTGACTATTTTAATAGTTTACTCTAATATATTTGTTGGGGTCAAAATAAATTACTCATTTATTTGAATTTTTTATAATAAAAAATAAAAACGTTATTAATATTAAAAGAAATTTTAGTTGGAGTGAACAAGCAAAATAATCAATTGTCCCATAAATTCGACTCTAAATTCTTTAATGTGATTGGTTACATTAATTGAGCCGTTGGAGATCTATTACATACAAAATGGTCCTCCTATGACAGAATAAATCACCTCATTAATATCTCTAGGTACAAATATTAAAACTGAGACTCGAGATGCAGCATTTCCATAATTTTAAATCTATTTTCGAATCGAATTTAAAATTCTAAATCAACTTAATTTAAATTTAACCCGACTCATAATAAAGCTAATAAATTTATCATCCAAGTTAATGAATCATCAAATTAAAACATGATTTTTTTCTTAAATCGAATTATAATTCAGTCCAACTTATAAACAGTTCTAATATCGAGAAATGGTGATGGTGAGTGCATGGGGCTCATATTCCTATGTCCAACAAAGTCAGTAATCATTGCCTTTCTCTTCTTATCTTCAACTGCATGGGAAGCCACTTCTGTCTGGTCTGGTCCTCCCTTTTAACAATCCCTGTCATGTTTATTATAGTACGGTCACTATTCTATATATAAACACTATCTCAGTTTACTTAGATTTCTTATACGTTAAATTCAGAATCCGAAATGGTTGAAATTTATAATAATTCGATGAATCAAAACAATTTGAAAGGAAATAATTCAAACAATAAATAATTATATCATAAATCTAAGGTTTCGTATTAACTTTCATTTAAGCTTATTAAATAAGTAGGTTGAATTGATATTTCAATTTAGATTAGTTTGAAATTTAATTAATTCGAGTTTTAGGATTAAATTTTTGAACGAATTATTGTATATTTAAATTATTTCAAGTTTTAATAATTTTATATTCAAATCATTTCAAGTTTGAATCTATTTAAATTTAAGTATGACGAATTCAAATTATTTAATTTTTATTATCAAATTAAGTTGGAATAAGATTCATCGAATAGTTTACTAGTATAGCCATATTTAAGTTATTCAAGAATTTAGGCCCATGTCTTTCAACTGGGTAAAAGCATTAATAGGCTCATGAAGGCTTCATTTAGGCCCATTGCTTGCTTAAGTTTAACCCTACTGGCATGTTAATATGATGAATCGAAAATGGTGTTTCTAGGAAAAGGTCGTGACATGTTAATTAGATTAGTTACGGGCATTACTTGTTTCGAACATTATAAAAAGTTGTTGAAATTAGTTTGAATAGGTTGGATTATGAATCGATTGGTATATAGGTACAAAACAATGTAAACAACCAATTAATTCATAAATTAGTGCGAATTCGAGTTAAAAAATAATAATTGAATTTGTATGTATAACTCTATAAACCCTTGAAGTGGAGAATAATACACTCTTAAGCACATTTGAACTCATTTTCTCTTACATGTTTCAATAACAATAATGTCAACTGAGTTAAAAATATAAGATAAATTTGACAAAAGTATCATGGAGGCCCCTGTATTAAGAGTTAAATTGCATTTTGCTCATTTACTCAAAAAAGGTAAATTAGTCATTATACATTAGATCAAAAAGCAAATTGGTCTTTTTTATTAAAATTTTCATCCATTTATACGGCTAAAAGTTGAGTGGCAACATATAACCAGGTAGTTACATTTGGCATGCCACATGTACCTCATGCTAGTAATTATTAACAAAAGACTAGTTTGCTTTTTGATCTAATGTATAGGGATTAATTTGTCAACTTTGAGTAGAGTGGGCAAAATGCAATCTGACTCAGTGGTAAATGTATTATGGAGGCTCGTGCACTAGGAGTCGGATTATATTTTGCCCACTATACTTAGAAAATGAGTAATTTAGTTCCTATACGTTAAATCAAAAAGCAAATTGGTCATTTTTATTAAAAATTTTATCAATTTCTATCGCGTACCTCATGCTAACAGAATAACCTGACAATTATGTATGGCATGTCACATGTATCTCATGTTAACATATAGAATCAACTTTTAACGATAAAAATAGATGAAAATTTTAATAGAATGATTAATATATCTACTATTTGATCTAATGTGTACTGACTAATTTGCCCATTTTTTTAGCATAGGAGACGAAATGCAAACTAATTCCTAATACAAGTGCCTCAATATACTTTTACCACATAAATTTATACCAAACTATAGAACTAAATTTCAAATTCGAATATAGTAAACGGACCAAAATCAAAATTTAACCTTTTATACTAGTCCTTTTTATGCCAAACGTGGGACGATTACCTTGCAAAACGCAAAACTCTCCCCTGTTTCGTCCTAAGAATCTTTCTCCAATGGCAACTTCGAACTTGAAGCAAACACTAGGCGATCTAAACAAGGAATCCTTCATCTCACTGCTAACCAAAATTATAGGTGAATCCAAGTTCTTACAAAACAACCCACCAGAACTAATCCCGGAAGAAGACAGGGTAATCAAACATGTACTAGATTGTCTGCTCCCTTACAGCACCACAACCGGTGGTCCTTTGATCGTTAACCATGTCACTTATTTCCCTGGTAGAGGCAATCTCATTGTGGAATATCCTGGGACTCAACCTGGAAAGATCTTGTCTTTTGTTGGTATGCATATGGATGTTGTCACCGCTAACCCAAATGATTGGGTACTCCTCTTTTATCCTTTCAATATTTTTATAGATTTTGATTTTGGGTTTCATTTTTCTTCATCATTCAAAACTTGGGTTTTTGTTTAAATGTTTGAATGTTTGAATGTTTGAGTTTTAGGGTCATGTTTAGTTTCTGGGTTTGGTTTGTAATGTTATGTAATTGTAATCGTGTTGTTTAAGGATTTGGGTGTGTTTTGATTCTGATTAATTCTATGGATTGTGGCTTGAATTAGCTTTTTGCAGCACTTATTTGTGTATATATGTGCTCGGGATGAAGCTAATCCAGCACTTTATAATATATATATGCTTGGGGTGAAGTTAATTTTGTTTAATTTCTAGTGATTTACAGTTTTCATACAATAGGAGCTATGGATTTCGGCTTGAATTAGCGTTTTGCAGCACTTATATAGGTAAGAGTACCATGGAGGCTTTGATTACATTTTGCCCCTTCTACTAAAAAAATAGTCAAATTAGTCCTTATACACTTTAGATCAAAAGAGCAAAGGGGTCTTTCTATTAAAAATTTCATCCATTTCTGTTGTTAAAAACTAGTCATGTACGTCAATATAGTCAATATAAGGTACAGATGGCACAGTACATGTTAGTTGTTAGTTATATTGTCAGCGTATAAATGGATGAAATTTCTAACTGGACCAATTTGCTCTTCAGCCTTATGTATAAGGATTAATTTGCCCATTGTTTAAGTAGATGGAGCGAAATGCAATCTGGCTCCTAGTATAGGTGCTTTTATGGTACTTTTACCCACTTATATATTTATGTGTATATATATTGTTTGGATGAAGTTAATTTTGTTTAATTTCTAGTGATTTATAGTTTTCATACAATAGGAACTATGATATTGTGTCTTGGATCATTTTTGCTGAATTTTTCTTAGAATGGAAAGTCGATAATGGGGTTTTTATAGGATTTTGATCCTTTCTCGTTGAGCATTGATGGCGATAAGCTTCGTGGCCGTGGAACTACTGATTGTTTGGGACATGTTGCACTTGTGACTGAACTAATGAAGAGACTTGCTGAGACAAAACCGAAGCTAGAATCGACTGTCGTTGCAGTTTTTATAGCTAATGAAGAGAACTCGGCTATATCTGGAGTTGGTGTTGATGCTTTAGTGAAGGATGGTCTGCTTGATAAACTGAAGGGAGGCCCACTGTGCGTAGTTTTCATATTAGTAGATTGAAACATATTCCGGATGGATAATGCTTATTGTTTCTTGTCATTTTTCATATACTAAATCTTTTGATTTTGCAGTTTCTGGATTGACACGGCTGATAAACAACCTTGCATTGGTACCGGTGGTATGATACCGTGGAAACTTCAAGTGACGGGGAAGCTTTTTCACAGTGGTTTACCGCACAAGGTATACAATATAAACAAATAGAAATCCTAACTATTCATGTTTTTCGATTCTCTATGTACTTGTACTTCAAAGATTTTCTTTATCTATAGGCTATAAATGCATTGGAGCTCGGCATGGAAGCACTTAAAGAAATTCAGCTACGGTTTTATAAAGACTTCCCACCCCATCCGGATGAGCAAGTATATGGATTTGCTACACCATCAACCATGAAACCAACGCAATGGAATTGTAAGTTTTAAACTTTAGATGACCTACTTATAGTAAAAGTATTATGGAGGCTCTTGTACTACGAGTCAGATTGCATTTTGTGCCTTTTACACAAAAAATGAGCAAATTAGTCCCTCTACATTTAGATCAAAGAGCAAATTGGTCATTTCTGTTAAAAAATTCATCTATTTGTATTTTTAAAAACTGACCTGACTGATACAACAACCAGGTAGTTACATGTACCTCATTCTGACAAACATGGACTAGTTTTTATTAGTAAAAAGAATGGAACTTTAAACAAAAAGACCAATTTGCTCTTTGATCTAATGTAAAGTGGCTAATGTTCCCATTTTTTGAGTAGAATGGTCAAAATGCAGTTAGACTCCTAGTAAAAGGGCCTCTTTGATACTTATACCCCTAGTTATTCTCGAGAGTAGAGGTTGTTCATCAATGAAATTCTTCTTACCTGCAGATCCAGGTGGTGGAATCAATCAAATTCCAGGAGAGTGTACAATATCAGGAGATGTCAGGTTTATCCTATTTCCAGAATGTTTATCAAGTCTCTTGACAAAACATGTATTCTTACTAAGACTCTTTTTCTCGGTTTGTAGGTTAACTCCTTTCTACAAGTAAGTAACCCTCGAATTCGATCACATCTTTTACACCTTTCAAGTTATTTACCGGTGGAAGATTATCATTCCGTTTCCGAACAAATTTGCTAGTCCCGATTTTCTATCTCAGTGTAAAAGATGTAATGAATAAGCTTCAAGAATACGTAGATTACATAAACGAAAATCTAAACAAGCTAGACACACGGGGTCCGGTTTCAAAATATATCCTCCATGACGAAAACCTTAGAGGAAGGTATGCCCTCTTTCTGGTTTTTGTGCTAATCTTTCTCATATATAGTTCTATAGGTTTTTTCGAGTTTTACGGCATATTCTCTTTACAGCCTTACTTTGACTTTCGACGAGGCAATGTCCGGTGTTGCTTGTGATCTCAATTCTCGTGGATTCCATGTATTGTGCAAGGCAACTGAAGAGGCTGTTGGACATGTGAAGCCTTACTCAATTACCGGAAGTTTGCCACTCATTCGGGAGCTACAAGTATGATATATCCATAAACATATTAGTAGTTCCTGGCCTTAAATTAAACCGTCATTAGCTAATCTTTTTTGCTCATTTTGTCAGGATGAAGGTTTTGATGTTCAAACTGCTGGCTACGGTATGAGAACATATTGTGTATTTCATAACCACATTGTGTATTTTCGGTTTAAGTTACTAAAATCTACGGTAGATAGAGAGAGCATTTACGGTATATTGAGGGTTATAAACTAGTTGGCTGATCGTGTACTATATGCTAGATATCAAATTAGTCCTTTTACCATAAAAGTGAAACAAAATTTTGAACATTAGCAGGGACGAAGGCAGGCATTGACCTTGGCCCTCCCCTTAATTTTTTATGAAATTATATGTTAGTATAATGGTACATTTGCACTTTGGCCCCCAATAATTTATGATTCGTCCCTGAACATTAGCAGGGATGAACGCAAGTGTGCTTTCCCCCTCCCCCCAACCCCAATAAAAAATGGTAGATTTTCCATTTAGCCTCCTAAATTTTATGAAATTATATGTTAGTATAATGGTACAAATACACTTTGGCCCTCCAATAATTCATGATTCATCGCTGACCCTCCTAAAGCAATTTTCTAGTTTCGTTCCTGAGCTAGTATATGTTCTTGCATTGTTCCATTTCTGACTTTTTGCCAGATTCAACGAAATAAAACCGTTAGAATCTTGCTTCATACTTGTTTATGGTGTTTTACCATGAGAACATTGTTAATGATGTTTCATGCTCGGGTATATGCAGGTTTAATGGCCACGTACCACGCCAAGAACGAGTACTGCCTTCTTTCCGATATGTGCCAAGGTTATCACGTATTTACCGGCATCATCGCTCAGCTAGAGGATTGAAAGATGACAATAGATTAGATATGAACTTTCATAATAGTTTTCTCATCAATAATAATGACATTTGAACTGTTTTTATGAATATGACTATATCATTCAGGTCCCTACTGCACAAAATTTATTGTTAGTTTGTTAAATGTGGTTTTATTTATTTAGTGCTGTTTGTTGATGCAAATTGTAGGTAGGAAAATGGGTAAATTATGGTTTCGGTCCTTCTATTACGTTCAATATTAAGATTTAGTCTGAGTGTTTTAATTTGATACAATTAAGTTAGTTAATCTTAGCAGGTAGCACCATGGATTGTTTCATAAATAATTCATCATGTTCTTTCCGGTTCTGAGTGTTTTTATTAATGGATTTTCGTTAAATTTGAATATGTGGAGTTGTGATTTAAAAATTTAAAGGTCAATTGATACTATATTATTATTAAACATTGTATCGGAGTTTTTAGAGATAAGAGATAAAATTTTGAAATTAAAATTAAGGGACTAAATTTTAGAAGTTCCAAGAATACAAATGCTGAGAGCATAATAAACCTCATAAGTATTAATTATAAATTATTGTATTGTTTACAAACTTAAACACATATCCTCCTTCACCATTACTTATATATATATATAAAGTCAAATTTTGATTAGGTTGTATCATGCTTAAATTGTGATTTAGATTTTACACCTTGGATAATTTTAGGTTAAATAATTTTGATTTGAGTTTAGATTATTCTAGGTTCATATCATTTGGGTTTGATGTTATGATTTTTTAAGTTTGAATCATTTTAAGTTTATATTAATTTAAATTTAAATTGTTTTGAGTTAGGATCAATTTAAATTCAGATTAAATGTGTATTTAATTGTTAACTTTATATAATCAAATCAATTCGACTTGATTTTTAAATTCCAATTAGAATTAACAGATATAGTTATCAGAAAGTAGAGAAAGTAGGCAGTAGGAAGTAATGTTTCAGAACCCGAATTGAGATTAGTTTAGATTCAAATTGAACAAGTTTTTGATTATCAAATCAACTTATCCAGCTTTAAATTCCAATTATAATTAACAAATTTATCCAAAAGTAGGCAACATGAAGCAATGTTTTTGAAACTCAAGTTGGGATCAATTTAAATTCAAATTGAAACTTTATATAATCAAATTAATTCAATGAATTTTAAAATTTTAATTAGAATTAACAAATATAGTTATTAAAAAGTAAGCAGCAAGAAGCAATGCTTTCGAAATCCAAGTTGGGGTCAGTTTGAATTTAAATTAAACAAGTTTTTAATTGTTAACTTTACATAGTCAAATCAACTTAAATCAATTTTAAATTCCAATTAAAATTAACAAATATAATTATCACGAAGTAATATTTTCGAAATTAAATCAATAGTTTAATTCAACAGATTTTTTAATTCGATTCAATTGATTCGTATCATTTCTCGAATCAATTAATTTTTTATTTTGTTGTAGATATACTAACCGATTTTGTATGCAACCTGTTTGGGTTTTGAAAACACTAGCACGAAAAGACAAATGCGAATCCCATGGGCTTACAAGGCTCATAACATTGCAACGTCAGCCATCATTTCCTCCTATAATATGGGAGAGAACCAACCTCTCTTTTATGTTATCATCACCTATATACGTGTGTCCTACTGTATAGTGGGTACCTAGTCACCATTTACCAACCACTCACTGTGTTACTATCAGCCAAAAACAACCCAAATAGAACAACACTGGGGAAGTTCTTAGCCTCTGCTTGCAATCCTTAACTCTGTCCACATCTCCCAAAAACCAAACAATCCCACCTCAACCACAAAAATCTCCTGTTTCTTTGTGTGAAATCCACTCTTTCTCCTTCAAATTCCCCCTTTAACCCAACCACTCTCTTGTGGCTCTCAATCCTTAATAGCCTAAAAAAAAAAAAAAAGGTACTTTGAGTGAATTTTACAGTTCTTTTCTGGGATCTGATTAATGGGTTTTCTTTTTTAATCAGATTTCGGCACTTGGATTGGTACTTAACACTCTACTGGATTTGATTCAGCTTCATTTTATTGCATTGTTCAAGGTAAGAAGGTTTCATAGTTATCTGGTTTTCATTTTGAAGCACTGTAATTGAGTTTCAATTCCCATTTTACTTGTGTAGATGGGTGATGTAGCTAAGGATTTAACATCTGGAACTGTTGGAGGAGCAGCACAATTGATTGTTGGGCATCCATTTGATACTATTAAGGTTAAGCTTCAGAGTCAACCTGTTCCGCTTCCTGGTCAACCACCTAAATATGCTGGTGCTGTGGATGCTGTTAAGCAGACTTTAGCTGCTGAAGGACCAAGGGGTTTGTATAAAGGTATGGGAGCTCCATTGGCTACCGTGGCTGCTTTCAATGCTCTCTTGTTTACAGTGAGAGGACAAATGGAGTCATTTTTGAGATCAGAACCTGGTGTACCGCTCACTGTTAACCAACAAGTCATTGCCGGTGCTGGCGCTGGTGTTGCTGTTTCATTCTTAGCTTGTCCCACTGAGTTGATCAAATGCAGGTTAGGTTTATGACTTTTCATATCTATTTTCGGGTTAATTGCATTAGACGTCTTTAAATTATGATTGAACTCTAAATTGGTTCATAAACTTTGAAAGTTTTGGTTGAGTCCTCTTAGTACTAGAATTGTATCAATTAGCTTTGGAGATTAAATGCTAGGTCAATCTAACCTAGAAAGCGGCAAAGTTAGGAAATTTTTTAGAGCTGAAATTAAATTAATTTTTTTTTGTGAGAGATAAAATGTAAAATTTTCATTGTAAGCATAAAACTTAATAAAATTTAAAAAGACTAAATCATAATTTTATCATTTTATGGGGTTAAAATATAATTTTACGATATATTAATTTATAAAATTTTGAATATTATTGGAATTAAAGTGCAAATTATCCATTTTAAGGGGCTATGCCCTGCCTACTCTTCTAGTGCCCTTGAACATAGAGTATATTTAAAACATTATAAATATTTATATACATATCGCATAAATTATTTATATATAAGGTAATAAAGAAAATAACCTTTCTAAATTGTAATAACACTGTTCAGTTTTTAAACACATCAAACATACTGTTGGTACAAAAGTGTTTTAAACATGCTCCATGTTAGGGGCAAAGGCCTAAATGGGATAATTGCGCTTTAGACCCCTTCCCAAAATATATAAACTTACACGTTCATACATGGTAAATTATAGTTTGGCCTCTAAAAAATAATAAAATTTTGATTTAGTCCTAAAAAGATGCTAATCAATACTGTGTTGAAATTGCATTTTAACTATAATAAAAATATATAACTCAATCTCGACTGAAAAAAAAGTTTTGACTTCACTCCTGCTCCATATCAGATCCAAACTAGAATTCAACACCTAAACTGGATCTAACTAATACAATATTGATATATTGACGACTCAATTAGAAGGTTTTCAACATGCATGAGATAACTATTTACTCATAAAGCCCTCATATTAACTTTGGGGTCTTATATGTTGTAACCAGATTACAAGCCCAGAGTGCATTAGCGATTGATGCTGGCTCAGCTGGTGTAGCAGTGAAATATGGTGGACCAATGGATGTAGCCAAGCATGTGCTTAGGTCCGAAGGTGGTGCAAGGGGTCTCTTCAAAGGCTTGGTTCCCACCTTAGCTCGTGAGGTTCCTGGCAATGCTGCTATGTTCGGTGTCTACGAAGCA
Source organism: Gossypium arboreum (assembly GCF_025698485.1). Classification (NCBI taxonomy): domain Eukaryota; kingdom Viridiplantae; phylum Streptophyta; class Magnoliopsida; order Malvales; family Malvaceae; genus Gossypium; species Gossypium arboreum. The sequence goes on along the minus strand of NC_069070.1, from coordinate 542,268 downwards.
TTGAAACAATATATGGCCGGAGGGACCGACACTTCGAAATTAGGACGAGGGTCATTGATTGTGGCAGGAGGCTTAGCCGGAGCTTCATTTTGGTCATCGGTTTACCCAACCGATGTTGTTAAGAGTGTGCTCCAAGTAGATGATTATAAAAATCCTAAGTACAAGGGGTCTATGCATGCATTTAGGTCTATATTAGCTTCAGAAGGGGTGAAAGGGCTTTATAAAGGGTTTGGACCTGCCATGGCAAGAAGTATCCCTGCTAATGCAGCTTGTTTCTTGGCATATGAAGTGACAAGGTCTAGTTTGGGCTAATTTAATCAGTAGTTGTTGTTTCTTTGATTTGGTCACCAACATTTTTTGCTTTTGTCAAAAGCCTTTTTCTTATGTTAATGAATTTGATGATGCTTGAAATGGAAAGGTGGTCATAGGTTCTTTGTAAGTTATTTGAGTTCGGCTCAAAAAAACTTTGAATTCGATTTGGTAATTATCAAGTAGATTTTAAGATTGAGCAACTCAAGCTACCAATTGAGATGAATTCAAGTACCATAATACTTGATTCAAACGGCTCACAAATTTAATTGAACTTTTCATTTTAATATATTTTATATTTTGAAATTATCTTTTACCTTTATTATATAAAAGAGCTCAAGTATAAATTAATTTAATCGAGATTGAATTTGAACTAAAGTATAAAAATTTATAAATAAACTTAATTGAACTCAAACTCAAATAGCTTAATTATGTCTTGAATTAAGCTCAAACTACCACTATTCAAATTTAATTTTTACTCGATTATACTCCTAATTGTATACATTTAAATTTTCAAATTAAATGTTTATAATTGAATTGATTTGAATTTTAAACTTTTGATTTTTACTTTTTCACCTAATTTTCCATATATAGATGATTGGATGTATAATTAAATTAATAAAATCGTCCATTTTTATTTAACTAATTCAATCAAATCAACACATCGATTAATTTTCAATCTAATTAAACGGATGAATTAATGGAGTCAAATTTAGAAACATTTGAGATTCTCTTGAAGGGCTGGAAAAGGAATGCATGTTAAATCAACTATATAAAAGTATTTGATGTCATTTCAAGCATGGATTTCGTCACAAAGCCATTGGTATAATTGCGGCTTATTCTCATATTTATTTGGGGATTTTGACAAAAGTGGCAGTGGGGATGAATAGAAATTTTGGATACTTTGATTCCCCTTTTTATATATTGTTGGCATAAGATTAAATTTTGCAACTTGATATATACTTTATTCACTCATGTGTGGCTCTTGGAAGCAACTTTTTAAGGTAAATTTAATTAAAGCAATTGATTCAAGGCAATTTAGGTCTTAATTGCTTACAAACTATTTAAGATTGGGTCTTAATTGCTTATGTAACACCTTTAACTCTTATCTATCACTGAAATAGGGTTATGGAGCATTACCAGATATTTTAAAATAAATACGAACAATCATATAATAATAAAACATACACACCATAATTTAACCATAATGTCCCTTTATTGAGCCCTCGAGGCTCAAATCACATGTTAGAAACAAATCGGGACTTAATCGGAAGTTTAGAAAATTTTTCGTTAAATTTCAATATTTTTCTTAAGTATAGGGTTCACACGCCCGTGTGGTATAGGGACATGCCTGTGTGACCCTATGACATGCCCGTCCTTCAGGCCGTGTCCTACCCCATGTAACTCTCTGACTTACTCACACGACTAAGTCACACGCCAGTGTACTAGGCCATGTTCCTCATACGGCTGAGACACACGCTTGTGTCTCTACCCATGTGGTAATAACTGAGCATTCTGTTTTGAAAATTAAAAGTTGTAAGGGATACACGGACAAACCACACGCCGGTGTGCAGGCCGTGTGGGCTCAAAATGAGCCTTACACATCAAGTATACCAACTCTGCAAACCTTGAGCACCAAGCAATTCAATTACCAATAACCAAACCAAAATATATTCAAATACACCTAAAACATACAAAAACTATCAATCTATTGATCTATCTAATATATTTTCATAAGTATTTCACATATATTATCCAAACCAATTCAATTTACTTCATTTAAGCCAAATCAAATTTCATACCAAAATATATTAATTTATTACCTTAACATAACACGTAAACTTATATATAAGTAACCAATAACATCTTATAACATATTTTACATTCACTTTTCAAAATGACAACTTAAACATTCCTAGGTACATGCCATTACCAAAAAGAAATTTACTTCACCACTTTGAGTTCGGGATCTGCTTTGGATGTTGATTTAACGATCTAACTTTAACCTAACTTGCGCATGAAAAACAAACCGTATGCTAAGTGTAAACTCAGTGGTATTTTTATAATCCGAATACTTTTAAAAAAAATAACATTATAAATTATACACTTTTAACCATATATATAAACACTAATCAAACAATAATTCAATTCATCCATTTAACCTTCATTTCTCAACAATAGCTAATTCAAGTCGCTTTTCTCACTTTAATTCACATATCATTTAGCATTAACAATACTCTTTTCATGAACCCTTGGTTCATGCATTTCATTTGTACAATTCAATTCAATGTCCAATGTTCAATTTCACATACAATATCATTCAATATTTATCTTATTGCCAATTCATTTATTTACTCCTATTAAGACAACTCGGACTTTGGCGAATATACAGATTCAACCAAAACACACTAGTATGGCACCTAGTACCTCATCGGATAATTCGAAGTAATAGACTGACACCCAATGTCTCATCGGCCTTGCCGAAGTAAATTGGTACCGAGTACCTCATCGAATTTATTCGAAATAATAGTTTGACACCCAGTGTCTCATCGACTCGTGGTCGAAGTATCCCAGAACACTTCCAATCCGACTCAGCCCGATACAGTTAATAGGGTTTTCAAATAACTTTTCAATTTCCAATCAATACACATTTCAAATAACAATCAATATTTTCATCAATCACAAATTCATATAATCTCAATTCAATATAAAAATAATAACAAACAACACTAACCTTAATTACCTACCATAAACATTAATTTAAAATACAACGATTTAAAATTAATAATTTCGGATTATAGAAATACAAACTATAATTTTCGAATCACTCCTCGTCGACTCTCTTTTCCTTTCTTAGCCGAGGTCTCCGGCACAACATTAGCTACGAAAAGTAAAACAATTTAAAATCATCAATACGCACAACTTCACCTTGAATATTTCAATTTCTACTAAACTTTTGCCTAAATTCTAATTTAATCCTTAATCAAATCTAATTTTATTTTCTTCACAATTTATTCTTTATTTTCATTCAATATCTACTTAAACTAATTTCACCATAAAACCCTAAATTTTGAAATTTTACAATTTAGTCCCTATTACTTCAAAACTTATAATTTGTTTTACAATTCAATCCCTTTTTCACTTCTAACTTGAAATTCTATCAATTTAACCCCTAATTCTTTAATTTATTCAACATGAACAACATCTAAAAATTCACTAACTTCTAAAATTTCCACAGAGATCAAGTAGTATTTAGTTCTAGGATTCTAAAAACATAAAATTCTCAAGAAAAGGAATTAAATTAACTTATCAATTTGAGTTTGAACCCTTGAAACCCTAATTTTTCCCTACCTTTTTCTTTATTTATTTTTCTTCTTTCTTTCCCCTGTTTCGTTTCCAATTTTGTTCTTTCTTTTCTTTTTCTTTTATGTTTTGTTTTTATTATTATTATTTTAATAAAATAATAATATAATATAATATAATAATAGTTACTTATAAAATAAGCAAATTTATTATTATTTAATATATGTATATTATTTACACACATGGAGTTATATTTTCCATTCACTTGTAACTTATGGTTTAATTATTATTTTAGTCCCTTCACTTTTCTTTAATTTATAATTAAGCTTTCACACTTTATTCAATTTAATCCTTATACTTAATTAACCTTAATTCAAGCTAATTCTCCTAACTAAAACCTAATTAACCACACAACTAATTTCGTAAATATTTTAAAAATATTTACGAATTTGTTTTACTAAAACGGAAACACAAAAATATACTTTCTGATAACCGTAAATTTTAGGTTGTTATAGCTTATTTTATAATAATTAAAATACAATTTTATTCATGTATTGACTTATATCATTATAATTTTTAAAATGACTAAATTGAAATTCTAATTTTTTTTTCATTTACCCAATTTCTCTTTCACTTTCTTCCCCTCTCATCTCTTGTGGCCCCTGCTTAGGGTTGAGTAAGAAAAATCAGTCTAAATTAAGATGTTTGAACGGTTTATAGAATATGAGTTTAAAAATCACAATTATTCGAAATTAAACTAAATTTTATTTTTTTATTTATCATATAATTAATTTTAATTTTTATGATATATATATATATATATAATATTATTTTAGCATCATGTTCCAATCTTCTAAAGTCAGGCCCTTTCTCTACATGTGATATGTTTACATATTAATAGAAATTTATATTTATTCATATTATTCTTTTTTAAGACTATATATTGTTTCTGTTTGAAAACAAATATTAGATAGCTAATTAATTAAGTTACCTTTTAGTTTAGCTTTTTTTGAGTAATTTTATTATAAATTTTGGTCATAATTATTTTTTTAATATAATGTCTAGAAATACTTATCACTCCTTCTGATCTATAAATAGGAAGATAATGTACTCCAGCGCACTCGAACCCACGTCCTTCTACATTAACAATAATACCCATGACAATCGAGATAAAACTCAATTGGCATTCTAACTTATAATTTAAACTTGCTTTTTTTGCCAATCACCTATTTGGATATGCTAATTTTAAATTAATTTGGAACTAATTTTGTCCCTTGGTTGCTAATGACATATGTAGGTGTATTTCTCTTTCCCCATCCCTAATAAACAAAAGAAAGAGACCTAATTTCTCTCATGGGAAGTTGAACCAAGTCAAAATATTCACACAAACCACAAGCAAACATATATATATATATACACATTCAAGATTCAATGAATCCAAGTTTCAGATCAATAAATTGAAAATAATTGAAATACCTTGATTCAAAGTTTCATGGTATTAATATAATATATAATTATTTTAATTTGATTTGATATATGAATTTCAAATTTTATCTAAATCTATTAATAATTATAAGTTTTAATTTGACTTCGTATAAATATATTCATAATTTTATTTTTATTTTTAAAAATATAACTATTTTTATATAATATTCAATACAACTACATAAGACCTTTAAATAATTTAATAAATAAAGACAATAACATTAAAACCAAAATTAAATAAATCATAAGATAAATAAATTTTAAAAATAAATAAAAAAACTGAAAATATAATGTAATAAATATAAATCAGACTAATGCAACATTTTTCTTTAACAAACAATAACAAAAATAAATTTAAATATAATTTTTGGTTCAACATAAGCTTAAAATATTAAGTAAACATTAGTCTTAATGAAAATTATCAGTAGCCACCAGCAACAGTCTAATATCTTCTTCAAGCCAGCATCTCACATATTGCGAAGAATCGTCCAGAATAACCAGCTGCTCAATTATGTCTCCATCTCCTTAGTTATACAGTTAACAAGTTTATTGGCATTCCGCTAAATATGTCGAAATTTGACTTCCCAATTTTTAGAACACCAATCGTGAATTTGTCTGACTTCAGCAACACTACTTACTGTAGCCAACTCGTTATGAATAGTTTTAATCAACATTGTGTTGTCACTTTCCAACTCAACACGCTTGAATCCTATAGCCCAAGCCAATTTCAGTCATTCAAGAATCGCTCTAGCTTCAATCTGGAAGATATCATTCATACCTAATACCATCTTGAATCCTACCAACCATCCTCCACTAGGTCCTTTCACTGCCCCTCCTACGTATTATTAATTAACAATATTTACCCACACATTTAGTTATTTTAAGAATAACAATTAATAATATTATTAATTTTAAATTATGTATTAAATTTTAAATTTTAAAATACTAAAGAGACAAAACAAAGTAATATTTTAATTAGAGCATCAATTAGATTCTTTTCAGATATAATTGGAGTGAAATGAGATCATGCCAAAACATTATTAAAGTTAAAATATAATATTATATTATTTGTGGATGTATACAAACTATGAAGGAATTGGTTTTCTTAGCTGGATTAGGGTGGAATGATATGTCTGGTGGGAGAATATAAAACCCTTTTTAATTTCAATTTTAATCAGTAATTATATTTTTAAAAATAATTATTCGCAATTAAGTTATTTTGAGAATAGTTGAATATTTAATTAATAGATCATAAGTTGAATTTATATTTAAGTAATTATTCAATCTGGTCAAATAAATTTAGGGATTCAATTCAGATAAATTATGTAGATGAATAAACTTTAGTCAAGAAGAGTTGATAATTTAATTTTAGAATATAATATAAACTTTATTTTAAAAATAATTTTTAATTATTTTATTACTTTTTTGAGAAAGGAACTGCCCCCACCTAATTGAGATTGTGGTCTAGAAAAAGCAAAATTGTTTATGTCATTAAAGATGTAACTCTCTTTGATAATGTTGATACGTAGAAGCCAACAAAGAAAAATCAACTAAAGACCATGAAAATATTATATATTTATTTAATTTAAAATAGGAAATTAATACGAATAAGCCTGGAACTGGAAATATGGCTTTTTGGCTTTTGATTAAATTAATCAAATATGGAAAGAAAAAAACATACATTACAAAGGGTTGATATCTGTCCATGTTGATGTCTCTCTGGCTGTTTGCCTTTCCCATTGTATATCTTTGAAGTTCGGGGAATGTGGTTGTCGTGTTCCTCTGTAATCTTCTTTTTAGACTCACTCCATTGAGGATTTGGATATGGTCGATTCATAGTGTTCAAATGCATAAGAATTTAAGTTATGAATATGATATATTTCAGTCTTTGATCATTTGTAAATATCCATGAGGGGTAAAGTTGAAATTTTTTTAGACGAAACTAAGTTATAAATTTATAATAGAATTTCATTCTTATATTAATTAATATATTTATAATTTTTAAAAGATTAAATTAAAATATTATTATTTATGGGGTTAAAGTGTGCAATCTTCCAATTGTTAGGAGGGTCATGCCCTTACCTACCCCTCCCAATAATTATTATTATTGTTTGTAATTTCTGCCAAACTTAATCATATATAATATTATATAAGAACAATTTAATCAATATCAAGTTGTCAAATTTTGACAAGAAATATAACAATGTTAATGATTGGACTGAGATTACACCTTGAACTGCTAACATTACATGATGCACCGCCAAAGGCAGTTGTGAGAAAAAATAAAAACATGTTTGGTAACACCTTACCGCCTTATCTATAGCATCAGCAGCCATATTCGTTGTTCGTAGTACTTGTTGAATCTCCACTTACTAATCCCTTGTCATCTAGTTACGAACGTCCAATGCTAATCTCGACAATCCCACCACTTTGACTCCAAGTATTAGGTCTCTTGTTGTTTTATTATCACTCTCAATTAGTAGCCAACGCAACCCCTTCTCTCAAGCCGTTTCCAGCCCATCAACAATTGTTCGAAATTCTACTTCTAAGATCAAGCTAACACCTATGTTGTGGCCATACCCAAATACCTAGTTGCCTTGGTCACATTTTACTATTCCACCCATCGTCACATTTTCATATCGTATGTCAACTTCTCCATCTATATTGAATTTATACCACTCTGAAGAGCTTCCCAACAGCTAAGATGCAATCTACTGTAACTTAGAGAACTTAAAGGCGACCCGCATCACTACTTTAGACCAAAACAAACTAGACATGACCACTTCATCTTTACTAAAATTTTGACCCATGAAAATAGCCGGATTCCTCCTTTTCCAAAGTCTCCACAAAGTATTTACAAACACTATTTCCATATACTAAAATAGTGAAAAAGAATAAATTACTATATCTCAATATACTAAAATATTTAGCTTGGAATTATGATGGGAAATAATTCTTGCGTAAAGAAGTATTATTATGACATATTAAAGTTCATATTTCAATTTTTTCAAAAACAATGTCCATTTTTCAAAGCCTTCAATCTCACATATTATATTTATATATTGAAAATAATCAATCCCAAACTTTCATAACCCATGTGTAATAAATCATCCATTTCATCTTGATCTATATATATAGGAGAGCCTTTGATTTTTGTTGAATTTCATATTTTAATCTAATCTAATCAATTTTGTCGATTAAATCAAACTGATTTCTACTTGATTTTATTATGAAATTCAATCAAAACTAAACAATTTCATTGTTTTTATAGATATGATACTTACTTTTAATCGTAATTTATTGAATTCTTAAATTAGAAGAAAAACACACTCAAGTGTGTTAAAACTTAAATCTTTTAAATTTGTCATTTGAACTAAAGGATAATCGGCTAAAGCATAAATAAAATTACTATGTAGATTTTTAGAATTGAATTGTATTTTTTTTCTTTTACTAAAAAATAATTAAATTTATTATTATATGTTAAATTAAATAATAAATTTATAATTTCAATTAAAATCTTTAACTATTTTTACAGTTAAAATAGACATATGTAAAAAATAACCAAACATATCACATATATCTTACCATGTATAAAGAATTCAATCAAAATGAATGCCAACTTCTATCCATAATATACAAGAAAACGTGACTTAAAAGCTTAATTGACCAAACAAAATTATTGTTTCAGTCTATTTTTAAGAAAAAAAATAATTAAAAATGATTTTTGTTATATAGAAATATATAAAATGGACCGATTAGAAATATGTTGATCTGTCAAGCAACCAACATCAAATACTCTGAGCCCAAACCCACCTGTCCCGTTCATCTGTTGGCCACCTCATTCATTTTTTCCTTTTTCAAAAATTAAATTAAATTAATAATTTAATTTTAATTTTCCAATTTTACCCTCATCTTTTTTCATAATCCCTTTCCCTTATAAGCCCCCAATAAACCCCCTCTTCTTCCTCTTATCTTCCCTCCTCCTCCTTCCCTTCTGCTTCCCTCCCATGGCTGAACCAGAATCCGAACCCACCACCACCCACCACCTCACAATCCCACCCGGTTTAACCCAAGACGAGTTCCATGAGTTAACCCCGAGTATAACTCAGTACCACACCTACACTTTAGGTCAAGGCAAATGCTCTTCTTTATTAGCTCAACGTATCAACTCACCAAGCGACCTCGTTTGGTCGATCGTCCGCCGTTTCGATAAACCACAAACGTATAAGCACTTCATAAAAAGCTGTGCCGTCAAAGACAATTTCCAAATGGTCGTGGGTTGCACGCGTGACGTCAACGTGATCTCCGGTTTACCGGCAGCCACAAGCACCGAACGTCTCGATATCTTAAACGATAACGAAAAGGTAACTGGGTTTAGCATCATCGGCGGTGAACATAGGTTGACAAATTACCGGTCGGTGACGACGGTACATGGGTTTGAACGTGATGGGAAGATCTGGACCGTTGTTCTGGAATCATATGTGGTTGATGTACCTGAAGGGAATACGGAAGAAGATACACGGTTGTTTGCTGATACGGTTGTGAGACTTAATTTGCAGAAATTGGCTAGCGTCGCTGAAGGGTTGGCGCGTGATGGCGATTGTAATAAATCACAGGTGATGTGAAAATAAATATATATATATATATATATATATATATGTGGGGAAGAAATAAATATTGTCTCTTTTTCTTCTCTCTCTCTCTTTTTTTTTTTTTTAACTTTTATCTTAATTTGTTTTTGTGATTTAGGGTTTAATTACTTCAGTCCCTGTACTTTTCAGACTTTTGGAATTAAGTGCTTCTGCTTTTCTTTTAGTTACAAGAGTTTAATCATTAATGAAGATCCCAACAGGCTTATGTTAAGCCTACGAATCATTAATCATATTCAGATTGTATTTTACTTCATTTATATTTACTTCATTTACTTGTATTTTACTTCATTTATATTTACTTCATTTACTAAAAATGTAACGTTTCAAAAATCGGGTCAGAAGAAAACTAACTTTAAAACTAAGAGAGCTCTTCTCTTGATTATGAGTTTAGATTTTAAAAATTTTTGAAAACTAAATTGATCTGATTTAGTGGTTAAATGTTCTGATTATGTGGTTAGATTTGAAAATTTTTGACAAAGTGAATTGATCTGATTTAGTGGTTAAATGTTCTGATTATGTGGTTAAATGACCTGATTATGTGTCTGAATTTTTGGGTTTGAATCTTACCTCTGGAAATTTTGTTATTTTTATTAAATCTTTATTTTGAACATGTGGATTATAAGTTAAATTCAGTCAATTGATGACAAGAAATTAGCTTCAATGTAATTGTCTAAATTCGGCTTAAATTTTTAGGTCGGGTTTAATGTGTTAGAAAAAATGAATAAATTAGTTTTTTTACTATATAAACACAAACTGAAATTTTTAACTATTATTAAAAATTGGAGTGTGACTAACAGGATTAAATTTTAAAGGTATAAAGAGTAGAGGTCCGAGGGCAGAATTAAACTGTTATATTTTCTTTTAATTTTTGTTTTACGAAATTACGAGAAAACCCTTATACGAAATTGTGGGTTACTTACTATTCTTATTAAGCTAATAAGAATGTTTGAATCAATGAATTTGTACGTAGATGTTTTTCATTAAGACAAAAGGTGTCTTAATGTCATATATGACTCAGCTCCCTCGAATCCGGTATCGTTTTATCGAATATGTTCTTTTGACTCTCTTTTTTCCCATTAAAAGGGCTCAAAGAATCTAATTTTGTTGATCATATCTTTCAAATAACTATTATATATATATATATATATATATGCATGTAACATGTAACATATTCTATATATGTCCATAGCTACATATGATATCAACAAGTCATTATGGTTTAAATTTTGATGATATATTTTTTATTTTTGATTTTGTTTAAATGTGATAATATGATATTTAAAGATCACATCACGTCGATATATTTTAACAAGGTTTTACTGTCAATTATGAAGTAATACATATCCTTGATATGAGTTAATACAAACATAAACCTAGTAATTCAACTGAAATACACAAAATTTATAATCAAAATGGTCGATATCAAGGGTAACAAATGGGAATAAGCAATGATGGGTGAGAGAAAAAAGGCCCCTAGTCCCTCCAATTCTAAAAACAAAAGGTACAAAAGCAATCTGGTAGTCTAGTTGAACCAAAAGAAATGGCTACAAAGGTGGGGGGTGGAGCTAAAAAGCTAGTGATTGGTTCAATAGTGGTCCCCCACTCCTATATATATAGAGATAGGAAGAAGAGACCACTAAAACCACCAGTTGGATCAGGTGTGTGGGTCTTCAGTTTTCTGCATCAAGAATCTATATGAGAAAAAAAATTAGTACAACAACAGTTAGGTTAGGTGAATTATGGTGGAATTTCTTGGGAGACCTTCCAAGTTCCAACAAATATATAAATATAGAAAAAAAGGGAGTAGTTTTGGTAAATCCATATAGCCCCCATATTCTATTTTAAGCAATAAATGTTAAAAAAAGTGTGTTCCTTTTTTAAATCAGTATTTGATTAATTAGTGTTGAATTTAAACTTTAAAAATAACATTATCGATAAAGATAATCACAATGTTTAAAATATAGAGGCTCTGAACCTCTCCTACATTTTTGTAAAATTTCAATTCAACCTTTTGAGTTTTTAAAATTTTCATTGCAAACTTATAATTAATTCTAATAAATAGAATAAATTTGTGTTTTGCCTCTAAAAGTTTTTTTTAATTTGATTTCTTTTATAGAATTTATAATTTTTATGATAAATTTATTAACATTTTTAGTTTTGTATGGTAAACTAATATAAAGTAGTATCTAAATATTGATTTGGTAAAAAGTATAATAATTATAATATCTAAGTATAAATTAGCATCTAAATATTAATTAGGTAAAAATAAACTTAAATAATTACAATTGGTCGGGCCTACTCTATTTTATATAAATATCTTGATCCCCTTTATCAATATTTCTAGCTTCACCCCTACTGAAATGGTTAGTCTTCATAGACCATACAACATACATAAAAAAATGCTTTTATTATACAAAAAAGCCAGTATTCGATCAATTAATATTGGGTGTAATAGTAAGCCAAATTACACTCTTAGGAAGAAAAATTAAGTTTAAACTTTGAAGATGACATTTTTGGGAGGGACAACCATAAACCTCAAAAAATTTAACATTCATAAATAATAAAATAAAAATACTTAATCATACAAAAATAAAATGTAACATTCCAAAACTAGAAAGATTTTCATTAAATTTGAAGCGGAGTAGCATTAAATTATTTCATTTTAAGAGGTAAGCTCTTTCCGCTTACTTTAGTTTCTGTTGAAATTTGAGATCTTACTCATCATTTATTTTATTATTAGAGGAGGGGAATGAATCGAATTGTTTGGGATCGAACTAAATTCTCATACCTATAACATAATAGGCAAACTATTGGGTCAAGAAATTATTGACTATTCCTCATATTTTTAATCACTCGATTTAACAGGTGTTGGTGTAAAAGGTTTCTTCTTTATATAGACATTGATCCTACAATATTATTGACAACAAATGATATGGATCGACGGATCACAATCATGCACAGTTTATAATTATTACAACAGCTATTATCAGTGCCCCAATTTTTTGATGTCTTATTGGTGGGTTTTTTGATGTCTTATTGGTGGGGTTATCATAGTTTAATTTTTAAGTCGGCTCTTATATTATTGGATTGCAACTCAATAGATCATACATTCATTATGTTTTACTATTATTATTATTATTACATGTTGTTGCTCATGATTTAGTATGTGTAATAAAAAATTAAAAAAAAAACATGTTAGGTACAATATGGTGGGATTTTCGTCAATAATGTAAATGTTTTAACGATCTACGAGGTTCGGGCACGTTTGGTTTTTGTTTATTTCATTCTTAGGATGGAAAGGAGAGTCCTAAGTGGTGATTGCCATAAAATCCAATGATATGAGTTCGATTTTACTCAATTTGATAGGATAAAGTCTTTTTTTTTTTAAACTGAGTTTTGAAATAAGTTTAATTTTTTCTTAGTTATACCGAATTTACTTCTTCAATCAGTTTGAATGGGTCAAAATCGAAATTAAGATTCACTCTGAGATAATTATTACATATAACTTCAGTTTAAAAATATATTTGAAGTTATAAAATATATGAAAAAAATTTATATTAATACTTACTTTAGTATAATTATATTTAAAAATCTCATGTTGTAACTTATTGATTAAGTGTTATCTTCTCTAAGAATAGCTTATATTTGAATTATTATTGTACCAAAAAGATTATACTTAGAAAATAAATAATAGTATTATTAAAAATATTTTTTATTTTGATATAAAACATAAAAATTATGACATATTGGGTCGTGTCAAAGATAGGTATATCTCTTATTTTTCCAATCGAGTTTGAGGTAGATAAATTAATATTTGATTTTGAATTGAGTTGATATTAGATTATGTTAGGGAGTACCGGGTCAAGGTCGGGTTGGCAAAAGAATCGGTTTCCCTCATTGCGATCTCTAATTGTAAGTTTTGGTATAATACTTAAATTTCAATTAAATTTAGAATCGAATAAGATCATATTTTTAAATTAAACTATGATTTTTGTTTGTGATTTTGAGAAGAATCAGAAATAAATGTAGTTAGTTTTATTTTTCTTCAAAAATACATATGATAATGATATAGAAATAAATTTAAGGTTTTAAGATTTGAAATTTTTAGAAACTATTAAATTAATTTTCAAAATTATATTAATAATAAAATACAAATTATAAGTAAAAGAATATCGATATTATATCCTAATACGTAATTCAAGTTTAACTATGTCATATATTTCCAATAGTGGCACCAATAATTCACCTAATATTGTACGAGAACCAACCAATATTATATATATGCCATATTTTTTTCCTTACATGTATTATAGTTATTTGTTTAATTTTTCTTACTTAAATCACAATTTATGTCTTAAGTTGAATGGAACGGTAATTAAAATTCTGATCAACCACTTATTTAATACGGACTCAAACCATATTACTCTATCCCCTACCTTTAATATTGTACGATAGGCATGTTATTTCATGTATTTAGAAAGTAGTTCTATTTTTATCTCTAAATGGATGATTCTTGAAATCTAAGATTAAATTATTTAGCAAAAATGTTATGGAATTTTGGGTTTAAATCTCATCGTGTCGTATATATTTTTAGGATTTTATATGAAAAAGAAAAATATCCTCAAAATAATATTTATTGATTTGTTAAAATAATAGTCTTTTAGTAATTTAAGAACTGAGTTGGGACTTAATTAAAAAACGACACAAACCCAATCAAACTCTTTATAAATAGTAAGTATAGATTTATTATGTATACTTTTTTTATATACTTCCTTTTATACAAGTGTAAGATCATGATTTTTAATCTTTATTTTTTGATACAATACTTAAAACTACCCGTAACCTCTCTCAACTCTTAAATAAGAAGATAATACGTTTCAGTACAGTCGAACTCACGTTCTCTTAGCACTGACAATAATTGAGTCACTTAGTTGGTGATATAAAATTTAATTACGCATTTTATAATAAAATAGATGCATATTCTTAATGTAGATATGATTTAGATGCAAAATATCTATATCCATATATAGATTTGGTGATATGTTTGTGGCAAAAATATAGATAGATCAGCGAGTAGTATGCTGCTTAAAAATCTTATCCCCAAACTCCAACATTCTTTAATTAATTGTCTGGTTAGGTATATGCCCTATAAAGTATTCAACTGAAAATAATTATTATATAATTAAAGCTTGCATTGAATGAAGTTTTTTCTTCATTTAGGTATTTTATTTTCCTTTCTCTGATAAGGTTTAGTGTTTGATGGAGATGAGTATGTCAAAAACGGTGGTTATCAAGTTTCTGGTTGAAATATTGACTTTAATGCTTTACTGATCAAAACGTTTGCTCTATGGAAATGATCTCAAATGTCCCCATTAATGAATTTTGAGAATGACTATTATATGGTAAAATTTAGTTTATGGAGGATTATACGAAGGTTTTGGCTAAGGGTCCTTGGGTTGTGTATGGGAAGTATCTCATGATTTAGTTATGGGCACTGTCGTTCTCCACCTCAAAACTTTATTTGAACGAAGTCGTGGGATGGATTCAGTAGTTTATGGAGTGCAATGTATAAGAATAGCTTACCAAGAGCTATTAGGGAGGTGGGTGATATTGATTATAATAGGGATAATGGAGTTAGGGGGAGATTTGCTAGAATGGGGCTATGTGCAAATTTCCTCAACCTCTCATCTCCAAAATTAGAATTGATGATCACTTATAGAGGGTTGACCACAAATCGTTGCCTAATATTTGTTTTCAATGTGGTTGTTATGGACATATGCAAGAATGTTGTCTAATAGTGGAAACTATGGAAAAACAAAGAGATTTATCTTTGAATGAAGTACATTTTATTGCCAGCAATTTATCTCTTCAAAAATACTTGTAGCAAGGGGATTTGCACCAAAACTTGTTGGTTATAATGGTATTATTTCTTAATTTATCTCATATTTTACATAATTTTCCATATCGATTCAATATGTATATTCATAGTATCATTTTTGTCTTTGAAGTATTATAAATTTAAATAAATTTTGACATGTTAATTATTCATTTTATATGAAGTTTAACACGTACATATAATCTTGATGACACTAGGTATGCCTTAAATTATTTCATATGTTTACATCAAAAATATTTAATTTATCTTCTTTCATAATAATTTAATTTTACAATATGTTCGGAAAGAACGAGGAAAAGTTAAATAAAGTGAGAGAAAAAGATTCATTTTCTTTATTTGAACAAGCGAATTTTATAAAGAGAGAGAAAGAAAAATAATTGAGAATCCCTCGCTTTATTTAGCTTTACTCCACTTTTTAATATCCCAATTAAGGGGAAATGAGAGGAAAGAAAATGCAAATAACTCTACAATATTAAAATAAAGTGAGAGAAAAGGGATTCATTTTCTTTATTTGGACAATTGAATTTTAGAAAGAGAGAGAAAGGAAAGGAATTGAGAATCCCTCGCTTTCTTTAGTTTTATTCCACTGTTTAATATCCCAATTGTGAGAAAATGAGAGGAAAGAAAATGCAAATAACTCTACAATATTAAAATATTATTTTTATCCTTCTAATATTTTAAAATTAACTCTAAATTTTAAATTTTAAATTCTACATTTACCGTATATTAATATAAATATTATGCTCAAGATTTAATTTATTTTCTTAAAGCAAACAAGAGCATATTTGCAAGTGGCCCTTTAAATAGAAAGTTATCTATTTAAACTTTTTAAAAAATTTAAAATTTTAATTTAATAAAAATAAATATAAACTATTAAAAATTACAATTTAATTTGGACTAGAATTACTTTTAAAAAGCTAATCATATATATCACCCACCTCCAAGACCGAAGCAGTCTTTAACCTCCAAATTAACATCCCATCATCACAAATCATATGCATTTTCTCTTTTTGAATATTTCCATCTCATTTTGTCTGTATCTCTCATAATTATCATCTTCTTTATTCATAGTTTTCTTTTCCCTTTTTAACAAACTCAACCCATGAGTAAGAATATGTAAGATTATGATTTCTCATCTATAATGCACTCTAATCTATTGTAAAACTTCCATTTTAGTTTTGTATCACTTTATTCAATTGTACCAAATGGCAAAAGAAAAATCAAAATTCAATTATTGTAAACTTACCAAATAAGTATAAAAATGTCATTTACCATTAAAAGGTTACCTACTAACTAAGATATTATTTGTTAAATTGATAACTATAAGTAGTATTGAAATTATATTAGAAATTGTTAAATATCAAATATAATTATATTCTAAATATTGATTTTAAAAGATTTTTTATTTTTTTATTTTTAATCTTATTGATACATTATTTTATATTATTTTGAATAATTTTGAGTCGAAGTTAATTATGATCATAAATAGAAAGGTTTTAATTCTTTCAAAATTCTTGAGTGCCTAATACTTTTCTATCTAATCAATCCAACCACTGGTTTAACTTTTATTAGGAAAAATATTTGGTATATTATCTATGGTATTTTTAGACTTCACAAACAAGATCAAAGGATTGATAAGTGTCTTATACATGTATTTAATGCACATCAAATTTTTTAAGACAACTTGTACAGTGGCAGAGCCAAGGGGAATTGGTAGGGGCCTCGGCTCCCCCTAAAATAGAAAATTTCTCATTTAGGACCTTTATAATCTATATAATTTAAATTTTAAATTTTAAATTTATCTCCTTGTTCATATTAATATTAGGATTATTATCTTATATATCGAGTGAAGTAAAATATTCCGCATAAAATGAAATTATTTGGTTTTAGAGTATAATAAAACAATAATTAAAAAATACTTGACATTATATTAGTCCACATCATCTGATTAACAAAATTTTAAAGGGACGAAATTTTCAAATTTAGCATAATACAAGGATAAAACCTAAAATTATACCAATTTAATAAATACTGTAAACCATGAATAATGAAGGTCGTATGGATTTAGATAATGATTACTAATGTAGTGAATGGTGGAGACAACTTTTTTTTTTATTAAAAAGTATTAATCTAAGCCACGTGAAGAAGCACTATAATAATATCCCAAATATGAAAACAAAGTTTAGGGTTATGGAAAAGGACTTTGCTCTTTTTAGATGGCGAAAGGCCAATTTTCATTGATGTTTGCAATGCAAGTGGCCAACTTGTCTATTAAAAAAATCAAAGATTTTGTGTACTTTTTACCTATAATTACAATATTATTTTATTATATACGTTAAATTCTACTATTAATTTCTATATTTTACGAAAATTGTGAATTTAATTTTTTATTTTTCAATTTTAAGATTTTGATCCTTACCAAATAGTAAATATTAAATTCTGTTATTTTTCAAAATTTAATGCGACAAACATATTTAACTATTATTGTTTGGTCAAGACAATTTTAAATTTTGAAAAGTATAAAGACTAAAATTGACCGATTCGAAAAGTACAAAGATTGAAATTGATCAAAATAAAGTAGGACTAAATCCATAACTTTTACAAAGTACAAAGATTAGTAGCAGAATTTAACCTTACATATAAAATTATTTGGTATAATGATGGCAAAGTTTTTTTATTTTCACAAATAGTGGCATGTCGAGTATGATACATTATTACCATGTTCGGTTCATTTGACTAGAATGTAAGATTTTGGTGCTTGATTGAAGGAATATAAGATTACCTAAAAGCACATTTTATTAAATTGTCTTTGATATAGAATTTTTTTTAAACAAATTTAACACGAGCGAAGCCAGAAAATTTTTTTAAGGGGGACCGGGGCCCATGCCAGCCCCCTGGCTTCGCCTCTGAAATTTAATCCCTTTATATTTTTTAGCCTCAATTTTCATAAAACTATGATAAATTATGACAATTCTTGTTTTCATTACAATGTATATACTAATAAGTATATATATGATGTTGAAATAATTTTATAAATCATATATATTTTCGTAATTAACATACTAATAAATGAATCATTAGAATAAATATTATAATCTTAATTTTAAAGTATCACATATGTCACTGAATTTTCATTTTAATTACACTTAAATTTTATACGAGAAAGAAATACCAAACTTGTTAAAATAATAAAAATATACGATAAATTTATCTAAAGTTTCAAATTATGCTCATAATCTTAGATAACATGTGGTATTGAAATTACATTCTATATTACAACATTTTGACATTATTTGAAAATGTAAAATTAAGGGTATCCAAAATGTTTGAATTTAAGTAAAGTAATTTTAATTTGGAATATGAGATTACAAGGTGTAATGTAAAACCAAACACGCCTTAAAATATATGTTTCAAGTGACCAATAATTAGTTTTTAACTTTTTTTTATATACAACACTTAAATTACTCATAACCTCTTAATCTTTAAAATAAAGAATGTTATTCGCTTAAAGCTTGTATCTTTTATATTATTAGAATAATATGATAAAAGATAAATTACCAACTCATAATAAATATTAAATGTTTTACTAAATTTAGTGTTATTGGATTAGTTGATTCGAAATCGATTAAGATATCAATTTAAAAATTACATTAAATCAATTGAACTGAATTTTTAAATATTTTTTATTTAAAAAATAATTTTCATCAAACCAATTCATCTATTGTTAGTTTGTATAGATTTAAGAGGCTAAAGGCATTGTATAGCATGTTAATGATCTTGAAAGGGTATTTGCTTTGTACCTGAATAAACTTGACATCGTAAACTATATTGTGAAAGTTATTTATGCTGGTGCTCATTGGATTACTGATTTTGTTTAGAATATGCGATAAGTTTTCTATATTAATTTTTAAGAATTTAATTTTTCTATTTTCATATTTTAAAATTTAAATTCAATTGTTAATATTATTAAATTTATTTTTGAAATTTAGATTCATTATAACGTTATTTTTTAATTACATTACTACCAAGTGAATTTTCTTTTAATTTCAAAGTGTCATACTAACTAGAGTTTTAATAGTGTTAACAACTAAACTTGAATTTTAAATATCAAAATTGTGATCCCACGCATTTGTCTGTCCCGAGTTATTACTATGTCTATATATGAAATGATATATTCCTTTGTAACTTTACAAATTGCAACATTATTCTTAAGAAATTACATGAAGAAGCCTTTTGCTTTCGGCCTCGTAAATTTTAAGCATCATCTTCAATCTCCCATTTTTAAGGCTAATTGGGCATTTTTCAGTTCAAGTTTACCGGGTTGTTGGCAATCTATGGAGCCTTGTCTCCTAGACACCAATTAGAACTTTGAAGAAATTATATTCCAACAATAAATTTTTTAATTCCACAAATGAGATTAGGATAAAATTAAGAAATTATTATGTGTTATTAAGTGATATGAATATAATAAATTTCATCTTCAATGTACTAAATAATAACTCATACATTTTTATATAAATAATTAATTGTTTGATACATAAACGATGTAATTTTTTAATTCCATAAGTAAAACCGAAAAAATTAAAACCTTTTTGACTCAATCTAAATTGAGCCAACCTAAACTAATCCAATCTACCAACTTGACAAGTATATATACGTGTCACAAGCCACACAAAGAAGTCCACGACCAAGGCGCACTCTAATGTTTCCTCTTATTCACTGGGAGTCATTCGGCCTGACAGGACTGACCCATTACTGGGAAGAAATTAAAGGCTCATCTACTTTAGTCCTAATTAAATTGTAAACATTGCATTTTACTAGGATAATTATTGTAAATCCTAAATAATAAGCATTTATAGAATTTAAATCCCTATGGGAACTAATATCAACTATTGTTATAATCCAATTTATATCATTGGATCTAGGGAGCTTAACTATAAATAAAGTCTTCCCCTTCATTTATAATGATTCCATTTTTAAGTTAAAAAATCACCTAAGGCCACGCGGTGTACGAGATTAAAATTCTAACCCCGTGACATACGTACGTACTATAATTACAGTCTCTAAGCCAATTTGGGGTTTGGGTCACTTAAGGTTTAAGTCATTTGAGATTGATATCATTTAGATTTGAAATACAGGTTAAACAGACACCAATTTGAATTGAAAAATTAGGTTAAATTCTTATATTAGTTATTTTACTTTGTGGAAGTTATAGATTTAATCCCTATACTCATATTTGATTAATTTTAATCCCTATACTCCTCAAATTGTGCAATTATAGTCCTACATTTTTTCAAATTTTCAAATTTTATTCTTGACTCAAACACTAGCAATTACATCCATTTTGTTAAATTCAATTACTATTCCTATATTATGAAGCATAGACACAGCTCTTCTCCTCTTTTACCGGTGTCATACAAGTGTTCGACACGGACAAGCCGTGAATATACCCGAATACGTACAGGATATGTCGAAATATATCAAAGAAAAAAAGTAACACACGATCAAGACACTAGTGTTCGAAAATGGATACGGTCGGACACGATCAACTGGCGGCCGGCGAGCAGAAGAAGCAGTCTGCTGATGAAGAAAAAAGAGGAAGAAGACTTGTGGCAGTAGAAAGAAATAATCGTCTCTAGAGTTAATTTTTCTATTAAGTTGTTTTTAGTTAATGGGCTATGCTTGCTTTTTATTTAACGCACGCTATGTTTTGAGTCTTAGAAACTATTACAAATAACATTCAATTCTTAAAAAAATTAACTTATAATATTTAAATTAATTAAGATTAAATTAGATTAACAAATGGTACTATTATTTTAATATATGGTGGTAAACAAATAAAGTATTTTAACATTAAAATACATAAAAAAAATTATTGCTATGTCTTGCCGTACTTATATCCTTATTTTTTTGAAAATCATCATGTCACCGTGTTGTACTTGTATTGCATGTCCGTGTCCATGCTTCATAGATCTTATACTATGCTTACAATTGTAGAGTTAGCCCATATCTTCCTATTAGATCATTCTCAATCTCTATACTTTTTAAATTTTGAAATATCAACATTAATACAAATGACAATCGTTAATTTATTAACTGAATCTTTAATGGACAAATATGAAAATAACAAACTAACATGATAATATGTTTGTCGCATTAGATATTGAAAATACCAAAACTTAATAAATTTAATAGTTATCATTTGGACTGAAATTTTAAAATTTGAAAAGCATTACGCTAAAATTGACCAAATTAAACTGCAAGGAGTAATAGAAAAATTTAACCTAAAATTACCAAAAAAAAACCTTCACAAAAAAAAAAAAAAATCAATCTAGTAAAGTCACTAAATACAAAAACTAACATTAAATTTTAATGAAAGATGGTCCATTTCCTTCCCCTCAAAGGAAAGCAGGCTAATGTCTCTAATGGATTCAAAGCCAAGCATATCGAAACACTTTCCCCTAAAGTTTTGTTTCTACCCATTCTCTCAACAAACCCTAAGCTTCAATCCAACTTCCAAAGCATATATATATAACATATATATACACATATTTTTAGATGAAAGTCCCTTAGAGATCACTATATTACAGGGACTGTACAAAATTTAATCCATCAAATAAGACCAATCTGGAATAAAGCTAACATTTACCGTTTAATAGAGTTAATCTTTTAAGATTGTTTATGACTCTGTACATGAAATCTTTTGTTTGGAATTGAATTGCAATTGAGAAATATAATTTTCAAGACATTTTTTATACAATAAATGTTAATTTTGTTACAATTTAGACTAATTTGATTCTTTTTAATAGTTTAGGGACTATATTGGTCTATTTAATAATAGAGAGACTAATTTGATCCAGTCCCTAAAATATAGGGACCTCCCGGGTACTTTAACCTATATATATAATATGAAGCAACACAAAATATGACACCATTGGAACCCCTCATATGTACAACTATACCTATGGGCATCATCAAACAAAGTGAAACATTAGGCATCATAACACTTGCAAAAGGAGTCTCATTTTAACAGCAAGAACCCTTTTATTTTAATTGACATGGAAAAAACAAATAATGAAGAGTGCTTGAATATTTTATTGCCACAAGCTCATTCAAATGAACAAGAATTCAACTAAAACTAACTAGGATTCGATACACAACAATACAATAACATAAGAACTTTTCAACTAAATTACCTACCTATGAATTTTCCTTTTTTCACCTGAGATCCTAAGAGTACGACCCTCCTTTCATGTTTACAGATCCTGTCAGGATGTTCAAACTCAAAAGTTATCCAATATCTTCACTATATTCCTATGTAAAACTTGTCCCGAGGATACAAAGAGCATTGCAGCAGTTATAAAAGCCTAAGTGCAAACTTGCGAAATCAATATGGACAACACAAAAGACAGAAAGAAAATAAAGAAAACACTTACATGAGCAGTATACATTGTACTTGAAAACGATCGGGCATGAAAAAGTTACCAATTTCCTCAACGAGTATGGAACTAGGATTATTGATCCCTCCATCTTGGACTTGGGTAAGGAAAAAAACCAGAAGGTGACAATGGGAAAAAACCAGGAGATGGTGGAGGTTGAGGCCCTGGACCTAAAACCCCTGGTTGACCCATGGAGGAGAAAGCAAAATTAGGACTAAGTGGAGGAAATTGAACCCCGGGAGAAAGTAAACCGTAAGGGGAGCGAGGGGACAACAAATTCATATAGCCAGTAGGTGACGGCAAAAGGAACTGAGAAGTTGGTGAAGGTAAAAGGCCAGGTCCATTCATTCGTGGTGATGGCAGATTGGACATGGGTGGAATGGGACCATTCATTCGTGGAGGAGGGAGATTAGGTGCCATTGGTACAGGACCATTTACTCCTCTTGGTGAAGGAAGAGCCGGCATTGGTGGATTAGGAAGCAAACCAGAAGACGGTGGTGGAACGTGAGGTTGCCCTGGAACCAGCGGATGTAGTTGAGGTTGAACTTGATTTCCAACTGGACTTGGATCTATAAGAGAAGTTTGAAGATATCGCATATAAGCAGATATAGGAGAGTCAGCTGTGTTTGCCCATGGAGCATCACCAGGAACCATAGGTTGCATCATTGTAGATGGTGGTTGTCCATATTGACCAGGTGGTCCAGGCCTAACTAAGCCAGGGTTATTATATGGACCAGGAGGTGGAACCGGAGCCGGTGCATGAGCAGGAACAGGGGCAGGGGCAGGAGCCAGGGGAGGAATATGAGGCCGATTGATTGGTGTCAATGGTGGAGGCCTAATTCTCTGCAACCTCATACTTTGGGGTTTTGGTGGATTCTGTGGAGGCCTTGGCAAAGGATCATTATGTGACGGTGAACCAGTGAGTTGTTGAACAATGTTCCTGAAATCATTCTTGCTAATATTGTAAACTTGAGGCTGAGGCTGTTGCCTAGTCGCATTATTAGCGAAATTAGGTTGATGCAACGGGCTCTTCTTTATATTCTTCCCGATTTTGTTCACACCAAGATGATCATTAAGCCGATTCTTCGAATTATCCATTTCACCACAAAACCGAACCACAACAAACTAACCCCAAAATTTCCAAACACCCACAAAATCAAACCATTCAAAACCTTCAACAAAATATCCAAAAAATAAAACCCTTAAAATTCAAGCTCAAGCACCAGCTAGAAATCTTTCACAGCAACAACCTAAAACTTCACATATGCTACAAAAGTGTAGTAACTAAAAAAGCATCAAACTTTATGATTCCAAGTTCAAATCTCCACCAAAAATCAACCAAACCCAAAAACCCTAAATATAAATCCTTCAAATTTCCCCCATAGAATGGCTCAAAACCCTAATTCAGTTTCCTGCATCATAAACATAAAAATACCTAAACTCAAAAAAACAAATCTCAGATATGCTCAGATATGCAGACAACAATAAAGATCAAACATTTGAAAAACAATTAGTCCCAAAAACCAAAACCCATATCTTAAAATTCAATCAATTTCACAATAAGATTAAAACCGCAAGTAAAAATTAAAAATATATATAAATGAGAGAGAGAAAATGGGGAGAAAAAACATACCAGGTTTTGTAATTATGAATTCCCAGTGTAGATCTTCCTTCTTTTTGTAGAATGAGGGAAAAAGGGACTGAATTGAAAGAAAAATCAAAGGAAAAAGATAGCCAGAAAGGAAAGTAAACCCTAGGGCTAGCGAAGGAGCTGCTGGTAGAGACTAACGTGCGCTGTGGGTCGATGAGGAAATGAATATTGAGCTTCATTTTGACGATTTTTTTTTTCCTTTGATTATTTTTTTTTCTTCTATTATGCGTTGTGTGGGTCCAATCATTAGTGACGAAAAATTGACGTGGAAGATAATGGAATAATGAGAAAATAAAAATTAGACGTGGGCCAAAAAATATGTAAAGTTTACGAATTTAAAAATATTACAAAATAATCATTAAATTATTTGAAATTTTTTATTTAAGTAATCAGGTTGTTAAATTTGTTGTTGTGTGACTTTCCTTATTTACACCACTTGCATTAACCGAAATCTCTCATTTACTTTTTGTTCTACAATTTAGTTTTTTTCATAAAATAACTTTAAATGTCAAGAATTTTTAAAACTAAAATCTAAATATCTTTCTTTTTCGATATTTAACACTAACCATCAGATCAACTTAGATTTAAAGTAAGCTATTCTACTCGTCGATGGGACTGATCCATCGTATTGATACTTGGAGCTTGTAAGCCAAACTTTAAAAAAAACTTAATAGTCAGTTTACTCAAATAGAAACTTCGAATAGTTCAATGGCCATTTTGTAATTTTTTAAAATTTGGTAATCAAAACGTAAGCTTATTAATAGTTTAATAACCTTGAATGTAACTTACTCAAAAAGAAATTGAATTTGAGTATTATAACACAACTCGAAACTAGAATCTAGTCGATGCATAATAAATAAAAAGTCAGATAAAACTCACACAAGGAATACAATATGACGATAGTAAAACCCATACATCATAATTGTAATTTACAAATGGTGAGAATCAAATCTGAACCTTTAGAGCTCATAACCTCAACCTTTTATCAATAGTACCAAAGTTTTATTAGCAATATCTAATTAATTTTTTATTTTATAGAAATGTTTTTAATAATATTTTTATTAAAGTAAATAAATTTCAAAATAAAATTCTTTTAATATTTTTTTATATCTATTTCACCGTCCATATTGAGAATTTATACCTCTCAACCACAGGTGCAAAGCCAGAAAAAATTTTTAAGAGGGACCGGATGAAATTTTAATTTTTTATAATTTATATCTTTATCATTTATAAAAGATTAACTTAAACTTTTATAATTTTAAGAGATCCAAAATAAAATTTTATTTTTACTGATTTAATTTTTTTTTAAATTTAAAAATTTAAAATATAATTTTATATTTTAGGGAGATCGGGGCCATGTCAGCCCTCCTGCTACACCCCTGCTCAACAATTATCATTTTTAAATTTCGAAAAAAATTTAAACTCGAGTTTTTCGCTAATGGACTAGTACTCAGCTTGGATTACGAAGAGATAGGGACGGAAGAGTCAAATGTTCAAATGTAAACGGAATTAGCGGCGAGACCTTTGTACTACGTTTACTTTTTAGTCACGGTTTTGTGAGGGTTTTGTGAGGGCATGGGGCCCGCTAATCCACGTCATTTTGCTATCTACATACTTTGCCACATCAGCATTTTGACTCTCCCTACTTATCAGCCTCCATAGTTAATGATGATTTCACATGATTATCATGTTTTGGTTAAAATATGGCATAAGTCTCTATATGTTTCTTAAATTTGATATTTAGTCTTTCTATTTTTTAAATTTCAAAATTCAAGTTTATCTGTTAACATTGTTAAAATTATTTTGTTAAAATTAAGGTTTATTATAATGTCAATTTTTAGTAATATTGCCACCAAGCGAGTTTTTTTAATTTCAAAATGTCGTACCGACAAATTTAACCAAAATAAATCAATAGTATTAACAATTAGACCTGATTTTGAAATTTAAAAATAAAAAAGTAAAATTATTAAAAATAAAAGCATATGGACTAAATTGTAAATTTATAAAAACTATAAAGACCTATAACATAATTTAACATAATATTTTTATTTTATTTTTGTCTCTAAACAGGTAATTAGTGGCTAAAACTATTAGTATTAATGAGCTTTGTGTGTTTGTCATTGATTTCAACCATTACAGTAAATATTTATGAATGATATTATTAAATACTATAAATAGTGAAAGTTTGGTACCTAATATAATATAATAGTGGTAGTCCAATTTCTAATCTTTAAATATGAGGATAATACATTTCAACGCACTTAAAAGTCACATTCTTTTGCATGAGCAACAATATCCATGACAATCGAACTAAGATCAATTGATGTAATTTTCAAATTTTAAATATAAAGTATTTAAAGTATAATGTTAAAAGAGATAAAAAAATTAAAAAAATACTCTAAATAGTTCCTTATTGCTTATCATCTTTCATATTTTTTTATTGAAAAATTTTATCATTTGCTTTCTATTATAGAAAGGAATTTTTGTTAATTACGTTTAATAATTTATAAAATTTCGTACTTAAATTTTTAATACTTAATTCTTTTAATTTATCAGATAACACTATAGTACTAAAGTTAATCACCCCTACTCGACAGGTGAGAAATAATAATGTTAATTGAAAATAATTTTTGAAAGAAAATATTTCTTATCTTTTCATTGATGAGTTGGTAAATGAGTTAAGTGACACAAAACTTAGTAGAATTTTTATATAATATAGATACATCATGATTAAATTCTACTATTAGTTTTTATATTTTAATTTGGTTATTTTTAATTATTATATTTTTGAATTTTAAAACTTTAGTGATGATTGGATGATAGCTATTAAATTAAGTTTTGTTTTGTTGTTTTTAAAATTTGATGCGATAAACATATTATCGCGTGTGTTGTGCAATGTCAGTTTATTATTTTCATGTATTATTAAAAAAAAGTAAATGGATTGAACTGTTATCATTTTCATCAAAACAAAAAATGATCCAATCGGAAAACATTAATTAAATCTATAACTTTACGCATAGTGTAAGGCTAATAGAATATAACCAAACATGGATTTAATTGTTGTTGTTTAAGTCATGACTTGAATTTCAAAATTCAAAAAGTATATTGTTGGGGATCGATTCGTATAAACAATGAACAAGTAAAAGGAGAGAAGAATGAACACAAATATTTTATGTGAAAAACTCTCAAAGAGAGAAAAACTACGGACAAATGACGCTTTGGCTTTTTACTAAAAAGTAAACAAACGAGAGTATAATATGAAGAAAATAACTTAAATGTACAACATGTACATTACCCAAAACTCTGAATACAAAGCTCAAGATAACAAAGAGCAAACTAGTAAAACTCTCGTAGATTTTTCTCACAAAATGAGTATTAAATACTCTCTATAATTACCATAAAACTCTCATCGAAACTCACATGCGACTAAATATTGCCGCCTCCAAGAAAACTTGTTGATTGGCATATCAACACAAGGATACAGTGGCCCCTTTAAATTGGCTTAGACTAGAGTTCCAATCATACTAAAATATCTTTGGCATAATTAGAGCCCAATGAAAAGATAGCAGAGTTTAACTGGGAGAAGAATGCGAAGCACACCCCACGTACATAAACTAAAATTGGCCAATTCGAAAAGTACACAAACTAAAATTAACCAAATTAAAGTATAATAACTAAATCCACGATTTACACAAAGTATAGCGACTAATAGCATAATTTGACATATTTTTAAAATCAATAAAATAAATGTGAAAGGCTGAACTAGATTAATGGGTGAACCAGTTAGACCATCGATTTGTTTAGTTCAATTGAATAAATTAATTTAAAATAAAATAAAATAATACAAATAAAAAAATCTAGTTCAATTGATTCGATCGATCTGATCTATCTAATCGAATTATGGGTTAATCGGTCTAACCTCTTATACCAAATTAATACCCTGCCTAATTTTCGGTTGATTTGGTATGATTTTTGAAAACAGTGGTGAAAACAAATAAACAATAACTACAAATCAAGGTTTTTAAAATTGGATTAATAAGTGAATCGATCAGACCATCGATATGGCAATTCAAATTAAATAAATTATAAAAAGAAAGAAGAAATAAAACTAAATCCACCAGTCCAAACCGTTATTCTGTATTAATACCCTAATTGATTTCCGATCCAACCAGTCGGTCCAATCTGGTTCTGATAACATTGTTGGAAACAAATAAAGATTACATAAAAACCTCTCATAATTGAATAGGTGAGCAAACCAGTCAAACCACCACTTTATTCGATTAAATTGAATAAATTATTAAAATGAAAAAAGAAAGTTACTTGAGACTTATAGTTGAGTCAATTCACGATCTAGCCAATTCATATAGAGTAGTCTGGTTCAAAAAATAAATAAACATAAATAAAAGAAAGATTTGGGGTGAGAGAGGCTCGAACTCTCGACCTCAGGATTACTCAAACACTAAGCTATGAGACCTACGCGCTAGCCAACTGCGCCACCACCCCCTTTGACGCTCAATTACCTGTAAAATTTTTAAACCCAAATTAGGTTTTCAGAAAAAAAAAAACACCTTTCCTTTAATTTGTCTTATTATCAAAAGGTATTGACTTTGATTCTCGTAAACATCCTAAAATAGCCCCCCTTTTCTTCCCTTGATTTTCTTCATCCTTTTTTCCCTAATCCGACAACCCTCGTTTTCTTAGTTCTTCTCTTTGTTTCAAATCAATTTCCCAATTAATATCTGCATTTCAGTTGGTACTTATCTAAAGCTTTTTCCTTTTTTTAATCTTATTTATTTCTGTCAATCTTTTAATTCTGCATGTTGTTACAATAATGTCATTTTTTTATATTCTTTTTCTTGTTCTTCTGATGTTTGGATTTAAGGGTTTTTGTTTTATTTAGTTTTTTAGATTCTGGGTCATCCTTGAACACCAAAGATGTTTTTGTTAATGTGAAATTTGGGTTATGCTTGTTTTGATTAGTGGGGTTATTGTTTTAATTTTATGCCTATAGAATATAGATAGGTTTGATTGTGATTTTTTTTTATAGGTTTGATTGTGATTTTTTTTTACTTCAGTTTCCTCTTTCTTGTACAATCAATATTGATTCTTCAATTAATGTTTTTTTTTCCTTACAAAGTGTTCATTTTACTTCCTAATTAATTTGTTACATGATATAGATAATTGTTAGGTGCACTGGTAAGCTACATTGCAGATGGGGTTGAAAAGAATCTAATTAAATGTATTATAGAGTTCATGTATGATGTTGAGGGTCTAGACTCTTTGATAAGCTTCCTTGTTGCTAGCTCGTGTTATAAGTTGAGTCGAGCTGTTTATTGTTCATAGCTTTCAGAACTAAGAACGAATATTGGATTATATTATCCATATCAAGTGCGAATTTGTAGTTGAAACAAGATACAAGCTTTGATCTTATGAGTGAAAAAGGAAAAAGATTCAAGCTTGGTAGTTGTAAGAGGCAGATGGGGTTGAAAGAATCTAATTAAATGTTGAGGGTCTAGATTCTTTGGTGACCTTCCTCGTTGCTATTTGTGTTATGAGTTGAATTGAGTTGTTTATTGTTCATGGATTAGGTTCTGTATTTCTTTGGTAGCAAGTTGTAAGGCAATGATTGTATGTAAGTTACAAAATAAGTTATGATACTAGGGGTACGGTTATAATCTCTTTGATTTAACAACTTAGTTAGCCATATGATCGGTTTTGTTATTCCTCAGTGAAGTTCCCATCTTTCTTATTAAGAAAAAGATAGTTCAATGTTTGTTTCCTTAGGTGAGCTCAAAAGTGATATGAATCATGTTAATGGTTACATGAAGAATCTAATTATGTATCATAGAGTTCATGTATTGTTACTTGCTCATGTTATAAGTCAAATCGAGTTTGTTTATTATTCATAGTTATCAGACCTTGAACAAATTTTGGATTACATTCTGCATTTCGTTAATTATGTAAAGCTTGCAAAATAAGTTATGATACTAGGAGTAATGTTATATAATCCCTTCGATTCGCAGCATATTTTGTGTATGAAGTTACGGCATATTTCGTATCGAAAACCCTCAAATGATGTGTTTTGTTTTTGCATACAGATTTTGTATACGATGGCTAGATTGACATAAGGGTAACCGGTACTTGACTTGATGTTGCATGGAGCTTAAAATCCTCGATGGTAAGTAGTGAGGCGTGTTTTCCAGCATAACCGAAGTTATAACCAGATCGTTTCCTTGTTCGACTGATTTTACTTGATGTAAGATTTGTTCAAAATGGAAGACGAGCTAAATATGAATCCTAGTGGAGCACAAGGTACTTTAGTAACAAACTCAAGCAACAAAAGTTATAATGACATTATGACTCGTCGTCTAAAGAATCGAGAGCGGCAGCGTAGATATAGGGCTAGAAAACGACTTGAAGCGGACATGCAGAAATCGCATGTCCTATACCAACCAACTATACCAAATGCGGAGTTGCAATTAAATGGGATCCTTAACAATGTAACGAAACGTGTTCATTGTAAACGGGACTGGAAAAAAGATGCTAGGAGGGCTCATATATACAAGGCTCAAGAAGGTTCAATCTCTACTGTTGAAACCCAAGCATCATGCTTGCTCTCTGTGGATCCCGTAGGAAGAGAGTGTTCTTCGGAGGATTCACCTAACCTTCAGAACTACGAAACTAGGAAACCTAAGCTCGGCCGAAGAGATTGGAAAGCTGATGCAAGAAAGAAGAAGAGTTGAGTTGGTTGCATCGAGTTGGTCTGTAAAATAAATGTATTATCGGTGGATAGCAAATGTGTGGTAAGCCGGTTTTGTTACTGCATTTAGGAACGTTTGTGAACTTTTGCAAGTTCTATTTTTGTTTTCGGGTTTTAGATGCATTGCATAGTATATATATGTATATCGATGATGCAGAACTATTCTGTGCAAAGTTTAATTTGGGTTAGAATGCTTTAGGAAAGATTGTTGCAGACTACAATGGCGACTCGAGTTTTATAATGGTGTTGAAATATTTGTAATATGTGACATTTAACATTTTGATCATTGCTATCTCATCCTATATGATTGATCATTGTGAAAGTGCATCTGTAAATGGTAAATTTCTCATTTAGGTCCTTGTACTATATTGTGAAGTGCACTATACTTTTAAAAGGTAGCAAAGAAACCTCTATATTGCAAAAATGAGCAAAATGCTTCTTCTTTTTTGTTTATTTTTACCCCAAACGTGGTTTTCTTTGCCATTAGATTGATGATTTGGATTTCTAAAATGCCGATGTGGATTAAATGAGGTGGAAATTGAAGATGAATTGAATTAAAATGAGCAAAAATCCCAATAAAAATTCATAAAAAAATTGATTCAAATGATATTTTAATTTAGTTCTATCAGTTCGTATCGATCCATATAGATCAATTAATTTGATAGCTCTTTTTGGATTGATACTCCGATTAATTTAGTGGTACTATTCGAACAATCATGGGCAGCAAGCATGAGTCTATTACTCTCAAAACTCTCTAAAATTGGTAAAGTTTTATTTAATCTAATGGTAAAATTGTATTTCAACCCTCTTAGAATTTAAAATTCAATTATGACCTCTCAAAAAAATGAAAAAAATTATAATTTAATCCCTTGAAATTTGTATTTTTTTTGTTAGTACACTGAAAAAATTACATTTTTAACTCTCTTAAAATTCATAATTCAAATTCAGCCCCTGAAAAATTTTCAGCTTCACCCCTGACCCCACAACTATGATACTTGAAAACGAGGAAACATCAAATTTGTTTAAATATAGCTAAAACTTTAAGGTGACAATGATCTAACCCATATATTCGCAAGATCAATTGTTTAGTGGCCTAATTGACTAGATCATCAAGTTTTTGTTTAATAACAAATATATAAATAATTAAAATTTTATAAAAAAATATTTAAATTTTTATAAACCGGTTGAATTGTCATTTTTTGTTCTGATTTTCAGTTTTTATTGATTTTAAGCAATTAGCTTAGAAATCGATTCAATCCTTTTGTCTAAACTAGTATACCAATCAATTCTAGATCCAATTGATTTGACAAATCGAGCCAGTCCAATTCCACTAATACTACTCCAAGTAGGGGTGAGTATTCAATCGAGTTGAGTCAAATCGAGTAAAAAATTTTCAAGTTAGCCGAGTTGACAAATCCTATTTTAGCAACAGAACTCAATTTGAATTTTTTTCAAATCAAATCGAATCGAGCCAAAAAATTTCAAGTCAAATCGAGTCGAGTTAACGAATTCTATTATTTATACTTAATATTGCGTTTAGATGGACTAATTATTTAACTACTAGGTGAAGTAAAAGATTATTTAACTACATGAACAATATAATGATTTTGCCTTTTAATTTAATGGATAAACATTTATCAAAATGACGTAGTTTTACCTTTTAACTTAATTATTTTGAATTTTAACTTTAAAAAAAGTAAACATTTATTAAAACGACGTAGTTTTGTCTTTTCTTATTCGGATTTTCAGATAACTCGAATTGTGTAATTCATATTCGAGTTAAACTGTTAAACTGAAAAACTTAATTTTTTTATTCAAGTTGATCCGAATAACTTGATTAACTCAAATAATTCAAACTATTTAATTCAAAGTTTGAATTTTTATCGATTTTTTTGAATCGAATCGGATTTTGCTTACCCCTAACTGCAGCTTTCATTAATTCTCAATCAACTCATCAATATCATATATGAGTGTTATTGAGGATCGACCAATTCCTTTGAAAGAAGTGTTCGAAGTGTCGTTTGTTGGGCAACCGATCAGATCCCCTAAAAACTGGAAATATTGTCCCCAAATCAAGATTTTATCCCCAACCTCAACAGAGAACCGTGTATGATTTACGAAAGATGCCTCAATTGGTGGTACTTGCAAAAATCGATAGATATGCTAGTCATCAGTATCAATTAGTTGTACCTAAAACCCATGAAGACCAAATTTAGAATTTGGCTAACCTGTCTTTGAAGGTCCAAATTAAAACACCCAAAGTTGTTTCAATACACAACGAAAGAACGTGTCTGCTAATTTCAATTAGTTATGTCCTTTTGCTTCTTCTTTTTTTCAATATTAAAACCCTAAAACATAATCAATTTTTCAATTCCCAACCCCTTTTTTTATTACCTTGTACTTCAAGAAACAAAAGCCATGAGTCTCAATTGCTTGAATTGCCGTATGCTTAAAAGAACAATTGATTCAAACAATAGTAGGGATCATTGTAGCAAGGCAAAACATAGAAGGAAAATTGGTTTTAATGATAGAGCTAGGTCGGAAATAAGCCCGGTGGCTTATGAAAAACTCACAAGCGATGATGATTTGGTAATGCCGACATTCGGTCCAAAGAAGAGTCACCATTGTCGAGCAAATACAATCGATATGACGTATGGAGCAGTGACGTTCGAGGCTGATGGTAAACCTAGGTTGGTGAGGAGCTCTGGGATGAGGAGGGATTGGAGCTTTGAGAATTTGAGAGATGAAAAGAAGAGAAATGAGATGAGAGTACATTGATGCATGGGGCTTATCTTTATCAATACGCTATTTTCATTATAAATTGTGGGCTAAAAAAATAGGGTTAATTTCACAAAATGTCTTCAAATTATGGACGGGATTTTATGTTGGTATCCAAATTTCAAAACGTTCTAGTTGAGTCCTCTAGTATCAGTATCATATCAATTATGCCCTTCCGCCAGTTTAACAATCACTTTAGGCGTTTAATGCTAGTTCAGATGACATATCTGAAGTGGAAACCCATTTTAACATATGGAGCATTTAGAATGTGAAAAAGAAAAGTGTTGAGGGGGACTGGCTTCTTCGAGAGAAATATTTTAAGTGTTATTCGCCAAGCAGACAACTAAGCTACCAACAATGGTAATATATTGTCCCCGTATAAGGGTTTTGTCTCTCTCCTCCGCTAAGATCCCTAAAGGGTTCATGAAGGGAGAGCGCTTCAGTTGGTGAAGATACGGAAATATGACCTACAAGGCTCAAAGAATTGGTGTCATTATTGTGCATAGCAATAATTATGTAAGTCACCTATGTGCGAGGAGACTTGAACCACCAACCTAAGGCACTTAAGCTACATACTTGAATTATGGTACCACTTGAGCAAAAATCCCTATATGAGGACAATACCTTACTACTGTTAGAGTCTCGGCCAGCTGTTGGGCGAACGATACTTTAAATGCTTCTCTCAAAGGAGTCAGCCCCCACTTTATATTTGAGTTAATATTTAACATTCAACCTAACAATTAGGTTAGCAAAAGGACTTGATTAATATGATACTAATATTTTGAGACTAAATTAGAACAATTTGAAATTTGGGAGCAATTTAGAATTTGATCCAAAATTTGGGGATATCTAGTAGAATTAACCCAAAAATTTTATTGTGGGTAAAATTATAACTAATATTGTTAAATTGAATTAAAATGAATATTTTCTATGTTTAGAACAATTGTATGTGATTGTAAAGAGAAATGTGTATATATATATATATATAGTCCTTTTATGTCTTCTTATTTTCCTCTTAACCTAATAAAACGATAAAAATAGTTTTTTCCGTCCATTTTTTCATTTATTCCTCTTTTACACTTATCAAACACAATGTTAAAATTGCTTATTGGTATACCAAATTAAATTTGTTATTACGGTAAATTATTTAGATAGTCACTCTAAAATTATCATAATTCTGTTTTGATCACTCTAAATTGTTTTTTTTTGTCAATTTTCGCACTATCGTTAAGAATTTTTTCTGTTTTAGTCACCCTTCCATTAAAAACCAAATGGAATGTTGACTCCGTTGCCACGTGTTTAATTTTTTTTCAAAATTTAATTTAAATACATGTGTATATATATATATATATATATATATATATATATGTGGCAGCACAATCAACATTTGATTTGATTTTTAACATTGGAGTGACTAAAATAGGACCGGTTCTTAACAACAATGCTAAAATTGACAAAAAAAAAGAATATTAGAGTGTCCAAAATAAGAATGCAAAAATTTTAAAGTGACTATGTTCTTTACCTTTATTATTATTAAATGGATGGATGAATTTATTTTTCATGGGATATTTAATTTGGTTTAATTTCACAATTTTCATGCTCCAAATTATGTACCAACAGGATTAAATTGTTTATGCTTTATAAAACTAATATATATATATATATATATATATATATAGATAGATAGATAGATATGTTAGAAGTAAGATAATTTAATAAATAATATAAATATGATAAGAAATTTGATTAATGAATATGAAATAATTCATAATTTTTAAGAAAATGTTGTTAAGTTTTTATATGAATGAATAAATCAAGCCAAAGGTTTAATCGATTGGATCCCAATTTATGGTCCAACCATTTTGAAAAATTAAAAAAGAATTAATATGAAGTCGATGGCACGATGGTTAAGGTGTTCACCACCTTAGGTGTGGTTTGGGTTCCAGTCACACTAGTCGCGTATATTGTTTAGATTTTATCTTATTATTGGAATCCGCCAAAAATAAAACGCTAATAATTATGAAAAATTCTTAAAAATTTCCATGCCATGCTTAGGCCTAGACCGAACTTGCACCGTCTAAATAATGTATTTTACTATTTAAAAATAATAAAATGTGTTTTCATATTAATATTTATATATTTTATAATTAAATTTAAATACAAATAATTTTAAAACGATTTTATTTAAATTCATAGTTAGATTGGTTCAAGAATAATAAAAAAAATCTTTACCCAAGCTCGAACTGTGTAAATAGGTCTATTTTACAAATTTTAACCTATTTTTGGTTCTCATTTATTAATGTATTGATTCTCTAATTTTCAAATTCATGAAGCAACTAATTTAATTGATTGAATCACCAATCCAATTCGATTTTTACAACTTAAAAAAGAAAAAAAAAATTCTCATGTCAAATTTGGAAAAGAAAAAAGTGATGTAAACAATTTTCTCCTTCATAATTTCCTTGTTTTTCTTCAATGATTATTATGGCATAATAGAAAATGTAGAATTTCCACCTCTACTTTATGTCTCCATTCATTTAACACCTTATCTGTCATATGATCTAAATTGAGCATCTATATGGAAATTACCTATGGTTCCATTCATTTAATCTTCTATCTCTTAGATTGGATTTTTTTTTGGAATTTGCAGAAATGAAGTTAGAAATTTGTTTCTGGAAATTAAGAAAAAAATAAAAATATTTGGAAAGCCAAAACTAAAACTAAAATCGCTCAAATTTAATTATTAATTTTTATGAAAGGGCCAGACATGCAATTTTTTTATATAATTAAAAGGACTAAAAAGGATTAAATTGAATAGTTTAACATCTAATAGGTGCTATAATTTTTCCTTTTAGGTTAAATATACATTTTGGTACCTGAATTTGACTTCATAATTCAAATAAGCTATTTATCATAAGCACTAATTTGGACAAAAAAGCCAAGTTCATAAATCAAATTGAATCAAGAAGTCAAGTTCAGGTATCTAATTGAACCAAAATAAACTTTTGGTGTCAAATTAAACCTTAAAACCAAAATCAAGTACCTAATTGAAATAAAAAAAATTAAATATCAATTTCAACCTCGAACCCAAGTACCAAAATGCATATTTAGGAATTACGTGTTGAAGCAAAGCTTGAAATAAACTTTGTTTGTTTGTTATTTTAGTAAGAGGTTTTTTGGTTATCAATTTTTAAGTTTTTAATCCATTCTTTAATTTTTCCGTTCAATCTATATAAAAATTTATTATCAAATTACCATGTTCGGTTCAACTAATGTTTTTTGAATCAGACTAGATTAATAAATGGGAATATTAGTCGGGAGAAAACCATTACAACAGTTAAATCGGAAAAATTTTATAATGTGATAATATAATATAATATAATATAATATAATATAATATAATATAATTCTGAACAATTGAAAATAAATGCTTGTCAATTGAGTTTTGGTTCAGTTGGTATCGGCATTATTGTTAGTGCAAGAAA
The DNA here is from genome assembly GCF_025698485.1 of Gossypium arboreum. NCBI lineage: Eukaryota > Viridiplantae > Streptophyta > Magnoliopsida > Malvales > Malvaceae > Gossypium > Gossypium arboreum. Next base: position 504,510 of record NC_069070.1, on the reverse strand, counting down.
ACGTGGGTTTGAGTACAATGAAGTGCATTATCTTTTTAGATAGTTTTAAGCATTGTATAAAAAAAATTAAAAATTGTGCTACTACACTCAAATGAAAGGAAGTAAATAAAAAAAAAATGACACCCCACTTAGCACAATACCAAAAATTCTCCCTCGTATCATAGAGACAACTACATATGTTTTTGGTTTTAAATAAAATCTAATTTATATTTAAAAAGATGTTTTTTTTTTGGCATTTTTATTAGTGTTTCACCATTTATGTTTAGGATTATTGGTTGTCCCTTTTAACAATGTCGTTTTCAATATTAAAATTTGCATTTTTTACTTAATAGTGCAATGTGCCTTATTAGTGTACCAAACACTTGTTGGTATTTATATATATTTTTAAAAAATATGATTGTTTCTTCATCATTTCATATTAAAAGTTGAAATTGTAATTGTTCAAAATTTTGGATGATTTATTCAAATTCAAGTCTGAACCAATTCTATTTGATTATAAAAAAGTAATGATTATAACCCGTCCAATCTGAACTTAAAAATGATTAAAATAAAAAATAATCTAAACTCAAAATGATCTACACAACAAACATCTAAACTCAGAATGACCCAACTTGAAAACTAGAATAACAAATCGGATAAACTGAACTTGAAATTGTCTAAATAGAAACAAAGCAAGCATTAAATTGAGTAAACTCAAAATGATTTAAATTCAAAAGGGTTTAACATATTATTTACTACTTAAGTTTGGCTTCAATGTTCAATTTGATAGCTAAGTTTCTTTTTTCCAATTTGGCAGTTACGTTTTGCTTCAATGTCCACTTTGCTAGCTGATTTTTTTTTTATTTGATACCCGAATTTCTTGGGGTTTCAATTAAGTACCAAATTCAAGTACCAAATAATATATTAATCCAACCCTAAAAAAATTAATAAATTTAAAACCTAAATTAACCCGAACAAAAAATAATCCAATCTAAAATTAATTTTATCCAAACTCTTCATGTTATATAAAATTGGAAACATTCATACATGTGGGTATCAGGCTTGTAAAAATGGTCTACATCCTTCTTTAGCAAAGAAAAATTATTGCATGGTCAAAAACAGTGAACCCAAAATGGCCCAAACCAAAAATGGTACCCAAAACATCACACTACCACCGACAGAAAATGCATATGAAATGGTGACAAAACAAAATTGAAGTAAAATTTTCATGTTCAATGTTCACACAATCTCAAACACTAAGAATTAATGTCTGAAAGTGAACAACATGGTACCAAAACCCAGATCTTCATCTAGGTTCTAATCTATGTAACAACATATATATATATATAATGTATACATGGATGACATACACTACAACATTGAACATCAAAAATAAGGCCTATTTGAGCTTATTACACTACTAAGAGAAGAGACTAGTGGGATGATTGTCTATCTTGGATCTCCAACTTTGGATGTTAGAGCGAACCTAAGTTGTTCTTGGTTGTAAAATCGGTTCCCCATCTTCACATTAACCTGTTGTATCATCAAGTCGTTAACGACGGAAACGCTTGCGTGGTGTACGTCGAGGTCTAACTCTTGTAAGGCAGCCATTAACCGTGATGCTGGATGATTCTTTTTATTGGATTGGATTCGAATCATGGCGTCTAATCCGATAGTCTTAACGTCGATATCCAATTCTAGTAATTTGTGGGACGTGGTGAGGCCTCCTCGCTGACTTTCTTTCTTGGTTTCTTCTAATTGTTTATGCAGCTCTTCTTTCATTGAATCCACCTTCTGTAGCTTTATCTTTAGCTCGTTAATATACGAAATAGCATCCCCCAGAAGCGATGCTTTATCCATCTTCGATACGTTTGGTACCACTGCACGTAAGGCGTAAAACCTTTGGTTAAGCTTTTCTCTTCTTTGACGCTCTGCTTCTACGTGATTCAGAGGCTCTTCTCTTCCGTTAGCCGGTTTTCTCCCCCGTTTTCGTGGTCTCCTTTCGGGTTCCGCGGAAATAGTAACTCTTGCACTATCTGCTTCTTTAATAACCGAAACTTCGAGATCGGAATGATCTGAATCTCCACCACCACCCGATTTCATCACATCGGAAGTAAAAGAAAGCATCCCCTCTTCATTACTCGGCGATCTCTTCTTCCGAGAAATCAAATTACCGTTCCCGATTCCTTTACTTTCGCCGAAATTCAATATTTCCCCGGATTCCGGTTTCAACAAATGGGAAAATGTATTTCCGTAATTGTAGAAATTCAAGCCGCCATGAATGGAACTCGGATTCTCAGTTAAACTACTAGAACTAGGATTTTGATTATTAATGTTATTTGGATCACTAATCCAAAACGATGATGGGTCGTCAGTGTTGTTGCTCATAGACCAAGTTTCAGCTTCAATTCCATTAAACAGCGCTCGAACCTTATTCACTAGATCGGAGCTTTGGATAATGAATTCCGATGACCCTAATTCCACGACACCATTCGTCAACGGTATACAAACTATCGTTTGTATACCGAAAACCCGTCCTTGTTTCGCTCTTTCACACGTAGAATTGGCTAAGCGGTCCGATCCGGCGATCCATACTGGACATGAATTGAAAAAAGCTTGTCCCGGAAGTCCGTTGCCGTTAACGAAAGATTGGGTCATGGAAACTAAAAAGAACCATTCGGTGTCGGTGACTTCTTCATCGACGGCGTCGTCAGTGGTGGCGGTTGAACCGGAAATCAAAGAGTTGAGTTCTCTGAGAACCTTTTTACGATGCTGTTGCTCGGCGATTGTAGATAAAGAAGCTTTTGACTTTGCTTTCTCTTTATCTTCATCCCCTTTGTAATACCCGTCTCCCCAGCCGAGCACGGCGGCGCCGGCGTAATCGTATGAGGATTGCCAAAAAATAGCGTAAGTCCAACAATTACGAACACCTTCGAGAAGAGCTTGGAGACGTTGTTGGAGAGAGTCTTGGTTGAGAGGAACGGACGGCTGAGATTGCTGCGGCGGAGGAGGAGGTGGTGGTGGCGGCCATAAAGCAGATATGTCCGAGCTCATAAAAGATTCCATAACCGACGTGTTATCGTCCGACCAAAGATTCATCGCCTGCACTATCACTATATAAGATTTTTGTTAAAAAAAATTGTGGGCTTGAAGATGAAGAAGAAGAACAGGAAATACAAAAAGTGGGAAATGGAAATTATTTGGGTTCCATTTGAGGGATTTATTTGATTTGATTTTCTTTTCAGTGATCAGTGGTGATAGATGAAATAGAAATAAAAAAGTGACTATTAAAGAAGAAAGTGAAAAATAAGGGTCAAATTTCGATTATAGTCCCTCAATCTTTTTTTAAAACAATTTTAAACTCTCTACCAACATTAACATTTATTACTGGTTGAACATGATTGATTTGATTTTCACGTAATCTTAATTATATGATCAAATAAAAATAACAATAAATCAGCTTCATCAGTTAAATGATAGCAACTGAAGTAAAGAGTTACCATCTCAAATTTTACTATAATAGCGGACTAAAATCAAAATTAAACAATAAATACGGTTTTCCAAAAATTATGTCATCATTTTGACCGCAACAACTAATGATTTTATCAATTTAAACATACTAATATCGTTATAATAGTAGATAGACTAAATTATATTAAGAGTGTGTTTCTTTCTACGGAATATAAAATTATTTTTGATAATAAAATTATCGAAATATTTCTAGATATGTTAAATTATCTTGTTTGATTATTTTTATTATCTAATTAACAAAATATAATATTACTTCTCATATAATTTGCTTAGTAGTATCTTCTTGTACTAATAAATAAATGCATTTCTCTATTAAATTATTTTATTTCTATTTTTTAATAAACAAACTGAAATCCAACAAATGCAATAAATAGTTAGGGAAAAGAAAGAAGAAAACTACATTCTTTTTACTAAACAAATATAATATAATAGATTAAATATTAGTTTCACTCAACTACTAGCAATAGAGTTGAAAATCTACTTGAAATATTACCAAACAAGGATTTAATTCGTTAATTATTATTTCATTTCATTTTAAGTAAAATAAATTAAAATTACTAAAATAAAAATAAAATTATTTAGCCTTCCTTTTGGGTCTTATTGTTTAGCGAATTTGGAAGATTAAGAATTTATTTATATTCTAAGACATAATTTGGACGACTCATGAAATTGTCAAGGTTTCCTTTAATTGTGTTCTTTATGGGGATCAATGCATTAGCCATTTTTCTGGTTCTCATGAAACCTTGGATGGAACGTGGATGTATTTATTCACTGATGGTGCAGTGACAAGAGATAATGGGAATGCTCCAATTAGTGGTGTGTTGTGGGATCAGTATGAGAATTGGATCTTGGGGTTTAATCATTATTTGGGAAAATATACAAATTTTTAGGCTGAATTATGAGGTATTTTAGATAGTTTTGTTCTACTTGACAAAGGTATCAGAATGGCCATAATTCAGAAAGATAATTTGGAAGTGGTCAAAGAAAGTAATCTAGTTGCTGACTGTTTAGTTAAATTAAGTTTAGCCTAGAGGTTAAGCTTACAGGTTATTGATGTCCACCTAATGAAATTTTGGGGTTCCTTCAACAAGACAAAATTAACAATACTTTCGCTCAATTTAATTTGATGTAATTTTATCTTTTATTTATCACCAAGAAGATTGTAAAATATCCCGAACATGAGATTTCATTCTTTATTCTAAAATCTTGACACTAATAAAAATATATATTAATTTTTGCTCCAAAATTTTCAACAAAATACAAAAGAAGTGACAATTAAAAACGATATATATTCTTTTATATTTTTTTTGTTAAAATATTCCATCCAATACTATATAAATCAATCATTCATAAATCAATTTTTCAAAAACAATGGGCCAAGATTTTTTTTAAATTTTGACAAATTGACAATTTCCTTATTTTGCAGCTCAAATATTTGGACATCTTATCTTTTACTTAAAATGAAAACATTTTGGTACATTTTAAATTGAAAATTAAAAAATATTAAATCAAATTTTAAATAAAGTAGTGATCCCACTTCTTAATTTAAAAAATTAATAAATAAATTTAATTATTAAAAATAAAAAAATAAAATGTTTTACAACTTATCCACAAATTATGTTTTAGTGAATTATAAAAATATAATAAAATTTTAATACCGAATATAATTATTTAACTCCAACTCAAATCATACTTGAAATGATGAATAACCTAACCATTACGCACTCACATCGATTCTACCCACAGATTTTATTTTTAATTATAAATAAAATATTAGCACGTTTGCTTTATTCTTTCTTAGTGGAATTTGATTTTATTATTTTATTAAATCATTTTTTTTATCATTGGACACGTTTTGTAAAACCACTTTTTCATGTGAAAAATACCATCATCAATCTTATCTAATCAATATTTACATGGACTTTTATTATTATATTTATTATTATTTTCTTTGCCTTTTGATTAATTATTAAAGCTTAGCTAAACTTTATAGTATTGTTTCCAATTACATCCTTCAAGTCCCAATTTGCATTATTGTAAAAATCTAAACTCCATCAAATATAAACAATAGTGAGTCAATGGGTTAAACTTAGTTTAGCATTAATTCTTATAAGTGCTTTTGGACTAAAATATATTTTTGAGTAAAAACTAAAATTTTTTGTTTCTACTTTTGGCTAAAAAAATACTTTCATAGAACTTTTCTTTTATCTGAAAAGCACTTTTAAAAAGCTTAAAATCATCTTGTTTAACAATATTTTTTTTTAAAGGTAATTCTTAGAAGCAATGCTAAACTGGCATTTAGTATCTTTAATTTATTGTGTTCAAGTCAGACCAAGCTCGGATTAGATTTAAGGGCAAGAATAGAGGAGATGGCAAGTGCTCAAGCCTTGCTAAATTTTGTTAAATTTTATTTTAGCCCTCATGTTAATTATCTAAAAATATGATAATATATATTTAGCTTCGTATAGATTTTTTTCATATAATTTGACATCTTTTATAGAATTTGTAATTCTGCATGATAAATTTGGTAACATTGTTACTTTAAATCTCACTAATTTTATGGGTATAATATCTCAATTATACTTTAATTAATTAAATAGATATATTTATATTACAATAATGTTAATATATGTCATTATATGTTAAAACTTAAATTATTAGCTAATTGAGTCTTAGTTCGATTAGCATAAGTATTGTTATTAATATAGGATGATGTGGGTTCGAGTGCGTTGAAACGTATTATCCTTTTATTTATGAGTTGGGGAGAGACTATGGTAATTCCGACATTGTGACAAAAAGAGCCGGATATGATCAAATTCCATAATGAAATTATTAAAAAAAATTTAATTATTATAAACCTAATATAAATTTTGAATTTAATTTTTAATGAATATAACCCTTTCTTAACATTTTTTCTTATATTTTAAATTTATATATATATCTTCTTTGACTATCCTATTTTTTACTTTGCCCGGTCCCATATATGGTATCAACACCATACACAATTACTTAAGCCTTATCCGAAAAAGAGGCCACAAATTTTATTTATTTTCGTTTATATTTATAAATGACTAAGTTAAACTCATTTAGACCTATCTATATTATTTTTAATTACTTAAATACCCTTTCAAAAAATCTTGAAATACATATCTACCTTTTAATTAATATATAGTAAATTATATTTTTATGTTTTATTAAACTTAAACATCAACATATTAACATATTGTTAATATTTATATTATAATATTATATATAATTTTACTTATAATTTTTAAAATAGAATAAATTGTAATAACATGTAAACAAAGGGACAATATCGTAAAATCAATTTACAGTTTCTAGTTATTGGTAATGAAAAGTCAAAGCCAATCATTCACTCTTTGACACTAAAATTGGAATATATGTAAACATATTTTCATGCATTATTAGTGTACAACTCCTTCACCTTACAGTTGAATAATAAAATAATAAAAGAATTATAAAAAATATTAATAATTTTATTTAAATATTAATTAATTATAATATTATAAATAAATAATAATAACTCTCGAATTTAGAGTTTAAAATTTAAGATTTTTTTGAAAAAAAAATCTAAAAATCACTACCTTAAATTAAATTGCATCCGAAATAACAATGTTATGAATATCGCTAGAATAATTCATGTTAAAGTTCAAATTATAATACTTTAAACTCCCTAAAAATAATAAAATTTTAATTTAATTTTTAAAATTATAAAAATATAAAATTATATTTTATTATCTTAAAATTATAATTTATTTTTATAAAAAATTAACTTCACCCGTGTGTGTATGTATATATAAATTGACAAAAGCATTTCACCCGTGTGTGTATGTGTATATAAATTGACAAAAGCATTGCAAGTTGCAAAGGTCTAATCACCTTTTTCACACGCCTAGAATTTAAAGTGTCCCAAAATTATATGATAATATCAAATCATACAAATTAAATTAAGGTTTTTTTTTGAATTTAGACAAAGTTAGATAACTATCGAGTGTTTGCTTGTGTCTAAAATTTTAGTTAAAATAAGACAATGGGGTAAATTGCAATAGTAATAATGATGGAGCCAAAAAATGCCAAGTTGTCAAATCCATCATTTTTTATCATCTATTTGTGCCACAAATATTTCATCTGTAATTATTAATAAATTTATGTTTTGATCACTTAATTTTAAAAATTATAAAATAGTTATTAAATTATTTAAAATTTTTAATTTAAATCACTAAATTATTAAAATTACTATTGTATGGTATTCTTTGTTTTCACTACCAATACCAATTGAAAACTCTCATTCTTCTTTTTCTTTTATAGACATTTTTTTTCATGAAATAACTTTAAATGTCACAAACCTACGAACCAAAATCCAAATTGTTTTCTTCTTTAGTCTTTGATACTTACCGTCAAATCAATTTTGATCTCAGCTATATTCTTCTACTCATTGACGAGTATTAATCCATCTACCAATCGATAATTTGTCACTTGGAACTCATTAGTGACTCAAATTTCATAATAATTGAGTCTTTATTGACTTTATATAAAGTATAAAATAATAAAAACACCCTCATCATAATGTAATTTTGTATATGAAAAGATATTTTAATAATTTTTAAATGATTTAATGTTCAATTAATTCGTGAGACTAACTCAACTAAAAGCATTAATTAATTGAGCATTAAGATCACTATAAAATCATGTTTTAATCTTTCAAAATTTATTATTGAATTCCACCCTCCTAAATTTTGTTTTGATTCGCCCCTCATCTTTGCCCTTAATTCAAAACTCATTGGTTTAATTTTATTTTTTTTTAAATGTTCTTTTCGATCCCCATCTCTTGATTTATAAAATGTTCACATAAATCAAAATGCTTTTCTTAATTATAAAAAAGAAAATTGAAGATAGATTGTGTGATGATTGATTAATTTGGAAGATGGTGTTTGATTAAACAAGTGCAATGATTATTATACTCTTAGTAATTAAAAAAGGACATAATAAAAAAACAATTATTATATAGTTAATTGTTGATTGAGACAACTTGTGGGTTGATTCAACCAAAGTATATATGGTGACATAACATAAAACAAAACATGGGTTCCTTCTCCATTAATTTTCCAGTTTTCCAATAGAATAAAATAAAATCCACAGTGAAGATTCATATGTATTAGAAAAGTTTCATAGATACGATGATAAAAATATAAACCTTCCTTTTAATTAATTTTCAATCAAATCAACCAACTAATCAAATGTACTTGATTAAAGTTGTCATAGGTAACTTTTTAAGGGGGTTGTATTATAGTGCAGAATGTGTTTTTTTTACATATTTTAAAATGAGTAAAATATATATATGTATATTAGAATAGTGGATAAAATAATAATTTTAAGCTATAATTAATGTTGTTGAAATCATATTGATTAGATTAAAAGATATTGAATTGGATTAAAAATCGATTGAATTGAGAAATTAAGTTTAGATTAAGAAAAGTATTAAGTTATAAAGTTTAATTATTAGTTTCTTATATTAGGAATCAAATTGAATAAAATATAAAATTTTCATGAAATTTCAGTAAGAATAGAAAATATGAGGTCCCTAATGAGTAATCGTGAAATTGGATTTCAATCCGAAACTTAGATCGAAAGTTATGTTTGTTTAGGGTTTAGGGACTAAATTAAATAAATTGTAAAATATGATTGATATTGTGATTGATTTCGATTTGAATGAAATTTGATAATATTTATACTCTTTATAATTTTATTTTGCTAACGTTGACACCGAATTATCGAGAGGGAAAGGAAAACCTAATGTCGTCAACGAATAGCTCAGAAATTCGGTTTGTATTTCTATGATTCGGAATCAATTTAATTACTACACATTCATATTATTTTGCATTATATAACATTGAGTTGAGTTGTTATTTGATTTTTAATTGAATTGCTTCGGTTGAGATTGATTATCGAGACAAGGACTAAATTGAATAGAATAAAAAAATTTGTATGATCTTATTGATATATGATAACTGGTATGAAATTGAGTTGAAACATACTGGATTATATGATGAATTGATGAATTAATGGTTAATTGGATATGATCAATTATGATTTGAACTATATATAATGAATCAGAAATTTGGTTACCCTGTTAATTGTTCTAGTCGAATCAGATATAGTTAGCATGCCATAGGGTCAGGATATTGATTGAAAACCATCATTGCTAGGCAACTTGAGGCGGTAGATTATACATGTAAAGTCATTGTTCCTGGGCAACCCCGGGTGACAGAATAACCAGAATGTGGAAACCATCGTTGTCGGGTAACCCAGGGTTGTAGTATGTACATGTATAAGATCATTGTCGCTGGGCAACTCGGGGTGGTGGATCTGCGTATCCGTTCTAAATCTGTGTCTGGTTAATAAGGTTATAAACATATGAATTGATTAAATGGTATGTGAAATGGTAAATAAAATTGAAATGCTTTATGTGACAAAATACAAAAAGAGTCGAAAACGAGCCCTGGGGGTCGAATGATATTGAAAGAGCCAATAGGCTCAAAATTAGTCGAAAAGAATGTACGAAATTGAATATGTGTATACAAAATATTAATGTTATGCTATTATTTAATGGGTTATTAAGAAATGAATGGTACCTTAATTGTTGAATTGCATGAACGTTATGCTTTGATACTTATGTGATGAATTGAAGTATAAAATGAATATAAGTAAGTTATGTAATAATGGTAGTTTTGACATGAATTGGTATAGGAATTGGTGTGTAAGATTGGTTATATGTATGACTATACGTAATGAAATAATTTTACTTGAATGGCATGATTAGGTTTTGAATGTAATATGTGCATATGCATAAACTTGTGTTATTTGTCTTGAATCATGGAAATGCCATTGAGCGTATGTGCTCAGCATACGGTTTGTTTTTCTCCGTGTGCAAGTATTGTAAATTTCCGACAATTCGAGCAGTAAATCGAGCATCCTAGAAGCAATCCTCGATTCAGCAAAACTTGTATAATTACGTTTTTGTTTTTAAGAGTGGCATGTACCTAACTAGGGTTGATTTTGGTATAATAATATGTTTTGGTGAACTTTTGAACTAGAATGTTGATATATATAGAATTGGACATATGAATGTAACAGATAATTGAGCTTAATGTGTGGTTGAAATGTATAATGTTGTTATGTTCATAGCTTAAATGGTTAAGCATATAGTTTAAAGGTTTGGTTATTTTGAACTAGGCAATGTGGCATTGGTATACCATTGATCAAGGTGTTTTGTTCATGTTTGATTCATAATGATTGCATGTTTTGGCTGAAAATATGGTATGAAAGTGTATATTAGTTGATTGGAAATTGCAGGTTGAAGTTTCATTTAGAAATTCGTAGAAACAGTCTGTCACATCGACTTCGAATGATGGTTATCGCGAGGAGACCAAGTTGCCATGCCACGATGTGATATCAAGTTTTGATTATTGTAGCGAGGCCTACTCAGTATGTTGTGTCACAACGAGGAACCACCTGACATCACGACGTCAACTCGATATTTTGAAATTTTACAATTTGGTCCTATTTCGGCCTCAAGTTAGCTTTAGAGCTTTCATAAGCTTTATTAGACCTGGAAACGATTGTATATTGTATGTATGTTTTGGTTGAAATTAATCTTTTAATAGTATAAGTCGAATGTAGTTGCTTCGACAACAAATGTGACACCTTGTAACTCAGACCAAATGATTGGATCGAGTATTGAGGTGTTACAAAAAATGTGTGTTTTTTAAATAATTATAATTATTTATTTAATTTTAAGATTTTTAAAAAAAATTAAAATATTCACATCAATATGAGGTCATGTGATACACGACATGTCACTGTATAAATTTTTTTGTCAGTCACATTTGTACTTAACAATAGAAATGAATGGTAGCTTCCCATTTTTTGTTTTACGTTTTTGTCAGTCGTATCTATATTTCAATTATTTTCAATGAGATATCTCTGTTTCCCTTTTTCCATTTTGGCAGCTCTAATCGACATGGCGTTACCTTTTTCTAGTATTTTATTTTGCCATGTTTAAAAATACAATAATTAATGTGAAATTCATAAAAAATATTTTATAAAATTAGATTTTATTGGATCCACGATATGAGTGAAGAAAAATATTTTATATTAAAATACATATATATTTATAAAATTATTTCAACAAATGATTATAGGTGAAGTGATAATAGATTTCTATTTAAATTTATTAATTTTGTGTTGGATGCTTTAAATAATGTGTAAAGTTTTTCAATAATATTTTCTTCATCTGCTCCTCCTATCAAATGCTAAATTGTCATAGTTGACTTTTGGGATCAAATTTTAATGTTAAAAGTTTATCATGATAGAATAAGTAGTTAATATGTTATTAAAAGTTTTAGACTTATATACTAAAAAACATTACCTATAATGGTTTATTTAAACATATATATATATATATATATATATATATATATTTACTTATGTGTCTATCCAAATCAGCAATTAATTTTCATGTAATTTATTAATTTAAACTCCATCTCATAAAAAATGTCAAATAATTAAAGGTAAATGTTTTAATTAGTATAGATTAAAGAAAGGGGCTTATTTGGATTTAAAAATACTATAAGGACTTATTTAAATATGTCATTATAGTTTAAAAGCTTTTTTTAATATATAATTATTTTTATAAGTTAAGAGAATAAGAGATGTCTAGAAATCAAGCTTATGATCTAAAATAAACCCCGAGTTTAGTTTGACAATATAAGTGGATGCCTCCCATACTTTACAATGAATATTTATATTTAATGTATTGTCGATACATAAATTCAAAAGTTATTAGTGAATTATGTGGCGCTATATGTAAATAATTTAATTAATCATTAACATATTATTTATTTATATTTATTTTTAAGATTTTTAATAAGACGCCAACATATGATTTACTGTTGACATTTGATCAAGTATTATTATCATGTGTGCTCATTTTTATATCCGTAAATATAAAATACAAAAAAAAATGCATACTTGAGGACATAATATACCAAAATGAGGGATCCCAATTGATATTTGAGACAACTTGCTTATAAAATTTGTGAAATGTCACTATATATACAAGTAATGTGATAATGCACCCATGCTGATGAGTTATGAACATGATATATATTGAACACTGCCCCAATGGTCCAATATCACTTAGAAGAATGTGGAAGATAAACTAAAATTAAAATCCTACCACAAAATTCCCTATCTTAATTTGAGTTAAATTATTTGTGGAGTAAGGAAATGTATAATAAATGGTCCATTTTCAAATGGGGTAGACAATGATTGTGAAATTGGAGGTATTGTATGCTAGACAATTTTCAAGCTTTTGTTTGAATTTAAAAAAAAAAAAAACTACAAGGCCATAGAGGGCATGTAAATTGGTTTGATAGTCCAAATAGAATTCATGGTTTGAACTTTGAATCTATTTGATAGGGTTTGTTTTCAAAATAGACAAATAACTATTTGTCATTGTATCAATAGTTCAGTTAACTATTCGATAAACGATTTTAATATTATTTTTGTTATTTGTCTTTTGCTTTTAGAAGAATACCGATTAGACCGTTGTATTTGCGTGTAAATTTACAATTTTAGAAAGATAAAATTAAAATTTTATCATTTTTAAGGTAAAATTTAAGACCAAAATGTAATTGTATTATTATATTAACTTATAAATTTACAATTGTTAAAGAAGCCAAATTAAAATTTATCATTTTTAGGAAAAGCCAACAAAGGCATTGGCCCCATTGTTTAAATGAGCAAATTACTCTATAGCCCTTTTAAAAAATTAAAAGGTTCAATTTAGTTCCTTTAGCCTTTGATTAAATGAAAAAAATTGAAATTTAAGCCCTTTTGAATAATTAATAATTTAAAATAAGCTTTTTTTAAATACTAAATTTTTAGATTTGGTTTCCGAATTTTATAATCTTATTTCACCCAAAACAAAAATTTTGGCGTCGTCCCTAAACGTCAATGCCCTTACTTGCCTCTTACCCTTTAAGTATAATCACTGAAATAATTAATTAGATTTGACACTTCAAATTTTTATCATCTAATTATCACTAAAAGATGAACTCTCATGATTGGCTCGGTGGTCACGAGTTGTTTATTCATAGAACCCACCTAGATTTGAATTTTTAAGGGAATAAGTGATAGGATTTTATTTGACAACTCCCTTTAAATATAATGTGCGTATGATATGGGTATATCTTTACCGAGTCAAAAGAAAAAAAAATCACCAAATGATAAAGCTCATCATTTACTATATAGTCCACATGCATGGTTGTACTATACATTGACAATTAGGTAAAGTTTACTTAACCCTAAAGCCAATTATAGGAGGGAAAAGAAGTTGTGAAATACCAACACTAGCTTTATATAGTAGTAGTTCATTGTATGAAGAGTTTGACAGATCAAAATCATCTTTTTTAAGTTAATGGAAGTTGGGGAAAAGACCTTTCTTTTCTTCATCTTTACTTTAGATAGCCCATTTGATGTTACCATGTCACAATTTAGTATAAAAGTAAATTTTTTATGTGGCAAAAGAAAATACCATAGGTAGAAAAGGGTAAAAATTAAAGAGATAAGGGTTAAAAAAAAATAGTCAATAGCCAAATTGTGTGGGAGTTAGTGCTGACAACGAATAGTATAGCACGTGAATATTTGTTTAAATATGTGCATATCAAACACCCAAGCCTACCAACCATATAAACCATGGTTCATAATTTACTCTCTTTTCTTTTTTATCATATTTGTTGCTGACAACATGGATCAATTTTTTTATTGTGATTGTTCTCCGAAAGATAAAATACTAGTTATGAAATGTATTCTATTTTTCATGAGTAAAAATCTATTTTGGCCATAAGATTAAAAGATAAATAGTTGGAATTGTCATTTAATTTATTAATAAGTTAGATCTTTTAATTAAATGAATTGAGTTGATTTAGGGTTGAATTAATAGGGTTAAAAATAAAGTTTTAAGTTTTATAAATTATTTTGATTTAAGATATTTTAGATTTAGGTTATTCAGATTTGAGATTTAGGATTTTGGGATCAAGTTATTTTGTCAATTTAAATTTGGATTATTTTGAGTTATTTATTTAAATCATTTTAAGTCTGGGTTTATTTTGAGTTTAAATATATTTAAATTTTAAGTTAAATAAATTTAGATTAATTATTTTTATGATTAAATCGACTGATCAAGTTTGGATTCATGATGCACCATCACAATATCAAACACAATATATATGAGAAAATTATTTCATTTAAATTTTTATAATCCCTATAAGCAAAGTTAATTATAGTGGAATTGTGTAAATTAGTTTGGAAATAAACTATTGTAATTAAAAGATAAAATGAGGTATAATAAAAAAATTAAATGTTTTTAAAAATTAAAATAATAATAATATATATAATAAATGACTGATCTGTCAATGATAAATGCTCCTACTCATCAATGATTTGTTTATAGTCGGATAAAATTGGAGATTTAATTTTTATTTTTGATTTAAAAATTTTAGTCTAAATATTAAAATTATTAAGTATTTTTTGTCTAATTTTGTCAATTGATGTATTGATAAAGTTATCTTCGTACGACATATTATATAATTGGAAAAAATTAAATAGTTAAAGTAATAAATTTTAACAGAATCTATTAATGACAATAAATAATTGAATTAAGTATAAGGATTAAATCTTAAATTTTATCAAATTACATGAACTAATTACATATTTCAACCCTTTCATCAAGCCCTTTTTCTCATCGTTCTGGGGAAGGGTCAACATCTTTGCATCATCTCTTTCATCAAAACTTTAAGATAAGGGGTGGATAACATTTTTCCTTTTTCTACCCAACACCTCTCAACTCTATTGAATTTTATATTTAATGCTATGATATTTATAAATATAGGGTAAATTATATTAATAGTCATTCAATTATGATTTTTTTTATTTTTAGTCAATCAATTATAAAAATTATAAAATGATCATCTAACTATTAATTAATTATGTGTTTTTATTTTTATGTTAGATAATTAGTGATCAAAGAAGACAAAACAAAATAGTTGAGTAATTATTTTATAATTTATTATAGTTGAATCTTTCATTTTGGTCAAAACCAAAGTATCCTCCCTAAGTAACAATGAACAATCATGCCACACCTCATGATTTAATGTCAATATATTCGATTATTCATTGTTAATAAATAAATTTGTTGACTGATAATGTATCACATACAAGAACCCCCATGTACATATATTTGCATTCTGTAAACTTGTCGTTTGCTGCTCGTGTATGTCACAACCTTACAGTTGTTTGCTGCCCCACCCTTCTAATATGGAGCTATATGTACATGTGTGTTTTATGAGGTCACACAAGGTTTAGAAAACGAAATATTTGTCATTTGTTCCTGGCCTTTTCGAAAAGGTATCAATTTCGTCACCAACAAAAGGAAAACAAAATTCCATATTTTAAGGTCACCACTAGTGTTTTTAACATTAAATGTTGTTGATCATGCCATTGGCACAATGAAAAACACAGTGAAGGTTCTTGTACTCAAAAGTGGAATTGTAATTTGCTATCTTCACTGAAAAAAAAAGAAGATAAATTAGTTATTTTGTTGTAAATTGGTCATTTTATTAAAAATTTTATTTATTTCTACTGTTAAAAATTGGTCCCTATATATCAACATAAAATATACGTTACATGTTATGTGTAAGTATTTGGTTATTTTGTCAGTCACACTAGTTTTGAACAGTGAAAATGGATAAAATTTTTAAAATTTACTTTGACCTAATGTATAATGACAATTTTACCTATTTTTTGAGTAGAAGGTGTAAAATGTAACTTGACTCTTAGTATAAATGTTTCCATAATACTTTTACCGAAAAATATTTATTTGGGACTCAAATTTATTTACATGAAGTTCAAGATTTGGTTGCTATGTGTGTAATCCCTTTCTTCCTTTTCTTCAATAATGTAATTAGTAAAGGACTAAAAGCAAATTGGGTTGAAGATGATCAACGGCCTCCAAGATAGAAGATAAATTATAAAGGTGTCAGTTTTTGGGATGTTTTTCGATGATTAAGTTATATATAATTACTAAATATTAAATAAGCATTTACAAATACGGATGGATTTAAATAAAATTTGAAGACTATATTTCAAATTAAATTGAATTTAAACAACTATATATAATATTATACTATGCAAAATAAATCAAAAATTATTTTACAAGAGTCGAATTGAATTGTATATTTTAAAAGGATTAAATAAATATTTTATCATTTTTAAAGGTGAAAATATTATAAAAGAGTTAAGAGACCTCTACTAATCTCCTCCCTCGAATACTATACATAAAACAAATCTGAATTTAACTTAATCCAATTATCAACACCTCAATGTGAAACTCTAGAATTTTAAAAGTGTTATTATCCTTCATAATTAATCATGATAGTAATGTGAAATTAAAGCCCAACTATTTTCTCTTGTTATTCCCAAATGAGATTGTAATGATTTTTTTGACTTTTATATATCCAAATTCATTGTATCCCTTAATTAATGGCTTTAGGAGGCTCTCTTGTTTGATGATTCAAATCTCCCACATTCACACTTTTTACCCACAATTAATTATAAATTAATGCATTAGAATTTAATAACCTTTTTATTTGTTCAATATTGTTTTGTTTTATTTAAGATATTATTTGAATTTAGTAAGATAGATTGGAGAGAGAAAAAAAATTAAAGAAACAAAAAGAAAGACTTTGAAGAAGGTGAGTTGAGTCACATAGAGAGTTTTAAGTTTTTGTAAACAAATGTGAGTTTGGAAGGTCTTCAATTCTATTTTATTTTATTTTAATATTTTTATCAATCCATAAATAAGAGGATAATATGTTTTAGTATACTTGAATTCACGTTATCCTGCATTGGCAACAATACCCATGTCAAAACACTTGGTTTGAGATAATTTTCAATTTTTCGATTTCTCCTACTCAACCTTACTAACGACTAATTTATTGGTCCTATTGAGTTTAGGCAGAACACTTGGTTTTGAATTGATTTTCAATTTCTCAATTTTTTCTACTCAACCCTATGAATGACCAATTTGTTGATCCTATTGATTTTAGACAGAACACTTAATTTGAATTGATTTTCAATTTCTCAATTTTTCTTACTCAACCTTATAAATAACCAGCTTGTTTATCCTATTGATTTTAGGTAGCTACTTATCATCCCAAATGATTGTTGGGTCTACAATTGGCAGAGCCGAGTGCTTGAAGGCTTGAATTATATTTGGGTTATAGCCTCTTGGATTATAGGTTTGGTTATACTTTGGTATGACAAATACCCATAAGGATAATTAAAATAGGGAGACCAAGCTTTGCATAGTCATCTATTTTGGTCCAATTGTTTGCCAAAAGCCCACTTCAGTCCTTGTCTTGTATTGCTCTATTAATGCCTTTAGGTCTTCATATTATAATAGTTTCAGATTGGGGCCCTGGCAAACATTGTATGGACTCGAGAGTGAAGCTTGTTTGAAAAAATCTTTTATTATTGGTCAAGTTTTACTATTAGCCCTCGTGCTATGCATAAGTTCACGATTTAATTCTTAGACTCTAATTTAATTAATTTTAGTTTATGTACTTTTTGAAGTTTGAGATTTTAGTTTTGACTTGAACAGTATTTGTTGAATTCATTAATGTTGCATTTGGGAACATGAATTTAAGAATTTGGGTTTGAATTTTATCTACTATATGAATTGTAAGAATGAAATGCATATATTATGAATAAATTAGTTGTATTTTTATATAGTATATACATGAGACGTATAAGAAGTATTAATTTGTCAAATTTATAAATTCCTTATGAATTTCAAATTCATTACCAGATAGGAATTGAATAAACTCATGGATTTGAGAAATAATCATGAATATTACATTTACGTGTGTATTATCACTCAATTTACACTATTTTCGGAATCCAAATTCAGAACTTGAAATCTAACTCAAATGGCAGACATCAAATCCATTTCATGACCCACAAAAATGTCATATCATTTTAATCAAAGTTTGAAAAGTATATGGACTAAAAATGATCAAGTTGGAGAACAAAAATTAAATCCTTATGATACCATCTGAATTAGGATTGAAATTTCAAAGTTCATAAAGTACGGGGATTAAAATTGATAAAATTAGACTTTTATCATTTACTTTTTCAATAATTTATTAATAAGGTTAATTACACCAAATGTTCCTAAATTATGATCTAGATTTTAAATTAGTCCTTAAACTTTAAAACATTATAATTGAGTTCTCAAAATATGAATAACATACCAATTACATCCTCCTATCAACATGTGTCTACTTAAACATTAAATGCTAGTTAATATTAATTTGAACTTCTAGCTTAAAATTGTAAAGACAATATAAAGTATTTCACATATCCCTTTTTTGTTTTTTGTTTTTTTTTTCAAATACGATATCCGACGTAACGTATATCTTTAAAATTAATGTAAATTTCTTCGTTATTTTATTTAGCCATAAGTAAACATGAAATTTGTTTAGAATATTTTGTGAATCTAAGCTCTTGATAATCCTATTGGAGGAGGACACTCGAGGTATCCAATGATAAATATATTTTCTCTAACATATCCTCACCAATAATTTCTATTCACGTAATTTCGATTCAGAACAAATAAGGTTGGATTATATTCACTTACATTTCATTGTATTATAATACATACACGAATTGCATAAATAATATAAGGATGATTCATTTCATGATATCATATACTATATTAGATTATGACACATTCTTAATATAGGCTAAAATAATTATTTAATAAATTTATTAAAATTTAGGATTAATGGCATCAATGGCCATTATAAAATAAGATTTGTCCTATTTTTGGTCACTATAAATAAGGTAATTGTGCGAATTAGTCATTATTGTTAAAATTTTTATTTTTTTAATGGATTGTTGATGTGACACACAAGCCCATTGAATGACTGATATGTGACATTTTTATTGACTTTTGACTAAAGTTTAAGCGGAAAATGTTTTGGACTAATTATAGGGAGGTCCCTAAGCTTTAGTCAAAAGTCGACAGAAAAATGCCATGCGTCATTCACTTAATGTGCTAATGTGGCACATCAACAATCCGTTAAAAGAAAACAAAAATTTTAACGGTAATTACTAATTCGCATAATTATCTTATTTAGAGTGACTAAATTGAAAAAAAAAATTGGAGTGACCAAAATAGGACATACCCTATTTTAAAGTGATCATGGAGATAATTTGCCCTAAAATTATCATGAAAACCAAATTAGCTTTTGCTCAAATAATAAAATTGAGAGAGTAAAATATAAGGTTTCTTAGATATAAATCCATATGTTTTTTTAGATTTATTAAAATATAAAAAGACATAAATATCCTTAAAATAATATTTATTGATTTATAAAATGAAACGTAATTTTATTGAAATAATAAAATTGAGAGAGTAAACTTTAAGGTTTCGATTCAAATTCATATGTTTTTTTTCGATTTATCAAAATATAGAAAGGTATAAATACCCTCAAAATAATATTTATTGATTTATAAAACGAATATATTTTTGTTAAATTCACAAATGAATTGATACACGATTAATAGATAACACTAAATCAAAAGTATTATATATAGTATATTATAGATCTCGCATTTATTAATTTTTTAAAATATTTTTCATATTTATTTTATAATCTATATTCGAAATAGGTGATTATCCTTTGTAATGGCAGGTTTCAAAAGTAGGAAAATATGTTTTATGATATAAAGCTGTTATTTAGCATTGTATTCTCCTATGGTTGGTTTAATTAGTGGATGAATATTCGTTGAGCCATCAACAATAATTGAGGTGACTTAGTTAGTTACACCTTCTAATATCTAAGCCCATTAAAAAAATAGGTTAAATTACACTCATATTATTAAATTATCAGTAAGTTTACGTTTTAGTTATTTAACTTCAAAAAATTATAATATGGTCATTGAATTATTTGAAAGTTTTTATTTAAGTCATTGAACTATTCAAAAATTTTCATTTAAGTCACCAGGCTGTTAAGTTTTTTTTTTAAGACTAGCTAGCGATCTCTAAATAATGATTTGATAATCGGTAACCAATCAACTAGTAGAAAAACATATTTTAGATCCAAGTTGATTTGACGGTCAGTTTTTGAGATCAAAGAAAAAAATTGTTTAGATTTTAGTTCGCAGATTCGTGATATTTAAAATTATTTCATAAAAGAAATTGAGCTGTAAAAATAGAAGGGGATGAAAGCTTTTAATTCGAGTAAGTGGTGTGAAAGGATTAGGCCATACAATAACGATTTTAACATTCTAATGATTTAAGTGAAAACTTTCAAATAATTAAATGATAAATTTGTAACTTTTTTGAAGTTAAATGACCAAAATGTAAATATATTAATAGTTTAGTGACCTTGGATATAGTTTGCCCAAAAAACTCCTGCCCAACCACCGCCACCCACGGAGGAAAGGAGGAAGCTCTGCCATTTCAAGGTCATTTTCGTCCTTCCAAAAACCCTTAATTAATTAAAAAAAGGCCACAATCGTCATTACATAATCAAACCAAATCATTCCTCCCAAAAAAGGAAAAAAAAAAAAAACCCAAACCCAAATCCAATTGCAATTGCAATTGCAATTGATTTTGCTTTTTACACTTTTTTTTAATATATCTTTCAAATTCTAAAGCCAGAGGAGCTGTTCGATATTCGATCCCACCCCTCTTCAGTGCAAAAATCCTTCCTTTATATACATATAAATAATATTTTCGTTTTACATTTCAAAAAGAAAAAAATTGAAAGAAAAGAAAGAACCATCGATGGCGTCGTCGTCCGATAATCTGACCGACAAGAATGCCGTTTTCAGAAAGCTGAAAGCAAAATCAGAAAACAAGGTGTTTTTTAATTTTTTTTTTAAATTTTAAGTATGATTGTTCTATTGATTTATCGGTAGATCTGGTTCAGATCTGGAATTTCCGTTAGTTGATATTCGATTTGTTTAATTTTTTATATATTTTTTTGTTAGATGTGTTTCGATTGTAATGCGAAGAATCCAACATGGGCGTCAGTGACTTACGGGATCTTTCTTTGCATCGATTGCTCAGCCGTTCATCGGAGTCTCGGTGTACACATCAGCTTTGTCAGGTTTCATTATTTTTAATATCGTTTTGGATTTAGTTTTCGTGTTTTTTTTTTGGTTAATTAGTGATGCTTTTTAATTATTCGTGCAAAGGCTTTTTGTCTTGCTTTAGAACAACCGTTTTATAAGGGAATTTATGGATACAGCTGAGATGTCTAGTGTGGAAATTTGTAAATCGTAATCCGGTTTTGGGTCTCTTGAAATTCAATTGAAGGAATGAATGAAAGGAGGAAATTTGGTTTTTGGTATTCTACTTACGTGCTTCTGAATTATGTATTTTCATGTTCAGAGATGTTCCCACACTTCTTGTTTCTAGTCTTGGAGAGATTCCTGAACTGAAATGGTTTTTGGGGCTATTGTTTATGTATGATAGTATGCGGTTAAATTGACTTTTTTATTTATAATGCAAATGGGATAAGCTGTTCCTGTATCGGCTTTTGTTCTTCCTTTGATATAGTTTTAAAATTTACTTAGAAAGGCTCCTTTTTATTTTTCTCGAGTTTTTGATAGAATAAGCCCATTCTGTAGAGTGATTAATCTGGTATTAACCGAATCTGTTTGAGTCTTTTGTGGGTAAACAATGCAATATGCATATCACCTCCCTATATTGTACTTCTTTTTGTTTGTTTTGTCGGTGTGTTTAGCCAAATTTGAAGGAACAAAACCACACCACCTTCTTAGGCGTTGAGATTGTCCTTATTGGCCTAAAAAGCTAAGTTGTTTTGTTAGATGTGTTTTCCTCTTTGAAAAACATGTATATTTTATGCAGGTCTACAAATTTAGATTCTTGGTCTACTGAACAATTGAAAATGATGATCTATGGAGGTAACAACCGTGCACAGGTTTTCTTTAAGCAGCATGGATGGTCTGATGGGGGAAAAATTGAGGCCAAATATACTTCAAGAGCAGCTGATTTATATAGGCAAATATTATCAAAAGAAGTTGCTAAGAGTATGGCAGAGGAGACAGGTTTGCCTTCATCACCTGTTGCTTCCCAGTCACCCCAAGCACCCAATGGACCTCTTAATAGCAAGACTGATGAAACTCCTAAAGAAAGTTCTTTAGTTGGGCAAGAAAAAGTAGAACTTCCCGCTTCACCGAAAGCTTCTCATAAAGTTGTTACCAGCACTGTTAAGAAGCCTCTAGGTGCAAAAAGAACTGGAAAAACTGGAGGACTTGGTGCCAGAAAGCTTACTTCAAAGGTATTCCTTCCAGACCTTCTTGAGCAATACAATTACTGCAGAATGATCATAAGGATATCTTGATTAGAATATTTACATGTTTTTGGAGTTATTTTAAATGCCCTTCTTAATAACCTAGTTTTTTTACTGCAGCCAAGTGAAAATCTGTATGATCAAAAGCCTGAAGAACGAGTTGTTCCTGTTGCTTCCCCTACTAATAACACTGCACCTGTTAGCTCAACTTTTCCATCTCGTTTTGAGTATGTAGACAATGATCAATCTTCTGAGTCGAGTTCTGGTGGCCCACAAATTCTTAGCCATGTTGCTCCACCAAAGTCGTCAAGCTTCTTTGCAGAATTTGGCATGGACAGTGGTTTTCAGAAGAAATCAAGCTCAAATACCTCAAAAGTGCAAGTAAGTTATATGACCAAGAACTTAAATATACATTTTTTGTTGATAATTGGGGATAGGGGTAAGAATTCCGGGGAGTTGGCACTTGGTCAAGAGGTTGTTGGCAAAGAACTTAAATATTGTGTGTATAAATGGCTGATTAGTTTAATGGAATTGTCTCCTTTTGGTTTTAGAACATCTTACTCTTCTCTATGATTCCCCATATCACTCAAGGTCAATTGTAATACCTGTACTGCTAGAAACTTTCAACTTCTTAATGAGGATGTCTGGTTATGCTTTTAGCTAGCGGTACTTTTTTCCTTGAAAATCAAATTTCAGGACATAGCCTTCAATCTACTTGAATGTGTCACTTTGCCTTCCAAATCATAGAATTTGAAAAGGAAATGTTCCCATATTGGAGATATTCATGTAGTGTAATGTGTGAGAATTTGATGGATGAGAAGTGTTTTAACTTTTATAATATCCCCCCTGGGAGGGGTCAATCTTAGCCATTATTTCTGCTTGTATCTTATTTTGCCATTCAGGTTTGTTTCTTATTGCTTCGTTTTTGCTATCAGATTCAGGAAACTGATGAAGCTAGGAGAAAGTTCTCAAATGCAAAATCTATTTCATCAGCCCAATATTTTGGTGATAATACCAGAGCAGACAATGATGCTCAAGTTACTTTGCAGAAATTCTCAGTACGTGCTGTGTAGCTATTTATTTCTTGACAGATATAATTTAACTGTATCCTTATCTACCACCAACTTTTACTACCATTTTTTAACAGCCTCTTTTTCTTTCATATGTGCGCATAACCGGAAGTAATTTATCCATGAAATGTGGTTTTCTGAGACCTGATAGTCACCTGGTCTTTTACAGGGTTCAACAGCCATCTCCAGTGCTGATCTATTTGGTCATTCTGCCGATGGTTCTATTGATGTCGCTGCTAGCGATCTAATCAATCGACTCTCTTTCCAGGTATGCTTTTTAAATTGCATCTTTTATGCATTCCCCATATTTCTTTATCGAGTATAAGTTCATTTATATATTTATCATTATCGGTTTCAGGCCCAACAAGATATCTCAAACCTCAAGAACATAGCTGGTGAGACAGGAAAGAAACTTAGCTCATTGGCATCGACACTAATGTCGGATCTCCAGGACAGAATCCTTTAATGCAAGTGTTCTGACCTTTAAAAAAAACATGTTTTGTTATTTTACCAGCCTATATATGTTTTTGTACTGAATGTAAAGCTATTTTTATCATAAAATTCTTCTCAAATAATATCTTAAAAAAAAAAAAAAAACCTTAAATGTCATGGCAGGCTGGTTTTCTTTTCTTTGTTACCACTATTACCAAATGTGGTATTTTTATTGGACCCTTTCGTATAGAATTCGTATGTGTATCAACTGTAAACCAAAGCAAAGTTGTCATGTTGTGCGTGTATTAGGAAAAGGTATGTTGGAGTTGAACTACATTGCCTTTTGCCTGTTTTTAACTTTTCTCATATTGCTTTCTCTTTTTTTTTTCTTTTTTTTTTTACCTGTTTTACGTTCATTATTAGTATGATATGATATTATTGTTTAGTTAGTGAATAAATTGGGGATTGCCCTTTTTATTTATTTATATTTTAGGGTTTATAAATGGAGGATTAATTAACGGGTTGAACTTGAAACAGTAAATGTACTATGAACGCCCTTGTAATAACAAGAAGATTGTCTTTGTAGTTAGAATAAAAAGTTATTTTTTTGTTAAAATTGTTATTTAATTTTGTTGTTAAAATGTTTTTTTATTTCATCAATTATGTTTTTAATGGATGAAATTTTTAATAGAAAAGATTAATTTACTCTTTAATTTAATTAATAAAAATTAATTTTGTTGTTTCTTAAACAATTATAATTTTTTGACCACTATAAGATCTGTCAAATAAGGTATCAAATGTCAATTATGGCCACCTTTTTAAGAACGTGGAAGAAACTATAATGAGAATTGAAAGGGCATATTTTTCCATTGTGTTGTTTTCATTAATTTTTATCATTTTAACGTAAATAATTCTAATTTAATTAATAATCCAATATTAATCAATTAATTTTACCTGATTTTAATTAAGCTTTTAACTTATGTGTTGCAACAAAAACATGAACGCAATGGCGCTTAAGCATGTTGGTATCAAAAAAAAAAAAAAAAAACAGTTTGAATTTGTAATAACTTTAATCTGAAAAATACAAACCCCAAATAATCCAAAAATAACCCAAACCCGAAACTCGAATTCATCCGGCTATCATACTCAAACCTCAACCCTAAATCATTTTGTTGACATTCTTCTTTGATATAACAAAATAGAGACCAAATTATTCTATTGGCTACTAAATTCTCATACAACACTCTGTTTCCAATAAAAAACATGAAAAATATAAAAACCACTCAAAACAAAATGCTAATTCATGGCTTTTGATATAGCTTTGATACAACATCCAAACAAAAAAAATGTTGCAGACCCTTTTATCAGTTATCAATCAACTTGAATAAATAATGACCACAAACATTGATAAATCAAAATTCGGCATGGTTAATACTAGCACCGCAAAGACGAAAAACCCACCTCCATGGACCGACACGCTGAAATATCATCTGTGACAGCCGATCCATCTACTGTCTTCGTTTTCGTCTTATATTCTGAGAAGGAAAGTTTAGAGGGACGGGAAGGGTTGCGTATAATATGCTGTTCTGATGCACGAGTTTACACCCCAGGTTCAGAAAATGTTGTCTTAAATCTACTTTACTGATCCTTAGATCCTGTGCTATATCTGATGGATCGGTTCGGAATCCATCAACATGTAAAGCGAGCACCAAGACATAACTGATGAAGAGATTGATTTTTTCACTTGCTAGTATTTTAGACCCTGGATCAGTAAACAGGTTAAGGAACCTATGATGTATAATGCTTGGGATAATATGTTTCTTTCCGGATTTAACGTGTCCCATCGAGAATTGATCCCTGAACTTCATGAGATGAGTAATATACGAAAGTATGCACGAGAGTTTCCATTGTTGTGTCTCGTCCTGCAGTTAAAGGCAACGTAAGAATATATCAATGAAAAGTTTCGGTAAGTCTTTTCTCGTAGCATTACCTCAATTGCATCCAATTTTCGGATTCTGTTGCAAACAAAGTGCGGATAAGCATTGGTTTCTACTTTTTCGCCACCCTGCCAAAGCTTATAAATATCTCCAAGAAAATCCCAGTCGCCTTTGAGAATAATTTTGTCAAGCGGGTAAGCTTCTAGGGGCGTAGTAGCAGAAACATCGTGTGGAGGGATGTTACGAGCAATAAGGGAACTGGTGTTTGCCAATGCCTCCTTGTCAAAGGCAACTTCCTCGATCTTCTTGTCTAAAGATTTTTGTGATTCAGAATCAACTTCCTTCTTCAAATTGATGGCGTCCTTCCTCTGCATTATACAAGATGTTAGAACCTTGTAATAGTACTAAAAGTATCACTTGGTTGTACTCGTATTTACATAAAAAAAAAATTAGGTATTTCTATGTATAACTATGAATGTAACCAATTGCATTACCACTTAAGCCGATATCTCAAAAAGCCAATCAAATATATATGTGAATCTATAATTACACTTCCCAAGAAATATGAAAAGGCCAAACCTTCTTTCTCTCTCTCTTTGTTCCGTAAAGTGCAGTAAGCTCTCCCAGCTTGTCCATTCTATTGGCAGTAAGTTCACTCTTTGTGGAATTCGAAGCTTCTTCATTAGCAGTCTCGGCAGTTCTAACTCTCGGTTCCAATCTAAATATCTACAATTAAATCACGCAAAGCCAATTACATTAACTAAAAACCATAATAAACATCTTGTCCGATAGCAACATGATTTCCCTTACCACAAACATCTTCATTATATAACTTAAGGGCCAGTAGTTACACAAATAAGAGAATACACATATACACATACATCTCCATTATATAACTTAGGGCCAGTAGTTACACAAATAAGAGGATACATACACATACACATACACATACACATACACACACATACACATACCTCTCCATTATATAACTTAAGGCCAGTAGTTACACAAATAAGAGCATACACATACACATACACATACACATACACATACACATACACATACACATACATTATATAACTTAAGGCACAGTAGTTACACAAATAAGAGAATACACATACACATAGACATACATCTCCATTATATAACTTACAGCTAGTAGTTATACAAATGAGAAAATACACATACATACATATACATAGAAAAAATGTTACCTTATTAGTAGCAATAGGGATAATTTTGAGAGTCCCAGCCTCTTTATCAAGAACCCCAAGTGAGTACCTACAAACTTGTGCAGCAGCAGCCTCACCTGTAAAACTTGACCCAACAAAGTCCACATTTGACCCACCAGGGCTAACCACAACTTGAAGCCTATTACCCTTTCTTTGAGCCATGTTTCTATAAACCTTGACCTTCGGGACCTTGGGTGAGTTGTTCTGGTTATTGGGTTCTTCTTCATCTTGTCGTTGTTGAGTTTGAGGGTTGTAACCAGATGGGAAATAAGCAACTAAAGGTGGAATCTTGTTTGGTTGGTCTTGAAAAAGTTGGATTTTTACTTGCAAATTCTCATGTTTTGCCCCACCAGGATTTTGATTATCATCTCTGCTCCTCTTTTTGGATTTTTGTGTTCTTGATTTTGAAGCAGATGGCTGTTTATCCATGGTGATCGCCTAATAGGGAAAAAAAACCCCTTCCTTTGAAAGAAGAGAGAAGAGTCCGGCTATGGAAGTGTGGGGAGAAAATAATGGAAAAGGAGAGAGTATCAATCAAAGATAAAAATTGGGTATTTTGATCTTAGGGTTTATTAATTAGGGGTTGGATAATATTTTTGGGTTTGGAACAAGGAAAATATAGGCTTCAAGCCCAAACTTCATTTCACCTAACTCAGTTTTATGGGTCTTAAATTGTCCGACACCAACTATTCAAAATTTTTTAAAAAATTACTATTTAATTCGATTAAGTTATGTTATCTTTAAAATTTTGATTGATATGCCTACCCTTTTTTGTTGGGTTTATCTGTTTAGGATATTTGGGCTTGAATTTGGGTTTATCAATATAAGATAAAAAAATTTATTTGGGTGTTATTTTGGTTAAACTCGATTTTGATATTTTTTAATCAGTTCAATTAGTTTTAATTTTTGGTTCAATAATATTGTCTA
This sequence comes from Gossypium arboreum, assembly GCF_025698485.1. NCBI lineage: Eukaryota > Viridiplantae > Streptophyta > Magnoliopsida > Malvales > Malvaceae > Gossypium > Gossypium arboreum. Next base: position 475,930 of record NC_069070.1, on the reverse strand, counting down.
AATAAATTATTAAAAAAATTAATAAAACTAAAAATATTAAAAATCGATTCAACTAGTTCAATCGTTGATTCAACTGGTTTATACTAATTCTCAACTCATCCGATCTAAAATATTTATCCGAATCAATACCCCAATCGACACCTAATCAAATTTAAATAATATTGAAACGATTTTATAATAAAATATAAAAAAGAAATCTCACATTTTATAATAATTTTCTTTAACCGACAAAGCTGAAAAGGGAAACAAAAAAAATAACCCTAAAAAAAGAGAGGGTTTGACCAAAACTCAAAAGTCAAAACGATCTGTTCAGTTCTCTCTTTTTATTTACCTTCTACAGTAAGCAGTCTATTTTTTATACAGTCAATGGAGAAGAAAACCAAAGAAATGGCGGCTTAAAAAATTTCCCTCCCCCTTTCAAAATTGTTCTCCAAGAAAACCCCACTATTCTTCTTAATTATTCCAGCAAGATTGGGGATTCCAAAGTTCGTTTCTTTTGGAGATACATAATTCTTAATCTCCCCGAAACTCCTTTTTTTTCTGTCGAAACTCATTGCAAGCTTTTATCACCGTCTTTCTATGGAAACCCAAACGTATACTGATAAACCAAATGATCCTTCTCCCTCTCAAATCGATCAGGTTCCGTCTCTAGTGCCCGATTCTTTATCTGGGTCATCATCTTTTTCTCCAATGGTGGCTGTTAATGATTCCCTTGATCTTGCCACCATGTTAGAAAGCTTCCTCGAAGATGAAACGGCGGTGAATCCTGAAGGTCTGAACGTGCTTCCGTTAACGTATCAACAACCCCCTTCGTCTTCTTCTGATGAATACGAATTGTCTCAGATCCTAGCTTTACTCCCTTATGATTCTAAGCAACCCCATGATCCTTGGGTTCCTTCTAATGAAGGTTTTAGAATTGCAAATGAACCAACTGGAGTGGTATGTTTATATTATTCATGTGCGTATGTATATGTTGGTTGAATGGTGATTGAATAATTGAACATTTTGGATATTGGATTTTGTAGGGTGCAGGGCTGGAAAATTTGGGTAACACATGCTTTATCAATGCCGTGTTACAATGTTTTACTCATACTGTTCCTTTTGTTTTGGGTCTTCGGTCTTTAAATCATCATGAGAAGCCTTGTCAACGTAAGAACTCTTTCCTTTAAACTTTTGTATGTGTATGTGTATATTGGGAGTGAATCCAAAAAATTACTTTAGGGGCCAGAAATGAATAATAACTTTTTGGGGGGGTCAAAGTATAATTTTACCATTATACTAGCTTAAGATTTGACAAAACTTGAAGGGCCTCCGTAGCAAATTTACCATTTTTGGGGGGCCAAGGCCAGTGCCTGCCCCCCTGTCTTCGCCTTTGGTGTATATGTATATATATGTATATGTATGTGTATGTGTATGTGTATGTGTATGTCTATGTGTACAAGTACGTATATTGCAATGCAACATAAGTCTAATTATGTCATGGACATGAAGGATATGAGGGATAGATGATTCTTTTCGTAAATGTGTTATTGTTGGTGGTATGATTTGCAGCCAAGTGAATCCTATATGTATGTGTATGTATATATGTACGTATATTGCAATGCAACATAATTCTAACCATGTCATGGACATGAAGGATATGAGGGATAGATGATTCTTTTCCTAAATGTGCTATTGTTGATGGTATGATTTGCAGCCATGTGAATCCTATATGTATATGTGTATGTGTATGTGTATCCTTTCGGGGTTTCTAACTATTTAGTTTTGTTGGATTTGTCAGGGAATATTAATAGCTTTTGTTTACTTTGTGCTGTTCATGATCACATTGAGCTTTCATTGAATTCATCTGGAGGAGTTGTTTCACCATCTAAAATTTTTGACAATTTGAGCTGTATCCTTTTCTTTTTTATTGTTTTTATTTTGTCATTTGCTTATTAATTTCTGGTTGAATAGTTAATTATTGTTCCAAAATTGAATTTTGTAGTTAGGCTTAACTTTTGTAATTTGATGAAATTGCCATATTTGTTATCAATGTGCTATCGAAAAGAGTTCTTTCTTAATTGTAATTCTTGACACATGAAATCCAGATATCTCACCTAGTTTTGAGAGATATCAACAAGAGGATGCTCACGAGTTCCTTCAGTGCTTGTTAAATAGGCTGGAAGAATGTTGCTTGGACTTAAAGCTAAAGGATGATTGTTCGTCTTCTCCGGCTATTTGTTTAGTTAAGAAGGTTTTTGGTGGTCGACTTGTTAGCAAAGTAAGGAACAATGCCAAATTGATCTCGATTAGCCATTTCTAAGTAAGTGAGAAATGTAGTCTTTTATTGATTATACCTTTACTTTGATGGTTTCAGCTATGCTGTTGCAATTGTGGTCACATTTCTTACAGTTACGAGCCCTTGATTGATTTGAGTTTGGAGATCGAAGATGTTGACACCCTTCCGAGTGCTTTAGAGTCTTTCACCAAGGTGGAAAAGATAGATGATCTGGTTGCAAAGTTCAGGTGTGAGAATTGTGAAGACAAGGTGTCGGTTGAAAAACAACTTATGCTAGACCAGGCTCCTTCTGTTGCAGCATTCCACTTGAAGAGATTTAAGACTAAAGCAACCTACGTCAAGAAGATCGACAAGCACATTGTTTTCCCGTTAGAGTTGGATTTGCAGCCTTACACTAGTGTCAATCAGACAAGTAATAATGTGAGTAGCACCATTTGCTTTGGGGTCGGCTTTATATGGTCTATTTGGATTAATTATACCACTTTTTTAGTGTTCAAAACTGCTAAACTCATATTGTTTGTGCTCGTTTTGTAATAGGAGGAACTGAAGTATCAGTTATATGCAGTTGTGAAGCACTCTGGATACAACCCTACTTCTGGACATTACGTTTGTTACATTCGGTCCTCTCCAGATACGTGGCATAATTTGAATGATTCAATCGTAAGAACTCAAACAAATTTGTTCCAACTAGTCTCGATATATGTTTCTTGATTAGAATTTTCGTGCTTATTAAGGTAAAGGGGGGTTCAATCACCCCAATGTTTTAAAACTTTGCTTGTGCTGCAAGCATATTGAATGTAATATTAACTGAAATTATAAACTTTGAAGGATCTTATTTATGTGATTATGTAGTGATGTTTTGATGAAACTTGAATGAATGGTGTATAATGGCGCCACGTTTTATCTTTTGCAGGTTACTAGTGTTGAGGAAGGAGAAGTGCTTTCTCAAGAAGCCTACATTTTGTTCTATGTTAGGGAGGGTATACCTTGGTTATCAACTGCAATAGAAGTACAAAAGCCTTGTACGGACCTTGGTACTTCTGATCCTTCACCAAAATCTGTTCTTGATAATATTGTATGCGTCTCCGATCTCCAACCGGTAAATAATACCGATACCAATGGCTATGAATCTAAAGTTGTTGCTGATGAAACTTCAATTCAGTTCTCTTGTGAAACACAATTGATGCTTGAGCTTGATGAACCATGTGTTGTTACCAAGGGGATTTCCGGACCCCGTAGTGAATCCAAGCCAAAGTCTATTGATTTGAGCGATGATAGTCCGATGAGTATATCTACTGCATCCAATCTCGGGGAAAACAACAGCAATCAGAGTACTTTCCCTCGAATGCCATTCAGATCTCAATTACCAGGTAAGTGTCAAAGGGACTCTTCAGGTAAAAGAATGGGATTCATATTAAGTTTTTGTTACGTAATACGCTTTTTCCTAGGATAACACGAGCGATGAGATGGTTTACTCTTTCAGTACACACTCAACGTTTCCGTTCGAAAGAGAAGAAGTGTGCCATTAATCGAAGAAGAGCAGTCAATAGGCCTAGGGTGCTTCATAGAAGAAGTGAAGCAATGAGACATGTTAAAAGAATGTTGAGTCAACGAGGTATGAAATCCATGGCTCTGTTGGCTTTACAACCTGTTGGTAAAATGAAGAGAAGAAGATGATCATCTACTCAGAAAAGGGTCACCCTTTGTCAGTATGCATGGCCATAATCAATCTCAAAGGTAAAAACATGGAGTATATGAAGTCCATTATATCTTTTATGCTCATTTTGGTTGTATGATATGGCATAAAGGGTTCCATTTTTTTAGGAGACAATGATGGCTAAAGGGGTTGATCTTTTTTTTTTTTTTTTAGTAAGGGAAAAATGTAAAGTTTGGGATTTTGTTTTGAGGAAGTAAATATTTCAAGACTTTTATATGGTATAAATTCTTTTTAGTAAGAAGTTAAAAATTAAAATAATATTTTGGTTACTTATTTTATTTTTATTTGATTTTATTTTATGTGAATTTTGCTTTGCTTTGCTTTTAGGTCCTCTTTTTCATTCAAATTGGCTACTTAACTATATTATTTTTGTTGAAAATCTGTTAACATATATAAACAAGCTATTGAATTAAAAGAACTCTTAAGCTAATGATCTTTGGTCAATTAAGCTATTATTATAACTAATTAAACTCAAATATTATTTTCATTCATGAAAATAATTGAGTTTAACTCAAAAGGCTAAACTACACCCAAGGTTGTTTTGTGGTCATTTAATTTAAAAAGTTACAAATTAGTCATTTAACTATGTGAAAGTTATCGTTCAAGTCATTGGGTTGTTAAGTTGCTAACGAATGTTTGATTGTCATTAACTCACTATTGTTTGATTGTCATTAACTCACTATTATTAAGTTTTGCATTTTGGTCACTTAAAAAAAAGTTACAAATTGCTCATTGAATTATTCAAAAGTTTTAAGGTATCCGAGACCTCTTTTACAGTCGTAATCTAGTAATCTTTCAATTTCCTTGGCAAAGAAATATACTAAAGCAGAGTTTTTTTTTCCTTCCTCTTTCAACTTTATGATTTTTTTTTTCTTGAAATGTCCTGATATTCTGATGATTTAAATGCAAAGTCATAATAGAGAGGTTTTCGAGTCTCCCTTCATTGCCTTCAAATGACCGCCTAATTTCGATATGTTTCTCTTCTTAGTGAGACTTTCTCCTTAATTTTTTGGATTGAGTCTTTGTTGCTTTGAATTATCCGACTAATTCCTGATTGAATTTGGTTCATTTGAGTCTCCTATTTTTGATATTATGATTCTCTTTTATTTGATTTTATTTTGCCCCTCTACTTCTATTGGTCTTGTTTAGGGTATGTTGAAATAAGAGACTTTCTTTCTTTCTTGTTATTCGTTTTATTTGTATTTTTGTTTGCTTTAATTGTGGTTGTGGTGATATTTAGTTGCTGGTTGGGGGTAAATGTGTGTGAATAGCTTGATTGTAAATTTTTCTTGAGTTATGGTTTTGGCCGAAGGGAAAAGGGTGAGTGGGTTAATAATGAAGGGTTGTTGAGTTGGTTAGATTAGAGATGATGCATGAGGTTTAGAGTGGCTTTGCTTGGATTTTAGACTTAAATTATTGTTGATATTATTTGAATTATTGGGTTATGGAATAATGGTGTAAAGATTGATCGACTAAAACCTAAACTTGTAAACTTACTAATAGTTTAATGATAAATTTGTAATTTTTAAAATTGAGTGATCAAATTATAAATTACTAATAATTAGGTGATAGATTATAAATTTACATGTCCCTACATATTATGTCTATTAGTAACTTAACATACCAATAAGCAATATGTTCAATGATTAATTTATAACTTTTAAAATTAAATAGAGTATAAATAGTTTGCCGTGAAAATATATTTTAAAAATTCAAATATTCAGTTTAGAAGCAATGTTTTTGTGATACTAAATTTTCTATGTTCATTTATGGTAAAGAATACTTTTTTTATTTGATTTAGTTTCATGGATAATTTTTAGTATATTAGTAGATAAGTTTTTAAATTTTATAAGTGAATTATCATGTATAATTTATTTACTTTTCTTAAATAAAATAAACAAAAATTTTAAAATTAGATCGATAGTTGAACTCGTTAGAGTACTATTCTAGATCTGATTAATTTTTAATTTAATTAAATAAATTATTTAAAAATGATAAAAATTAAAAATAAAAAAAATAAAAAAAATCGATTCAACCACTAATTTTACCGACATTTAATCTCGATTTAATTGTTTCATACCTGTTTGTAGATTAATTAACTCAACTTTTTATTTTGCATCAGAACTAATTCCGGATCCAATTAATCCATCTTTGAGCAAATAAATAATTCTCAAAGTTTAGTTGGGGAGAATTCGATGTTTACATTCAGCAGAATAGTTTCCATTTTTGGTGTTCTTTTTTCAATTAAAACTCCTCCGAACGATGAAATCTAGAGACTGGATTCCAAAGCCTAAACACATTTTTCTCTATTGGTTAAAGTACTTGATAGGTCCTTGTATTATAGGGGCCAGATCAAATTAGTCCCTCTATTATTAATTTAATCTCTATATTATTAAAACAATCAAATAAGTCTAAATAGTAACAAAGTTAACACTTTCTATATAAAAAATGTGTTAAGAATTATTCTTTTAAATGACAATTCAATTCCAAACAAAATATTTTATTTACATAACAATAAAAACATTAGGGTAAACTACCCAGTTAGCCACTCTAAATAGAAGTCGTTCTTATTTTGGTCATCTCAATTTTTTTGTTAATTTGGTCACCTAAAATTTTTTATCAAATTAATCACTCCACCATTAAATGGTAACAGAATGCTGACTGTGCATTTCCACGTTAGTCACTCTAAATAGGGTTGTTCCTATTTTGATCACCCCGAAACAATATGTGAAAATGCATTGTCGTTACCATTTAATGGTGGAGTAACCAATTTGATCAATTTTTTTGGAGTGATCAAATTAACAAAAAAAAATAAAAAAATTGAGGTGACCGAAATAAAAACGAACGCTATTTAGAGTGATTAATGGGGTAGTTTACCCAAATTTTAAAAATATTAGCTCTGATAAATAATAAATGTTAATTCTACTCCAATTTAGTCTTATTTGATTTTTTTAATAGTACAAAGATTAAATTGATCCATTTAATAATAAAAAGATCAAGTTCGTTAGAGGGACTTTCCCATGTACATTCGCCTTTCTCTATTGCTCCAAAATATCATATTGGAATTTCCGTTGTAAAAACCCAACCTAGTGATCCTCAAATATACTATGCTGAAAGTCCTTGTCTTTGGTTCCATCAATTTTTTTTTTAAAAAATATCTTTTCATTACAAAAAATTAATGCCCAAAAATCACTATAAAAGGAAAACAAGGGCATGTCCAAAAATCCGTTTACATCTCCATCATTTTTTGCAAAAAATAAAAATAAAAATGGTTCTTCCTATCAAATTTAGTGGGAGACGTAAGTATTATCCATTTTTGCCAAGATTTAGTGGTAAAGGAAAAAAGAAAGAATCATTGGCAGTTGATCTTAGTTCACCGGGCTCTGTAAATGTACCTAAAAATGTTGTGATTGTCATGAATGGTCTTAAGGAATTCACAACCGAGCTGCTGGAGTGGGTGCTCGAGAATGTTAGTGCCTCGGGTCATATTGTCACGCTCGTCGGTTTCATGCCGTGGTTAAATATCCCTCGTAAGTTAGCAATTCTAATTCATTTTGATTTTCAAATCATTCAATTTCGTGTTCTGATCATTTTGGGTTTGTTGCAGTGTTTTCAAAGACATGGCAAGATGTATGGATGTTGGAGTTTGAGCATTTGTCTTTAATAAAAGAGAAAAATGAGTGGAAAAATGATGCCAAATATATAAAGTTGCAAGCAGTGATGGACCTTTGTAAAAGACATGGGGTATTGGATTTCATCTCTTTTGATTTTTAGGTTAAAATATGTGGTTAGTTTATGTAATTTGGTTAAATTTGAGATTTAGTCTCAGTTAAGGGTGAAGTTAAAATTTTTTCTAGGAGGTTGAAATTAAGTTTTCATTTTTATGAGAACTAAAATATAATTTTATCATTGTATTTATTTATATCTTTATGATTTTCAAAATGATTAAATTAAAATTCTAGCATTTTTGGGAGGGATAAACTATAATTTTATTATATATTAATTTGAGATTTTAATATTTTTGGGTGCCTAAGGAAGCAATTTCTCATTTTAAAATGGCCAAGGACTTGGCAACCCTCCTCCCTTCACCCCTGGTCCCTATATTTAAAAACTTAAAATTGAAGTCCTAATTTGAGAATCTTAGTCAAGCCAATAAAGTTGCAAATATATATATATATATATATTTACCAAAACTTGTCAACTTGGAATTTTGATTAAGTTATTATCATATGAAGTGGTATATGATTGATAGGAAACAAACATGATAAGTTGACAAATTTTGACAAAAAATACCAATAACGATAATGATTGGACTAGGAATCTTAAATTGGAAAAGTAGAAGGATTAAATTTTTAATTTTAAAGTACATGGACTAGATCTCAAATTCTATACAAGTATAAAGACTAACAAAATATTTTAACCTTGGTTTATAAGATTTACAAATAATAAATGCATTCAATATTTTATTTGATAGGTTACATTACAAAAGGAAATTGTAATGGGTTATCCATTGCCATCGCTTGTTGTCGAAAGAATCATTAACCTTCGAGCATCTTGGGTTGTTTTTGATTGGTGAGTTCGAATACGCATACAATGTTTGATTTATTTTCTTTTTGGTTATGTTATTTTTTGAGGTGGTGGATCATATTTAGAGATAATTTTCAAGATAAATGATTTGAATTTAAAAAATTAAGGTTTCGATAAAATAAACATGAGTTAAAAGGTGTTAGAAGGTATTAGAGCTTGTACTTTGAAATATTTTTCAATACTTATGTTTATAAAAAGTAGGTGAAAAACAAAGAGTTTAAAGAGTAAGAAAGAGGGTTGTATTTGGTCATTGGGCTATCAGGGGGTTATTCTGTGACAAGCAGCGCATAAACTGTTTATCAGTTGACTATCTAGCATTGTTGACGTGTCGGTCTGCTTAGTGATCATCTTGTTGGCAATGCAATTTTTAATTGTCCATGCCCCTTTTTTGATAAGATATTAGATCCTAAGTAGCTTACTTTAAATTTAGACTATTGTTTTTGTTTATATGCTGGTATAATAAGTAGAGATGAAATCGAGAATTTTTTGATAAAAGCAAAGACAATTAAAAAAAAAATTGAGTGATTAAAACTAAAATTTTAACTAACAATGATTTTTTCATTTAACAAAGAGATTAATTCCAACTATTGATATTTGGAAGAGACTAAAGTTTTTGATTTTGGAAATGCAGCGACCGAAATTTGAGAAAGAAGAGGGCATACTTTGCTAAAAAAATACCTTGCAACATGGTAATGATGAGCGAGGAAGGCGATATGGACATGATCAAAGGTCGTCCGATGATCGATAGCGGAGAGCACACTCCGAGTGAATCCCCAGCCTGGTTGGCTACTCCGGTGGTTATATTTTCGGAACCTTTGAAGCGAATTCTGGAAGACCAAGAATTCGAAAAAGACGACGACGATTAACTCCTTTTCTTTCAATCATCGATGATGGCGGACCGTAGAAAAAAACCACTAAAATTAGATCTCAGATAGTATGACTCCGAGTAGGATGTAAACATGCCAACTAGAGTTGTACGTAACCTCCCCCCCCCCCCCAAAAAAAAAAAATAGTTTACTTATTTCAACAATTTGTTTTGTAATAGATAAGTAAACCAGTAATAAGGCTCATTGTTCCGTTGACAATGTTGTGAGTTTGAGTTATTTGTATTCATGTTATTGTGTAATTATGGACTCTTGGATTTTTAACATATGTTTACATACAATATATATCACCTTATAATTTTCAAAAAATTTTGGAGATTTGATTAAAATTTTCAAAAATTTTAAGGGCGTAATGAAATTTTTCAAAAACTAGAGTTTAGTTAAGATTTTTAAAAACTTTGGAGGATCTAATTAAAATTTTAAAAACTTTGAAAAGGCTCAATTAGAATTTCTGAAAGTTTTGAGGGGTCTAATTGCATTTTTCAAAAAAAATTGAAGGGTATAACGAATTTTTTTTGGGCAAAGCCCTCTTCGGTTTGAATGATGTTCCCCGGCATAATTTGATCTATTTTATATTAACATTAATCAATTCAAATAGTTAACACCATTAATTACTTCATTAAAATATTGACATAAATTTTTTCTTAAATGTGATGAATTAAAAGTGTGTTTAAATTTATCCTTAATATTTTAATTGAAATAATTACTGATATTAACTATTTAGATTAACCAATAATATTATAAAAATAAAAGACTAAATTATGCTAAATTAAAGTACATGGACTAGATATATTGAGTAAGACCAAATTTGGTCTTCCAATTATTAGAAATTCTTTGAATTGCCTAAACACTATACAAAAATATTTAATGGCTATACCAACTCAACAATCCGTCATGAAGGATTTAATGAATAATGTTGAACATTTGAGTTTCAATATTTTTAGTTTGGATTATTTAAGTTTGCGAATCTAATGTTTTCGCTGAAGTAATATCATTTAATATTTAGATCATTTATGTTTTGAATATTTTCAGTTTGGTGTTGTGGATATTCATGATATTGACTTTTATGATAAAATTAAATTAGATCATATTCTAATTTAAATAAATTAAATGAATTTTAATTTTAAATCAAAATTGATGGATCGGATTGAATCTCATTATTTACATTTACAATAAATATTTTGTAATAATGTTTCTAGCCATCGCTTTTGCCTATCCTTACAACTGCCTTTTATCTTTCAAAATCCAAAATTTCCTAAAATTTTAGCAACAACATTATATAAAAATATTTTTCATATAAATTCCATCAATATATAGCTCCTTATTGCAATAAATTGTTCATATTTCATATAACCAGATAAGATACACATAATACATTTTGGGTTTTAGTTTCATTCACTTTCTTTTCCTCTCCTAAGATATTTTGGTAAAAATTCCCTCACGAAGACACAAATTAGTGTTTTCTTTGATTATTACTAATGTGTAAATGTTGATGTTATTACTGTGTTTGATGAACAGGAAGTGAGCAAATTACAGATAGAGTGAAGGCTGAAAAATTAGGTTGTAGAGTGAATTTGCAAAACATGCCTGATTGTTTGGTTTCATATTGCAATGAAAAATGTAGGCTATTACTAGGACTCCTACGTTGTCGTTGGGACATGTGAAAGGGGCTTTCGCCGTGCATGTATTGTTCTCTGTTATAAATAAATTTAGATTGATAAAATGCTTATGAACAAAGTGTTACATGTAAATCATTAGGAAACGATGGATTCATTCGAATATCATATGATACAACTTTTAAGACCATCCATTTCGATTCCAAAGTTTCTTGCCATATCTTTCAAGGTTTTGGTTTTTGTAACCAAATTACACTTATTTCTTTTAGTACTAGTAGTGACAATATTAATGCTCTTGGTGAATTGCAATGATGATAGAGTACTTTTAAGGATAATAGCCACCACCCTCACCACTTCCGGCTCCACCACCTTTTCCATATCCTTCTGCATGTGCACCTCCTACACCATATACACCGGCACCTCCACCACCAGAACCACCTCCACCACCACCACCATGACCGCCTGCACCACCAAAACCTCCTCCAGCTCCTTCTCCACTGCCATATCCACCTGCATGTGCCCCTCCACCACCATATCCTCCTGCACTTGCTCCTCCACCACCACTTCCACCACCACCTCCATGTCCACCGGCTCCTCCATACCCGCCAGCACCACCAGCTCCGCCTCCTTCACCACCTCCACCACCATATCCAGAAGCTCCACCACCATATCCACCAGCACTAGCTCCACCGCCACCACTACCACCACCACCTCCATGTCCACCGGCTCCTCCATACCCACCGGCACCACCAGCTCCGCCTCCTTCGCCACCTCCACCGCCATATCCAGAAGCTCCACCACCATATCCACCTGCATTAGCTCCGCCGCCACCACTACCACCACCACCTCCATGTCCAGCGGCTCCTCCATACCCACCGGCACCACCAGCTCCGCCTCCTTCGCCACCTCCACCGCCATATCCAGAAGCTCCACCACCATATCCACCTGCACTAGCTCCACCGCCACCACTACCACCACCACCTCCATGTCCACTTGCACCACCAGCTCCACCTCCTTCACCACCCCCACCGCCATATCCAGAAGCTCCACCACCATATCCACCTGCACTAGCTCCACCGCCACCACTACCACCACCACCTCCATGTCCACCGGCTCCTCCATACCCGCCGGCACCACCAGCTCCACCTCCTTCGCCACCTCCACCGCCATATCCAGAAGCTCCACCACCATATCCACCGGCACTAGCTCCGCCACCACCACTACCACTACCACCACCACCTCCAATTCCACCCGCTCCTCCATACCCGCCAGCACCACCAGCTCCGCCTCCTTCACCACCTCCACCACCATATCCAGAAGCTCCACCACCATATCCACCTGCACTAGCTTCACCACCACCATTGCCACCTCCTCCACCACCTCCATAACCAGCAGGACCGCCACCACCACCTTCTCCTTTACCACCACCACCTCCGTATCCAGCAGCTCCGGCTTCTCCTAGATTTGCATGTGCACCGCCACCTCCTGAACCTCCTCCACCTCCTCCTCCAAGGTCGCCATTACCATATACCCCAACATTGGCACCACCATGACCAATGCCCGAAAGGTGAGGAGTTACTTCATCAAGAGTGAGGAGATTTCTAGCTGCAGAACAAATACCTACACCTAATAGCACAAAGAAAACAACACCAAATATCTTCTTGATCCCCATGGGAACGTTTTAGTCCACCTTGGCTTACCATTCAAGTGAAGGTGGGTATATATAGGGATTGGCTTGGAGCCTAAAAGAGAAATACGCGTATGCTACATTGAGAGAGGTAGGACCTAGTTAGCACATGCAAAAGGTAATTTGTGGGGTGCCCCAACAAAGATTGTCAAGTCGGCAGTAAGACAAAAGTTTAAACTCACACCAGTAGACCCACTAGTGTGCATATGCTGGCACCCAAATCTATTTATTTATTTAAATTGAAACTTACTCCCTCGTTTTGTTTAAGTAATAATGCCTTCAAATTAGCATACTCTACTTTATCCTTCTAGTTTGATGGATATCCGAGTCAGACCAATGGTAAAGTTAGCAACTCAACAATTCGTTTACCATGATAATCTAGATCAACTTGACAATAGTATTGTTTATCTCACTTGGATTCTCTCGTTGGTATTGTTTCTTGCAAAGCATGTAAGAATAATTAACATTATTGCTTAAATCATTGAAAATGAAACAATAGATTCACTTGCCGGATAATTGGGGTTTAAATGGAACTTTTACAAGCATGAGAAAGCTAACTTTTGTTTCCAAAACATATATGTAATATAAATATCTATGGATTAAGATGTGACTATTTTAGTTTTATATTTAATATTTTAATTAAGTTGGTATCACTTATCAACAATGTTACCAAAAGTTCTTTATTTTAGAAAATAAGGTATTATTTGAGGATAATTTATCTTTTATATACAATCTAGAAAATATTTTCTCATAATGGGATTCAAACCCAAAACATTATAAATTTTTATTCTCAACTTTACCACCTCAACCAAAGCTATATTTAATTGTTATATATATTTTAACCGAGAAAGGATTATATGAAACATGGATATTACTCATTTCTAATAGTTTAATATCACATCAGTAATTTTATTCTGAATTTTAAGATTTTCATTTAGATTTGATTTTTTCGAATGAAAATATTGAAATTCGAAGATAAAAATACATATATGATATTAAGCTATTAAAAAGAAGATCTGATGATTTGACGTCCCTATTTCATACCATCCTTTGCCATATTCTAATTTTACTCTGAAATAATAATAAATGATCCATGAATTTACTAAAACAAACTCAAATCAATTATATAATTTTGAAATAAAAAAAACTCCAAAATTTTCCAACATGTAGTTAATATCTTTTGAATGATGCCTTTAGTTTCTAGAATGTAATGGAATAGGGGGCAAGCTGACTATGAGCACATTCCATAATTCGGCCAATCCTGTTTTTGAGTCTAATTTAGAAAAGCACCACTTCAGGGAAGCCAACCAATTATTTCAACAGTTGAAACTAAATTTGGTAAAAAATAACATAAACTTTTTCATACAATCTATAATTTGATATATGAATTTTAATTTAGTACAATTATATATATCAAATTTTAATTTGATACATGTACAAGATACTTTGATTTTGATTCAATTGTATATATTTAAAGAAATAAACACATAAATTTATTTATATATTAGATAATATAATTATTTATGTATACAATATGTAAATGTAAAATGATTGTATATTAATAACTGTATTAATAATTTATGAAAATTAAATTAAATAAAAATTCATATATAAAATTATATAAAATCAAAATTTATAAATAACATTCCATATCTAATAAAATTTTATGTATTATTTTAAAATTTATAAAAAATTTTATGTATTCCATGATCCGTGTGAAATTTGGTGCTCTCCAACCAAGCACTGAACAAAGAGGAATGCCACTTTAATTCTTAGGTATAGCCTTGTGGATACCTGATGGTATTATCCGCCATATTTTAAGCAAATCTTAGTTAGGATCCTAACTTAATAGCAAATATATATATATATATGCACATCAAAGACTACCCAATTTCATAACCATTTTTAAATTTCTTCCTCCTTAAACCTTAAATCTTAAAGTAAACAATTTAAAGATGATCTTATTCCATTCTTCATATCATCTTTGCCCTATTATATCAAAAATTGATGGCATTCTCCGAGGATTGTCTTAAGCAAAATTGGTATTTGGCCATTATTATCTATTTCTTTCCCACCTTCAAGTATGAAACATTTGATTCATTTCAAAGATGGTAGAAGATTTGTTATCTCCAATAAAATATAAACAATAACAATAGCGCATGCATGAGAGTAGTGGGAAATCACATGCAATAGAGCACCTCCAAATCCAATAATATTCTCATCCCTCCATTAGTGGGTCCACTCCATCTCACTTTGTTTGCCTATCTATCCCTTTTCTTTTTCTTTCTACACCACTTTCTTTGAGGTGTATCATTTGGGGTTTTCATTATTTAGTTTCATTATTCTTGGTCATTTAAATTACTTGGTCGAATAATTTCATATTTAGATAGTTATAATTTTAGGTTCATTTTTAGGTCAATTAAACAATTTAGTTGTGATTTTTGTGGTTGAAATAGGAAGAATTAGATTCATATTTCAGGTTAATTAATTTGAGTTTTATGATCCTGTCAATATTGAAAAGCCTTGTTTACATGATAATAAGAGTGTGTTTGGTTTAAGGAATGTAATATCGCTGAGGATGATGTGAGATTCTAATTTAAGATTTTTATGTTTGGATTTCAAACATTAACTTGAGTTGGTTATCTCACATTCCCAACAATGTCATATTTTGAAATATGGGGTAATTCCAAACTCAATGGTGGCAACTAAACACGAGGCTTGCGCTCGTTGCGAGACTTAACCCAACACCTTACGGCATGAGCTGACGATAGCCATGCACCACCTGTGTCCGTGTTTCCAAAGGCACCCCTCCCTTTCAAGAGGATTCGCGCCTTGTCAAGCCCTGGTAAGGTTCTTTACTTTGCATCGAATTAAACTACATGCTCCACGGCTTGTGCAGGCCCCCGTCAATTCTTTTGTGTTTCATTTTTGTGAACGTACTCCCCAGGTGAGATACTTAACGCGTTAGCTACAATACACAGGTCGATACGCATAGCGCCTAGTATCTATCGTTTACGGCTAGGACTACAGGGGTATCTAATCACATTCGCTCCCCTAGCTTTCATTTCTCAGTGTCAGTGTTGGCCCATCTCTATGCATTTCACTGCTTCACTGGAAATTCCCTCTGCCCCTACTGTACTCCAACTTGGTTTCTCTCATCCCTTTGATTAAAAGAAAACTCTTGTATTTCTTTGCTCCTCAATTCTAATTTATTTATTTGAGAAAGGATATATGAAATATTTCACTAGAAAAATGCTACTCAATTTTGGAAAGATGTGCAAGTTCTTCTATAGAATCATATGCACTAGAAGCAACATTGAGAGCCAAATTCTTTTCCTTCTTGAATCTATCTTTTGGGCTTTCTTTAAAGTTCAGCTTGAATGTCTGTAATGAGCCAACCAATTTATCTATTTTCATAATGTTGAAGTTTTTTTTGCTTCTTCTATAATAGTAACCATCAACCTTTTGTATCAATTTCACCAAAGACTATTATTTACTAAGAGCAAAAGCTTTGTTAGTGATTTCAAAAGGTCTTGAATATAAATGGGATATGGTTTTAAACCAGTTTGTGAGCATTGTAGTTTTGACTGTCTCATTCTAAAAGTATCTTCATGAGTTCTTTCGAGAATGTCTCATCCTTCTTTGGCAGAAACACATTTAGTATTTCACTTGAATTCTTTGCCTTTTTATACCATTAAATATAATATTAAGAGCTTTGGAATTGTAATTAGCAAACCTTTCTTCCTAGGCAGTCCAAGTTGTTTCTAGTTTTACTTCTCGAGTTCCGTCACTTTTCCTAGTGTAGGGCGACTCCCATCCAATCAAAGTAATCTTTCATATCCTTTTATTCATTGACTTGATGAATGATTTCATTCGGGGTTTCCAACAAGCACAGTTTGATCCATCAACTGGTGGTGGTCATACGGTTGAACCTTCCTCTTTCATGCAGTCCACGACTATGAACTAGACACTAGTGCCACTGAAGTATGTTAGGTGGTGAGTTTTGATACCAATTGAAAATAAAATACTAAATCTAGTAGGAAGGTGTGACAAGTGAAACGGAACACTTTTTATCACATAGTTTGATACACATAAGGATAGAAGGAGAAAACATAACACGAAGAGTTGTTAATGCAGTTTAGATACACTTTACCCAGAGGAAAATTCTACTATTAAATCTAATAGTATAAGTAATGATTTAATTCCAATTTATTTTAACCCTAGAATAATTGCATCCTCACTCAAATACACTTAATGTAAATTTTCTCACTCGTCATAGAAAATAAATCACATAAAAGTGAAAATATAAATCACTCGAATATTCCTCTCAACATGAACTGATATTGGAATTAGGTACTTAAAGGAATATATATATCTCATTAAGTAAGATGCCTAGCTGCCTATAAATAGGCTATAAGGTTTGATAAAGATGATCTCCATATATGCAAGGGATAAATGAAATAATTCTTCAATTGATAATTTTAACTGTTGATCTTCACCCTTTTATCTTCACTACAACATGAGCCAATCATTATTTTCAGTTTATCTCTTTGATATATGCATCATATTTTCAGTCAAAAAAGTCTTGGCCAGTAAGGACAATTCTTATTGAAATGTATTGCCTTGCATAGCTGAAAATCTTCTTGATTTATACTAATTCAAACAACAATGATTATCTTCTAATAAAATCAGATTGGTTTATGTAATCTTGCTCAAAGCTGCCAACAATTACACGCAACAATGCCCAGATTGCCTTCAAGGTGTGAAGAAAGATGTGCCAACATCTAAAACTCCACTACAAGACACACTGTAGGCTGTGCATTAACATGATATGATAACATCAACATGACTCCCATATAGGAATGCATCAAAATTTATATAAAATAAATCATAAATGAAAATTTAAGTTCATAATGATTTTTTGAAACAATAGAATTTCAAACTCACACATCTACATACATCTTTATTTAAATTACCACATAAGGATGACTTGTAAATTGATCTCACATTTTAAAGATATATGATCAACAACTTTGACCAATAGATCAAATGCTGGACTTCAAGTTCATAATGATTTAAATATAAAATAACACAAATATTATAAAGAAAAAGAAAAAAATGATTGTTATGTTCAAATCGTATAAGTGCATGAGGAGTGAAATTGTTTGGAATTGAAAATTTTATGATAATTCTATTATTATTATTATTATTATTATTATTATTATTATTATTATTATTATTATTATTTTGCAATTTTAGCCGATAAAATTGTAATAAGGATGAAAAATGGTGATTATTACATTTTGGTCTAATGTTCAAATAAATACTTATGTTTAAATTACGTGTCTAAAAGAAAAAGATAAATTTTAAAATTATATATGAAGTGCGCTTTTATACATGAACTTTGGTTTTGTGTAATTTTGTAAATGAAAATTTGATTTGATTCAGTTCTCACAAATTATTAATACAATTATTGATATAACATCATTTTATGTTTATATATTACATACACAAATAATTATATTTATCCAATATAAAAATAATTTGATGTAATTATTTCTATAAATGTGTATAATTGACTTAAAATAAAAGTTTCATATATACATTTAAACCACAATAAAAATTCATATGTATAATTGCACTATAAAAAAATTCATATATCAAATTACGTATTAAATCAAATTTAATGTATAACTTTAAAATTTATCCCTAAAAATAATCTTCTTAAATTCTAAATTAAATCGCTCAATCAAGATATTACAAATATCAGCATTTGCAAGAAATGCTAACATTCAACAAAATACAAACTTTCCCCCAACGCATACGACCCTAACTCAAGATCAAAAAAACAAACTCAAACAGGTAACAGCAAACAATAATCCACAAAAACCCCAAAAAACCCCGTTTGTTAAACAATCCTCAAAGTAGAACAAAAACCTACACAAAGCACCCCATAAAACCACATATCAGCTTGCAAAACACATATGTAGGAACACAATCACACCAAAAAATCACCACCATGCCTTAAACAGTTGCGCGGAAGCGTGTAAAAGAGTAAAATTATTGTACTAAAAAATCACACTAAGTTCAATTCCCAGGAAAGAGAGGTGGATCACGAGGATCACTTAAGTACCAGGTCTTTCCTAGCCAGAATATCCCTCTATCGTAATTTAATAGCACAATAAATCACTACAATCATACTCACAAAATATGCAAAAATAAATAATAAAGAGCACTAGAATTTTAACGAGGTTCGGCAAATTTTGCCTACGTCCTCGGGCATTACCAAATATATTTCACTCCAAAAATACAAGTGAAATTTACAAATAGGGAGAGAGAATAATGCTTTAAGTAGAGAATAACAAATATGGGATGAAGAAAGTGAGAAATGGTTAGGCCTATTTATAGTTGAGGTTAAGGGATCAACTTGCAAAGTCCCTATACAATTAGGGACCAAAATTGCAATTATCCCATGCCAAATTTCAAACTAAATTTCGGTGCCATAAATGCTTCTATTTTTGGTGCCAAAATTCTGACACCCATTATTTTTGACTTTTCAAATAATGGGTTGCTGCCAATAATCTCCACCTTGAAGATTTGATTAGAATAATCTTATCTTCACACAATTCTTTCTGCCTTTGACAACAATACTTGATAGTGCCTTCTTCAACTGTTAAATTTGTAGGATATTGATCAAGTTCAAACAATGTTCGAACTTGGATGCTGTTACCACCTTGGTCATCATATCTGCGGGATTATCTGCAGTCTTGATCTTTTGAAGACAAATTTTCCCCTCATCAATAATTTCCCGCACAAAATGGAATCGTACGTCGATATGCTTTGTACGTGCATGATAGACTTGATTCTTTGCTAAATGAATAGCACTTTGACTATCACAATACACGTTAATATGCTCCTGAACCAATCCCGAGGTTTTAACCATACCTTGTAGCCAAATAGCTTCCTTTACAGCTTCTGTTACAGCCATGTATTCGGCTTCCGTGGTTGACAATGCCACTGTAGACTGTAGTGTAGACTTCCAACTTATTGGTCCTCCAACAAGTGTAAACACATAACCAGTGGTTGATCTTCGCTTGTCCAAATCACCTACATAGTCAGAATCAACGTACCTAATAACACATTTACCAAGTGTATTATCCTGTTTGAACAGTAATCTAACATCCACGGTCTTTTGAATATACCGTAGAATCCATTTCATAGCTTGCCAATGTCCTTTTCCAGGATTATGTATATACCTACTCACTATACTAACTGCCTGTGAAATGTCGGGTCTTGTACACACCATTGCATACATCAAGCTACTCGCTGCATTAGAATACGGAACTTGCAACATGTATTCTCGTTCTGTATTCATCGAAGGAGATAGTTGTGCAGAAAACTTGAAATGAGAAGCCAACGAGGTACTTACAGGTTTTGTCTACTGGTTCATGCCAAACTGCTGTAGTACCTTCTTCAAATACTGCTTCTGAGACAAGCTAACTCTATCATGAGCTCTATCTATCCATATTTCCATGCCGAGAATCTTTTTAGCTTCACTTAAATCTTTTATCTCAAACTCGAGATTGAGTTGAGTCTTCAATCTTTCAATCTTAACTTTGCTCTTAGATGCTATTAGCATATCATCAACATATAAGAGCAAGTATATGAAAGTTCCTTCTTGTAGCTTCTGAAAATACACGCAATGATCAAATTTACTTCTTGTGTGCCTTTGCCCTTTCATGAACTGATCAAATCGCTTGTACCACTGCCTCGGAGATTGTTTCAATCCATAAAGCGACTTTGTCAGTTTGCAAACCCAATTTTCTTTTCCAGCAACCTTGAATCCATCTGGCTGAGTCATATAGATTTCCTCTTCCAAATCACCGTGTAAAAACGCGGCTTCAGATCAAGCTGAACTAGTTCAAGATTATATTACGCAACCAAGGCTAGTAAAATCCAAATAGACGAATGCTTCACAACTGGAGAAAACACTTCATTATAGTCTATTCCTTTTTTCTGAGCGTAACCCTTTGCTACCAATCTAGCCTTGTATTGAATTTTATTTTTACCAGGAAATCCTTCCTTCTTTACATATACCCATTTGCATCCAATTGCCTTCTTTCTCTTGGGCAATGT
This sequence comes from Gossypium arboreum, assembly GCF_025698485.1. Taxonomy (NCBI): domain Eukaryota; kingdom Viridiplantae; phylum Streptophyta; class Magnoliopsida; order Malvales; family Malvaceae; genus Gossypium; species Gossypium arboreum. The sequence continues at coordinate 455,025 of NC_069070.1, read as the reverse complement.
CACCAACTCCCAGGTCCTATTTTTATGAAGAGATTGCATTTCTTCATTCATGGCTTGCTTCCACTTTACACCATCAGGGTTACTTATTGCTTCTGTATAAGTAGAAAGAACATCATCATCTGCAATTGGAAGTGCATAGGCCACTATATCATCAAAGCAAGCAGGCTTACGAATCTCTCTTTTTGGCCTCCTATATGCAATTGAATCTTGTTGCTGTAGAGTTTCTTCGGTCGGAACTTCTTCATCATTTGTCCCTCCAATATTAGCTAGATCATCGTTAACTTTTTCAAACTCCACCTGCTGCAAAATACTACTGGTTTTGTCATCCTTTTGTGAATCCTTGTACTTTAACATGGTTGATTCATCAAAAGTCACATCTCTACTGAAAACAATCTTCCTTGTATCAGGACACCAGAGACGGTATCCTTTTACTCCATCAGTTATACCCAAGAATAATGCTTTCTTTGCTCTTGGGTCTAACTTAGATTCTTTTACATGATAATTTGCAGTGGAACCAAATACATGTAAAGAATCATAATCAGTAGCAGATTTACTAGTCCACATCTCTATAGGAGTTTTTCCATTTATTGCAGCTGATGACAAACGGTTAATTAGATGGCACGCATATGTGACTGCCTCAGCCCAAAATTCCTTGCCCAATCTAGCATTGGACAACATACACCGAACTTTCTCCAGTATAGTCCGATTTATGTGTTCTGCCACCCCATTCTGCTGTGGTGTATCCCGAACAGTGAAGTGTCACACAATGCCCTCATCTTGACATACTTGTAGAAATAGATCATTTTTGTACTCAGTACCATTATCTGATTGAAGTCGTTTGACCTTTCGACCAGTCTGAGTCTCCACCATCTTCTTCCATTTTAGAAATGCATCCAAAACTTTATTTTTTATTTTCATTAGATACACCTATACTTTTCTTGAATAATCATCAACAAAAGTAACAAAATAGTGCATACCTCCCAAAGAAGCCACTTTGGTAGGTCCCCACACATCACTGTGAATGTAGTCCAGAATTCCTTTCGTATTATGAATTGCTAGACCAAATTTTATCCTCGTCTGCTTGCCCAGAACACAATGTTTACAAAATTCCAATTTGCAAGAATTTGCACATTTCAACAAGCCTTGCTTCGCCAAAGTCTGCAAAGCTTTTTCACCAGCATGTCCCAATCGCATATGCCATAATCTGGTAGCCTCTGAATCTACATCTTTCTTAGAAACTGTTGATATTGATCCAAGAACTGTACTTTCATTTAAAAAATACAAGTTATTTCTTCTTGTGCCTTTCATCACCGTCAATTCTCGGACTACTACCTTTAATAATCCATCTCTCAAAGTGATTGTGAGCCTTTTAGATTCTAGTCTCCTAATGAGATGAGATTTTTCTTCAGGCTAGGTACATGCAAACATCTGTCAAGACTTAGATTGAGCTGTCGTGATTCTTCAATTGGACTGTACCCACTTCCATTGTCTTACAAGCACTATCATTGCCTATAAGAACAACTCCACCTTCTAGCTCTTTAAGACTAGAAAACCAGTCCTTATTAGGACACATATGGTAAGTACATCCTGAATCCAAAATCCACTCATCTGTTTGACATGCCATTTCTATGCCAACAAAGCTAAAGTCTGATTCTTCATCATGCTCCACTACACATGCATTAGAAATAGCCTTGCCCTTTTGTAGCTTAGGACAATTCTTTTTCTAATGCCCTTTCTCACGACAAAAGACACATTCATCTTTGGCGGGTCTCCCTTTGGACTTTCCCCTTCTACCAGATTTACTGCTGTGCGAACGACCTCTTCCTATTAAGACTTCTGCATTAATATCTCTGTGATCTTTTTTATCTTTCTTTCGAGTCTCAAATCTATACAACGCACTATAGACTGCATCAAATGTGATCATGTCATTCCCATGAAGCAATGTTGTGGTAAGATGATCATATTCATCAGGAAGGGAATTCAACAACAATAATGTCTTGTCTTTATCTTCAAATTTCTCATCCAAATTTAGCAAGTCTACTAAAATTTTATTGAATGAGTTCACATGGTCATTCATCGCTATACCGGGAGCATACATGAATCGAAAAAGTTTCTTTTTCATATAAAGCCTATTTTCAAGACTTTCCGTTAGAAACTTTTCTTCCAGTGTATCCCATAACTTCTTCACTGATGTCTGCCTCATGACAGAGTACTTCTACTCTTTGGCCAAACATAGGCGGATTGTACCACACGCCTGTCTATTGATCTTGGCCCACTCCTTATCATCCATCTTGTCAGGTTTTTCTTCAAGGGCTATATCCAGCTCTTGCTGACATAAGACATCCAGGATCTCACATTGCCACATACCAAAATTATTGGTACCGTCAAATTTCTCTACTTCAAATTTTGCATTGGTCACAGGAGTTCTTGCTGATGATGATGCCTCTGCCATTTTTCTCCTCAATCCCAACTACGGTATACGTGAACAGTGCCGTATACGTGAGTAGTGCCGTAAACGGTTGTATTCCCCAAGTACGAATCTAGCTCTGATACTAATTGTTGCGTGGAAGCATGTAAAAGAGAAATTATTGTACTAAAAAATCACACTAAGTTCAATTCCCAGGAAAGAGAGGTGGATCACGAGGATCACTTAAGTACCAGGTCTTTCCTAGCCAGAATATCCCTCTATCGTAATCTAATAGCACAATAAATCACTAAAATCACACTCACAAAATATGAAAAAATAAATTATAAAGAACACTAGAATTTTAAAGAGGTTCGGCAAATTTTGCCTAGTCCTCGGGCACTACCAAATATATTTCACTCCAAAAATACAAGTGAAATCTACAACTAGGGAGAGAGAATAATGCTTTAAGTAGAAAATAACAAATATGGGATGAAGAAAATGAGAAATGGTTAGGCCTATTTATAGTTGAGGTTAAGGGATCAACTTGCAAAGTCCCTATACAATTAGGGACCAAAATTGTAATTATCCCATGCCAAATTTCAAACTAAATTTCGGTGCCATAAATGCTCTTATTTTCGATGCCAAAATTCTGACACCCATTATTTTTGACTTTTCAAACAATAGGTTGCTGCCAATATAAACATACCCGGCCTTTTCAAACCTGCAACCACTAGCACAAATGCTATCTTATTACTGTGCTTATCCGCTTTTGAGAAGGAAACATTGCCAACTCTAGACAACCTGATTTCAATTTCCTTAAAGAAAGTATACAGCAACCACCGTCTCAAACCTTTGTTCTCAACCCAACTAAACACCTCAATGGAACCAACTTCAATAATTAAAGAGCTTTTACCATGCCACCCCATCGCTAAAAACACATCCAAAGCCATGCTAATTGCACCCACCTCAGTTTCAAAGGAGCCTTTCGGTACAAAAGGACCAGAAAATAATACCCTTGCCACCCCATCTGAATCTCTTAACACCCCTCCACACCCGACTTCATCCTTAGTCTCCACACCACAAACATTAAATTTTACCCAACCAACACTCGGAGGACACCAAAACCTTCCACTCAACCTAGATTTCCTAATATCACTCCAGCTTCTATATGGACAAAACCACCAAATTCTCTCAACCACTCTTAATTCTTCATGCACGAATTTAATCCACATCAACGCCCGCAACTTTGAATGAAAAACCAAACTGGACACTGTAGGCCACTTTCTATCGAACACCAACTCGTTCCTCACTAGCCACACCGACCAACAAGCCGCTGACACTGAAATCCACAATAAACTTTTGACCACACCTGTAAAAAAGACGTTATTACATAATGAGAAGAATTAAACATCTTCTCCTTCAACACCTTAGGGTCACTAAACCACGAATTACCAATTTTCATCCCATGCACAATTTTCCTCTTCACTTTAAACAATCAATATTAATACTCTTAATATATGATAAAGGTGAGAAAGTACTTTCAAGACTAGTAGTGACCACCCTCACCACCTCTGTCTTCGTTACCACTTCCATATCCTCCCTCATGTGCATCTCCAACACCATATGCACCACCACCAGAGCCATCACCACCTTCACTATCACCACTTACGCCACCACCAACACCTCCTCTAGCACCTTCTCCACTGCCTCCACCACTCCTGCCACCACCGCCGCCATCTCCATGTCCACCAGCTCCTCCATATCCAGAAGGTCCACCACCATATACACCTGTACTCGCTTCTCCACCACCATTGCTACCACCACCTCCATGTCCACTAGCTCCTCGATAGCTGCCACCACTACCAGCTCCACCTTCTTTGGTTGATGAGAGAAGAAAAAAAAAAGAATTATCAAAGCTCTAAACAAATGAAGAAAAGAATTCTAAGTTTCTAGTGCTCTAACCTTTTTTTTTTTAAATTAGGTGAGAGGAGACTACGCAATTCAGGGTTAGACATGCTATTGATATAGCGATGAATGTGATATTTGCAGATCATCTACTAAATGAAATTATTGGTATAAAACTCGAACCTTAATACTTACAAATTAAAATGCTAATAAATACTCAACCATCTAAACTAACGAATACTTTGATTATGAATCATGTTCAGAGGCTTTGGAGGTTTTGGAAAGTGTTTTTTTTTTTTTTTTTACATTGTCGCATTTCATGGTAATATAAGAGATGTTTGTTTCATCCATACGTATTACACTTATTTACATTGTGGAGGTATTGTTTAAAAATATTGGGAGAGATGCTTACGGGATGGCAGATTCGTTCGCAAAGTTAGGATGCTTTCGATCTCAAATATATATATTTATTTTTGCATATTGGTGATTGATGAATGTTGTTGAAGGCTTTATATGGTTATGGCGAAGCATCGTTGAGTTCGATTGAGATGATTGCTTTATTGTTGTTTCAGCAAAGAAGATTCACCGAATCATTTGGAGTGGTTCTAAGACTATCATGCAGCAGTATTTTGTACCTATTTGAATGTAGTTGCTACTGTTTTAGGTGTGCTCTAATTGTATAATGGGTTTTGCTTAATTTCGATGGTTGTATGCTTTCGTCCGAGTGTACTTCTAGTCATGATTTGACAATCACGTAAAACTACTCTTTTGGGTTTATTAAATTATTAATAACAATTTCTTTGGCTTAAATAGGAATAGATTGAATCATATGCTTTTTTTTTTTTTTGGTTCATGAATCATATGCTATTTTTTAAATGAATGAAAACCCATGTTTCCATCATGTAATTAATATCCTTTGAATGATCACTTAATCTCTAGAACGAGATGGAATAGGGGGCAAGCTGACATTAACCACATTCCATAAATAGGCCAATCCTGTTTTTGTGTCCTAAGAACCCATTTAATTATCTCAACAATGAACCTAAATTTAGTGACTAAAAAAATTAGCCAAGTGAGTACATTTACAATTACGAACTTTTAATTTGCATGTATGGTGCTCTACAACCAAGCACCGAACAATGAGAGAATACTACTTTAATTCTTAGGTATAGAAGTACCATAATTATTCATATCCGATACATTATCCAACATAAAAGTAGATGAATTAAATTATGTTAAAAATTAAAGTATATAAATTAAATATTAAATTTGAGCATAGTATAAGGATTAAAATTGAAATTTGACCACTATTTTGTCATATAAAATTTAGAAAAATAAACCCAAATAAAATAGAAAGCTACATATCGGTCTCTAAAATTCTTAATACATTCAAATACTAATTTATTGTAAAAATAACATAATCTAGGTTGTTTAATATATTTATTCTTTTTAATACAATATTTAGAACTATCCATAACCCTTCCTCAATCCTTAAATAGGAGAATAATACGTTTCAGCGCACTAGAACTCACGTCTTCCTGTGCTGACAACAATGTTGATGCCAATCAAGCTAACACTAAAACTGAATTACTTACTCATTTTTTGACAATTGTTTACTTAATCAAATAATATATTATTATTACTTAAAAAAACAATGTAATATTATTGTATATTTGTTCATTTCAACCAATTAAACAACGTACGTTTCCTCAAAAAGATTTTGCCATACAATTCCATCCATATATAGCTTCAGCTTGTAATGCCTTTCTCAATAGATGTATACCGTTTCATCATGGGTTAGAATAATTGTAATATGCAAAACATTACGACCATGCACATAACCTTCGAATTGAAGACAAGACAACAATCCATTTATATTGGGTTAATATAAATAAATTTAGATAGGCAAAATGCATATGAACAATGTAGGAGAAGATGTAAATCATTAGAAAACGATAGATTCATTTCAATATTATCATATGATATAACTTTTAACATCATCTATTTGGATTCTATAAGTTTCATACAATATTTTTAAATATTTTGGATTACGTAATCAAATTACACTTATTTTTTTTTAGTACCAGTTGTAACAACATTAATACTCTTAATATATGATAAAGGTGACAAGGTACTTTCAAGGCTAATAGTGACCACCTTCATCACCTCCAGCTCTGCCACCATTTCCATATCCTCCCTCATTTGCACCTCCAACACCACCACTTGCACCACCATTAACACCTCCTCCAGCTCCTCCTCCACTGCCATATCCACCTGCATGTGCCCCTCCACCACCATATGCTCCTGCACCGCCTCCACCACTCCCGCCACCACCACCACCTCCATGTCCACGAGCTCCTCCATATCCAGCTCCACCTCTTTCACCACCTCCACTTCCATATCCAGAAGCTCCACCACCATATCCACCTGCACTAGCTCCTCCACCACCATTGTCACCACCACCTCCGTGTCCATTAGCTCCTTCATAGCCACCACCACTACCAGTTCCACCTCCGTTGCCACCTCCATTGCCATACCCAGAAGCGCCACCTGCACTAGCTCCGCCTCCACCACTGCCACCACCAGCATCACCTCTATTGCCATACCCAGAAGCACCACCTGCACTAGCTCCGCCTCCACCACTGCCACCACCAGCACCACCTCTATGTCCACCAGCTCCTCCATAACCACCACCAGTTCCACCTCCTTCGCCACCTCCATTGCCATACCCAGAAGCACCACCTGCACTAGCTCCGCCTCCACCACTGCCACCACCAGCACCACCTCCTTGTCCACTGGCTCCTCCATAACCACCACCAGCTCCACCTCCTTCACCACCTCCACCACCATATCCAGAAGCTCCACCACCATGTCCACCTGCACTACCTCCCCCACCACCACTGCCACCACCACCTCCATGTCCACCGGCTTCTCCATACCCGCCACCACTACCAACACCACCTCCACTACCATATCCAGAAGCACCACCTACACTAGCTCCACCACCACCATTGCCACCTCCTCCACCACCTCCATATCCAGCAACACCGCCACCTCCACCTTCTCCTTTACCACCGCCACCTCCATATCCAGTAGCTCCTGCTTCTACATTTGCATAGGCGCCTCCACCTCCACTTCCGCCTCCTGAACCTCCTCCACCTCCTCCTTTGTAGCTAACACCAACAATGCCACCTCCATGAACAATGCCTAAAAGGTGACGAGAAGCTACTTCATCAAGAGTAAGGAGAGATCTAGTTGCAGAACAGATACCTATACCTAATAACACAAAGAAAATTGCTCCAAATATCTTCTTGATACCCATGAGAACGTTTCAGTTCACCTTGATTTAGAATGCAAGTGAAGGTAGGTATTTATAGGGATTGGCTTGGAGCCTAGAAGGGAAATACGCGTATGATACATTGAAAGGGTGAAAGCTTGCTAGCACATGCAAAAGGTATAACTTCTGGATGCCCCCAAAAGTTATCAAGTCGGCAGTAAGAAGTTTAAACTCACACCAATAAACCCACTAGTGTGCTTATGCTGGCACCTAAATTTATTTATTTAAAAAATTTAAGCTTCATTCCACAATTTGTTTCAAGTAATAATGCCTACAAATTAACATCCTCTTCTTTATCCTTCTAGTTTGATGGATATCTGAGTCGGACCAATGGCTTGTAATGTAAAGCATATTGATATTGGCTGATACATATAAAATTATTAGTGTAGAAGCCCAAATTGCCCGGGCCCGATTATATCAAAACCCAACCAAACCTCTAAACCCACTAAAACCCTTAACCCATGACCCATTTACATCTACCCAAACCCATTACAAAACCCAAATATTAAACCCAATTCAAAAGCCCATTAAGCCCCCCCCCAAAAAAACCTAACCCAAAAAAAAAAAAGAAAAAAGAAAAACCTAACCCAAAAAAAAGAAGAAAAAAGAAAAACCTAACAAAAAAAAAAATAAAAAAACCTAGCCACCTAACCACTTTCCCACTTGCCCCATTTTTCCTCCCATTTTTCCTCCCATTTTTCCTCCCATTGTCTACCACCACCACCTACAAAATAGAAAAAAAAATAATAGAAAATCATGTAAAAGATGGCTATAAAAAGCCATTCAAAAATCATGTAAAAAAAAGGAAGAGGGGGGATTTTTAGAAAGATTGAAAAGGAAAAACACAAAATCCTTCAAATTTTGAACACAAAAAATATCAATAAAAGGTTGCATTTTTCTTTTTTCCTCTTCTTTGAATCTTTTTCTTTCTTTTTTGTGTTGTTTTTTCTTTCTTTATATATACATATATTGTTAAAATTTTTTTCCGGCACTGTATGTGGTGGTGCATTTGCCACGACACGACAATGACGACCGACGATCGCCGGTGATCGGCCCCCTTGGCCGGATTTCCTTTCCCCCTCTCTCTCTCTTCTTTCCCCTTCTTTTTTTTAAGTGTTTTATATATATTATGTATATATTTTTAATGCCATTAGTTATATATTTCTTATGTATATATTCTTAGATACTATTATATATACATATATATATATATTTTAAATACCATATTGTGTATATATTATTATTACAAATTATTACTATTGCTAGTATTATTATAACTATTATTATATTAGTGTATATTTTATGTACATATGTATATATATATATATATTTGTACATATCATTATTTTATATTATTGTTGTAAATTTTTATGTATATATTTTTTATGTACGTTTCCTAATATTTTCTTTTATTGTAGATATTATTATTATTATTATTACATACTTTTATTATATGCATATATATATATGTATTTTTATGTACATATTATTATTTTATATTATTATTACCAAATATATCATTTTTCCTATTTTATTATTAGTACATGATTTGTTTTTATTTTGTAAATATCATTATTATTGTTATTCTAATATTCTAGTATTCCATGTTAATATTTTTCATTAATGATATCATTTTTTGCGTCCTTTATCTATTTTAATTTCTCACTTTAGGAATATTTTTCTCATGTTTTAATTAATTTAAAAATAAGGCAATGTACCGATTTAATATTAAGCCATCGATTTCATCGCTATGTTGGGTGAAATTCGGCTTGTGTTAAAAAACAGGACACCCTTTCTAAAAAAAATCGAAAACTAAAATTCTCATTTTTCAATCGGATCACGATTAAATATTATATTGAACTCGTATTTTGAAAATCAAGTCAACACATGTTTAGGAGATACCAATTTTGGGTGTCGCGAGGGTGCTAATACCTTCCTCGCGCGTAACTGACTCCCGAACCCCAATTTTTCTCTGGACTTTCACGTAGACCTAAATTTGGCCTTCTTTTTGTTTTAAAATAATTTTATTAGGTGTCCGATCACACCTATAAAAAAGGATCGGTGGCGACTCCCTTTGTTAATGAAATCGAAAGTTGGTTTTCAAATGTTTAATAAATAGCCACAATTAGCGACCAAGCGAAACAAAAAATTTTTTTACGTCGCTACAATTAGTAACTCATTAACTTCATTAACATAATATGTGTCTAATCAACTTGTTTATCCCATTATCTGCTTGGGTTCTCAATTAGTATTGTTTCTTTGCACAGCATGTTAGTGTTATTAATATTATGGTTCAATCATTTAAAATGAAACAATAGAATAAATAGCTTGATAATTGAGATTTAAATACATATAATATATCTGTTGCTTAAAATTTTAAAATTGTAGAATTTGATATCATTTTCTTATTGTTGGTTAACTGGTTGATGAGAGAAGAAGAAAAGAATTATCTATACTCCAAATAAATGTAGAAAAAATTTTAAGTTTCTAGCCCTCTAACCTAATATTTCTTTTGTTTTTTTTTAAAAATTAGGTGAAATGCTATTGGTCTCATAAAAGGATGTAAATGGGCAGATTATCCACAAAATAAAACTATTAATATAAGATTACAACTTTAATACTTAAAAAATATTAATAAATACTCAACTAATTCAACAACGAATAATCAATTATATAGTATCACCAAATATTCTTTATAATAAATTGAATCTTATGCTATTTGTGAAATAAACGAAAACCCATGTTTCCACCATGTAATTAATATCCTTTGAATGATCACTTAATCTCTAGAACGAGAAGGAATAGGGAGCTAGCCGACAATGACGACATTCCATAGACCAATCGTTTTTTTTTTTTCGCAACATTCACACTGCTCTGTTAATAGTAACAAAGCAGAGTAGTATCCAAATAAAATTACATAAAAAATTAAAGCATAGTTCCAGCAACATTAAATTACTCAACAAAGCAAAAATCACCATCAAGCTTTAAGCTATTGAGTCCGATTTACCCTAGACAAAGCCAATGAGAACGCTAGGTCGTTTCCATTCCTATCCACAAAGAGAAGATAATGGATCTAGCCTTGCGCTTAGTTGATTCAATTTTTGAAAAAATTGCCAGAAGCGACCAAGGTCTCAGCCCCTTGTTGATACACCAAGAAAACACCACCGCAGAGCCTACTTCAATTACCAGTGAATTAGAACACTTCCAGCTTGTCGATTCAAACACTTCGAGAGCAATTTTCACCGCTTCAATCTCAGCTTCCTCAGCAACATTGTACCTGCAGCACCAGAGAATATCCCTCTTGCCATCCCCTCCAAATCTCTCAAAATTCCTCCACAGCCGGCTTTATCCTCTTTAGCTATACCACATACATTGAATTTTAACCATCCATATGGAGGGGGTCTCCAAAAGGAAACAGTTGAGTTGAGTTTGTGGGACACCACTCGACACCTTTGTGGAGTAAACCACCAAAACTTCTCCTGTATCATAAGTTCATTATGAGCTGATCTAATCCACAACAATGCCCTCATCTTAGTTTGAAAAACTAAATTTTCCATTACTCTCCTACCTTCAAAAACCAGCACATTTCTTGCTATCCATATTGTCCAACAAGCTGCAGCACAAGAAATCAGCCATAAACTTTTCTTAGTAACTTCTATTTTTATTTATAAGTGGGAGACATTATATGTAATGACTCAAGGGTTTGACAAATGTATTATATAGTGTAATAAAAAATAATTACATAAATAAATGTGATACTTGTCACACTCTCAACCAGTTTGCAAAGTCTAAAAACCTCCACTATATGTATCAAATAATTACCCATTTAAAAATTCAATTTAATCTATTTTACTACAAATTTTTTATTTTATTTTAGTCTTTAATATAAAATTCTTGGTTTCGCTCCACATATATGCAAAGTGTACAATTTCGAAATATGTATCACAACAAGGATCGACAGTTCATATCTTGACACCGTGTATACTATTTGGAGACGATGGGTCCAAAGCTAAGATCTTATTCCATTTTCCATAACAATTCCCCTATCATATCGAAAAGCTAACAGCATTCTCAGATGATTGTCACCAGAATCTGGTGTTTGGCAACTATTGTCTGATATTTTCTTTTTTCACTTTCATGTCTGAAGCATTTGCTTCACTTCAAAGATATAACAAACTCTTATCTCCAACAAAACATGAAACATTAACAATAGCGCATGCATGAGAGTAGTGGGAAAGCACATGCAATATACAGCACCTCCAAATCCAATAATAATCTCATCCCTCCATTAATGGGTCCACTCCATCTCACTTTGCTTGACTAGTGGAGCTTTTTTACTTTCCATGCCTTTGAATTATATAAATGTTAGGTTTCCTCTTTTTGCATGTTCTTTTTTAGTTTTCATTGGTCCATTCCTTGACCTTTTTTTCTTCTGGATGAGATGAGATTGTCCCTTCGGTTCTGCACTGGTTCTGGTCGTGTAGGTCGGTGCGCATTATATCTGTGTTAAAGCGAAATAAATAACACTCTCTTTCACATCGGTGATATTTTTTATTTATATCAATCGTACCCACTCGCTCCTATCAATTCTAGTCACACTGGCCAATGCACGATGAAGCAAATTATTTAATATTATAGGAGAAGACTTATTGACGAGAAATGAAACTTGAATATGCGATTCAAGGGATTTATGGATAAATATCTATAATACTATTTATATCATTATAAGTAATTTAATTAGCGAAACTCTAATGATTTTAGAAGGACTCATCATATCATCGGAGATTGGTTTTAGACGGCTAGAATTCAAATGTGATAATGCATGCTTTGTTAGTTGAAATACTCCTAATTGGAAGTGTTACAAATAGTAGGATGTCAGAGTTACGCCTGATCCATCAATTCTTATGCCGACTGGAAATTGCGAATTCAACATATTCTTAAGGACCACAACAAAATTGCCAATCATATGGCTAAAATTGCCAACTTAAATTACAATAGCTTGCAGTTGTTTGAAGAACCTTCGGTCTCAATCGAAGAATTACTTGATGACGATCTTACTACTATGTCCAATGTCGCCCGTTAATGTTTTTCTTTACCTTATAAACGCTATTTTGCTGTATTTTTCTACCAAAAAAATTATTTATTATGATCATAATAGTGTGGATTAAACTGGACTACAATGTTTATGTATTGAAGACTTATTTTATTGTATCGTGTGTGGAATTAAGTGAACAGGACTTTTTTTGTTGCAAGAAATATTTGTAAATGTAATTTATGTTGTATTCAAATTATTTTAGCAATTTGTACCATGCATTCCAGGGGTGAAGCTAGAATAAATATTTAGGGGTGGATAAAATTTTAATTTTTATAGTTTATATCTTTATAATTTGTAAATGATTAAATCAAATTTTTATAATTTTAAGGGGGCCAAAGTGTAATTTTACCTTTACTAATTTAAAATCTTTAAAAAATTTTAAGAGCTAAAAGAGCAAATTTACATTTTAGGGGGGGCTGGGGCCCATGCCAGCCCCCCTGGCTTCGCCCCTGTGCATTCCTATGGAAAAGACTTAATGAGGTTGCAACCAACGTTAATAAGGTTTAAATTATCATTTATACTGTGTAAATAATAGTAAATTGCTCTTTAAGCAAGATCCTACAGACATATGATTGGATTTGAACTATGCATTTTAATTTTTTTTCATTAAGTCTCAACTCAACGTAACAACTTAATTAGCAATTTCAACACTTTTAGATTGATTTTGGATTGAATAATTCAAGTTTTAAAAAGATTCAAATTATTTTAAAATTTAGTTATTTCGAGGTTGAATTGTTTAGGATTTATGTCATTCGGATTTATTAATTGAAATTTTATGTTAGTGTTATGAATATCTTATTAAGTGGATGTCCATCAAGATTAAGATAAAGTTTTAATGTACTTTAAATTCTAATAGTTATTAGAATTAGATCTCTACTTCTTTTATACTTCTTATGCCATCAATAGAGACTCTGATGGAACATTGTAATCATCCCTTTTGATCAATAAAGTTTATTCTCTGTTGCTCTCATATTTTCTTTGTTCTTTATTCTCCCCATCTCTCTTTATTTTATAACACGTTATCAGCACGATCTTGCTCAAAGTGATAGTTCCTTTTGTCAACGATCAAATTTATCCTTCATGATTTTCAATATCTTTGACAACAAGATGATGGTGAAAGATTTGATATCGTTATCCATATGAAATCAAGAATATTTTGAAACTATGTCATACCTTTTAGTGATGACGATGATATTAAAGATCTTTAGGTATATTTTACTATATTTTATTTATTGTTTATTATTAATTGGAGACTAATCATGATAACATGCATAGATAGATTTTGATTTGAAATCTCATGCATGTTTGCGATAGTAATTATGAAATAAAGAATCTATTGGGATGTTTATAAGTTCGTCCTACTAGATTTGTTGCATTCCCCGAAGTGAATGTAAACATAAAAAATTTAAAAGATATACTCATGGACCACTAAAACTGGGAACATAGTAATGAATAAGAGAACAATGAGAGTTCTCAAGATAACTTTTTAAAGGGTAAAGATAAATTATGTTATCAATATGATATGAAAATTTATTGGCCACATATGTGGCGTATGCGTAAATATTTTGTTTATGTTAATATTCTTTAATGATATGAAAATATACTAATGAATTCTATCATTACAAATAGAAAATATTTATCTTATTTGGTACTGAAATAAACAAATATTATTCTAATATTTGATAATACAAAATTAGTAAGATTATATTTCATATGAATAAAAAAGAGGATTGAATTATTAATTTATAATATTTATGATATTCTTTTATCATTATCCCTATTAAAAGGTTGAAAGCAAAATATTTGACTATGAAAGATCTACTCATGAGCAATAGAATATGATAATTCTATCTAAAGCTTATTATGGTTGGATGCATCTAAAGTTACAAGTATTTTTAAAAACTATGAGTATAACTCTACAATATTTAGAATAAGTTATCAATTAAAATTACGTGGTAAAATATTACTGATGAGAACTTGCAAGAGAGAAAACTTATGTATGAAAAGTCATTGGTTATGTACATGTTATACACATGGAAAATAAGATTCACTCTCAAAGTTTGTTATTAATAGATTTTTGGGCATTTGAAGATTTTGGCATATTCCTTGAAGCGAATATTGCATACAATTATTTGGAAATTATATTTATTGACTTGGTGGCATTATAGACTTCACATTAATTTAGACATTTCCAGTAGTAAATGTCACAATAGTACTTATATGTGGATACAAATGAAAAGGAATGATAATAAAATTATCATTTTGTTACAATTTAGTACAATTGAAACACATGCCAGAAGTTTACTAATACAAATGTGTTTACTATTTGGAGTGCCCAGTTAGACCATCTTCGATCGTATATGATGTGAAAATTAATTAAGAATTCATATGGACATTCAATTAAAGAACCAGAAGATTCTTTAATTTAAAGAAATCTCACTTGTTGTTTGTTTTCAATGAAAATTGATTATTAGAAACTCACTAGCTAAAGTTGAGATTTAATGTTTTACATTTCTGAAATGAATATAGGCCCATTCATCCACCATGTAGATGATTTTGATATTATATGATTTTGGTAGATGCATCTACAAAATAATCACATGTGTTATTAACTCACAACCTATCGTTTGCGAGATTACTTGTTTAAATGATTAATTTTAGATTATGCAATTAAAACAATTCATCTTGCTAATGTTGGTGAGTTTACATCCCAAGTTTTCAATGATAATTACATGTCAATTGGGATAAAAGTTGAACATCTTGTAACTCATGTTCACACACAAAATGATTTAGCTGAATTGTTTATCAAATGTCTCCAACTAATAGCTAAATCATTACTTATGAGAACAAAATTTTCTATTTCAGCATGAGATTTATCCTTGTATTGATTTACATGTTGTACGCATCAAGCTAACAAATTATAAATACTCCCCATTATAATTGATTTTTGGTCAATAACCAAATATTTCCCATCTTACAATTTTTGGATGTGCGGTATATGTTCCAACTGCTCCACCACAACGCACAGGCCATAATAAGAGATTGAGAATGTATATTAATATGAGTCTTTTTATAATATTCTTGAGCAATTAATTTGAGATTTAATTGTGACATGAGTTGTCCGTTTTCCCAACATTAGGGGGAGAGAAACAATAACTTGTAATGAGTTAAGGGGAGAATAATTGAACCAGAAGTTCAATAAGGATAACTCATTACAAGTTAACTGTTAGATGTATTTACAACCTTAATGATAATAACCAAGTGTTATATACCATATGATATTTTAATTTGAATCAAAGTCCCAGTAGGACAATTAGTTAGAATAAATAATAGATTGATCGGTTCTAAAGATAAAAATTATTCTAGATGGTCATATAGTAGAGGCGGGTGCTCCAGAAGAGACCCAAGACATAACTAACAAGTAAAACTTCAGAAGTGATTTAGCTACTTGAAACTGAATTTTAAAATAATAAAAATAAAAGATCTCGATAAGTTATGTCAATTCGAGAAAATGTGGAACCGAATAATAAAAGTCGTCGACAATGATTTTGCATGCAATATTATTATTGAAATAATGAAATAAAAGGAGAATATTGAATAAATCTATTGAGAAATATAAATATAGAATAAATTGATTAAAATAGAAAGACACAACTCAAGTATAATTAAATTCGAGGAGTTTTTGGACCAGTAGTCCAAATATCTAAAGGTATAAAGCCAATGAGGGTGCAAATGAAATAGTTTTGCAAAAGCAGAACAATAATATAAAGTTTATTGCTAAGTATTGTTATTGATTATGAAAAAAATATAATATTCTTTTGGGGTGGATGCAATAACCTTTAGATATATTATTAAATTGACAATTCATAAAAGGTTTAGCTTGCATCTAATGGTTGTTGTTACAACCTTTATAAATCACTATATGTAAAGTTTATATTAAAATCATTGAAGAATTTAGAATGCTAGAAGCATATTGAAATTCTTGGGAAATTATTCATTTATATGAATTAAAATAATTTGAATATATGTGGTAAATTTGAGTAGTTGAAGGAGGATTATAAAATGATCCAAAATACCTATTTCTGTTTTTATATAAGAATCATGATTAAAGTTTGTTATGATTATTGTTGAATTTTCTGAAGAGATAAAAATATATTTCCCCAAATTTCCCTCACTCATGACTTTTAAAAGAATGGTAATATAAATGCTTAGTAAATACATTCAAATAGCCATTTGAAAAACTAGTATTCAAGATTGAATATGTAGAATATGATCAAATATGTGATGTTTTCATGAGGAGACTAAATATGCGTTGTACTCTTTTTCCCTTAACCGAAGTTTTGTCCTATTGGGTTTTCCTGGTAAGATTTTTAATGAGGCAGCATATTATGCATATTATAGATTATGTACTCTTTTTCCTTCATTAGGTTTTTATCCCACAGGATTTTTCCTAATAAGGTTCTAATGAGACACATTATTTACCAATGGACATCTAAGGGGGAGTGTTATGAATATCTTATTAAGTAGATGTCCATAAGATAAAGTTTTGGTATACTTTAAATTCTAATAGTTACTAGAATTAGATCTCTACTTCTTTCCTACTTCTTATGCCTATAAATAGAGACTTTGATGAATCATTGTAACCACCCTTTTTGATCAATAAAGTACATTCTATATTGCTTTCATATTTTCTTTATTCTTTATTATCTCTATCTCTCTTTATTTTATAACACGTTATCATCACGGTCTTGCTCAAAGTGATAGTTCCTTTTATCGACAATCAAATTTATCCTCCATGATTTTCAATTTCTTTGATGGCAAGATGCAAAGTTTTTACAGGAAGTTTCTTTTATTTAATGTTTCATATTTGATTATTATTTTTCATTCTTCTTTCATTATATGTTATCATTGTTTTGATTAACTTATTTTACTTCTTGTTCTTAAGGATAGTGAAAGATTTGATATCGTTATCTATATGAAATCAAGAATATTTTCGAACTATCTCATACCTTCTAGTGATGACGATGATGCTAAAGATCTTCAAGTATATTTTACTATGTTTTATTTATTGTTTATTATAATTGGAGACTAATCATGACAACATGCATAGATAGATTTTGATTTGAAATCTCACGCATGTTTGCAATGGTAATTATGAAATAAAGAATCTATTGGGATGTTTATAAGTCTGTCTTACTAGATTTGTTGTATTCCCCAAAGTGAATGTAAACATAAAGAAAATAAAAGATATACTAATGGACCACTAAAAGTGAACATATATGTTATCAATATGTGAGTTCTTAAGATAATTCTTTAAAGTGTAAAGATAACTTATGTTATCAATATGTGATATGAAATATTATTGGCCATATATGTGGCGTATACCCAAATATTTTGTTTCATTAATATTCTTTGAGGAAGGATATGAAAATGTAGGAATGAATTCTATCATTATAGATAGAAAATATTTATCTTATTTGGTATTGAAATAAACAAATATTATTCTAATATTTGATAGTACAAAATTAGTTGAAAGCTCCAAAAGAGCTACTATATTAGTATCTAAAAAGCACAAAATTTGTGATGGTTAATGCATTACTTTTAAAAGTTATTTGTAATGGATCTCATATTGAGATTGTGAATGAGGAAATGATTATATTTCATATGAATAAAAAAAGGGGATTGAGTTATTAATTTATAATATTTATGATATTCTTTTGTCATCATCCCTATTAAAGGGTTAAAAGCAAAATATTTGACTGTGAAAGATATACTTATGAGCAATAGAATATGATAATTCTATCTAAAACTTATTATGGTTGGATGCACCTAAAGTTGCAAGTTTTTTAAAAGAAACTGTGAGTATAACTCTACAGTATTCAAAATAAGTTCTCAATTAAAATTATGTAGTAAAATATTACTGATGAGAACTTGAAAGAGAGAAGACTTATATATGAAAAGTCATTGGTTATGTACCTGTTGTTCACCTGGAAAATAGATTTTTGGGCATTTGAAGATTTTGGCATATGAATAAAAAAAAGAGGATTGAATTATTAATTTATAATATTTATGATATTCTTTTGTCATTATCCTATTAAAGGGTTGAAAGCAAAATATTTAATTGTAAAAGATCTACTCATGAGCAATAGAATATGATAATTCTATCTAAAGCTTATTGTGGTTGGATGCATCTAAAGTTACAAGTATTTTTTAAAAACTGTGAGTATAACTCTACAATATTTAGAATAAGTTATCAATTAAAATTACGTGGTAAAATATTACTGATGAGAACTTGCAAGAGAGAAAACTTATGTATGAAAAGCCATTGGTTATGTACATGTTATACACATGGAAAATAAGATTCACTCTCAAAGTTTGCTATTAATAGATTTTTGGGCATTTGAAGATTTTGGCATATTCCTTGAAGCGAATATTGCATACAATTATTTGGAAATTATATTTATTAACTTGGTGGCATTATAGACTTCACATTAATTTAGACATTTCCAGTAGTAAATGTCATAATAGTACTTATATGTGGATACAAATTAAAAGGAATGATAATAAAATTTGTTACAATTTACTACAATTGAAACATATGTTAAAGCAAACCAGAAGTTTACTAATACAAATGTGTTTACTACTTTGCATGACCAGTTAAACCATCCTGGATTTTATATGATGCGAAAATTAATTGAGAATTCATATGGACATTCAATTAAAGAATCAGAAGATTCTTTAATTTAAAGAATTCTCATTTGTTGTTTGTTCTCAATGAAAATTGATTATTAGAAACTCACTAGCTAAAGTTGAGATTTAATGTCTTGCATTTTTGAAATGAATATGGGCCCATTCATCCACCATGTGGATGATTTTGATATTATATGATTTTGGCAGATGCATCTACAAAATAATCACATGCGTTATCAACTCGCAACCTGTCGTTTGCGAGATTACTTGTTTAAATGATCAATTTCAGATTATGCAATTAAAACAATTCATCTTGCTAATGTTAGTGAGTTTACATCCCAAGTTTTCAATGATTATTACATGTCAGTTGGGATAAAAGTTGAACATCCTGTAGCTCATGTTCACACACAAAATGATTTAGCTAAATCGTTTATCAAATGCCTCCAACTAATAGCTAAATCATTACTTATGAGAACAAAAATTTCTATTTCAACATGAGATTTTATTGATTTACATGTTGTACGCATCAAGCTAATAAATTATAAATATTTCCCATTACAATTTATTTTTGGTTAAGAGCCAAATATTTCCCATCTTAAAATTTTTGGATGTGCGGTATATGTTCCAACTGCTCCACCACAATGCACAGGTCATAATAAGAGATTGGAATGTATATTTATATGAGTCTCCTTATAATATTTTTGACCAATTAATTCGATATTTAATTGCGACATGAGTTGTCAGTTTTCCCAACATTAAGGGGAGAGAAACAATAACTTGTAATGAGTTAGGGGGAGAGTAATTGAACCAGAAGTTCAATAAAGATAACTCATTACAAGTTAACTGTTAGATGTATTTACAACCTTAATGAGAATAAACAAGTGTTATATACTATCTAATATTTTAATTTGAATCAAAGTCCTAGTAAGACAATCAGTTAGAATAAATAATAGATTGATCGATTCTAAAGATGAAAATTATTCTAGATGGTCATATAGTAGAGGCGGGTGCTCCAGAAGAGACCCAAGACATAACTAATAAGTAAAACCTCAGAAGAGATTCAGGTACCTAAAATTGAATTTTAAAATAATGAAAATAAGAGATCTTAATAAGTTATGTCAATTCGAGAAAATGTGGAACCGAATGATAAAAGTGGTCGACAATGATTTTGTATGCAGTATTATTATAATGAAATAAAAGGAGGATCCTGAATAAACCTGTTGAGAAATATAGATATAGAATAAATTGATAAAAATAGAAAGACGCAACTCAAGTACAATTAAATTTGTGGAGTTTTTGGACCAATAGTCCAAATATCTAAAGGTATAAAGCCAGTGAGGGTGCAATTAAAGTAGTTTTACAAAAGCGGAATAAAAATATGAATTTTTTCGCTAAGTCCTGGCATTGATTATGAAAAGATATAATATTCTTTTGTGGTGGATGCAATAATCTTTAGATATATTATTCAATTGACAATTTATAAAAGATTTAACTTGCGTCTAATGTATATTGTTACAAACTTTTATGAATCACTATATAGTAAAGTTTATATTAAAATCCTTGAAGGATTTAAAATGCTAGAAGCATATTGAAGTTCTCAGGAAATTTATCATTTATATGAATTGAAATAATTGAACATATGTGGTAAATTTGACTTAGTCAATAGAAGTTAAAAGAGGATTATAAAATGATTCAAAATACCTATTTGTATTTTTATAGAAAGATCATAGCATATTAAAGTTTGCTATGATTATTGTTGAAATTCCTGAAGAGATCAAAATATGTTTCCCCAAAATTTTTCCTCACTCATGATTTTCAAAAGAATGGTGTTAGAAATGCTTAGCAATACATTCAAATAGTCATTTAAAAAACTAGTATTCAAGATTGAATACGTAGTATATGAGAAAGTATGTTATGTTTTCATGAGGGGGAGTAAATACGCGTTGTACTCTTTTTCCTTTAACTGAGGTTTTGTCCCATTGGGTTTTCCTGATAAGATTTTTAATGAGGCAGCAGATTATGCGTATTATAGATTGTGTACTCTTTTTCCTTTATTAGGTTTTTATCTCACAGGATTTTTCCTAATAAGGTTTTAACGAGGCACATTATCTACCAATGGACATCCAAGGGGGAGTGTTATGAATATCCTATTAAGTGGATGTCCATCATGATCAAGATAAAATTTTAATGTACTTTAAATTCTAATAGTTATTAAAATTAGATCTCTACTTCTTTTATATTTTTTATGCCTATAAATAGAGACTCTGATCAAACATTGTAATCATTCCTTTTGATCAATAGAGTTCATTCTCTATTGCTCTCATATTTTTTTTGCTCTTTAATCTCCCCATCTTTCCTTATTTTATAACAGTTAGATCATTTTAGATTTGAGTATTCTAAAATTTTAATTATTTTTTATTTACGTCAAATTTTCGATAAATTAAATTCTACCAAAATCAAATCCGATGAAATGATAAAAACATAATAAAAGAAGTCAAACTTTTCAGCTAAATTGGTAGATTTCTACACAAATACTCACTCCCACTTCCATTGGTTGGAATGATTGGGATTTGAAGCACTCAAAAAGAAAAAGAAAAAAAAACAAAACCTATAGTTGGGAACAATTGGACCATTACACATATATAATCAATACTCATGCAATGGACATCAAAATACAACATAATATAAAATTAATAAGTTGAAGTTTTGGGTCTTAAAAATTTAGGTGTAAGTTTTGCCATTGCAATAAAATATGTGTGGATTTTAATTTTATCATATGTTATTATGTATATGTAGTTTTCTTTAAATTATCTTTTATTCTTCAACCACCTTGTATTATAATAATTTGATTCAATTTTATGCACTGTACTTCCATTGTATGCAAGGCGAATTTGAGAAGACAAGTCTTAAAATTATCATACAAATCCTTATTAAATAATTAAATTAAAAATAAAAAAATTATGTTTAATTTCTTTGAAAAGATAAAATCATAAATTAATATATTATAAAATAAATTTCAATCTCATAAAAATTTATCATTTAATTTCAACCCATAAATTTTTTTTGTATTCGCACCCAATTGTATATACACTTGTAAAATATTCTTCCTTTAAAGAAAAATAGATTACAAAAGGTGGATCGCAATATCCTGCCACTACTAAAATACACCAATGCACGCACATTCTCACCTCTCTGCCTTTTTTTTTTTTGTTTAAATATTCTCTGTCTATTTTTTGTTATTAGTTTTTTTTTCCCTATTTTATTTCGAAGAACATCGTTTATGCCATTTTTAAATCCAATTAATGTGATACATACGATTGAGTTTTTCAATTTAATTAATTATTACTTTAATTTAATGGTAAGGATGAGATATTAAAATATTAAGATTTCGAGTTTAACTTTCATCATGTAAGGGTGAAGTTAGTTTTTTTTGTCACAATTTGAATTATAAAATTTTAGAAAGTTAAAATATAATTTTATTATTGTATTAATGTAAAATTTCGACATATTAAATTATAAATTTTCTTTTTGAAATGAAAAAATGTAATTTTATAATTAAATTAGTTTAAACTTTTACAATGTTTAAAGTGACCATTGGGACAAGGTCCTACTTGTTACCCTTAACTCTATCCCTACACAAGTGGATGTTTGTAGATGAGGAAATGAGGAAAATATTCTCAAGGGATGGTTTTTAGGAAATGAGGAGAATAAAGTAATGTTTGTAGATGATTGTTTTGGTTATTAACTGTCCAATCAAAAGTAATTTCGGGAAATATTATTCCTTGCATGAGTACCTTTGGAAATAACTTCACTAGGAATGACTTTTTGGAAATAACTATAGCAGGTTGGCGGGATTTATGAGTTATTCTATTCTTAAGATGTTTTAGAGAGCATGACTTTGAGGTTTAAATACGGAAATTGTTAAGAATTTTTTTTTTATATTTTTTTTGAGAATGCAAGTACTTTCTTCTTATTTCTTTAATGAACAAACGTTGTACTGTCACTTTGAAGTCTTTCATTGCTAAAATCAAGTGAGTGCAACTTTCATTAACCATCATTATACCTATCATCTATATAAGTTACTTTCTATTTTTTCACGTTCAAGTAACTACTTTCAATCCTGTTACCCACCATTTTAGCAGGTTCATGCTCACTCACATTCTCTTTATAACTTTCCTTTTCAAGGTTTATAAATAGAAGTTTGAACGTCACATTCAAGACTTTTTTTATCTTTTAGCAAATTTAGCTCTCTAAATATTATCTCTATAACTTTTATTTTTTACAATCACAACCACCACTGCAGTTCTCATTCCTCTCAAACCCTTATTACTTTCACCACCACTGCTTGCCACCGCACTTATTTCTCAAAATTTGCTTTGATCTTCCTCTGCACTATCTCTCCACAACATCTTATTTTGTTAAATTGTTACGGCCCTTCACCTTACCAAAAGAACCCTAAACAATGTTTAACACAAATTGTTCATAAATTTCAATTTTTTGTTCATTTATATTAAATTAAATTAAATCAATGATTATAAACATGATTGCAAGATTTGTTTGCTAAGCCCAAATTAAGTGAAGTTGTTATCCATAGATCCACTTTCATTTATTTTATATAATAGACAAACAGCATTGGTCAGCAAATTGTGGCTTTTTCTTTGACAAATAGGCTAGGCTACAAGATACTATTCATAATTTTATATTTCATTGTAGAAACTGTCTGTATAGACTAATATGCAAGTTCAAGTTGAAAATATCATAAGATTGGGTGGAGAAGAATGGATCTAAAAAAGTAGACAAAATGCATTAATCTCAAAATGGAAAGAGCTTATATTTCTTTGCTTTCAAGTGGCACATTTCTCATAAACTAGCTATTGAATCTGATTGCGATCTTGCTGTCAAGTGATGCACTCATCCTTATCTGGCACAAGATATTAGTGGGAATTTTTTAAGAAGATTCACTAGGAAGGATTACCCCAGATTTTGGTTAATTTGTCATATATCTCACATTGCTTATATAGATGCTGATAACCTTGCCAAAGTAGGGGCTAGCATAGACTCTGATCTTTGCAATATTTTGCTTAATCCATTTTGTTAACTTTCTTGCTTTTGCTACCCGAGTGTGTTTTTTGTGTTTATGATAGGCGTGTGGTTGTTTTCCTTGAGCCCTCGTGATTAATGGGCTAGACTATGTACTTAGTTTCTGCGAATCAATAAATTTAAAATACCTTTACTCAGAAAAAAGAAGTGAGTGCACTACACATTTGATCATATTTATAGTTTTTGGAAAGAGAGTAATGACTTGTCACAAAAACTCCTACATGTCTGATTGGCTTCCATAGTTGTACCAAAAAATAGATGAAAAGCATTTTCTACACAGGCTTCAATGTTTCATCTTGTCAATTAGCTCAATCTATAGAAAATTAGACAAAGGTGGAGCAGTGTCTAACATATATAGCTATTGGAACATGGGTCAAAGTGACTCTTTAACCAAGATGTGAAACATAGAATTTTTTTTATTAAAAAGTTTCAAGCGAAGTAAAATTGATTACCGATCATCCCCCTATAATAAGCCTAAAGACTGCACAAACTATAACCCAAAACTATGGAAACAAAGTCACAGCAGACAACACCATTTGTATTTTTGTGGATCTCATAGGAAAAGGGTGGTAAAAGTTGTGTTGGATTTTGTATTAATAGTTGAATTGCATTTTATCCTTTCTACTTAAAAAATGGTAAATGAGTTCTTGTAATTTGAATCAAAGAGCAAATTGGTCCATTCTTTTAAAAAATAGAAAATGAGTTCTAGTTATATTTTTAGCTATGCCAGTTTTTAATAGTAAAAATATATAAAACTTTTAGTAGAATAAATTACTTTGATCTAATGTATAAAGATTAATTAATCTATTTTTTGAGTAAATGGGCCAAAATGTAAACTCCAAAATGCAAACTAACTCTTAGTATAGGGCCTACATAATACTCTTACCGAAAATTGTAAAAGAAATGTGTTACAAGCACAATCATGAACAATAAACAGCTGAAAGATCTAAACCAATATTTGCAAGTACAACAAGAGCAACATTAGAAGCAGTGCTAGTGACTAGTGTCAACTACTTCAGACATTAAGTATGAACAAAGTAGAAAAAACAATGAACATTCGATATGTTTACGCAATTTGATTTCCTTACATCAGCAGAGTCTTGCCCAAAGAGATAAATCCACTATCATAGCAACATGTAAAACAAGTGATTACAATCTTTAATACTCATCAAATTAGAATTCTCAATTTTGTACATAAGATCTAAGCAATTCTCCTCTATATTTCCTCTAAAAACTTATAACATTAACCAAGAAAAACACTTAATTTTTCACTCAACAAGCTCAAATGAAACATTCATCAATAAACAAGATTAATTGCTCTCAATTTAATATATAACCCATATATGTCTTCACAATTGATAAGAAATTAAAACTTGCTAACATACTACATTAATTACAATCAACCTTCCATGAAACTAGAAGGATAATAAGTAAAAAAAAAAAAAAAATTCTTTGTTTAGCACAGAATAAGTCTTAAATCTCTTGTATATACTTTCAAATTTTACCTAATTTGATCCGACCAATTAAACTTGAAAAGTTGATAACTTTGATTCAGATCTGAATCAATCTCTAAGATATGTTATTATGAGTAGTTAATCATAACTGAAACATCACAAGACAAACCAATCACCAATTGACATCTGTCTTTGGTACAGCTAAAAAACTGCGTAAACAACAAATTTTCTACAAAGAGCCAAACCAGCAGAGATCAGAAGTGAAATCCGAAATCGCACTACCGGGAATACGGGTGAGCGTGGAATTGACCACTTCAGATGAAATGGTAATGGCACGAGACAAGAAGCCCCTTAGCTGTGTGAAGGTTTCTTGGCTAGCATGCTTGCCTTTGTTTCCCGGTTAGTGTGCAAATGGTTTTGTAAGCATACAATTATGTTTAATAGATTCATATCTAAATTAACTAAATAAATAAAAGAAACAAACTACAATTCTTCACTATTATAGCTAAGAAATGAAGTAATATCATGAAGAACATCACACCCATGAGGCCTATCTTCTATTCCAACATACCCTTTTCCCTCTTCTTCTCCAAACTCAGTTAAACCCACTTTCCCTTTCCTCTCCCAAAGCCTTTCCCCAAAGCTCCTATGGGCGAAATACGCCTCAGCAGCAACCAAAACCCCTTCTTTCCCCTCTTCATACAGTTCAATAGGCAACCTCTCATAATGCCCTATGCTGATTCCTTCCAGTTCGTCGAGTCGGACCAGTCCACGAGTTGACACGGAGTATAACTCGCCTTTGACTTGGTGGCCATGTCCAGGGACGTTGATGAGGTAGGGGATGCCGTGTGGGCCTATGACGAGTGGGTGGGGTTGATGAGTGACGTGAAAGCCTAAAAAGATAGCGTCTTGTTGGAGGATAAGGTCTTGTATTAGATGGTGGTTACCATGGCCTTGTTTCAATGTCCCGTAGGTAAAGATGAGGACTTGGGTGGTGGCTTCAGCCATGGTGGTTTGCGACGGACATTGGGAGAGTTAAAGCTGAGTAGCAAACACCAAAGCCACACAAAATAAAAATAAAGGAACAGTTCGTGGGAGTGCAATTATTGAGGATAAATATTGAGAATGGGTAAAGCCAAAAATATTCACCTAATCTATTTCTCACGTTGGTTAATTATTGGTTATTAGAATTAAAAAATTAATTTTTTAAGTGGTACAAATTTATTTTGCTTCACCTGTATAAATATCACTTTCAATATTAATATTTTTGTGTATTTTATAAGCCAAAAATAAATTTTGAGAGTAGAAGGTAATTATGTCATTCTCAATAGCACCACTAAAGTGGTTATACCAAAAAAAATGACACCACTAAAATAAAAATTATTTTTTCTTTTAAAAATATAATTTAAAAATTCAAAAAAATGTCGACAGCATGATGATCACATCATTCTGTATGGCACCATTAAATAAAAAAAATAATTAAGTTTTAAAAAAATAAAAATCACTTAAAAAAAAAGTCTGATCCAATAAAAGAGGTGACGCGGCCCCACCATTATTCTACCATTAGTCGTATTAAATAGATTGACACCTCCTCAAAATTTATTTTTTGGCCTATAAAAATATTGGTATTAGAGGTGATATTTATATAGGTGACATCAAATAAATTGATAGCATCTAAAAAATTAATTTTTTTAATTCTAACAGCTAATGATTGGCTGACGTGATAAGTGGGTGACATCGACCTCTTTAGCTCCACCTATTTTCATTATTCATTTCAAGTCATATACATACATAATAAAAAATAGGTATTTTTGTAATTAATAAAAAATTGAAGTTATTTTTATAATAAAAAGCCAATAATTGCCGTATTTGAATTGGTTGCAGAAAAACAATATTTTTATAACATTTAAATTTAAAGTAGAATTAATTATAATACATTTTTTATTAAATTAACTCTTTATAATAACATATTATTTAAAATTTTAAGTAAAATTATAACTATTTTATATAAGCAAATCTATTAATTATAATTTATTAAATAAAATTGATCTTAATTAAATTATTAAAATTGATCTTAATTAAATTATTATTTCAATAAAATGTTTAAATTTCACTTAGAGAAATCTATTAATCATATTTTATTAAATAAAAATAATTCTCAATGAATGGAAATGGAATTAAATATATTAATTTAGTAAACTATTAAGTTTCTTAATTAAATATTTTACTATGAATTTGGAACATTGTAAACTTATAAATTGATTTCTTAAATTTATTAACTCATGAAAAATTAATTAATTAATTAAATTTAATAACCTATATTGATTAATTGAATTTATTAAATTTATGAACTTTATAATTAATTATTTGAAAGAATGTAAAATAGAAAGATGCATAAAAGCAATAATGCATGTACCTGCTATACATTATTCAATTTTGTTGATTTGATTTTCACTTTCTTTTTTTTAATTTATTTTTTATTTGATGAAAATTCATGATATTAATTCTATTGTAGGTTTACAATAATTATCTTTTTAAGTTATAGGAGTATAACAATCTCCTTTCTATAATAGACAAAATTTTGATAGAGAAATAGGATTGTTATAGAAAGGGTTGACTTCAAGTACTTTCGGTTCATATCCAAGATTTATATGTTAGGCTTGTTCATATATATTAAGAATGATGAAAATTGAACTTCCCAATAAATTT
Source organism: Gossypium arboreum (assembly GCF_025698485.1). NCBI lineage: Eukaryota > Viridiplantae > Streptophyta > Magnoliopsida > Malvales > Malvaceae > Gossypium > Gossypium arboreum. Next base: position 426,328 of record NC_069070.1, on the reverse strand, counting down.
CAAATTGGTTCATTCTGAATGGAATGAAGTTTTTTTTTTATTTAACAGTAAATATGAAGCTATTATAGTAATTGTTGTCTCACATCATTGTGTTCCGCTAAATGAAATTATCTTGCCCTTATATATAACTATTAAAATGGTAAAAAATGAAAAAAAAATAGATGTGTTTGATTTTTTATGAAATTTTATGTTTTGTGTTTAGAAAATTGTGGAGGATGTTTTATGTTAATTTTTTTTTTTTTGCAAAATCATACTTAAATATTTGTTTGTCTTTAAATAGATTGAAAGTATCAATAATAATTGGCATAAATCAAATTGAGATGGAGTGAAGCGGGATGGAAATGAATATCTTTAACATAAAGATGATAATGAAATGAATATCTTTAACATAAAGATGATAATGATTTTTAAAATTATATATCTATAGTGAAATGAAGCGAACAATAGACAAAACATACCAACTACAAGGCTGATGAGAGATTTGGTAACATTTGAACATGCCTCACTCCATTATTATCTCTAATATATATTCACTCGCAGGCACATATGTTTGGTAAGGTTTGTTGGCGTAGACATTTGCATAGATATTTTCTTTAATTGACACTTAAATAACCTCCAATATGAATCATTTACTATTATCTATTTTTGGATAAACATATAATTTATTTTTAAAATAAAAATTTGGGGACTGCACTGGAGACTTAGAAGGTTAATCCAAGAACATAGTGTGGAGTTAGTTTTTATCTTTTGTTTTGAATGTGAACTTTATTTGATTATGGTGTTTTGATAGGTTGGTGTAATAGCTTTGTTAAGGTTGAAAACTAGGCAGAGGCGATGGGAGAAGCGGGATTGGGAGGGTTTAATATCACTAGGATATCTGGGTTGATGGTTCTACTGGTCTTTACTAGTATCGAATGTACCCTGAAAGATGATAAAGAAATACTGGATAAATGGGTTTGAAAGAATCCAGGTATGGTCCGAATCCATCATAGTAGAGCAAGGAAGAGTATGGCTATCATGTTTCGGTATTCCAATACATGCGTGGAATATCTTAAACTTTTTAAAACATGGTTGAAAAAAACAAAAGAGCCCAGCTCGTTTATGAGAGGAAATATACAGATTGTTACAGATCGTTCCAAACGCATTGATGAGGTTCTAGACTTGCATGAACGGTGTCTCATCCATGTTCTCGATTGAGAGAACCAGTAGAGGTCCAATCTGAATGTGAAGAGTCAGCTTCACCCAGGAAGAAAGCAGTCGATAATGGGAGTACGAATCAAGACAATGATGCATGGGAAAAAAAAGGGAATGTCGGGATAAATGTACATGACATAAATATTAAATGTGTTAAAGCTCTATAAAAAATAATCATTAATATGTCAAAATTTATTTAAATTTGTACTACTTGATAATATGAATATACATATTGAATCAGTATGGAAAATTATGTAAAATATGAGATAAATTAAGAAATAATACCATTACAACCAACAAGTATTGGTTGCAATAGTAAGTCACATTATATTCCTAAGTAGGAGGTTCAAACCTTGGAGACGATATTGTTAGGAGGGTAACTACAATCTTCAAATATGAACAGTAAAATATATGTATTCTTTAAATGAATTCTAAATATGAAATGAATTATGACCTAATATATACAATTTAAAATAATTAAAACAAACGACATGAACACAATATCAAATTTAAAAATACATTAAAAACTATATATAACTAATTTGTAACATGTATAAACTCAAAAATAACATAAATATAAAAAATGCAAATATATATTAATTAACTCTTAATATATTTTTTTAATTTTTGAAAATATTATTTTGGATTCTTACCCTTTTGAGTAGGGATATTTTCGATTCAATTATTTAAATCTTTTAGAATCAAATCATCTTCAATTCAAGTCATTTATGATTACTTGTTCGAAATCATTTTATGCTTGGATAATTTCACTTTTAGGTTATTTGGAGATGAAGTTATTTTAAATTATGATATTTCTTATTTTAGTCAATTATAAGTTCCATTTGAAAAAATTTAGATTATTAACTTTCTATAATCAAATTTAAATCCAGATTAATTAAAATTTATTGATCCAAATGAAACCAATGGGCCTACTCTCATCTGTTCCTACTTGTCTCTTTGAGCATTGCCAACAACTAACCCATGGGCAATTTTGATTTCTAGTTTAAGAAACCCATGGGCCTATTCTCATTATGTTAAAGCCTAACTCATTGATTATTCTTTTAAGAAACATTTGCTAACACAAAATCTTGAATCTATCTAGGCAATTTAGATTTTAAGTAATTGAACTTAACATATATGCATTTTGAATGAACTTTTTCATAAGATACTTAATAGAGCGAGTATAAGTGAATTAATTAGTAATAGAAACTCAATGATGTCAATTTGAGTAAATTAGAGTTTGTAATTTGTTTAGTAATTTTGTGTAACTTATTAAAGAAATATTCAGGTATTTATACATATTATCACTGTTCATGATTTGACTTCACTATTCATGACTTAACTTCACTATTCATAGGACTGACACTCTGAGCAGGCCTCGGACATGTTGGACATGTGTATCGTTCCGAGTAGCATGCTGGAGCTCGCCATCCTCTCCATGCGAACTCCTTGGGTGTATGCAAGCTAGGACTGCAAACTCCCTTCCACTCTTACGAGCTAATATCGCGAGCTCCCCTAATTGTCCTCTCGTTGTACATCTCGTGTGCATCCATCTGGTTGGGTCTTGTAGGGTTGCAGGTCAGCGACCCGAAGCTTATTTGGGTCTCGAGTTGGTGATTATTACTGTATGACAAACTTATATCTATATTATCTATATTATTATTGTGTTACAAGTCAATAAGACATCAACTCAATTAGGAAATGATTAAAAGCTTATTAATTTATTAAGTAAATTTATAATGTAACAAACATTATGCTTTTTTTTGGTACAATAAGACATTATGTTCTTTTGAAGCTTCAATTTAATATTTCAATTAAAGCCACACTTGATTTTATATATTTTATAAATACAATAGTTTACATAATATTTTTCACGCAAGTCGTGGTTGTGCCATAATTTAATAAAAAATTTATGTTAAATTAAGTGATTTAAAATATAAATGGCCCAATTTATCATATTGAAAGTTTATTATTTCAGATTCATGACTACCGCTTATAATAATATTGTTTTCAAGATTCGAATATAAACTCTCTTATTGAAAATGTAATATATTTTACTACTATATCTATTTTCGATTAGAAACCCAAACTAATAAAAACCAAACCTTAAAACTATTTCAAATTATCTGAAAGACTTTTAAGTCTAAAATTGACATTAATATTCATAACTTCAATTTTATAAAATTTATTCCCTATTCCGAATCTCAATGTACGAAAAAACATATCGCCATGGGACCCTTAATTTGGGTAAGCTTCAAATAAGAAGACAAGGTCAAAGCTAGGCCACAATATTTAAATCAATGGCACTAACATGTTTAGTCCAAGTCAAATTCTACACACAATTATATGAGATAACCTCATTGGGTAGAACCCAAACCTACAAAAACTTGGTAGATTAATTAGCTATTGTGGAATGGAGTGGAGTGATAAGGATTTAACAGATTTATAGATAAAAGAAACTAACGCTTTATCGATTTAATCAAAATTCAAAATAAAATAGTGAAAGAAATTAGAGTAGATGATTTTTTATGTTGGTAATGGATTTCTCATTTCTCAAATTTTCAAGATGGTGAACCCTTGGAAGAAAGAAAGAAACAAAAAAACTATGGCAATTGTGAGTTCCACAAGAAGAATGGTAAAAGTGGATACCAAGCTTTCACAATGTCCTATGGAGATCACTATTAAAACCAAAAGATCATAACTTCTTGTTTGGATCAAAGCGAGGGAGAGGAAAGAAACGAAAATTATCAAGAAATACATCATTTTTTTATTCAAGCTAAGACAATTGAATATCCTTTGCATTCCTAAGTTATCATTATTAAATAAAATATAATATTCATGTTGTTTAATATTTTACAATAATCTTCATTACTAAAAAATATTTACAGAAAACATAATTAAATAAAGTTAATTTTATTTTAATACATTCTCTTACACTTATCATCTGTATGGAAAAGTAATTTTTCGATCTTTTATTATAAAAATCATATTGTCATGTTTATGAGAAAGAAGCTTCAAAGGACAAAAGACTTTCAAACAAAGTAAATAGATTTTAGCATATAATTATTGGAATCATATCCCAACTGATTAAATTCATTAGAAATTAATTACATAAAACTCATAAATAGATTCATTTTTACACATTCTTAAAACTTAAACCTAGTAGTGAGCATATGATGTTTAGACATTTTAATTCTATAGGTTCCTTCATAGGTAGTTTACAAAATGTTATAGGCTTCTTGTGCTGAGGCCCATTTAGAAATTCTTCTAAATTATCGTGTGTTTCCACCATTAAATATAACATACAAAGCTTTAGAGTTATAGTTTGCAGTCTTATCTTTTTTGACAGTTCAATTTGCTTCGGGTTTCTTTGCAGTTTTTTTAGCAATTTGGGCAGGATCTCATCCATTCAACACTATTTTTCATGCTTTAATTTCTATAATGATTTGATAAAAGCATTGATTTGAGATTTATGGTAGACATAATTGTATCTACCCAAGAGTGGTAGCTATATAGTCGAACTGCCTTCTTTCATAAACTTCATTATTGATTGCTATCTCATCAATTACTTTAGGTGAGAGGCTCTGATACCAATTGAAAGTTCATCTGACTAGACTGTTATATAAGTTGTGGTACACGAAGCTTTGGCTCTAGTATTGGCACAACCGTATGAACAAAGCAATAAATAATGGAATAAACACAAGTAAATTGGTAAATAATTTAGTGCATCACCTATCTCTATAGGGTTTTACTCAAAGAAGAAATCCACTATTAAATTCACGACACAAGCAATGATTCAAGCCCAATCTACCATAACCCTTGGATAATTGTAGTCCCACCTTAGTACATTTAATATGAACTCTCCCAAAAATATATATTTAAAAGGTTTGTTAACTAATCAATCAAAGGTGAATAAAGTAATAAAATTTTCTAACATAAAAGTTATTAATAATGAACATATCTACTCTCCCAAACTTCATCAACCTTACATCCAATGAACCATTCATATATATATATATATAGGCTTCAAATATTCTTAAAATTGCCTCATGTAAAATGGGATAAAAATCATTTAAATTCAAGAGGTTTATCTAGATATTTTATCGTCTGAAGGTTTCAAATAGAATTTGTCTAAGAATTATCTTCTATCTCTAAAAATTATCTTCAATTACAAATTTCATACTTAGACTAAGACTCTTCAAAATTTAATATCTGAATTCAATTTGATTTAATTCAAACTTTTTTCAAAATTCTACTAATAAATCAAAATTTATTCATTCCTATATACATATACAATATCAATGGGATTTGGTGGAGGGGATTTTTTTTTTTTTTTTTGTACAAGAAGAAGGATAAAATCACAACTAAACTAGGCAAGACCAAGTTATGCCAGATTTATCATCATGCAGTAATAGTAGAAATTCATCTAGTGATTGCATAAAAATATACCTACTTAAAGGCCTTGAAGACGTTGTTGATGTCAATTCATTAATTACCTTGTTGTCTTCTCTAAAAACATATGTAATTTGAATCATCCAAGTTGAAGTAGCCTTAATTGTGTAATCAATGTGGCAAAATGGAGAGGATTTTTTTTACTAACAATTAAAATGAGAAAGATTCTGTGACAACCCTAACTTGACCCTAGTCGGAATGTGGTTTCGGGACCACAAAATCGAGTCATAAAAATTTATTTTAAATTTAATTGCATATATTTTATGTATGATAGTGTATGTGTGAAAAATTTAATGTTTTAATTTAGTCTTAGGAATGTGAATTTTCTTGAAAGGACTTAGTTGAGAAACTTGGAAAATATGATAGGAAAATTATAAAGATCGAATAACTACAAAGTGTGAAAGCTTGGGTTTGCATGTCAAAATGCCCATAATGCATGAAGTGGCTGGCCAAGTAATGATGTTCCTCCACTAAGTCCAATTAAATAAACTTTTATGTTAGCAAATGATTAAATAATCCAAATAAAAATGAATTAATAAGAAAATATGTGTAAAATAATTTATTTAGTAAAGTTATTAATATTATAAAGAAATAAGAAAAAGGTTTGCATGTCTTCATCCAAGATATTACCGAAAAAAAAAAAAAGAAGAAAGAAAGAGCTTCAAACTTTCGGTTATATGTAAGCCTAATCTAAGGTATGTTGGAGTTGGTTTTCTTATAATTTTTGCATATTTTGAATTGATGTTAAGTAGTTTATCTAGCCCAAGTGATAATTTTTGAAATGGTTATAGATTTTGCAATCGGCCATTGATAGAATTTATGAAATCCTTGAGTTTGATAGTACAAATTTAATTATAAGTGTTAGATGAATATATTTTGGGTTGAAATTTTATATGATTTTTAGCATTTAAGGATTAATTGTAAATTAATTAATTGTGTAACTAAATTTCAAAAAAAAAAATTTGGGAGGACTCTTGTGAACTAGAAGAGCATTCGGCCTAAGTGTGTCTTGGAAAATAATAATAATAATAATTGCTTGATGTTTTAAATGTTTTGGACCGATTTGTTTAAAGCATAAAATGAGAGGGGCAATTGCATAAATTAACCAATTAAGTATTTCTTTAGTGTATTGAGTTAGTTAATTAATTAAATAAGTTTAAATTTCTTTTAACTAGCTCAAGATCAAAAGAGAGTTGATTTGGATCGGGGGAAGTCGAAGCTAGTTGAGTAATCGTTTTTATCAAAAGTTAATACCCAAGGTAAGTTTTTAAGCAATTAAGTCAAATTGAATTTATCATTAATGAGGTTTATGAATTTATTGAAAGTATATATATGTATATAAAGGCTATTATCATAGTTGAATGTGATATTTAGGTGAATGTCTTATAACCGAATGTGATAGATACATGGATTGATATAGTTGAATATGATATATTTATATATGTGAGTAATTAGCAAGGGGTGGTTACCGTATATACATATATATATAGGTGTTTTATTGAAATATTGATTGGATTATGGAGAGTAATGTGGTCTTAGGTGATCAATAGCCGAATGGCTTAAAAGCCTAAGGTGAAAAAAAAATTAAAAAAAATAAAAAATCAAGTTTTAGCCGTGTGATTCTTGTGATATGAAATCATTAATGTTATGGGATATAACTAACTAGCCATGTAATTAAATTAGTTAATTTATTTATTTTAGCTCAAGAACCCAAAGGAGGGGACTTAAGCAAGGGCAAAGCAAAGAACATCGAGTAGACGATTGGAACTGTTTCATCCAACACAAAGTAAGTCTAAAATCCATTAAGCTTGATTATTATATACATAATTGGTATGCATATCGTGAAAGAATTTCTCTCGTTTACGTATTCTTTTGATTGAAAGGCATGTGACCGATTATACTTAGTTAATTAAATAAATCACTTTGTTAAAAACGAATTGACTTTGGCACTATGTGTGCGAATTTGAATGGCACTATGTGTGCGAAATTGTATGGCACTATGTGTGCGGACTTGTATAGCACTATGTATGCGGATTTAAATGTCAATACGTATGTGAATTACTAAGGCACTATGTGTGCGGGTTAACATGGCACTATGGGTGCGAATTTCCTTGTTTGAGCATTAGGTGAGCGAAATTAGTTGTTGATAAAAATAAGAGATTGGAGACATGAAAATTGAATCAGAGGTACTTGGATGCATCTATTTCATCGTTGTTAAATATTGTAGGAAGGAATTAAGGTATTCGGTTATATGATACTTTGAGTTAATGGTAAGACTTGACTAGTAGTTGAATTGATAATTTCTGTAATCTATGGACCTTTCTAGTTTCTAGATCGACATATTCAGTTAATTGTTTGCATTATATGGCTTACGACTTACTGAGTTGAAAACTCATTTGGTGTGCTTACTTGTCTCTTGTTTAGATTTCTTTTGATCCGCTTCCTGCTCAGAACCATCCTCGGAATCATCACACCTGTCTGCAACGTTTTGGTACCCCTTCTTAGTAATCCTAAGTTAACATTATGGCATGTATAGGATAATAGTTTGGGAGATTTTGTTGTTTTGAAAGCATTGTACATAAAGGCCATGAGAGAATGGCTTAATTGCTATGCTTGAGTTCGATGTTGGTTGAATATTAGTTTAAGTTTATTTTGATTATTATGTCGAATACCATGGTTGATTATAAGTTATGTTATGTGCTTGTATTCGGAAATGATATGGATTAATAGGTTATGTTATGTTTGAATGAATGAAATTTGGTTTGATTATTGATGGTTTAAAAATGTTAATGAGATACGTGGATGTTCGAATATGAATTGATTTTGTTGGTATGGTTTGCATGGTAAATGTATGTATACTTAAAGTGATTTAATGTTTATGAAAGTTGTATAACATATATGTTAGTACTTTAATTACAATTATAAAATTGATTGTACATGTTATAATGTACAAATGCCGAATATAAGTTGATCAAATTGAGTGATTATGTGTATATAATTTGTGGGTTCTATTAATGTATAATTTTGGTATGCTTTTGTTCATGGCGTGGCAATGATATATATATATAAGTGCATGACTTTTAGATATATATTGTAAGGCCCAAATTTTGCCCGGGGCCCAATAAACCAAATAAATAAATACAATACCCAATTACAGCTCAAATATTAAAACCCTAAAAGCCCAATTAGCCCACAACCTTAACTAATTTTCAGTAAAAAAAAAAAAAAAAACCTAGCCACCTCCACTTGCTCCACTTACACCTGCAAAAGCCAAAAGAAGAAAAAACAAAAAAGGGGCAGAAAAGAAGCAAGAAAACAAGAAAATAGATAATAGCAAATCCATGGTATTTCGACTATAAAGCCTGAAATCCCGGATTTTTTTTGGATACAAAAACAAGAATATTGTAAAAGGAGGGGGGATTTTTTTTTAAAAAAAAGAGATTGAAGAAAAAAAAAGTGTAATCTCTCTCAAGATTTTTCTTTAAAAAAAACAGCAAGCAATACAAAAAAAAAATATAATAACAAAGCCATCAAAAAAAAAAAGAAGTACAAACCGGCTTAAGGTTTTTTATTTTCTTTTATTTTCTTTTTTATTTTATTATTCGAATCCATCTCTTCTCATTCATGTATTAAAATATATCAAGGTATATATATAAGAAATATATATAAAAAAAAACATTTTGAAATTTCCGGCCACCGGGCGAGATGGCGGGCGCGGTGGCCGGCGACGGTGGCCGGCGGCGGACGGAGCCGGAGTTTGGTCGGAGGGAGAAGGCCTTGAGAGAGTTTGAGAGAAAGGGGTTAGTTTTTTTTTTTATGAAATGGGAAAAATGAGTTTTTTTTAGGAATTTTGACTTATATAGCCCCATCAAAACGACGTCGTTTTGGGTTTAAGCCACTAATGCCAAAACGACGTCGTTTTGGCTCTTAACCCATGGCCGACCCGCGACCCGACCTGCTCCAACTTCAGGGTTCGCGTGTTTTCATTGGAGGGGCTATTTGCGCGTTTAGCCCCTCCGCTTTTTATTACTTTGCAATTAAATTATTTTTTATTTTTAATTTGGCACCAAAATTTGTCGCAATTTTCAATTTAATCCTAGCTGATGCTGTGCATTTTATAAAGGGGGTTATTGCACTTTAGGCCCTCTATTGTTTCACGCGCATTTAAATAGGCCCTTTTCTTTTTTTATTTTTAAATTTGCCCCAAAACTTCGTTTTTAATTCGAATTTAGTCTCTTTTTTAATTTAAGTTGATTTTTATATTATCTTTGCTACTTTAATTTTTAATATTAGTTCCAATAATATTATATATATGCTTTTAAATACACTCTTTTATTTTCTTTTATTATAAATATTATTATTTTATTTTTTTACGTTATTATTATATCGTATCGTTTTTTTATCATATCATTATTATTTTCATGTACACATTATTTTCATGATTATTATTGTGTTTATTTTTACGACTATTATTGTATTTATTATTAGTATTAGTATTATAATTACTATTATCATACTTATATGTATATATATATTTATATGTAAAGTTATCAATGGTTATTTTAATATTATCATCATCTTAATATTAATATGTACTTATTTTTAATATATATATATATATATATATATATATATGTATATATATATATATATGTATGTATATATTTATGAAGTATTATTAATAATTGTTTTGTAACATTATTATTATTTTCTACGTTATTATTATTATTATTATTATTATTATTATTATTATTATTATTATTATTATTATTATCATCATCATCATTTTCATTGTCATTGCTATTTTTGTTGTTCCATGTTTTATTCATTTTCATTTATTCGTTAATTTGCTTATGTCTTCGATCATTTCATTTTCCTCATGCATTTGTTTATATTTACATATTACTAGTCTTGCTATTACTTCATCTTTTATAATTACTCATATTATCGCTTTTGACAATCGTCCCACTTATTATGTTATTATTCATATTAATATTATAATTTGCTTTTATGTTTTACTATAAATCACGTTATTTTTCTTACTCAATATATTAAAACAATTCTTTCATAAAAGTAATATTCCGTATTAGGTAATTCGAGATAATCATACCCTAACTTACTGGGTTTCGATTTTTCTTATTTAACCTAAATAATGGAATATTCCTTTTAATCATAATGTGAGTTTAAAAAAATGTTTATTTTTGGAGATACGAGGTGTGGTGCCCTAACTTACCGGGTATGACATGTTGTTACCTCGAAATAAGATTTTTCGCAAATAAAGGCAATACTCGGTGTTTGATGATTCGAGAATCATACCTTATCGTGCTGGGTTGTGATCTCACGTTTGCTAAAAAACAATCGAATATTCCTTTAGGTTTTCACCCATGCTTATTAAAAACCTTTCAAAACAAAGGATGTTCGATGATTGGATATTTGAGAATCGTGCCCTATCGTGTTGGGTTGCGTTTTTTCATTTATTCTAAGCAATCGAAGATCCCTTTGAAGTTTCATCCACGTTTTCTAAAAACCCTTTAAAACGAAAGAAGTATTTGATGTTTGGGCAGTTTGGGGAATAGTGCCCTATCGTGCTGGGTTGCAATCTCCCGTCTGACCGAAATAATCAAATATCTCTCCGGGATTCCACTCGTATTTTCCAAAGTGAGGCAATGATCAATGTTTGGGAATTCGAAGAATCGTGCCCTACTGTACTGGGTTTCGATTTTTCGTTGGACTAAATAGTTGAGCATTCTTTCGTGATTTTCGAATTATAAATTTCCGGACATCGAAACAAGAATATTTTTGACGATTAACTCGGGTTATTCAACTTTTATTAAAAAAGCCACATTTCAAAAACATTTTTAATTTTAGACATAAGGACAGTATTTAATCGATTTGGTACCAATTTTGGGCGTAGTGAGGGTGCTAATCCTTCCTCATGCGTAACCGACTCCCGAGCCCGTTTTCTAAAATTTTTGTAGACCAAAATTGTTGTTTTAGTAAATCATAAATGTTTTATTAAAATAACCAAATTTTTAGGTGATCCGATCACACCAAAACAAAAGATCGGTGGCGACTCCATGCATTTGTTTTTCAAAAGTCGATTACCCATTTTTTTAAAATTTTAAAATTTTTAAATCGAGGAATGGTTTCGACAGCTTTGCGACTCCACTGGGGAATTTGAGAGTCGAGCCATAAAAATCAATTATTTACTGTCCTTTTTTTGAAAATCGAAAATTCATTTTAAAAAAAAATCATGTATCTTTCGATTGCATTTGATTGTGTGATTGTTTTAGTCTGGGTCTTGTAAAAAAGCACTGCATTTCATTGCATGACCACCGTGGTCACACCTTCTAAGTAGGAGTAAGAAACTACGCTTTCGTGAGGTTTTCACCTCCGCATGGGATAGTAGATTACTTCCGAGGTACATCCGTACCTATGATTTCGTGAGATTTTCATCTCCACATGGTCATAGGGAAATGTATCGCCCTAAACCGAACTCGATCTATATGAGCCTATAATGGGTGAGGATTGAGGAATCTGCTGGTTCGGGTACCTTATCTCTAGAACTAAACCGTATATAGTAAACCTTAGGAACCATCCTTGGATGAAGCCGCGTCGAGCCTTAGTACTTACCCCTATATACGTCATAATTATCGTTTATGTGCTTGCATTCTATCGCTATTATTTGACACTAGCCGGTGTTTTGTTTGGTTTTGTCTTTTTTGCATAACATTGCATACTAAAGGAGGCGTTAATCCGTATTCAATTACTAAGTTAGAAAATTTGACATGGAGAATGAATTTCTTAGTAAAGTCAAGGATAATGTGGCTATTCGTGCATGGTCGGAGAGGCTATAATCGGAGAGAGGGGATAGCTTGGTAGAAGGGTATGTATCGGAGTTGCAAGATTTCACTCGTGTCAATGTAGTACAGAACGAGCTGCAAGAGTTGAGAGACATTTGGGCTAGTTGGAATAAAGGAATCAAGCAATTGTTTTACCAAAATTATGGTGACGTATCCTACTTGCTAGACATTAAAGTGGATAAGAATTTGTTCCGAGCCTTGGTGCAGTTTTGGAATTCAGCGTACCAGTGTTTCACTTTTGGAGAAGTAGATTTGGTACCTACCATGGAGGAATACACTACTTTACTCAGGTGTCCCAAAATTCAGGTCCGGAAGACTTATGCTCGGGTTTTTAGTAGTCAGACTTTCGTGAAGAAACTTATGAGCATTTCTGGGATGAGCGAGCCTTGGGTCATTACTCGGATTCAGCAAAAAGGAGATAGCAAATGTATCCTTTGGGAGAATTTGTAAGATTTGATCTTGACACATCCAAATGAAAGAAAGAGGGTTGATATATTTACCTTAAGCGTCTACGGATTAGTGATCTTTCCTAAGGCTTTGAGGCACGTAGACGAGGCGGTCATTGACTTGTTTGATCGCCTTGAAAAGGGAATCACACCAGTACTGGTAATATTGGCAGAAACGTTCAGATCTTTGAGCTCATGTAGGAAGACAAGCAAGGGGCGATTCATTGGATGTGCACAATTATTGATGGCATGGTTCCACGGGCACTTTTGGAAGGTAGACAAAGTTTCCTATCGAGTCTTCTCCGAGGGTTATTTCCCATTGAAAGAAGAAGCAGCTATACAGAGGAGAGAGGATATCTCAGAGGAGAAGTGGATGGACATTCTTCAGAACCTCAAGGAGGTGGATATCGAGTGGAGAGCTTATTGGATGGTTCCTGAAGAGATCATGTACCGATGTGGTAACTTCGATTGGGTGCCATTGTTAGGAATTTGGGGAGCTATCGGGTATACTCCACTGTTAGCCTTGAGGCAATATAAGTCGAGGCAATTTGTACCCACAACCTATGGGCTTGCTCAGAGTGAATTCTCATTTAAAGGTGCTCATTATAAGAAGAGAGTTCGGGAGTTATCGGATGCTTGAAAGCAAACTTGTTGGATGAAGAGGTTAGCCGTCAGTTCCATAGTAACGCCCGAGTATAGCGAGTGGTTTAGGAAGAGGATTAATGATAATATTCCTAGGCCAAGCTTGGAGAATGCTCGACCTATTGGGGAACAATTACAAATCGCCCCATCAGAATTGGAAATTATAAGGCAAGATTTTGAGAAGAAGAGTTCGGAGCTCAGGAAGAAGATCGAACAGTTAGAAGAAGAGAAGATGCATCTAAGGTTAGACGCTGATGTTCAGAGGTCAGAGGCTGAGAAATGGAGAAAAGGAAAAACTAAGGCCGAAGAAGACCTAAACAGCTTGAAGACAGACTACAAGAAGCTGCGCCTATCTATGAGGACTGCGGGTTTAGGTAAGACTTTTGAACAATGGCGCCACGAAATTTGAGAAGAAAAAGCCAATACCTATCGGTGGGAAAGAAAATTTCGAGAAGCTCAGGTACGAAACGAAGATTTGGAGAAGAGTCTGTCGAAGAGCAGAAATGAGCGAGGTGAATTAAGGGCTAGAGTGGTAGAACTCGAGAAGTCTCTGCATCAGTACCGAAACCGCAACACCGCAATAGAGCTGAGGGCAAGCTTGAGCCAGATAGAAGAGATGAAAGGAAGAATAGGAGAGTTAGAGGCATCACTGTAGAACTGTGAGATGCGGATCTAGTTTTTCGAGGCAAACGAGGATCGTTGGAAAGAGCAGCTTCACCATGCACAAGACCAAGTCAGAAACAGAGATTACCTTATGGGGGAAGCCATAACCCAAATTCGGGAGGTAGCAGACTACTTACAAACTTTAGCAGTTCAAGCGGACATACTGAGCGTGAAGTATGAGTTGGAGTCGGATCGCGAACAAGAGCTGGCCTCGTTGCTTAGAAAAATTATGACTTTAAGTGTTAGAGCGAAATTTTATTTGTAATTCGACTTTATGTAAAAGATTTTACTTTCGAGTGAAATTTTCTAAGGGCAATTGAATCAAAATTGATGCCTCCTTTATATTCATGCATTTGCATTACATCATATCATTATGCATTAAAGGCCATAAGAGTTTTCTAATTAATTAATTAAAAACTATTTCAGTAACCTGGAAACTAACGAAAACTAACCAGCTACGCACTCCTACGGTACAAGAAAAAAATTAATGGATAAGAGACTCGAGAAATTGGAGCAAATGCAAAAGGACATGCAAGAACAAATGCAGTCTCAAATGGAAGAGCAGCTAGCCAAGATTCAACGAGAGATGAAGGAGCAAATGATGGAGTCCCAGAGAGAAATGATGTTCCAGTTATCCAAATTGCTGTTGAGAGGAATGGATAAGGGAAAGGGCCCCATGGACCAAGTTGAGGAAACGAATGAAGATCTCCAATACCCCCTGGCTTTACTCCGACGCATGTATCGATGAAGCCCGAGATTAACCTACAAAAACCATCGGTCACAATCATACCCCAGCAAGTTCAGGCTGGAGCTTCAATTCCAATGAACTTCCAAGCCGGCTCAGGCTCTAACTTTGTCAACAACCCGAACTATCCGCCCGTTCCCAACTTGGATGAAGCTGCTGAAGAGGAAAAAGAGAGGATGGATTCGCAAAAACAATTGGAAGAACGTTGTAGATGGCTCGAGGAAAAATTCAAAGCCATGGAGAGTGCGGATCATCATCAAGGGATTGATGCCAAGGATCTGAGTCTGGTCCCAAATTTAGTATTCCCCCCTAAATTCAAAATGCCTGAATTCGAGAAATACAATCGAACAAGTTGCCCTAAAGCACACATCACAATGTTCTGCAAGCGAATGACGGGATATGTTAACAATGACCAGCTACTAATCTACTGCTTTCAAGATAGTCTGGTTGAAGCGGCGTCTAAGTGGCATAATCAATTGAGCCGAGCCAAGATTAACTCATGGAAGGACCTGGCTCAGGCCTTTATGAAGCAATACAATCATGTGACGGACATGACCCCCGACAGAATCACTCTCCAGAATATGGAAAAAAAGTCAAATGAAAGCTTCAGACAGTATGCACAAAGGTGGAAAGAGGTGGCCATACAAGTTCAGCCGCCACTTCTAGAAAAGGAGACGACAATGCTCTTTATCAACACCTTGAAAGCCCCTTTTATCACTCATATGTTAGGAAGCACCACAAAAAGCTTCTCCGACATAGTGATGACGGGAGAAATGATCGAGAATACTGTGAGGAGTGGCAAAATAGAGTCGGGAGAGAGTGCCAGAAAGTCGGCCCCAAGGAAAAGGGACAATGAAGTGAACAACACGAGCACATTCAACAAGGGGCAGTCTAAGTCAATTACCGTGAATCAACCCAAAACGGTGACTACCAATCAACAAAGCTCTATAAGACAAGAATCCAATTCGATGAAGAACACAGAAAGGCCACAATTCACCCCTATACCCAATACATATAGGGAGTTGTACCAGAACCTGTTCAACGCTCATGTAGTATCCCCTTTCTACCTAGAGCCACTGCAGCCCCCGTATCCCAAATAGTATGACACAAATGCCCAATGTGAATACCACGCGGGAATTACCGGGCACTCAATCGAGAATTGTACTGCGTTTAAGAAAGTAGTTGAAAGACTCATTAAGGTGGGGATTGTGAGATTTGACGACCCAGCCACGCCCAATGTAGCAGGAAAACCACTCCCCAATCATACCGACCAATGAGTGAATGGGATAAGTGAAGGCTTGAATAAGAAGACCAAGTATGAGGTGGCAGAAGTCAGGACCCCGTTACGGCGGGTATGGAAGGAGATGGCCAAGAGAGGATTCATTGTGTTGGACTCGAGGGAAGAATCCAAAGAAAAGAGAAACTACTGTGAGTTTCACGACAAGGTGGGGCATGAAATCCAAGATTGAGTGGAGTTCAGAGCCCTAGTACAAAACATGATGAACAATAAAGAAATTGAATTCTATGAAGAGACCGAAAACCCCGTAGAGGGAGATATATGTGCATCGGGGGGAGAATCGACGGCACAAAATCGAACGCCTAACTATCTCGTGGTGATTATTTCGAGACCCAAAAATAATGAAGCCGGAGTACAAATGCCACCGAGGGTCATAATCCAAAGACCTGCAGTTTTCCCTTATAAAGACAGCAAAAAGGTCCCATAGAATTATGATTACAGTGTAATGACGCCGGGAAAGGAGAGCCCGGTTGACGCTTCAGGAGGGGACCAAGGCAAGGGTTTCTATACACGTAGCGGGAGGCGTTACGATACGGTGAATGAGGAGGTGCAGCCCACAAAAGGAAAAGCACAAGTGGTTGAGGAAATGAAGGGAAAAGCAACCAAGCCTATTAATGAGCCAGTTAACGAAGAGAAGGCTAAGGAGTTTTTAAAATTCCTAAAGCATAACGAATACAGCATGGTGGAACAACTACGTAAACAACCAGCCTGTCTTTCGGTGTTGGCCTTACTTCTAAGCTCGGAAGTTCATCGTAGCGTGCTAATGAAGGTCTTAAACAAGACATACGTTGCCAATGACATCTCCGTTAACAAGCTGGACTGTTTGGTGAACAACATAAGTGCCGACAATTATATCTTCTTTAATGACGACGAGATACCACCCGGGGGCATGGGGCCGACTAAAGCTCTACATATCACCACGCCCTGTAAAGGGTACACGCTGCCAGGCGTACTGATTGACAATGGGTCAGCTTTGAACGTCCTGCCTTTGACCATGCTGAATAGATTACCTATAGACAGCTCTCACATGAAGGAGTGCCAGGACATCGTAAAAGCATTTGATGGCACGGAGAGAAAGGTGATGGGCAGAATTGAGGTACCTCTTCAGATTGGGCCAAACACATATGAGGTGGATTTCCTCGTAATAGACATCAAGCCCTCATACAATTGCTTGTTGGGAAAGCCCTAGATACATTCGGCTGGGGCAGTGCCTTCCTCGTTGCATCAGAAATTGAAGCTAGTATCGGAAGGGAGATTGATAACGGTCAAGGCTGAGGAGGATATTATTGCAACTGTGAACAATAATGCACCCTATTTGGAGACAGATGACGAAGCAATCGAATGCTCATTTCGATCTTTGGAATTTGTTAATGCGATGTTCATTGCCGAGGGAAGCAAAATTTCGGTGCCAAAATTGTCCAAAATCATGAGGATGAGCCTCCAGCTGATGATCGGAAGAGGGGCCCTATCCGGAAGGGGACTTGGGAGACATCTGCAAGGAAGGGTTGAAACGCCAATGTCGAAAGACAAGAGAGACAGCTTCGATTTAGGATTTAAGCCAGATGCGAAACAAAGGAGAAGGGAGCTGGAAAAGAAGCAAGAAAGAAGAAGAGCTCGATTAACGGGGGAGGAAATCAAGTGGGAACCAATGACATTCCCCCATATATCGAAAACATTTATGTCCGGGGGAATCATTCATCCCGAGAGAGACACACTAATGACGGGAGCTATAGAAGAAAGGCTGGAGAGCTTGGACATTAACGTCATATGCGAAGAGGAGACCGAAAGAGAGAATTTGTCGGGCATTTGCCTCTGCACGCCTGGAAGTGTTCTAGACAATTGGACTGCAGAAGAGATTCCTGTAGTTTTTAGAACGGATTCAGAGTAATGTCCAAAACACACTTATTGCTCTAGGCCTAGGAGTAATAATAATCTTTTGTAAAATAGGCCGATGTTTAAAAATGACATTTTAGTAAAATGCATGGTTATTATCATTTTTGAGCAAATGTTATCTCGTCCTCCTTTCAATTCCATTCATAACCATACAAATGATTACTTTCGAATTCTTTTATTCTTGAAACATTCTTTTAAATATTATTTCATTCGTCATTCATAATCATGTCACGCAAATAAATGTTTCGAATTCTTTTGATTCTTTGTATCTGCCTTCGTCCTCATAACAGGTCCCCAGATATTAATGATACGAGTGACACTGCTAGCGACTCAGAATTTCCCTTCGAGCAAGATGTGTGTATGGATGATTATCAGGATTTTGACGATGACCAAGGTTGTAACCTATCTCCTGATTTGTTGAGGATGGTAGAATAAGACGAGAAACAAATCCTACCTCACAAAGAATCAGTCGAAATTGTGAGCTTAGGAGGAGGACAAGAGGTAAAGATCGGAACATGTATCACTGCGGAGATGAAGCGAGACCTCATTGAATTACTTCAAGAATTCAAAGATGTCTTCGCATGGTCATACCAAGATATGCCCGGGTTGGACACTGACATTGTGGTGCACCGACTCCCCGTAAAAGAAGAGTGTAAGCCTGTTCAGCAAAAACTCCGAAGAATGAGGCCCGACGTCTTGCTAAAAATAAAGGAAGAAGTTCGAAAGCAGTTTGATGCTGGATTCCTGAAGGTGGTAAAATACTTAGATTGGGTAGCCAACATCATCTCTGTCCCTAAGAAAGATGGAAAAGTGCGAATCTGTGTGGACTACAGAGATTTGAATAAAGCCAGCCCAAAATACAATTTCCCACTACCTCATATCGACACCCTAGTGGACAACACGGTGAGACACTCACTGTTTTCATTCATGGACGATTTTTCGGGATATAACCAGATTAAGATGCATCTTGAAGATATGGAGAAAACCACATTTGTAACTATGTGGGGCACGTTCTGCTACAATGTGATGCCGTTTGGACTGAAGAATGCGGGGGCAACTTATCAAAGAGCTATGGTAACCCTTTTTCACGACATGATGCATAAAGAAATCGAGGTCTATGTTGATGACATGATAGCTAAGTCTCGAACAGAGAAGGAGCATATACAAGTCCTGGGGAAATTGTTCTTGAGGTTGAGGAAGTTTCAGCTAAAACTCAACCCCGCCAAATGTACCTTTGGAGCCAAGTCTAGAAAGTTGCTCGGATTCGTGGTTAGTGAGAAAGGGATCGAGATTGATCCAGACAAAGTTAAAGTCATACAAGAGCTATCCCCGCCGCGCACTCAGAAAGAAGTTCGAGGCTTTCTAGGAAGATTAAATTACATTACTCGGTTCATTTCACAACTGACCGAGAAATGTGACCCTGTCTTTCGCCTCCTCAAGAAACATAACCCAGGTGAATGGAATGAAGAATGCCAAAGGGCTTTCGACAAGGTCAAACAGTATTTATCCAACACCCCGGTACTGATGCCACCTAACCCCGATAAGCCGTTGATACTATATTTGGCAGTATTCAAGAACTCCATGGGATGCATATTGGGTCAGCATGACGAGTCGGGGAGGAAAGAAAAAGCTATTTACTATCTCAGTAAAAAGTTCACGGAATGTGAGGTAAGGTACCCGCCGATAGAGAAGTTGTGTTGTGCCCTAATTTGGACAACCCGAAGACTGAGGCAGTATATGTTATATCACACTACTTGGCTTATCTCAAAATTGGACCCTTTAAAGTATATGATGGAGTCAACAGCTTTGAATGGAAGGATGGCCCGATGGCAGATTCTACTTTCTGAATTCGACATAGTTTATGTGAACCAGAAAGTAGTAAAAGGAAGTGCAATAGCAGATTTTCTGGCCAGTAGAGCCTTGGAAGACTACGAGCCTTTGATCTTTGACTTCCCGAATGAAGACCTAATGTGTGTTGCTACCACTGAAGAAGGTGCCCTCGAAGAACTTCCTTGGAAATTAAACTTCAATGGGGCGTCAAATGTTGTGGGCAATGGAATCGAGGCCGTCTTGGTATCCCTAAATGAAGATCATTACCCATTCACTAGTAAATTGGATTTTGATTGTACGAATAACATGGCGGAATACGAGGCATGCATCATGAGAGTCCGTGCAGCTATAGAACGCAAGATTAAAGTGCTAGAGGTGTATGGAGATTCTGCGCTAGTGATTTATCAACTCAAGGGAGAATGGGAGACCAGAGACCCCAAGTTAATCGATTATCGGAAGCTGGTCTTGGAATTGGTTAAAGAGTTTGATGACATTACCTTCCACTACCTTCCACGAGACGAAAATCAGATGGCTGATGCTTTGGCTACCTTAGCCTCCATGATCAAGGTGAACAAACAAGAAGATGTCAAACCCATCCGGATGAGCATTTATGGAACTCCGGCCCACTGTTATAATATTGAAGAAGATGAAGAGAGAGATGATCACCCTTGGTATCACGATATATTACAATACATGAAGAATCGTGAATACCCAGACCAGGCAAGCGAGAATGACAAAAGAACACTAAGAAGATTGGCCATCAACTATGTCTTAGATGGAGATATCCTATACAAAAGAAGAAAGGATCAAGTGCTACTAAGATGTGTAGATACTGTAGATGCTAAGAAAATCTTGGAAGAAGTCTATGAAGGCGTCTGTGGGACACATGCTAATGGCTTTACAATGGCCAGGCAAATTATGAGATTCGGGTACTATTGGTCCACCATGGAAGGAGACTGAGTCAATTATGCTAAGAGATGTCATAAGTGTCAAATCTGCGGAGACAAAATTCATGTGCCTCCTTCACCGCTGCATGTCATGGTTTCTCCATGGCCATTCTCTATGTGGGGCATGGATGTGATTGGACCAATATTGCCGAAAGCTTCCAATGGGCATCGGTTCATCTTCGCGATTATCGACTACTTCACCAAATGGGTAGAAGCCGCTTCGTATGCTAGTGTGACCAAGTCGGCAGTGAGCAAGTTTCTAAAAAAGGAGATTATATGTCAATATGGAATGCCAGAGAAGATTATATCTGACAATACATTAAACTTGAACAATAGTACGATAGCGGAAGTCTGCAGTCAATTCAAGATCAGACATCACAACTCGTCACCATATCGCCCAAAGATGAATGGGGCAGTGGAAGCGGCCAATAAAAACATTAAGAAAATTGTGGGGAAGATGACCGAAACCTACAGAGACTGGCATGAAAAGTTACCATTTGCCCTCTTTGCTTATCGAACGTCAGTCAGAACCTCAACTGGGGCAACCCCTTTCTCTTTGGTCTACGGAATGGAAGCAGTGTTGCCAATCGAAGCCGAGATCCCGTCCCTTCGAGTGTTGTCAGAGTTAAAGTTAGAAGAAGCTGAATGGATCTAGTCTCGATATGATCAATTGAACCCAATTGAGGAAAAGAGGTTAAGAGCTATCCGTCATGGTCAGATGTACCAAAAGCGAATGATGCGGGCTTGTGACAAAAAGGTTCGCCCTAGAGAATTCCACGAGGGAGACCTGGTTTTGAAAAAGATCCTTCCCATACAGAAGGACTTTCGAGGGAAATGGATGCCTAATTGGGAAGGGACTTACGTGGTGAAGAAAGCTTTCTCTGGAGGAGCATTGATTCTAGCCAGGATGGATGGTAGAAACTTGCCCAATCCTGTAAACTCGGATTCGGTCAAGAAGTATTTCACCTGAAGAAAGGGCGGCCAGAGTGAAAACCCGCAAAGGGCTCTCTGAATTCGCCAAAAAAAAAAAGGGGAAAGGTGAAAACCCGCAAAGGGCACTTTGGAACCAAAAGGGCCTTTGAGTTGAAAACCCGAAAACGGGTAGCTCAAATTTTGAATATGGGGCATATGACAGTCTTGTCCTCCCGAAATTAGCAAGACAGAAGAATGTTACACCTTGGAGCATCAACAAAAGACGCGGGATCTCCTGAACACACATTTGATACGAATGAGCCTTTGAGAAACTAGAATAGTGAAGCTCGTGCTGCAATATCTGGGGCACCTTTTCCTCATTTTATTTTGAGCCTTACCAGATTTGTTGTCCTGTTTAATGTATTCACTTCAAGCTTTGCTCAATAAAATTCCATCTTGTCCATTATGATAATCTCTTTTGAGCATTTTTTTTTGTTGAAATCACGATTTTTGGACTTATAATATTCACATAAAAGAGGTTACGCATATTACTCTGGAAAGTTTCTAAACAGTACAAGGACCTGAAGTAGGGCCACTAGGCAGAATTAACCAGACTCAAAAGCGGGAAACATTGGAGAAAGAATAGTCCAAGTTGTGACTATTTCTTTGAATCTTCTATCAAAGATAACGACTAAGTAGGAAGACACGATAGTGCATCGATGATAGAACCCGGATGAACTACTAGCAATGATACCTTAAACGTTTAAAAAGAAACCACTCTCATGATATTTATACATTCGTAATCATTCATTTAGTTAGGAGCATTTAGCTCATTCGAGTCATGACATCCTAATCATTAGGCATGAACTCATTTGCATTATACAGCTTAAGTCCTTCAAGGGACAATGAAGATCGATGTGCCTTTATCCCCTAAACAGTAGGGTAACATGCTAAAGCATAGTATATCTGACTTTCCTTGAAACAGATAACAAATTTGGCGTCTCTGTAGCGGCGGAGAGCAGATCGAAGATGATTTGGCATCTCTGTAACGGCGGAGAGCAGATCGAAGATAACAGATTTGGCATCTCTGTAGCGGCGGAGAGCAGATCGAAGATAACAGATTTGGGCAGATCGAAGATAACAGATTTGACGTCTCTGTAGCGGCGGAGAGCAGATCGAAGATAATAGATTTGGCGTCTCTGTAGCGGTGGAGAGCAGATCGAAGATAATAGATTTGGCGTCTCTGTAGTGGCGGAGAGCAGATCGAAGATAATAGATTTGGGTCACTGTTCGCGACCCAGGATTCTATTTTCTCATCAATCCAATCATCGAAGATAACAGATTTGGCGTCTCTGTAGCGGCGGAGAGCAGATCGAAGATAATAGATTTGGCGTCTCTGTAGTGGCGGAGAGCAGATCGAAGATGATTTGGCATCTCTGTAGCGGCGGAGAACAGATCGAAGATAACAGATTTGGCGTCTCTGTAGCAACAGAGAGCAGATCGAAGATAACAGATTTGGCGTCTCTGTAGCGGCGGAGAGCAGATCGAAGATAACAGATTTGGCGTCTCTGTAGCGGCGGAGAGCAGATCGAAAATAACAGATCGGTGTTCCTGAGTTTTCAAGAATCAAGTTGAAGATAGCAAATTTTGAGATTTAACCAGACCGGGCAAATTTGGTCCTTTTTATAGTCTTTACTCCATTCTTGTTACACGACAATGAGCAAAGAGGGACAGCTGTAAAGCCCAAATTTTGCCCGGGGCCCAATAAACCAAATAAATAAATACAGTACCCAATTACAGCCTAAATATTAAAACCCTAAAAGCCCAATTAGCCCACAACCTTAACTAATTTTCAGTAAAAAAAAAAAAGAAAAAAAACCTAGCCACCTCCACTTGCTCCACTTACACCTGCAAAAGCCAAAAGAAGAAAAAACAAAAAGAGGCAGAAAAGAAGCAAGAAAACAAGGAAATAGATAATAGCAAATCCATGGTATTTCGGCTATAAAGCCTGAAATCCCGGATTTTTTTTGGGTACAAAAACAATAATATTGTAAAAGGAGGGGGATTTTAAAAAAAAAAAGAGATTGAAGAAAAAAAAAGTGTAATCTCTCTGAAGATTTTTCTTTAAAAAAAAAAAGCAAGCAATACAAAAAAAAGGATAATAACAAAGCCATCAAAAAAAAAAAGAAGTGCAAACCGGCTTAAGGTTTTTTCTTTTCTTTTTTTCTTTTTATTTTATTATTCGAATCCATCTCTTCTCATTCATGTATTAAAATATATCAAGGTATATATATAAGAAATATATAAAAAAAAAAACCTTTTTGAAATTTTTGACCACCGGCGCGGTGGCTGACGGTGATGGCCGTGCATGACGGAGCCGGAGTTTGGTCGGAGGAGAAGGCCTTGAGAGTTTGAGAGAAAGGGTTAGTTTTTTTTTTATGAAATGGGAAAAATGAGCTTTTTTAGGAATTTTGACTTATATAGCCTCATCAAAAGACGTCGTTTTGGGTTTAAGCCACTAATGCCAAAACGACGTCATTTTAACTCTTAACCCATGGCCGACCCGCGACCCGACCCGCTCCAACTTCAGGATCGCGTGTTTTCATTGGAGGGGCTATTTGCGTTTAGCCCTCCGCTTTTATTACTTTGCAATTAAATTATTTTTATTTTTAATTTGGCACCAAAATTTGTCATAATTTTCAATTTAATCCTAGCTGATCTTGTGCATTTTATAAAGGGGTTATTGCACTTTAGGCCCTCTGTTGTTTCACGCGCATTTAAATAGGCCCTTTTTTTTTTTTTATTTTAAATTTGCCCCAAAACTTCGTTTTTAATTGAATTTAGTCTCTTTTTAATTTAAGTTGATTTTATATTATCTTTGCTACTTTAATTTTAATATTAGTTCCAATAATATTATATATATGCTTTTAAATACACTCTTTTATTTTCTTTTATTATAAATATTATTATTTTATTTTCTTTACGTTATTATTATATCGTATCATTTTTTATCATATCATTATTATTTTTCATGTACACATTATTTTCATGATTATTATTGTGTTTATTTTTACGACTATTATTGTATTTATTATTAGTATTAGTATTATAATTACTATTATCATACTTATATATATATATATTTATATGTAAAGTTATCAATGGTTATTTTAATATTATCATCATCTTAATATTAATATGTACTTATTTTTAACATATATATATATATGTATGTATGTAAATATTTATGAAGTATTATTAATAATTGTTTTGTAACATTATTATTATTATTTCTAATGTGCATGTATTATATATATTTTAATACTATATTATGTATATATTATATTATATATATATATATATTTATTATATTTTATGTATATATTTTAATATCACATTATTCATATGTTTTTTTATATATATTATCCCATGTAAATACTTTCAATACTACATTATGCATATATTTTTGTCTCTATTATATATATACTTTTAATATTCAATACTATTATTATGAATATGTTTTTGGTATCGTATGTATATTTTTTTTATTCATATATTATTATCATTATTTTCTCGTTAGATTATTATTATTATTATTATTATTATTATTATTATTATTATTATTGCCATTTTTGTTGTTCGATGTTTTATTCATTTTCATTTATTCGTTAATTTGCTTATGTCTTGATCATTTCATTTTCCTCATGCATTTGTTTATATTTACATATTACTAGTCTTGCTATTACTTCATCTTTTATAATTACTCATATTATCGTTTTTGACAACGTCGCACCTATTATGTTATTATTCATATTAATATTATAATTTGCTTTTATGTTTTACTATAAATCACGTTATTTTTCTTACTCAATATATTAAAATAATTCTTTCATAAAAGTAATATTCCGTATTAGGTAATTCGAGATAATTGTACCCTAACTTACTGGGTTTCGATTTTTCTTATTTAACCTAAATAATGGAATATTCCTTTTAATCACAATGTGAGTTTAAAAAAAATGTTTATTTTTGGAGATACGAGGTGTGGTGCCCTAACTTACCGGGTATGACATGTTGTTACCTCGAAATAAGATTTTTCGCAAATAAAGGCAATACTCGGTGTTTGATGATTCGAGAATCATACCTTATCATGCTGGGTTGTGATCTCTCGTTTGCTCAAAAACAATCGAATATTCCTTTAGGTTTTCACTCATGCTTATTAAAAACCTTTCAAAACAAAGGATGTTCGATGATTGGATATTTGAGAATCGTGCCCTATCGTGTTGGGTTGCGCTTTTCATTTATTCTAAGCAATCGAAGATCCTTTGAAGTTTCATCCACGTTTTCTAAAACCCTTTAAAACGAAAGAAGTGTTTGATGTTTGGGCGTTAGGGAATAGTGCCCTATCGTGCTGGGTTGCAATCTCCCGTCTGACTGAAATAATCAAATATCTCTCCGGGATTTCACTCGTATTTTCCAAAGTGAGGCAATGATCAATGTTTGGGAATTCGAAGAATCGTGCCCTACTATGCTGGGTTTCGATTTTTCGTTGGACTAAATAGTTGAGCATCCTTTCGTGATTTTCGAATTATAAATTTTCGGACATCGAAACAAGAAGATTTTGACGATTAACTCGGGTTATTCAAATTTTATTAAAAAGCCACATTTCAAAAACATTTTAATTTTAGACATAAGGATGATGATTTAATCGATTTGGTACCAATTTTGGGCGTAGTGAGGTGCTAATCCTTCCTCATGTGTAACCGACTCGAGCCCGTTTTCTAAAATTTTGTAGACCAAAATTGTTGTTTTAGTAAATCATAAATGTTTTATTAAAATAACCAAATTTTTAGGTGATCCGATCACACCAAAACAAAAGATCGGTGGCGACTCCATGCATTTGTTTTTCAAAAGTCGATTACCTTTTTTTAAAATTTTAAAAATTTTAAATCGAGGAATGGTTTCGACATATATATATATATGTATATAATATTCTTTGCACATATGTTTTGGTTATAAAATAAAAATATGCTTAATTATGTGGCTTGTTAATTAACCGAAATCAGTAAGTTTGTATAGGTAATTGCACAGTCGAATAAGTAAAAGATTAATGTGATTTTTGTTTTAGTTTAAAATATTACATTATGTGTAAATTTTGTTTTAAGCATTGAATAGTTTAATTAGTTACTTTAATGATATATATATATATATATATATGAGTATGAACTGTGTTAACATGAGGATGTTCGGAATTGTACTTATGTTCAAGTAATACTCTGTAACCCTAATCTGGCGACGGATACGGGTTAAGGGTGTTACAGATTCCCATTTTCTTTATTTAATTTTTTTTTCTTATTTTCTTTTTAAATATTAATTTTCTCCATTTTCAGCCGTTGTTTATTTCATTTCATTTTATTTTTTAGGAAGAAAATGCTTACTTTGCTTGATTTGCTTTCCGATTTCATTGAAAAAAAATTGGGAAATTAATTAGAGGATAATGTAGAGAGTTTTTGTTGTTTAGCATGACGGCTATAATTGAGTTTAGTTTGTCTTTATTTTTGGTCAAATGAAGGGTTGCAATGATATAATGCTGCTTTTGTTCATATCCTATATATATACAAACTTACTAAGTAATTTCGAAAGAATCTATCTCGTATTTTAATATTTGATTAAATCGGTATCATTGATTAATTAAATTTTATTTTAATTATAAAACTAAATAAAAGTCTATTTTTTTACAAAGTAATAAATATTATATTGAAAGTATGTTTGTCCTTTTATATTTTGATAAATGTAGAAAAAAACACATAACATGATTAGAATGATGGGATTTCTTTTTGTATGGTCCATTTTATTATCCATGTTTGGGGTTTGTAATTGTTCCTTTCAACACTGTCATCTTCAAGTTTTAAATCTATGTTCTCCCTCAAGAGTTTAATGTTCCTTACCATTGCACCCAACACTTGTTACTTAAAATTATGATATTTGAACTCAAAATATTTTAATAAAAACCACATTTAATTTCTGCATCAATTTCTTTTTATGAAAATAATACATAATATTTTCACCCACATCGTATGTATACCATAATCGAATTACCATTTAAAAATTTGATTGAATTGACATTACTGATTAACCTAATCACATTTACTTTTATAAATTTATTACTTTACACATCATATAAACTTCCTTTCTCAAAGAAAAGGTTGATAGCAGTTTAGAATAAGTTGTATTTAAGCAAAGAAGATAAAATAAAACATGTTTTCCAACATACATATAACCATGTTATTTTTATGTTCATGCATTTAAATTGTTTATTCTCTGTTCTTATCTCTTCGGAAAACATGAACCAACATAAGATTATCCAAACAATTAAGTCATACATGCATAAATAATCAAACAATTGCTTTTAAAATTTTATGTTTAATACAATATGTGAGTTTGATTGGTCACTCTTATTTTTAAATTTAAAATGACAATTATATTTAGTGAAAATTATATATTTCGATATAAAAATAATCACACTAATTTTTAGAATTTAATTTGAATTTTAAAATTAATTTAGTGAAAATTAATTACTAATATTATTAGATTTGAACTTGATTAATACAATTAATTTTCATGAAAATAAAAATTAATAGTTAATATTATAATTTTGGTTTAATAGAAATTTCATGAAATTAATTGTTTTCCAAACACGTGGCTATCTTGTTTACACGTGTTTATTGTCTTACTTCTTTAGTTTTAAGAAAATGATCATATTCCAATTTCAACCTTTTATTATGTTTCGATTTGAAATTTAATCTTATAATTTAACTTTTAATATAATTTAATTTTTATATTTTTATAATATTATTAGTTAGTTTAAATAATTAATATTTTAATTATTTAAATTAAAATATTAACGCGACTTTTATTTAAAACCATTATGGATTATATTATAATTTGTGAGTTGGAATAAGTGTCTTAAAAATTCACATCAACCACTAAAATGATTAATGATATTAATTATTTGGACCAACCACTAATATTATAAATAATAGAGGAGAAAATTAGATAAAATAAAAATATACAAATTAATCATAATTTTAAATATAGTAGAGTGATCAATACCATCATATGACTTAAAGATAATTTATACCTAATACAATCTCTATTTATATATAATCATTAAATGTATAATAGAAAATTAAATATTCTACACTTTTTAATCTATATTTTTATCGATATGTATATTACATATTTGAGTATTCATTTTAAATATTCTATTTATATCGAGATGTTAACACCAAAATTCGAAATTTAAAATTTAAATTATCGGTAAAATTTAAGTCAATATATAGAAATTGTATGTTAAGTTTGAACTTGTTCAACGACTGTAGTATCTGTCAATTTCAAAGACTTACTCAAAATTTTGAGAGAACTTGAACAATAATATTAAATTTAAAAATGAATTTAGGTAAAAAATTTTAACCCGTTTCAAATATGAATCGAGCTTGTATTTGCATATTAAATCAAAATCTAATATTACCCATTTTCAAGTTTATAATATGTTTGTTTTATCATATATATTTTGGAAATTATATTATATGAAAAATTAAATATACCATATTGAAATGAAAATATTAAAAATATGTTTGATTGTTTATGTTTAAAATTTTAATAAAAGGAAAAAACATGTATTGTAATAAAAATAAAATAATAATTTTTTTAAAAATGGATGGGTTTAAACGGGATTGGATTTGTTGGGACGAATTCGAACCCGATGAAATATTGTGGAAGCACAATTGATATTCTTTTGTTCTTGGAAAATCAATTTGATAATTATTATAAATTTAATAACACAATATATATCAACAATAGAAGCAAATAAATCACAATATTGCAAGGAAAAATAGTAAATCGAGGCACATAATTTTTACATGAAAAAATCCTTTAAAGCAAAGGGTAAAAATCACAGTATTTTGAAAGTCCAAAAATTCTACTATAATCAAAGTCTTGCAAGATTACAACTAAGCCACAATAAAAAGTATAGAACTTAAACAAGACTATTAACAAATAATTTCAAGCAAACTTCAAGAGAAAAATTGAGAATATCACCATAATGGAATTGATTTTGAAGGCTGAAAACTCGAAGCTACAGAACCCCAAACGAAAATCGAACCGTACACATTAAATATCCTCAAGTCTATTACCTACCGTAAAAAATCAACTCCAATAGATATCATGTGGAGCTTTGATCAAAGAAAATACAAAGGCCAGTCTATGTAAAAAAAAAAGATTGTTTTTTCTCCCGCTTTTCTTTTTTACTTGCAGCACACACATATTCTTGTTTTTTTCATCAACCCCACAAATTATATATGTACACACTTATGGAAGTAGGCTCCCACATAATGAGACTACCCACGACCCAACAAGATTTACTATTTATAAATATAGATGAATATGGATAAAATTTAAAATTTATATTTAAAATCTAATCAAACTTAAGTAATTATACATAATATTAATACTAAATATGAACTAACTCAAATATGTAGAACCCATAAACACCTTTGGTAAGGTTGATAGTTATAAATTTCATGTGCATGTTAAAAGAAATTTCATACCCAACATTAAAAATATAAATAGTTGGGTGATTTTTTACTTGGAAGAAAAATAATTAGATCCCTTCTTTCACAAGAAATCTCATAAAAGATTTGTGAAATTTTATTGTATTAATTTTACTATAAACATATTTTGTACCTTGGTAATTTCTACTCACCTATTATTATTTGTTTAATCAAGATCATTGATATTGAATATTTTAGGTAGCATTTGATCATTGTGTTTTAAGTGCATGTTATTATATTTAAATCATTTTACATAAGAAATTAAATTTAGGTATTGATTGATAAATTAAAATTTTAATGTTAATAAATTAAGTATTTAATTTAAATTATAAAATTTAGGTAAACTATTAAAATAGTCACTTTTATTTAGTTCAAGGTTACATTTTAGTCACTTATGTTTGAAATGTTACGTTTTAATCACTTACGTTAACGCTTTGTAACATTTTAATCACTGAGTTATTAACGGTGTAATGGTAACCTGACGTGACACATTAAATCATCATTTCAGAAAAAAAAATTTAGGTTAATTTATACAATCGGTCCCCATATTTTTTCGCTTTGAGCAATTTAATTTTTTTATTTATGTTTTTTCAACTTTCCTTTGTTTTCCCTTTATTTTTCATTCCATTTTGCTTCTACCTCTGCTTTCCTCCTTTCTCCATTTCTTTTAACATAGTTTTAACAAATGAAAAATATAGAAAAATTACGTTAAAAGAAATGAAGAAGGGAAGAAAATAGAGAGAGAAGCCAAAAGAAAAGAAAAGAAAAAGAGGTCATTTGCACAAAATAAAAAATATAGAAACTAATTGTAAAAAATTAAATTATAAAAAGTTGAAAATTTCAATTGATTGAAGAAATTATGAAAGAGGCCCTTGATTGGGTTTTAATTTGAGAACAATTAATTAATTAGATATTCCATTTACCCTTAGAGCATCTTGTTCTTGCATTGATAATTATCGAAAATATATATCTTAGGAACAAATGCTTAGCATTAAAAATCAAAGGGAATAAACCTTATACTTGTGGCTTAAAACCTTCTGTTTGTTACATAAATCAATTAGCTAAGCTGGAATATATCCATTCAATTCATCTTTTTGTGACGTAAAATATTGGTTTTATTATTTGTAAATTAAGAAAAAGAAAAAAGGAAAAGCTTTTCCAAACGTAATTGGATTCTCGTTTACTCCATTAGTATAGAATGTGGATTTGAACACGTTTAAGTTTATTTTATTTCTAATTGAAGGATTAAAAAAGTGTTATTAGTAAAAAATAAAGATTATATAAAAAACATATAATTATAATTTGTTATGAAATTAAAGATATAGGTTGCCGATTGAGTCTTAACTCAACTGGTATGGACATTGTTGTCAATGCAGAAGAACGTGAGTTCGCATATTTTCCTCCTATTTATGGGATGAGGAGGAGTTATGGGTAGTTCTAGATATTATATCACAAAGAGTAGATATGGTCAGAATCTATAATGAGGAGGGATTCACTTACATCGTTACACCCTTTCTGTATATTTTTGTACAGTTAATATTTTGAAGATCTAACCGTCATATTTTATAATCATTCATTCATATAGATCATGCATATTGAATTTGACATAAATAAAAATTTTAACTTTTTATGTAAAAACTTTCATTGTTTAATAAATAATATAATATATACATTATTTTATATCAATATAATAAAATATTAGACCGATTAAAAATTTACATGCATGACATGTACAATAACATTAATAATTTATATAAAAATTTTAATAAATATATTTGTTGTATAATTTTTTCGCCATAAATTTAGTATAAATTAATGGGTTGTTTACATTTCCTTAAGTGAAACATGCTATCTATTAGATTAATAATGACAATCAATGACAAATTGACAATTATTGGATAATAAGAATGTTGGTAGTCGGTCAACTAAATTCAAAATTTTATTTTAGTATCAAAATATTCCTATATTCTCATAACTTAATTTAAATAGACTCTCCTAGAATTGAATTTTGTTAGGTTACCTCTTAATTTTTAAATTACATAAATTTGTCCTCTTAAAAAAGCAATTTAATAGTTTTTTTTCGTTTAATTTAAAATTTGAGTAGCTAAAATAATTAATAATGACATTAATATTATTTTTAGATCAATTAATTTATCCAAGTTTGAAATTAAGAATAATCTAAAAAGTATTTTTATAAATAAAAAAATATTTTGTATCCACTCAAATTCATAATCATAACAAACAAATAATTCATATTTTAGACAATTTTAGTTACAATACAATGAAATTAGACTGCTAAAGAAGCAATTTGTCCAATTGGTAGTTTAGTGTCATTTGAAAGTGATGATTCATGAATTTGATCTATTATCAACTAATTGGTGAAGTGAATTAACTCCTACACTATGCCTAGAATGATTGATGGGATCCTTTCCTCATTTTACCTAAATCTTTGACATTATTCAAACACAATTTAAATGTGGATTTTTTAAATTTATTGTTATAGTATACGTCAATAATAGTAGTAATAATGGTAGTAAGAATGACTGTAAAGTAATAAGAAAAAAAAATAAGAACATGTAGATCTTACGTAGAAAATTCTTATTGGGGAAAGTCACAGACAAAGGAGGAAAAATTCGCTACTATTGACAAAAAACAAAAACAAGTTTTCGACTACCCACATTTTAAGAGTTAAACAACCCTATTATAATCAATGTCCAAATAAGAAGTATAGTTCTTCGACCCTCGATCCTTTGCCCCCACAAATCCCCTATTTTTCCTCTCTATTTTATTTTTTTAACAAATAAGTTGCACATCGAACTTTTCAAGCCCAAGCATGAATCATATTTTAAACGAGCTTAATTTTTTGCCTAAACTTATTTTTTAAACCTAATATTTTTGTCTAAACACTCTCAAAATTTGAGCGAACCTTCAAATTTAGGCAGATAACCTTACCCATGAACAAGTTTAAATCAAACTATATCAAAATAAAATAAGAGTATAAAATCACAAATTTCTACATAGCAAATAAACTAAAACCATAATTAGAACTAAAAAAATATCTCTTATTTTGTGTGTGTGTGTGTGTGTTTTGATGATGTAAATGGTGCAATAATTCTCAAGAAATATGACCGACCAAAACCAAACCTCATGCTGTTAGGGCCAACCTTGATATCAACATGTTTCCTCCCTATTCTACACTCTAAAATCCAAACGCCTAAACTCTCATGAATTGGGTTTTTCTTTTCCCACCAATCTGTCCTCATTTCCCTTTCATTTTGAAAAATTTTGTGAAGCTATAATCAATAAAATGACATTTCACAAACTAAAATTTTCAAAAGGCTTCAAAACAAAGAAGAGGGATATGAAAGAACAAAAATTCAACATATTTAATCTATTTACTGATGTTAGATTAGCGATGTAGATGAGTAGAGTAAGATTTAAGGTAAATACATATAATATGAATATCACATATATAAAAAAATACATATTTAAACCTTTTTCAATATCGTGTAAAATAATCTAACCTGATCATATAATTTATACTTTGATACATATGTACTTAGATTTATTCTCAAAATATATATACACAATCCATGTAAAAATAAATAAATAAATGGTGGATAGGATTTCCATTTATGTTAAAATAGATACAAACATTTGATGCTATATATTCACTATTGAAAGTAGTTTCATATCTATCCTTCCATCACATTAAAATAAGAAAAGAAAAAGACAATATCATAAATCACTAATTTAAAATTTAATCATATAAAGAAAACATTGTCCACTCAATAATGGGTGTCTATTAACACATAAATTAATCACATTTTTTATAAAAAATAATTAAATAAAATGATAAGACCAAAGTTGGTGAAAATGAAAGAAAGTGAAATTAAAAGGGAAGGTGGAGGTCGGTTCCTTGCACTTCAACGCACTTAGCTTCGGACTCAGCTTCCGACTTAAGGTTCGGGTGTGGACTTTGCTTTAGATAAGAACCACATCCCCTTCTTCTTCCCCTTCTAATTCCCATTTTCAATATTTTCTCTCTCTAAAATCTCACTTCAAAACAAGTCTCTTTTTTTTTTTTAAACTAAGTTCAAGCTGGCGATCGAAAATCAAGAATCCACTGTCCGTGAAATCAAGCCTAAGAACAGAAGAATCATGGTAAAATCTTTATAAAGTGTGGTTTAATGAAAAAAAAATGGTGTTTTGATTTGGGTATTCACTGAAAAAAAAAACGGGTGTTAATGAAAAATGGTGTCTTTTTTTTTTTTTTGGTATAGGGAGGTGGTGGACCTGATGAAGAAGACAACAATAACGAGAAGTGGCCGCCATGGTTGAAACCTTTATTGAAAGAACAATTCTTTGTTCAATGCAAGCTTCATATTGAGTCTCATAAGAGTGAATGCAATATGTATTGCTTGGATTGTATGAATGGTTCTCTTTGTTCTTTTTGCCTTGCTTATCACAGGGATCATAATTACATTCAGGTTTGGTTTTTTTTTCCTTACATTTTCTCAACATCCAAACAGGGTATTGACTCGACTGCTAATGTGATTTTGTTTTGGAACAGATAAGGAGATCTTCGTACCATGATGTAATAAGGGTATCTGAGATACAAAAATATTTGGACATATCTGGTGTTCAAACTTATGTAATAAACAGTGCTAAGGTAGTCTTCCTCAATGAAAGGCCTCAACCAAGGCCTGGTAAAGGTGTTATCAATACTTGTGAAGTCTGTGATCGTAGCCTTGTTGATAACTTTCGGTTTTGCTCCCTTGGTTGCAAGGTAATTTTTTTTTTTTAATCTTTCATCTACTTTTTAATTGTTCATCTCCATTTTTCCTTACTGCCTCCAACTTTATTCGCCTGTGTAATCAACAATAATGCTGATTTATTTTGAATCTAGACCCGAACCTGGACTAAAATTGAATTATAAAATTTTGAGAGCTCAAAATATAATATTATGATGTATATTTTGGAAGGTATTTAGTTTTTTTTTAGGCCAAAATACAATCTGATCATATATTGCATAAATTTTTGGGGTCAAGCCTCTGCCTGCTGCTTTTAAATTTTAAATTCGTCGGAAGTTATATGAAATCGAAATGATTTTAAAGTTTGGAATTGACGCGATTGAAATGCAGATTGTTGGGACGTCAAAGGATTTTCAAAAGAAGAAAAGGCAACTAGCGATGGTATCGTCGGACTCTGAGGATTCATACAGTAGTAGTAGCCATGGTAATCCAAGGAAGAATGACGACAACAACAACAAAGTTCGTAGTTTTAGTCCATCGACGCCCCCTCCGACTTCGGTTAATTACCGAAATGCTAAACGTAGAAAAGGGATTCCCCAGCGAGCTCCAATGGCAGGACTAATCATACAATATTAAAGCTCCATAGCCTTAAAGTTTAGACATATACACAATGTGATGGCCACAATGCCCCACCACAACTCTTTCCCTAAAAAAGATCCGGCATTGTCACATTCCCCTCCCATTCTCAAGTGTTTTGTAAATAGAAGCAAGCAAAAAACATACAAGTGGGAGAACAAAGTGGAAAAATAAGCCCCACGCATAGGATTAGGATTGTCCAAAGATCGAATTCGAGATCGATGTGAATTGAAGACTTAAATATAAATCTTTTATCATCGTCGAATAGGTTAGTTTTCGTTTTTTCTTCACATTGTGTACATAAGGGTTTGGTTTTGGCAAATTGTAATGGGGATTGGGGAATGAATGGAATATGTAAATATAACAGTGTTATAAAGAGGATGGAAGGGTTTTCTATAAATAAATAAAATGATTGTATGTTGTATGATTGATTGCTTCTTTTCTTTTACTTATTTTAAGAAGATTTTTACTTTCTTGTATGAAACAAGATTTTAATTATTACTCTTCTACTTTGTACTTGCAATGTTTTCTCGTAATATTATTTTTGAGATTTAAACTTTAATTTTTTATATTTAATTACGTTAACTTAAAATGTATAAAAATTGTTATGTGATAATTAAGATTTTTGTTGAAATTTGATTCGATTAATTTGACTCGATTTAATTAAATTTATCTCTTTTAAAAAATTAAAAATCATAATTAAAACTTAAATAATTTAAAAATTATGTAAAGAAATATATGGGGTGGCACGTGTGAGGTGAGTATGATTTGGATTGGCACGTGTCAAACGTGAAATGGATGGGTGTCTTGATTCTTGGAATCGTGAATAAAGTAAGCCGCCTCTTGAAAGGCGGTTTGTTTGATACTTTATTTTTGGTTTGTTAGCCAAGTAGGATTATTTTATTACATATTTAGAACGTGGGCCACGTCAAACTGTCATTAGATGCTGACCCTTGGATCTCTTAACTGGTGGCGTGGAGCATGGTTTTGATGATTGATTGATTTATTGGCTCTCACAAATCCCAAGGCGTCAATTTTTGGAGGTAATATATATCATGTTCAATTAATGTATGCTATATAGATGTTTTATGTGTTGACGTAAGAGTTAGAGAATCTATCGTTTTAAGTGTAGTTTAAATTTAAGTTTTAATAATCGTATTATTGTTAAGATTTTATATTTTTTTAAAAATTTTAAGAAGTTAAAATATAATTTTATCATATATTAATTTATAATTTTATTATTTTTAAAAATTAAATATTTTTTATTTTAAAGATTAAAGTATAATTTTATTATATATAAATTTATAATTTAATAATTTTTGGAGGGTTAAAATTTAATTTTTTATTTTTGGGGAGAGACAAAGCCCCTGTCTACTCCTTTACATTTGCCCTTGCTGAGGGAAATGAAAAAGAAAAGGAGTCCAAAACAGGGACAGAGTTGGAGAAGGAGATTAGTTGGCTGCTTT
The DNA here is from genome assembly GCF_025698485.1 of Gossypium arboreum. Taxonomy (NCBI): domain Eukaryota; kingdom Viridiplantae; phylum Streptophyta; class Magnoliopsida; order Malvales; family Malvaceae; genus Gossypium; species Gossypium arboreum. Next base: position 388,979 of record NC_069070.1, on the reverse strand, counting down.
GGTTGTGCTTCAAAGATGTATTTAAGGGGATCTCCCTTAGGCTACATTTTTTTTTTTATTCGTGAAATGTCATCGGATATCATAGAGACTAAGTTTCTTTATTAGATCGATAATATAATTTGATAAGATTTAATTACTAGGTACGTAGATGACAGACGACATCAATTCTATTAAATAAGATCTTTTAATTTTAGTGAAATTTGTTAATTTAAATATACTATTGTTTTACTCAACTTATTAAGGTACAACTTAAATATATGTCGATTAAAGTAGAGGAACCAAAATTATACTAAATTAAATCAAAATTTGGCCATTAGAATCAACTCATTAATATGGCAATGGAACCTCAAACCCAAAAACCATACAAGATGTATAAATTAATAAACTTCATCCCTAATTTGTTGAAGCAAAGAACTAAATTTATGATTAGTATCGTCTTGATTATTAAAAATATTTGTGTGTTAGTGGCTATTGTGGTGGTGGCCTTGTAGGATATCACAATATGGCCATATAGGGAAAAGGGAAGTGGTGAAAGGGGATACCACTCCACCATCCTTTTGAATTGATTTGATCCATCATGCTGTATACATGAAATACACACCATGTAAAATTATAATAAATTTAATTTTTTTAAATAAAATCTCGAGTACAAATTTTGTAAATAAAAAATATTTTTATTTATAAATTTAATTTAATTTAATTCTAAATTTAATTAAAATTTAATATAACTATCGAATGTAAGAGAATCTCGAAAAAAACAAAAACAAAATACACACCATATGCATGATGTTTGATGCTAATATGCTTTTTTTTATTTGGAACCCTTTCATCACTTGCCTTTAATGCAATAAAATACAACATGAAATAGGGTCCCTATGATCACAACCATGTTGTCGTTTATTTTAATTTAATAATCCTTATCTTATATGCTTTATATTTCTAGGATATAGCCGATCTTTGGCATCTAATTTCCATCTACCAAATATGGGTCCATAAAGCATCCCACTCGATCAACAATTTCACATTCATAATTAATTCATTTGTCATTCATCACTTCACCAATTTAATTCAGATTTTAGTTTAATAGTAAAGTTAATATGTTGTACATTTTTTTGAGATGTTTGAGTTTATCCTTTTTAAATTATATTTGGGTTTTCAATTTAAAGTTAATTCATCAAATTTTTTTTACGTTTAACATATCGTTTGGTACATAAATTTGACATTTTTTCTTAATGTGGTACTTATATAATTTTTGGTCTAATCTGATACTTGTTTTTGACAAAAGTGATGTATTTTGATACCCAAAGGTAATGAGGTTAATTTTGATATTTGATTTGAATTGTAGGGTTGATTCGATAAAAGTTAATTGCTAATATTATTTTGTTTGAATTTTTATGATTTTGTTAATTGGATAAATTTAGTGTTAATTGTGAATTTGTTTAATTATGTGTTTAATTTTTCAAATACAATCTAATGGATGATATCTAATTTGAGTTTTAGGGTTGATTTAAATAAAGTTAATTGCTAATTTATTAGCTAATTATGAATTTTTATCAAATCAACTCTAAAATCTAAATTGAACACTAAAAAGTTAACATTGTTATTTTTAGGTACCAAAATGTGTAACTTTTGTCGAATACAAATACCACATTGAACAAAAAAATAACATAAGTATCGTATTGGGAAAAAAATATCAAACTCAATTATCAAAATATACATAAAACCCTTAGATTCTATGCATGTCGTTCAATTGACAATAACATGGATTACTTTGCATTTTATTTTTGGTGAAATACAAGAATAGGGTAAATCTTGAATAATAAATAAGACCAGCACAACTCGAACTTAAATCACACTTGAAACGGTAAACACTTTAACCATTATGTCATCATATGGGGTTTAGATTATGACAAATGTTTGTGATTGTGGAAATGTCTAAATTTTATCTACTTCTAAAATGGCAGAGGTACCCATCCCCAAAATTTTTAAAATTTGATTTTATTCTCTATATTATATAAAAATGATAAATTTGGAAATATTTTAGTTTAAATCCTTAATTTCATTAATTTTATATCTCTTTTACCTTTTTATTCAATTAAATCTATATATTTAAGAACCCAAATTATGCCCTGTTGGGTTTTCATCTTTACTTGAGTTTAAATTATAATTATAAAAAAATCAATATATTTGTATTCTATTTTTCATTATATATTCATAAAAATACAATATTTAATGCAAATTTTAGTTTATGTTTTTCTTTTGTAATATAAAATAGTTCTACACTTACTTTAATTATATTATTTGTTTTATTAATATTATTGATTCTTTAATAATAAAAATTAATTTATATAAAATTATTATTTGATATATTTACAGGATGAAACTTTTTAACTCCACAAACTGAATTGAGATTTTGACACTTATCTTATTTTTAAAAAATTGAAATACAACTCAATAACAAAATTATTTTAGCTTAACCTCTTATACTAAGTAATTACCTAAATGAGGATCCCCAAATTGTTTCTAGGTCTTAATTTCATATATAAAATTTTTCCGATTACATTACAAAAGAGAATGAGTTCTAGATTTGTTATACCACCTTTGTTGAGTGATGTATCCGTTTCCTATACTATTCATCTATCGCCATTATTAAAGATCTTGTATTGACAAGACAACTATCGTCTATAACTAACTCAATTTATAACATCACATCAATATCCTACAAGACCATGTTACAGAATGAGCTGTCTACCAATAGGATGCTTCTACGTAACACCTTAGCCCTCGATATAAAATCCCATTGAGAGACATTAGAATGAATTTCTCTCTCTTAGGACATCACACCTTTCACCCATCTCCCTCTTTTACTGACATACATTTAATCAACTTAAACCAATACAAATTTTATCTTTGTTTTGGAGAAAAGAAAATTATTATTATTATTATGGTGAAAGGCAAAGAAGATGTTGATTGAGTGGATAAGAACGAATGTGCTTAGTTAGGCATTAATGTTAGGTCCCTTTTCTGAAATGCCAAAGTTGTTTAAAAAAAAAATTTAATTGTGATGCAAACCCTTCATCAAAACCCCCATATGGTGTCAATGATTGAGGGTCACATTTTTGCAATCATATATTATGGAACCCATCTTGGAAGGACCTCTCCCTTCTAAAAGAAAATTGCTTTCGATTTTTATATGAAATTGTTTAACTGTCCAATGTGTTTTATTATTTGGATTTGATTGGCTTTTGGTTTTTGTTGAAGCACATTTTGTGATATTATTATTGGATAGGGTTTAGGGTGGGCAATAACTGGCCAACGATAGGCTTCATGAGCCATCCCTCATAAAATTGTTCCCCTATGCTTACGTTAAGTTGTCCATATAAATTCAAATTTGAAAATTCGATTCAATTAATTATTATTTTAAATCTTAATTCGTTTTTTTAAAAAGAATATCTAATGCATTATTTGAATAAACTTTATAAACAGGTTGAGACGTAATTTATTTTATAGGGTATAATAAACAAAATAAGAATAAATTTAAAATTATACATGAACTTTGGTCTAATGTGTAATTTTATACATGAACTTTAATTTTGTACATTTTATACATGAAATTTTGGTTTGATTTAATTCTTACAAATTATTAACACAATTATTGACATAACAACATTTTATGTTGTTATATTGCATACAAAAATAATTATATTTATCCAATATATAAATAAATTGATGTATTTATTTCTTTAAATGTGTATGATTGAATCAAAATTAAAGTTTCATGTATACATTTGAACCACAATCAAAGTTTCATGTGTATGATTGCGCCAAATCAAAGTCTATACATCAAATTGCACATTGATTTAAAGTTCATGTATAGTTTTGAGATGTATCCCAAAAAATATTTACTATATAAACAAATAAGGCACTTACAAATTTTCATTCACAAGTCTCAAAACTCCACAAATTGTCAAATAATTACCCAAATTTTAAATCCTAGATTCTTAAACCTTAAAACTCTAAATCCTAATGGAGAATGTCTAAGGAAGGGTGGATTGTAACGAGCCGAGTTGCATCCCCCCAAAGTTTTGAAAATTTTCATTAGATTCATAAAAAAATTAATTAGGTTCTCAAAATTTTTTAAAGTTCTCGTTACGTTTTTCAATTTTTTAAGAAAATTTAATTAGAGCCCTCAAATTCTTTTGTAAATTCTCATTAAATCTCTAAAACTTTTGAAAGTTTTAATTAGATCTATTAAAATTTTTAAAAACTCTTATTAAATCCCAAATCTTATAAAAAAAACTTAAGCCTCAAGTGCTAAAATTCGCTATTGTACCAAGTCATAAACATGAATTGATCTGATTTAGACTGATCCAATCCAAAATTAATATAACTAGTTGAATTAACATGTTTGTGCTGAAGCACAAAGATTATAGTGAATATTTATTTGAATGCCAATTAATTTTTTCAGTGTTGGAGTGCAAAGAAAATCATAGTAGAGAAATGGGTTTAAATCAATTGAGTCAAATTCTATGTCCAAAAGTTTTGGATATTATTTATGTATTTTGGTAAATTACAAAAAAATTCTAATAATAACACAATTAGTGTGATTCAATCTCAAATTATATTTGGGTTGAAAATTAAAATCAAATAATTTTCTTTTTAATCAATGTTAATTATTTTCACTTTGACATCATTTCGCATTGGGAGACAAATGTGTGGAAAAAGAATTAAGATATATATATATTTGACCCTTAATGAAGATATTACTTTTTGTTAGTTTGGAGTTGGCTACAACAATTAATTCACATTTCAGAGATGAACAAAAAAGTCAACTGTGAATTAAATATGTTTGTCTGAAGTCAAAACTGGTGTGTAGATTTAACAGTATTCTGAAAAAGCTTATATCTAGTTTATTTCATCATTTGTTTTACTAAGAAGTGATTTTTGGAGGTAGCATTTGCTTCAAGTATAGGACTTTCTATGTTTGACTTTAAATAATTACTTTGAGTTAGTAATTTTATATTTTAATAGTGTTAAGATTGTAAAATATAAAGGTAATTTTGATATCACATTTATCCCATTTTAATAATTTTAGTTTATTTTATAAAATGAAACAATAATTAATTAATCAAATTCTTCGATTCTTTGATATATAGTTCAAGTAATATGTTTTTTAAAGAGAAATTTATTAATTCATTTCATGAATAGGATCATACATTAGGGGAGGGGGAACAACAACCCCCGTCGTATGCGATGAAAGACAAACTCCATAAACACAACAAAGGCTTCAGCCTCAGTATCAATGAACCATTATGGCACGTTAATAATTGGCTCTGTCAGACTGTCACAACTCAAGCACGACATATTTGGAGTGATTGTAAACACTTAATACGATAAGAAAATCAGCCTCGGATGGTCTAAAACGGTGGGAAAAAATCGACAAAAAATCGAGCATCCACCAAACTAGATAGGATAACAAATAATTAGATATTACTTGCAAAAGCAAGACCATATGAAATAATAACAAATAATTAGATATTATTTTTATAATAAATTTACCATTTTTTTTATCAATTTCGTCAAATTTACCATTAAATCATAATAAATAACATATTCTATTAAAAAAAAATCCATCTTTCTTTCTCCTATCACTTTGATTAAAAGGGAAATTCTAGTTGCTTATATCTCCTCCCTAAATTCTAGGAGTTCAATTGCATTTTTTTCCCTTTACTCAAAAAATGAGAAAACAAGTCTTTGTATGCTAGATCAAAGAGCAAACGGTTCCTTTCTATTAAAAATTTCATCTATTTCTATTGTTAAAAACGAGTGTAGTTGGCGAAATAACCAAAAAGCTACACGATGTGCCACGTGTATATAATGTTAATGTACAATGACCAATTTTTAACAATAAAAATAGATGGAACTTTTAACAGAATAACCAATTTAGTTTTTAATCTAATGTATAATAATTAATTTACTCAAATTTTTTAATAAAAGAAGCAAAATCTAATACGACTCGTAATACAATAGCCTTCATAATACTTTTACTAGCAAGTATGCCTTTAGAATATTTAATGTTAAATGCAATAATGATTAACTTTTTTTAACATATAAATAATCCGTTTTTTAGGCATGGAATCTTACCAAAAGAGAAAGAAAATCCGTAAAGATGTTGTGCATGTGGTACATTAAAATATGGCCTATATATTGTATAATTATATAGCTAATGTGTTTTTGTCAAGATTAGGTGACTAATATGTAATTAAATGTAATTATATTCTACGTATTGATATTTTCTTGAGGACTCAATTGGATATTTCTTCATAAAGGGGCTTGATTGATTTTCAAAAAAAAAATTAATTCTCAAGCCAAATTCTATTTAATCCATCGTAAACTTAAAAAGTTAGTAACATAGTACACACATATAAGCCCTTAATTTATTAGAAGAAGTGATTAGAAATCCCGAAAAAATTAGTCTCTATAAACAGTAAGATTTTACCCAAAAAATTGATCTAATCTTTTTCTGACTACCAACGTACAGAATCCAACAATAACATTAGAAATAATCTAAAAGGATGAAATTATGAAAAATTAAAACATAGAAATTAATTCCCGAATTAACATACTAAAGTGTAAAAAAAACCAAAATTTGACCACAAGATTTCCTAAAGACGATGATACAAGAGGTTACAAAAATGTTTTAGCATGAGCCTTTGACTATTACAAGGATTAGGATAAGTCAAATCTCTCTGACCCAAAAAAGTATGTCTGTTGTCTGAATTTATTACCATAGTGCTGTGTCTTTTTCAACTTTGGGGCATAGAAACTTGGTATCCGGTATTGGTGTTTTAAGACAGCAACCATGAAAACTGTAGGAAGCAAAGTCAATTAGACTATTGATTCCATTAATGAACTAATTATTCTCCTTAACCATCATTGTTTTGAATTAACAAAGCTTTGACATCATTCCCCATGGGGCTATAAAAAATTAATTGAATAAAAATGGTCAACTTTTAGTTTTGGTCCCTTTACAATGCTTAAATTTGAAGGATAGTCTCAATATTTTAATTTGGTATAATTTGATACCTATAATTTTATAATGTAGTTAGTTTGTTAACAACAATAGTTATTTTTTAATTTAAATGCTAACTTTAATTTCATGAAAACACATCTTCTTTCCTAAACCAAAAAAAAAACCCAACAATATGATAAGTTGAAATAAATCTTTAATAATAAAAATTTACATCAACATTTTAATTAAATCAATTAAAACTTATGGACTAATTAAATCACAAATTTAAACCTAATAGAAGAACCAAAATCGATGACTTTATTATATAATTGGTTTTTTTAAAAGTTGAAACTAGCATATAGATTTTTTATTAAAAAATAAAGATATTCGGGATGGGTGTGAACTAAAGAATCGAATATAAATCTTTTACAATTCAACCTATAATTCATTTAATAAGATTTAGTAAAGCTTCTAGCTAGTTAATTTAACAATGGTTTTATTAATTAATACCGAGTTCATTAACCATAAATTCTAAACCCTAAACATATAATTATGGGCAAACACTTTAAAGAAATTAATTAACTTTAATATAGTATGTATTGATATGTGATTCAGTGCACCATGTGAGGCGTTCATCAAATATTTTAAAATTCAAATCAACTCAACTTAAATTGATTTGATCTAAAATCAATCCTTTAATATTATAATGAATTTCTCACTTTAATCATTTTATTATATTTTTTAGTTAATTTGACCCCTACTTTTAATATTCCATAAGTCACGTTAGCCCATTGACCATTTAAACCAATCAAATGAGAACACATGGACAATAATAAGAGGATTAAAGTGAGAAATTCACTATAATACAAGACCAAAAACATATATTGAACCTTAATTTCTAGACATGCATAGGATGAGTCATATTGACTAAAAAAATGTCTTGGTACCCTCATTTGTGTTCAATTTAAGCCTGTGACCTGAAATCGAAGGACGAAAAGTCAAGTAGCTTGTTACCATTGTTTTACATTAAAGAACGGTTTGAAATTTGAGTCCCATTCAGTGACCCACACACAGAGTCCAGTCCTTGCAAACCTACCAAACCCCCACCACAAACTTAAGTGTAGACTGCAAGTTGTGGCCAAGTACATGCGACGAGCCCTCGGCTTTTGGCAATTGACTTAAAAACTTTGAACCAGTCAATGCCTCTTGTAATTGTGTGTCTATTTTGGCTGACATGACATCACTGACATTTTAGTGACGAGAATTCGACACAATTCATTTACCGTTCGGGTTGAAGGGTAAAGTTGAATTTGAATTATGAAATTTTTAGTGAGTTAAAAATATAATTTTGTTATTATATTAATATAAAATTTTATAATGGATTAAATTATAAATTTTTTATTTTTGGAGAGGGCATGATTTAATTTTAAATTTTAGAAAAAGTCGAAATATAATTTTATCATTAAATTAATTTAAAACTTTAAAAATACTCAAGGGATTAAAGGGGTATTTTTCTTTTTTCTTTTTTTTTGGGGGGGGAGAATGTTCGGGTTGTTTTTATCTTAAGATTTAGGGTTCGGGTTTTTTTACTCAAGTCATTACGTGTTCGGGTTATTTTAAATTTTAATCATTTCAAATTCATGTCAATCCAAGTTACTTCCAAGGGCCAATCTACAAGATTGTTCAAGGGGAGTCAAAAGAAAGTTACCATTATATTAATTTGTAATTGCATAAAATTTTAAAGGACTAAAAGGACAATTTTACCACATTGAAGGCCAAAGCAATCTTTGGTTAGTTGTTAGGGATAATTTATGGTTCAAGTCATTTTAAGATTTGAATTGTTTTAATTTTGAGCCAGTTTTAAGCAACTCTAATTTAAATGAATTCAATTTGTTTAATTTTTTTTAATTAAATTGGATTGAATTTGAATTCGAATTGAATAATCAAATTTAGTTAATAATTTATAGCTCTAGTGATGGGAATACTTATTGTTTCCTTGGTTTCGGACAAAGATAACAAAAAATAGAAGACATAAGTATTGCTATTATCCCATGTAAAGCAGGCAATATCTTATCCAAAAATATGTTCCTAACACTCAACTAATTCTACTTTCCTATTGTAAGTCGAAGAAATGAAAGACATATTTTGGTCCTGTCTGGACGCCAGGTCCATAGACTTCGGCCTGATTTTGAGTCCAATTAAGTATGTCAAATAAAAATAGTTCAATCTAGTTCTACAGTTTTGGGCTTATAGTTGCTGAACTGAGTATGGATTTAGTTTTTATTTTTCAATTTCATCATTTTAGTCCTTATACTTTTTTTATTTTAAAATTGCAGTCCTTATTCAAATAGTAATAGTTAAATCCATTAATTAAAGGGTAAACTATATCAGTAGTCACTCGACTATAATTCTTTTTCTTTTCTAGTCGCCCGGCTATTCAATTTTATCTTTTTTGATCAATAGTTGTGACTAATGTAAAAATAAAAACACCCAAAAATCCAAGATAGTTGGGTGATTAAAAAGACAAATTTGAATAGATAAGTGACTATTTTGTAATTTTTCATAGTTAGTTGATCAAAAAAGAAAAAAACAAATAATAGTTGGGTGATTACTAATGTAGTTTACCCTTCACTAAAATGACATCGCTTTTCTTTTTTGAGCATTACGTGAAAATAATAAACTAACATGGCATTACATATGTAATAATATATTTTCTGTATAAGATTTCAAGAATAACATGATTTAACTTCACAAATTTAACAACTACCATTTGAATCAATATCTAAATTTTTAAATATATATATGTATATATAAACTAAAAATGATTAAATCAAATTATAAAGACTAAATCCCGCAACATGCACATATTATAAAGACTAAAACCCACACAGTTACCTGCTTACGAGTAACCTTGTCGGTATTTTCTAAATATGTCCTCAGTTTGGGCATTCCTAAAGGCACAACACCCAACTAAATACACACATATCAAAGCAATAAGAGTTACAAGCAATATTATGTCGGCCCTTCTCCATTCTTGTTTCAAACTTGCTAGCAATCCTGCCTTGCAAGAATTACAGCTATAACAGAGCTTTGTTTGGTCGTTGTTCCATTGAATGCAATCAGGGTCAGCAATGTTGTTAATGGGACTGATCCAATTTGTTGGGTTCACAAATGTGTATCCACACTCTGTTGGTGGCTTACAACACCCTGACTGTAAAACAAAATTAAGAACATAAAGATAAAAAGTTGAGAGAATACACTGGGAAATTACGGTTATTTAGTGTCATTTGAATGGGATTAGATTGGCCGGTTGAATCAAGAACTGGTCTATATATTAGTCTAGACATAGGGCTAAATATGGGCATAGACAATGTGGACAATGGCTTTAGCCTCCAAAAATAATAAATCTATCATTTAACCCCTTTAAAATTTATGAAATTACAAGTTACTGTAACAGTAAAATTATACTTTGGCCCACTAAAATTTTATAATTTATCTCAAGTCATCCTTAAGGTAATTTTCTAGCTTCACCTGTGGGGGGTTGAACTAGCATTTGAGAGAACCATTTGGAACCAGTAAAAAAATTAAAAATTGAGACAAAACTGATGATTGAAATGGTTTTATAAAATTTTAATATGTTTTGATTTTTATTAATTTTAATTATTTTTGAGCTGGCGATTAAATTAATTGAACCGAATTATAACAGAACAATTATATAAGAGTTATTGATTATTTTAATTTAGTTAAAAATTATATTTGAAAATATTTATGAAAAGACTTGAAATTTTATCAAATAATATCCAAAACCAAAAATAAAACTCATTTTATTAAAATAAGTCTAAAATTTCAAAACTAAGAACCCAACCAAATTGAACCAAATTTACCCCTAGGTTCTTTTAATTTGATTAATGATCGATGACAATCCGAAACTGCCATTAAACACCTAAATTGACAGCTATGCTAACAGAAATGACATAGTTGATGTAATATTTGATACTTTAAGGATCTAATTAAAATATTTTGAAGTTCGAGGAACTTTTATGAAATTAACCCTTTTCAAAATAAATCCTGCAATTCAGAATAAGCAGATAAAGTGGGGGATTTACCTCAATGGGAGTCAAATAAGCCCTAAAGAAATCCATAGCCATTGTATAAGTTTGGTTCAAATCAGGACAAATCTGTGTTGAACTCAAACATGTTTCAATCCTTTCCCACTTGTAAGAACCTCGTACTCTCCTTTGAAGCCATATTGAAAAATCTTCCAAGTGATATTCCAAATATGCCCTATTAGGAACAATGTGACCTGACCCTCTAATGGTGACCATATACGTGAAAATAACCAAACATGCAAGCAATATGATAAGCACTAGCATGCCAACAAGGTAAGCCATAAGTAACCATGGGATACGCCAAAATGCTCCTACAAAACCTGCTAGCGCCATAACCAAGATTAAGACACCTAATGTTATTACAGGCCATAGCAAAATTTTAAGACAAGAGTCGGCCGGTTGATTCGAAAGCCAGATTCCGGCACCAAGGATCGGGATTGAGAGCAACATAGCAACAAAGTTGATTGCACCTATCACATTGTTGCTCAATGCCATTTTTTTGCCTTTGGTGAAGGGAAGGGGGGGGGGAATAATGAAAATGGAATTTGCCAAAGGGGGTATAAGATAGAGGTTTTGTTATGTAATCCCCACAAGTTTTTGTTCTTTGCTTTGGATCCAAGAAAGGTACTAAAGCAAAGTAGTTTATAACAAATTTTAAAGGGCTTCTTTTTAGGTTCTTTATAATCATTTTTTAGTACTATGTTTTGAAAAGGGAAAAGAAAAGAATCTCAAGAAAAACACAAAATTGGACCGGCCAATTAAACCGAAAATTGATGATCCAATCAGTTTAACCGGTACTATGAGACTAGTGTAACATTAGTTAAACTAAATAAAAGACCGTTTCAATTGAATTTAAACTAGTTTAAATATTTAATTTTGTTCTTAAAATTTATAAAAGAGTTAATTATACTAGACATCCCTAAACTATCAAGGTTGTATCAATAAAGTCCTTCAATTACTAAAATCGTAATTTTAACTGTTAAATTAGATGGCATATCTCATGTAACATAATTTAAAATCAAAATTTTAAAGAAAAAAATGATTGCCGTAAATTTTTACTTTTCTTTAAATTCTCCTTTTAAATTATATCACATAAGATTTGATGTTTCATTTAATAGTTAAATTAATAATTTTAATAATGAAAAGACTTTATTGATATAACATTGATAGTTGAAGGATGTAATTAGAATTTTTTTTTAAAAATTTTGCACTACCTTTTAGACTTTGCTTCTTTATTTCAACTTTGATTACTTACCAATGCTTCCTTAATCAACTAAATTTCATGCACATGCTTATATGCCTTGTTGCATCAAATAGAAGACCACATCATGCAATGATCTTCCCTATAATTAGAAATGATTTGGTCTTAACATTGATTTGATTAAGACAAATTAAACAAACCCACAAGCAAATTTGACAATAATAATTCAAGGATCTTTATTACTAATAAACAAAACAAGTCCTTTATTCACACTAAAAATATATAAAAAAAAAACATATGAAAATGGCATTAAGATCCTCATAAATATATCAGCTGTGTTTTGAGCCTTTGAAGCTTTTCACCATTTCAGCTTTGCTGGAAAATACTGCATTTAATCAAATATGAAAACTTTAGAGTTTATCATTGATTGAAGGGGAAAAAAGGGAAAATTGGAGTAAAAAGAGCTGACTTTTGCAATGAGGGATTCATAATATGGCTTCACCTTCTCAACATCAACCAAGAGTTTGCTTTTACTATAAAGGTCATATTTGCTGTCATAATTTCATGAAAAAGTCAATCCAAGTCAATTTTACAATCCATAAATACTAATTTTTTTGGGTTCATGGTAGGGCGAAACTAAAATATTACATTTGGGGGCAAGAGATGAACTATAAATTTTAAAGGGCCAAAGAGCAATTTTACTATTATACTAACTTGTAATTTCATAAATTTCAAAGGGACTAAAAGACACTTTAGCCATTTTTGAGTGGCCAAGGCCACTGCCTGCCCCCTTATAGGGGGAATTGACTTTTGCGTTTTTACACGAGTTAAAATACAAATTTTTCGTATAAGCTTATATCTTTTTAAATTTTAAAGGATTAAATTAAAATTATATCATTTTTGAAAGGTCTAAATACAATTTAACTATTTATTAACTTATGATTTTATAAAATTTAAATAGATCAAAGTGATAATTTCCTAATTTAGGGCCACCCTGCTCCTAACAATATAGTCCACAAGATTCAAACCCGAATTCCGAATAAATTAACAGTATAGTAAATTTGAGTAAAAAAAAAACACACTTTACTTGAATACTTTAAGCCATTTGAAGTTCTCTTTATCCTCTTCATTCATGAACTGAGAATAAGCTCCATACTTATGCAATGCTGCAATTAATATGTTGAAATTAAGTAAAATGGATTATGATATTTGGAGGCAAAACAGCATCGATATCAGAAAAAATGCTTACGATAGAACGAATGGTATCGGACGATGAACAATCCAGCAGAAGGCAATGTGGTTCCATTCTCCTTGGCAACCTGCATTACAGCATTATGACGTTGCAAGAAACAATTGAGTACTTTAGCTTAGAAGGATCTATATTAATGGGGTCAAAATGTATATATATATACCATGTACATATAATCATCATGCCCCCATGACATAAGCACATTGTCTAGTCCACATCCTTCAATGTAAACTCCATTTCTGGTATTATACTTTGGATTGTTGAAATCAGGGTTTTCCTTAAAATACTACAAACAAAAATGGTATGTCAATTTACACAAATTCATCATAGCTTTTTTTAATGAAAAAAAATGATTAAATTGATCAAAAAAGAAAAAAGAACCTTGTGATGAACATTGCTCTCATCAAATGCACATCCCACGGGGAATGTATCACCTGTTATAATCAAGCTATTTTTGTTAATGAAACACTGGCATTAAAGCAATATAAGATCTTTTTTTTTACTACCACTTACCAACAACAGCCCATTGTGGTAGCCCTCCAAATTTTGGAAGAACCAAGATTTTTCCAAGATCTGTAAAAGCAAAATTATCGTACCTTTTTACCATGAGATAAAAGTATCACAGAGGCTCTTATTATAAGGATGAATTTATCATTTTCTGAATAGAAATAATAAAATGCAATCTGTAATCCTACTCCTAATAGAAAAGCTTCAATGATGCTTTCACCGAAAATGAAAATTTTTATAGGATTTTTGTATTATTTTACCATGAATAAGAGCAGTCAAATGTAACCAATCTTCATTAGGATAATCTTTTCTAATTGCTTCAGCACTTTGCAACAAATGTTGAATTTGGGGTTCATCTAAATCAGGATCACTATCATCAACAACTTCATTGAGTAGTTCACAACATTCCCATATCCCCATTTCAGCTTTATCAAGCTTCATATATTCTTCCCTCATTTGCTTCACCTATACATTTTATTATGTAATTAAAATATGTTAATATATCAACTTTGCATATATACACACATTTTCACTTACAAAATCATAGGTTTGGTTAATATGACTTGATTTGTAATGTTGCTCAACAATGTCTTTTCTCCCATTATCTGCTTCATAATCCCTGTCAGTCATTTCAACAAACAGTGAATTAGCTATATTCAAAAACACCATTACACACACACGCACACATACATGCATGCATAAATACATCTCCATTGCTTCCTTCCCAATCAAAACCTGAAATTCAAAACAAAACCAATCCTTTGCACCCATTTTTTTTTTACTTCTCCTAGTTCTTCACATAACCATAGCACTGAATCATGAACTTTCACATACATACATATGTATATATATTACCTAAATGAGTTTCCAAAAGCATTCTTTTCAGGCAATGCAAATTCATCATTTGATACCAATTCATTAGCATCGAGCTGAATCTTTTGCCCCTTTGCTTGATCAACTAAACACCAGTAAATGACATTATTAATGATATTAAAATCATATAAATTCTAATCATAATTGAAAATGAAATGAAAAATAAAATAAAATGAACAAAATACCTTTGCCAATGCAAATAGTCACCATTTTTTACAGCAAAAATGAAAGGGTTATATAAGAAAAAAAAAATAAAAGAGAAAAGCAATGAAATGAGACTGTTTAAGAGATGAGAATTTATAGAAATGGAAGAATGTACTAAAATGAAAAAAGTTTTACTTTCCATTTTAATAAAGATTTGATTTGTTTTAGGGTTCTTTGGAATTTGGATGCTGACAGAGAAAAAAATCAATCTTTTTTATCTTCAAGCTAAAATGGTGGCAAAAATTTCTAACTTTCTATATTAAATACTGAACGAATCTCATTAATTAAGCAAATTTTTACTTTTGGCTGACTCAAATTTACGTGGATGGTCTTATCTTTTGCCATGAATTTGTGTTAATTCATTAATATAAATATATAAAGTTTTTTTCTTCTTCTTACAACGTATAATACTTTTGTAACTAATAAACCGATGACATGTTAATTGCTTTTTATTACATGTCACTAATTACATATGAATAAAGAAAAAATATAAATTTCACTAGTAGTCACTCAACTATTGATAATTTTATTTTTAGTCACTTAACTACGAAAACTTATAAAACGATTAATCAACTATTAGTAAATTTTTTTTGGTCGTTTAACTATTTAATTTTGTCTTTTTTTTCACCAGTAGGCTAACTATGGCAGCTTTTAAAGTTGATATAATAACAACTTTTACCCTCAACATTTATAAATTATGTCAATTTAGTCTTGATTTTAAAAAAATTAACCTTCAACATTTACACATTGTGTAATTTGATCTTTTGTAGTTTTGCTTTTCTTTGTGACATTAATGGTTAATTTAAAAGAATGAAAAAATGTGCATATTATTATCTTGGATTTTTGGATATTTTTATTTTTTATATTTTCAATCAAATTTAGTTGATCTTTTTCTTTACCTTTTTAGGTGAAAGGATTACAAAAATAAAAATAAAAATATAAAAATACCAAATTACACAATCAGTAAATGTTAAGAGTTAAATTTTTAGAATCAAGAGTAAATTGATATAATGTATAAATATTAAGGGTTAAATTACTATTACACCAATTTTAAACCAGTGATAAAAAAGACAAAATTCAGTGACCATTTTCAACCTTTTATAGTTGGATCTGTTTACTTTTTGCCTCCTCTATTAAAAAATAGGTAAATTAATTCTTATACATGTGAACAAAAAATAAATTAAATATTTTATTAAAAATTAATCCCTATACATTAGTACAAGATAACACTATCAATTTCGCCAATTTTTAATACTATTAATTGGTAAAAAAAAATTAACAAAACACAACTTAGCTCGGTCCTCCATCATAAAAATGTTGTAAAATTCTGGAAAAAAATCTGAAAAAAAATGAAAATGACATTGTTAAATCTGCCAAATAAAATCTCTTATCCACTCATCCAAAGTTTAAATCTTTCCCAAAGTCGAAATCTTTGCTGCTGAAACTTACAAGCTCATAAAAAATGGCAGCACTTTCCTTTCCATGGTACCCTAAAACCCTATTATGTCCCAAACCCACAAAGCTCTGTTCCTTAGCTTCCCATGTATCAATGTCTACTACCCCTCTGTTTTCCCACAATTTCTCAATCTCTCCATTAATCATCACCCATAAAAATCTGAGCTTTACACTCTGTTCTACCCTGCAAGAAATAAGCTTTGAAGCTGAAACAGAGAAAACCCAGAAACCAAATGTGAAAAGAAAGCTCTTTGTCTTGAATTTGCCTTGGGCTTTTACTGTTGATGATATCAAAGATCTCTTTGGCCAATATGGGAATGTTAAAGATGTTGAGGTACCTTCCCAAAAAAATACCTTTTTAGTGATTTTTTTTATAGAAAAATATAAATTTGTGATGATTTATGATATGGTTCCTTTTGTTTGCTATGTGGAATTGTGTATTGTTTTTAGATTATAAAGCAAACAGATGGGAAAAGTAGGAATTTTGCTTTTGTAACTATGGCTTCTGGTGATGAAGCTCAAGCTGCTGTAGATAACCTTGATTCTCACGTAAGTGTTTTTTTTTTTTAATTTCTACTGTTAGTCCTTGTACTTTAATTTGTTTAATTTTAGTCTCTACTTTTTAGATTGATCAATTTTAGTCATTGTAGTTTTTGAATTGGTCAATTTAGTTTGACTCAAATAGGAGTAGTCAATTACTAGGCTTGTACTACACATAAAATTGTAGATTTAGTCTGTATTTTTCGATTGAATCATTCTAAGTTCCAATACTTTTCGAATTCTGAAATTTCAATTTTGATACAAATATTCGTCCTTAATCCATTAACAAATTTTTTAGTAACATATGAAAGTAACAAGTTGACGTGACATTAAACATATGATAATATGTTTGCTATATTGGATTTCGAAAATAGCATAACCTAATGAACTTAATGATTGAAATTTCAAACTTTGAAAAGTATCGAGACTAAAAATGATCAAATTAAAGTATAAAGATTAAATCCAGAACTTTTGCAAAGTATAAGGACTAATAGTAGAATTAAACTTTTTTTACTCTTTTTGTTTAGTTTTTGTGCTTGAAGGATATGTTTTTATTTTTCTCTACCATGTTCATTAAAGGTCTGCCATTTATATACTCTGCTAATCAACTTGGTTCAACACATTTTAATTGTTTACATTAGTCTAAAGGAAATCTTGTGATAGTCATTTGAAGGTCTCATTTATGTCAGTGGTTTATAAGTTTTATGATATTCAATTATTTTCCCGATTGAATTTTAACTCGGTTAACATTGTTGTTGTAGTAGATTCAAACATGTTTTAACGCGTGTTATTCTTTAATTAGCTCATATTCTTTTAAATGTAATAAGAGAAGTTATGATAAAAGTACGATGGAGACCTTTATACTATTAGTTAAATTGCATTTTGTCTCATCTAATGAGAAAAAGAGCAAAATGGTTCTTTGAGTAAAAAGGATATTTTATGGTACTTTTATCAAGAAATTGCTTTCCATTTGTATGTACCTTCATGATTTCTTGTGCAGGAAGTTTCAGGGAGAATTGTAAAGGTAGAGTTTGCAAAGAGATTAAAGAGACCTTCACCAG
This sequence comes from Gossypium arboreum, assembly GCF_025698485.1. Lineage (NCBI taxonomy): Eukaryota > Viridiplantae > Streptophyta > Magnoliopsida > Malvales > Malvaceae > Gossypium > Gossypium arboreum. The sequence goes on along the minus strand of NC_069070.1, from coordinate 370,768 downwards.
CTTCATCTAAACCGATTGTACTTCCTTCTCGCGAAATATGCCATAAGGTTTACGTATCGAATCTTAATTGGAAAGTCCGGTCGAGTCATCTCCGAGAATTTTTCTCGACCTTCAACCCGGTTTCGGCCAGAGTTATATTCGGTACCCCATCAGGACAGTCTGCAGGGTATGGCTTTGTTTCATTTGCCACAAAAGAAGAGGCTGAAGCTGCAATTTCTACTCTCAATGGGAAGGTAAGTACTAATCAGATTTGTTCTATATAGGTAAAACTACCATGGAGACTTCTGTGTCAGGAGTCAAATTGTATTTTGCCTCGTTGCTTAAAAAATTAACAAAATTGTCATTGTATGTTAGATCAAAGAGGAAACAGGTTCTTTTTGTTAATAATTTCATCCATTTTTACTGTTAAAAACTAGTGTAAATAATAGAATGCAATCCGATACTTAATATGAAGTAGGTAAAAGGGCCATAGAGGACAAATATGGCCCTTTTACCTACTGTGGTAAGGACTTAAATTGTAATGTTTATGCACTTTGTTAATGAAACTTTTTCTCATCATAAGTTTCTTTGTTTATCAGCTTGAATGAGAACACATTGTCATGCATTCCATCGTTCTTCGTTTTTGCAGGAATTGATGGACCGGCCACTACGTTTGAAATTCAGTGAGAAAACAGCCGATGAACCCGGAGATGAAAACACGGGACAAAAGGAACCCGATGATCAAACCGAAGAGTCTTAAATCTTCACTGGGATTTCATATTTCTCCATCCTTTTTCAGAGCAGTGTATACAAATGAGGAAAGTAAATGTTACATTCTCTCCAACTTTTCTTTGATGAATCAGGAAAGTAATTTGTAAATGTAACATTCTCTCTATATGTTTTTTCTTTAGTGAAATTACTTGGTAGGTCCCATTATTATAGGGATTGAATCAAATTAGTAAATTCTACCATTAAATAAACTTATTTACTTCTAGTATTTTAAAAAGAATCAAATAAAACTAAATATCAACCTTTATTGTTCAAAAGTTTATACTTAGTACCTAACAAGAGTTAATATTTTAAAAACTTTTTACGACTTAAAATTTAAAATTTAAAATTTAAAATTTAAATCTAATTGTTAACCCTCTTAAAATTATTTTGTTAAATTTAAATTTATTACAACATTTTTCTTTAATTATATTGATACCAAGAGAGTCTTTTTATTATTATTTTAAAATGTTATACCAATAAATTTAACAAAAAATATTAACAGTATTAAGAATTAAAAAGACTAAATTCATAAAAATAAAAGTACAAAACAATTCCAAATCATTCATAACACAAAATTCATTGAACAAATAGATTACATATACATATAGATGAACTATATCTAGCAAGTAACAATGGTACAAGAATTTTAAATTAATTAACATTGGAACAAAAAGGAGCCTAGTTCATAAAGGCATAAAATTAAAATCCCAAAGTTAATAGGTTCATGTTTTTGTATTGTATAACACAAATCCCTAAACCTACCAAAATTTATATTTCACCCCAGAAAAATCTACGAGTATCATGACAAAACACAATGTCAAAGAATAAGAAACCAAGATCAAAACAGCTGATAATGGCGACACAAATATGGTATCCACAGATAAATTTACCAGGCCTGTTAGCAGATTTGCCTGCATAAATGATCAAATACAAGAAAACCCGTTACCATTATTTATTTTTTAGCAAGATGATGATCTGCGACGATAAAGGAGTCTTTAAGCACATACATGACTAAAAAAAGAGAGAGTAAAAGTACTATGGAGGCCCCTGTATTAGGAGTCAGATTGTATTTTGCTCCATTTACTTAAAAAATGGACAAATTAATCCCTATATATTAAATTAAAGAGCAAACAGGTCCTTTCTATTAAAAATTTCATCCATTTTACAGTTAAAAATTGGCATGGACGGAATAACCAAACAGTTACACGTAGCGTGCCACATGTACCTCATTCTAGCGTACAAGAATCAGTTTTTAACAACAGAAATGGATGAAATTTTTAACACAAAGATCGCTTTGCTCTTTGATCTAACGTACAGGGATTAATTTGCCCATTTTTTTAGTAGAGAGGGCAAAATGTAATCTGACTTATGCTACAAGAGCCTCGATGGTACTTTTACCAAAAAGAGGGATGTTCAATTTACCACAAGAAAGGAAGCCAATAAATTTCGGTCAAATGCTCTTTCAAGACATAAAGTTTTGCGCCCGATGATGTTATCGGCAAGCAATCGCAGTGCTAATACCTGAAGCAATTGGTAAACCTTTTGTTAGCTATGCAACTCATGTGATACTAGATAATAAAACTACACACATCCATCACCATTCAAAGGGACCAGGACATTTTTCTATTATTAGGATTTGAAACACTAAATGAAACACCAACAAGCGTTTCAATTATCTTGTGTAAGTAATTGCATCTATGTTCTTCAAGTATACCAAAAACTTATGTTGCTCCGTCTCTTACTATCCAAATACAAGCAGAATAACCAAAGACAACCAAAAAAGGTAAACAGGCAAGGGTTCAATTTGTATAACAAAGTTTCTGAGTGAACTTTTCTTGAGAGGCTAATAGAGAACAAACATGGTAATTCAAACCCAAAAATTCCTAGCAGTGTCATGGTTGATAGTCAATCTTCAGATACCTAAGTAGAAACAAATAAATTTCCCTTAAGAGTCTTACCATATTGACACCATTTCTACACATTTCAAACTAAGTTTAATAGCTCCACCAAAATACATCTTAGAAGAAAAGGACACTTTGCTCACAAAATGTCTTTGTTTTTCACTCAAACTTGTAGTTGACAAGCACATATAATCATAGAACCAGTACCATCCAATCCTCTTCTTAAATGTAATAAAAAGAAATTGAGTTAATTGCATCCAACATCCCTAAACTATGACACTCATTTTAAACTGGTCTCCAAACTTCAAAACGTTCTAATTACATTCCCAAATTATTGAAACTGTTAATTTAACCATTAAATAACACGTAAAATCTTATATGATATAATTTAAAATTAAAATTTCAAAGAAAAGTAAAATGTTGCTGCATAACTTCTAAAATAAAAATAAAAATAAAGTACAACAAAAAAAGAAAAAGAAAAAGAAAGAGTGAATGATAATTCATTTAAAAGCTTCAAAACCCTCAAAACCAAGATTTTTCAACATCCATTTTTACAATATTTTTCTTTAAAATTTTCATTTTAAATTATGCCACATAAGATCTGATGTCTCGGTTAACAGTTAATGATTTTAGTAATGAAAAGACCTTATTGATATAAGGTCAATAGGTTGAGGCTGTTTGGTGCAATTAACTCAAGAAATTTTAAAAAGAGAGGAAGAAGAAGAAGAAATTGCAAAACCTGTAGATTTTGAGCCACCACCCAAGTAACATAAGCCAGGTTGCACTGCAAAAATTGCATAGCACGGTTTAGTGAATCATGATTGTGAATTCCAAGTAGTTTTACAAATTAGTAAATATACGATATCCTACCATTCTACGTGAAATTCTTTCAACATATCTGTCTATAAGCAACGTTAAAATCCTGCGACAAGCAAAGGTTACAAAAATCAGGTCACTCTTCATGCAATCAATTTTTTAGGAAAGAACACAACCAAGTTTGGCAACAAAAACGACATGAGTGTTATATATACCAAAACATAATAGTAAGAAGGCAGATTCTGATTCGTGTTTCATGCTTGCTTCGCTGCTTGGTAGTATGATTTTCAAAGAAGAGATAGTAGCTGACCTGAACACCAACAAGATACATACCCCAGTATCCTGGGTACGATAACAAGTAATCACTTGACAAAATCTTGTATCAAGATGACATGATGAGAAGAGTTACTAATAAAAAGCGACTGCATAGACCATGACACCATTTTACTCTTTTTAGATGAAAAAGAACAATTAGTAGCCTATTATTCCGTAGAAAGAAGACAAATCTCCAATGGAAGAAATGGTCCTAAAAATTAATATAGAAATTCTTTTCCCCTTATCATTTTCAATATCCTTCTAATCAATACAAGCTGTTTTTCAGCTAGATGAGACTTGAATCGAAGATCGACATCAAAATGCAAAGAATACAGTTCTTTTTCTCAGGGGATCTCAAGAATCTTACAGACAACATATCCAAGAATAAAGCTGTAGGTGCAAAAAAATAAAAACACTATGATAAAGCATACAGCAATGGGATGGGACATTAGGTACAGTCCTAAATTGTCCTTACCAAATAAGCTAAAAATTCCCTCCTTGTTTCTGCTTATGACATCCGTACCCCTTTCATTAGAAAGAAGATAAACATTTAGCCCATTAGTCAACCAACTTTGGTACCCTGAGAGTTAGAAAGTCAACTTACTGTATAGGACCAATCAAAAAGCAAATACCAGAATATAAAAACAAGCTTCATAAATATGAAGGTATACCAACTAAAATTACTGAACCAAGAATTCCAGAATATTCTGCGGGAACATTTAAAATGGATGTAAGGATAGATACACCAGCAAGTGTGAAAAAGAAATTCCAGTTGACTCCATATTCCCCCACATGTACCTACAAGGGAGAAATTCCATTAAACGAAAAAAAGTGTTGATCATCAATCATCAACAGCTAAAATGTTGAGCTACCAACATTAAGAAAGACGTCATTTAACTAAAACCAGTCTGTATAAATTCTATGCTTATTATGCAAAATGCTTTTGAGTACAAACTGGTTTGGAGCATTATTTTAGACATCTCCCAGAGTTCCATTTGTTTTATATTAGCAAGTAGATATAGTACACAACTTATCCTATTCCATTGCAAACAACTATTATTACAAAAAGTCCAGCGCAAAGAAATATATTCTACCTGATAGTCTAGACTCAATGTAGAAGCAAGTCTAGCAAATCCTAACAGTAGTAGTGGAGTTGTAGATTTAAAGGCTGCCTTCCACCAACTCCTTAGGAAGCATTGAGAAAAGTTAGTGGAACATAGATATGAAATAATATACATCTATATACTGCATACCAAATTTAGATATGCTGCATGCACAAAAGAAAATTGTGATGCCAAAATTATAATGTATGCTCAGAAGAGAAAGAATTTACAATGGTAAGCAATATACATGAGAAGTTAACACCAGCATCTGGAAAATATAACGACTCACATTGATGATTTGATCTTTCGTGCTTGCCGTGAAGTAACTGCATTCATTAGCACAAAGGAGCCAACTCCAAGGTCCATCTAAAAAAATTATGCAAGGTTCAAAAACATTAATATGATAAAATATTTGGGATTGCTATTTTCCAGGATAAAAACATAGAAGTTTACTGAAAATACAAACAAATTCAATAAGTTTTGAGATATTGGTAGGACAAGTTCAGAAGTTTTCAAAGTGAATGAATGTAGACATCCACTTCTCATACATAATAATCTTTCTGAAAGGATGTAAAGACCCCTTATGAGAACAACAATAACAAAATCTTTCTGAAAGGATGTAAAGACCCCTTATGAGAACAACAATCTTTCTGAAAGGATGTAAAGACCCCTTATGAGAACAACAATAACAAAATCTTTCTGAAAGGATGTAAAGACCCCTTATGAGAACAACAATAACAAAAATATTATGTACGAGGGTATAGGATTAAATGTTAACATGGGTTTTACCTCTAAAAAGCTGTAAATTTACCTACTTAGTACTAAATTATTAGCAAAAAGAAATAATATGCATGAAGATGAAAAGAAAAATATTAACGACCTTGATAATATCTTACCAAGCTAGTCCCGTAAGTCTCTGTCTTAGCATATTCTCTAGGATATATTCTGAAGTCAACAGCCAAGATACACAAGCATGTGATAAACATCTGCAAAATTTTCCCACTGAAAATTTATTACAAATTAAAAAATGTACCAACAGCCAAGATACACAAGTAAGTGACAAAGAATATCAATAAATTCCCACTGAAAATCTGTCACAAATTCAAAAAGGTACATTAAGCAAAGATAGTAATTTCAAAAGAAACCAATTAGCATAATATACAAGCAGGTAAGACACTATACCGTAACAACCCTATAAGATGATATGCTTGCCCTTGAAGCATTAGGTCCTTCCATGTAAGGCAAAGAGTAAGTTCTGCATTAGAAGGCTTTGAGTTAATATACTTTTACATCAAAAACACAGTTCTCTGTAGAATAATGAGTAATGATTGAAGAAATAATGCATATATGAAACTTTCATCAAGTTCTACCTTTTGACTGCAGTAAAGAAGATCAGCAAGAATAATAACCCAATCATGCATATGTATACCCACTTTGCTAGAACCTATTACACCAATAACTCTTTTATCAAACAACAAAAGTCGAATTTGGGGATTCTAACAAAATCTTTAGAATGCGAATTGGGAGTACTTACAGTGAAAATTAAGAGTGTGGGTAGAACAATGAAGACATAATCCAAAGCTACTGAGGCTAGGTAAGACTTTAAACTCCTACAAGCATCTGCTCAAACAGATTCAATGATAAGCACTCATGAATTCTACAAAGCCATATAAATTTTGAATTTCTGATCTTTATTGTTTTATTAAAAAGTGAAAATATGTCAATAATTGCTTTAATTTTGCAAAGTTTAAGATTTAGGGTGTGTTTGACAAACCGTTAAACTTTTTGTAATTTTATTATAGGGTTTACTAATTCCGCAAACAATTTTCTAATATAAATTTAGTTCTTAAAAAATTCAAAACTTAATATTTCAGCTTATCAAACAACACCTTACTCTTGCCCTTAAAAGTTAAAAAATACTTTCTCAAAAAAAGAAAAGTTAAAAATTATATCCGCTTTTTGAATGTAAAAATTTTAGTTCAATAGTTGGCCATACAGTATTTTCTATCAAAGTTTGCTTACTACTAAGTTCATAATGATTTGCAAGATTGTATGAGTATATTTTCTGCAAATTCTTAAACTGAAAAAGTAAGTATTAACCATTTTAACATTTTAAGTACAATAACTAAATCTCAAATTTCATTCGAGTATAAATATAGGGACGGGCTGCATATTTGGCCTTAATTAAAACATTTAAGAACAAGGTTTCTACAATAAATCATTTCAATTAGAGACAAAGAAATCGATAACTTTACCATTCACTGTTTGAGAGCAGAAAGTGTGCCGCAAAAGCATTAGAAGCTGAATATAAAATTGAAAAGAAATTTTAAAAATAACACACATTTATTTGAGAGATAAAACAAATTAAAATGAAATTGAAGTGTCGATAAACTTACAGCTACATTATTCAAAAGAGCGGAGACTTCAAGCATGGAAGATCCAGGCAAATTGCTCACGAATCTGTAGATTATAGTATTTTATTCAATAGGATTTGCAATTATAAGATTAAATTTAAAAAAATTGGGAAATTTGAGAAGAAAAAAAAAAGAGAGTAACTAACTGTTCTCTTAGGTGCTTGTTGGGATTCAAAGATCTTGGGAAGGAATCCATTGACGAAGAGTTTGAAAACGCAGTTGTGAATTTATTACAGAAGATCAGAGCTAAGCTAGTAAAACAGGAAAAAAAATGCAGAAACTAGAATCAAGTTTCTATAATCTAACACAAAAAAATTTAAAAATAATTGCAGAAGCGAGCGTAAATTCTCCCACCTTTTAGCCAAACACCATTTTTCACCTTGAATGGGTCAAAAGCCGAAAACCTGGTGGACTCGACGATTGTAAATGGGTTAGGCTTTACCATTGTTGTGGCAAGTCATGGGCCAAGAACCCAAAAAATAGAAAAAAAAAAGGAACGAGCTTTTAGGGATTTTGATGGGCTTTACCTTTTTTATATGTTTTTGGGTAGAGATTTCGAGGCTTTAATTCTTCAAATCGGGTCAAGATCGGGGATAGGAAAATCCATTTCAGTCTAATTACCAAAATACCTTTTTTTTATATATAATATTAGTTTAAAATAAATGATAATAAATTTTATATTAAATTCTTTTTCATTGGATTCGGGGCAGGTAAATTAATATTTAATTTTAGATCGGATCGAATCAAAATCAGGTTATATTAGGAATAAATTGAATCAATTCAAGTCGAGTTGGATATGGATAATTTTTCGCCTATAATAAAAAAATGTATCATGAAAGAATCCTTGATAAGATTAGCAAACATGCTCTATGAAAAACCGAATGTTTATCACAAGGAAGCAAGCTTACACTCGTAAAGTTTACGTTGACAACAATCCTCTTCTACTTGATGTCTTGTTTCGAGGCTCTCATATATATATATATATGCAATAAGATTTAAGCAAACGATCAAAGCAGGAAACAAGAAAGAAAATTACATTTATACACCTGATAAAACTATTTATACTCCAAAAAAACAAGAGGCATGTTTTGGGACGAAGTCAAAAATTATTTGTAATCCGTAAAATCTCCAACTCTACTAATGCTGTGCGCTGGTGCATTCATCCCTCATCCGGGCCGTGGTCCCCATGGGAGCATTTCAATCAAATAGACTTTCAAATTTCTATTTACTAAAGATTTTTTTAAAATTTAATTAATTTAATTATTTACATATAAAAATTTCTTTTCAATGTATGTGAAAAATATTATATATTTTTTTCATAAAAGATATCGTATTTTGAGAGAAAAAAGAGGATGTGCTATGAACAAAAAATTTATATCTCAAAGTTATTAAATTATTAGTAAATTTACATTTTAGTCATTTAATTTTAAAATGTTACAAAATAATTAATTAATTATTGAAAATTTTATTTACATCATTGGGTTATAAAAATTGTTATTGTATGGTTTTATCTGTTCTCACCGCTTGCACCAATTGAAAGCTCTCTTTCTCCTTCTCTTCTATAGTTCAGCTTTTTTATTAAACAATTTTGAATATCATGAACCTGTAAACCAAAATTCTATCGTCACTTGGAACTCGTTAACTAAACTTTTTTTTAACAAAAAACCTAATAACTAGTGACTTAAATAAAAATTTTCGAATAATTTAATAACTTTTTATAATTAAATAACTAAAATATATATTTTTAATAATTTAATAACATTAAATGTAATATATGATGAGTATGGCTTACAAAGATGCGGCATATATGATAAAACATCAGTTGATGTTCGGTTAAAACTCTAATTCCCCAACTGTTCTTATAGTTGAGGCCATAAGGTTATTGGATCAGAGTTGAATTATTATCATTATCACTTTGTTGAATGAAGAATTAATTAAAAGATAATTATCAATTTTTCTTAATGAATTTGTCAAGGATTTATCTGTTTCTCGGAGGAGAATATCTTACTATTATTCGACCTATAAATTAGTGTCATCCTCCTTAAGTGATTCACGACTTGGAGAGCTGGAAATCTACAATAATTTCAAATATATGTAACTAGCCTTGTTTGTTTTTCTTGTATTGAGAACTAATTTGTTTTAAGTCGAGAGTTGTTTCTGGAGTATGTCGAGTGATTAATTATTCTCTATTGAGGTTACATGAATTTAGTTTGTAAGGGGTTATGGGCTTTAGCTAATATAAACAGATTATCACAGTTATTTGATTTGGTGATTGAATAAGAGTATATCCTAAATTCTGAAGTCATAAGATCATTGTATTTGAACTGCGTAAACAAAAACTAATTTTATGATTTCTTTATTTCATTTTTTATTTCCTCATTCGTTGCAACAAATTTTGAACTTAATCGAATTTATCGTATCTGTAAACTAATCTTTTTCAAATAGAGAGATTATTTATTCTCAAATGGGTGGATTCGAATCTACAAACATGAATCTTTATCTCCATACAACTCTCTGTATTTTCTTAGAAAATATGTTAAGGAATACAAGCTTCTAAATAAAAAGAAGGGTTTGGATTGATTTATTATCGAAGAGATCATGTATGGAAGGGAAACTCTTTCCTATTTACAATGTTATCTTACTAATAATGGAATTATTCAAAATTGTGTAGAGACCCAACAAAGATAGGCTACTCTACACTTAGTCGTGATTCTCTTTTACCTCTATATATTGTCTAAAAACTTTGTTGTATTCGCTTGTTGCTTGGACCATACAAATAATTTGTTTTTGTACACTGAATCGGCCGGCAATCTGAATGTGAAGGTTTTGTCCACCCAACCCCAATCTCATCTACTCCCAATATAACTTGATTCCACTTTGATCCAAAATTATATATTAATTTATTCGTTCTAAACCCAACTCACAAAATTAAAGATAAATTCAACTTTAATTTGACTCGAATTTCATATTTTTATTTTTATCAAAATAAAATGATAATTTTATTATTTTAATTTTTTAATGATACCATTAATTGTTTTTAAGTATAATTATGCTAGGACCACGACATATTAATAGAAATTTTAGTATCATAAATTTTAAACTTAATATTATATATATAATGATGTTTTGACACGATTAAATGTAGATTTAAACTCGATGTAATCTATCCGAAACTAGATTTTAAAATTAAAAAATTTCAACCTTATCGAATTGAATCGAATCGTGTTTTTATCGAATTGAATCAAATCGTGTTTTCATCCCTACTCAAAATATTCTATTATTTTTAGATTATTGATTCATATGTTTAACCAAACCTAGCAACAAGCAATAGTAGAAGCATTATTTATAATAGCATCCTGAACGTGCCTCATTCAGTGTGATTGTCGACCCCGTTGTGTTGTCTTTGTCGGTTTGATTGTTACATATCAATAATCAAACGTATTTTTCAAATTTATTATTGGAACCCACCCATTTGTTTGAAAAGTCAAAATGGGTGGGCACCGAAAGTAGAAAGTAATATTGGTTGGCAAGTTGGGTTAAAAGTTGGCATGGGATAATTGCAATTTTGGTCCCTAATTGTATAGGGACATTGCAAGTTGATCCTTGAACCTCAACTATAAATAGACCTAACCATTTCTTACTTTCTTCATCCCATAATTGCCATTCTCTACTTAAGGCATTATTCTCTCTCTCTCTATTTGTAAATTTCACTTGTAATTTTTGGAGTGAAATATATTTGGTAGTGCTTGAGGACGTAGGCAAAATTTTTGAACCTCGTTAAAATTCGTGTTCTTTATTATTTATTTTGCATATTTTGTGAATGTGATTGTAGTGATTTATTGTGCTATTAAATTACGATAGAGGGATATTCTGGCTAGGAAAGACTTGGTATTTAAGTGATCTTCGTGATTTACCTCTCTTTCCTGGGAATTGAACTTAGTGTGATTTTTCAGTACAATAATTTTACTCTTTCACACGCTTCCGCACAACAATTGGTACCAGAGCCAGATTCGTACTTGGGGAATACAACCGTTTACAGTACTATTCACGTATACGACACTATTCACGTATATAACACTATTCACGTATACAGTATTATTCACGTATACAACACTATTCACGTATACAGTACTGTTCACGTATACAGTAGTTGGGATTGAGGAGAAAAATGGCAGCAGCATTGTCATCAGCAAGGACTACTGTGACAAATGCAAAATTTGAAGTAGAGAAATTTGACGGTACCAATAATTTTGGTATGTGGCAATGTGAGATCTGGATGTCTTATGTCGCAAGAGCTAGATATAGCCCTTGAAGAAAAACCGACAAGATGGATGACAAGAGTGGGCCAAGATCAATAGACAGAGTGTGGTACAATCCGCCTATGTTTGGCCAAAGAGCGAAGTACTCTGTCATGAGGGAGACATCGTGAAGAAGTTATGGGATACACTGGAAGAAAAGTTTCTAACGAAAAGTCTTGAAAATAGGCTTTATATGAAAAAGAAACTTTATCGATTCACGTATGCACCGGTATGTCGATGAATGACCATGTGAACTCATTCAATAAAATTTTAGCAGACTTGCTAAATTTGGATGAGAAATTTGAAGATGAAGACAAGGCATTATTGTTGTTGAATTCCTTCCGATGAATATGATCATCTTACCACCACATTGCTTCATGGGAAGGACACGATCACATTTGATGCGATCAGTAGTGTGTTGTATAGATCCGAGACTCGAAAGAAAGATAAAAGAGATCACAGAGATACAAGCTGCAGAAGTCTTAACGAAGAAGAGGTCGTTCACACAAAGACAGAATCTGGTAGAAGGAGAAAGTCCAAAGGGAGACCTGCCAAAGATGAATGTGCCTTTTGCCGTGAAAAAGGGCATTGGAAAAAGAATTGTCCTAAGCTACAAAAGGGCAAGGCTATTTCTAATGCATGTGTGTGAAGCATGATGAGGAGTCGGACTTTAGCTTGGTTGGCATGGCAATGGCATGTCAAACGGATGAGTGGATTTTGGATTCAGGATGTACTTACCATATGTGTCCTAATAAGGACTGGTTTTCTAGCCTTAAAGAGCTAGAAGGTGGAATTGTTCTTATGGGCAATGATAGTGTTTGTAAGATAATGGGAGTAGGTACAGTCCAATTGAAGAATCACGACGGCTCAATCCAAGTCTTGACAGATGTTCGCTACGTACCTAGCCTGAAGAAAAATCTCATCTCATTAGGGGCTCTAGAATCTAAAGGGCTCACAATCACTTTGAGAGATGGATTACTAAAAGTAGTAGCTGGGCAATTACGGTGATGAAAGGCACAAGAAGAAATAACTTGTACTTTTTAAATGGAAGTACAGTTATTGGATCAACATCAACAGTTTCTACAAAAGATGTAGATTCAGAGGCTACTAGATTATGGCATATGCGATTGGGACATGCTGGTGAAAAAGCTTTGCAGACATTGGCGAAGCAAGGCTTGTTGAAAGGTGCAAATTCTTGCAAAATGGAATTCTGTGAACATTGTGTTCGGGCAAGCGAAGAGGGTAAAATTTGGTCCAAACAATTCACAATCTGAAAGGAATTCGGACTACGTTCACGATGATGTGGGGACCTACCAAAGTAGCTTCTTTGGGAGGTATGCACTATTTTGTTACTTTTGTTGATGATTATTCAAGAAAAGTATGGGTGTATCTAATGAAAAGAAAAAGTGAAGTTTTGGATGCATTTCTGAAATGGAAGAAAATGGTGGAGACTCAGACTGGTCGAAAGGTCAAACAACTTCGATCAGATAATGGTACCGAGTACAAAACGATCCATTTCTACAAGTATGCCAAGATGAGGGCATTGTGCGACACTTCATGTTCGGGATACACCATGCAGAATGGGGTGGCAGAACGCATGAATCGAACTATCCGAGAAAGTTCGATGTATGTTGTCTAATGCTGGATTGGTCAAAGAATTTTGGGCTGAGGCAGTTACATATGCCTGCCATCTAATTAATCGTTTGCCATCACCGCAATAAATGGAAAAACTCCTATGGAGATGTGGATCGTTAAATCACATCGATTATGATTCTTTACATGTATTTGGTTCCACTTGCATATTATCATGTAAAGAATCTAAGTTAGACCCAAGAGCAAAGAAAGCATTATTCTTGGGTATAACCGATGGAGTAAAAGGATACCGTCTCGGTGTCCCGATACAAGGAAAATTGTTTTCAGAGAGATGTGACTTTTGATGAATCAACCATGTTGAAGTACAAGGATTCACAAAGGATGACAAAACCAGTAAGTACTTTGCAGCGGTGGAGCTTGAAAAGGTTAACGATGATCCAGCTAATATTGAAGGGACAAATGATGAAGAGGTTCCTACCCAAGAACCTCTACAGCAACAAGATTCAATTGCATATAGAAGGCCAAGAAGAGAGATTCGAAAGCCTACTCGCTTTGATGATATAGTGGCCTATGCACTTCCAATTACAGATGATGATGTTCCTTCTACTTACACAGAAGCAATAAGTAACCCTGATGGTGTAAAGTGGAAGCAAGCAATGAATGAAAAAATGCAGTCTCTTCATAAAAATAAGACCTGGGAGTTGGTGACATTACCAAAGGGGAAGAAGGCAATTGGATCCAAATGGGTATATACAAAGAAGGAAGGATTTCCTGATAAAAATGAAATTCGATACAAGGCTAGATTGGTAGCAAAGGGTTACGCTCAGAAAGAAGGAATAGACTACAATGAAGTGTTTTCTCCAGTTGTGAAGCATTCGTCTATTCGGATTTTGCTAGCCTTAGTTGCGCAATATGATCTTGAACTAGTTCAGCTTGATGTGAAGACCGCGTTTTTACACGGTGATTTGGAAGAGGAAATTTATATAACTCAGCCAGATGGATTCAAGGTTGCTGGAAAAGAAAATTTGGTTTGCAAACTGACAAAGTCGCTTTATGGATTGAAGCAATCTCCGAGGTAGTGGTACAAGCGATTTGATCAGTTCATGAAAGGGCAGAGGTACACAAGAAGCAAATTTGATCATTGTGTGTATTTTCAGAAGCTACAAGAAAGAACTTTCATATACTTGCTCTTATATGTTGATGATATGCTAATAGCATCTAAGAGCAAAATTGAGATTGAAAGATTGAAGACTCAACTCAATCTCGAGTTTGAGATGAAAGATCTAGGAGAAGCTAAAAAGATTCTCGGCATGGAAATATGGAGAGATAGAGCTCATGATAGAGTTAGCTTGTCTCAGAAGCAGTATTTGAAGAAGGTACTACAGCAGTTTGGCATGAACGAGCAGACAAAACCTGTAAGTACCCCGTTGGCTTCTCATTTCAAGCTTTCTGCACAACTATCTCCTTCGACGAATACGGAACGAGAATACATGTTGCAAGTTCCGTATTCTAATGCAGTGGGTAGCTTGATGTATGCAATGGTGTGTACAATACAGACATTTCACAGGCGATTAGTATAGTGAGCGGTATATGCATAATCTCGAAAAGGACATTGGCAAGCTGTGAAATGGATTCTACGGTATATTCAGAAGACCGTAGATGTTGGATTACTGTTCAAGCAAGATAATACACTTGGTAAAGGTGTTATTGGGTACGTTGATTCTGACTATGCCGGTGATTTGGACAAGCGAAGATCAACCACCGGTTATGTGTTTACACTTGCTGGAGGACCAATAAGTTGGAAGTCTATATTACAGTCTACAGTTGCATTGTCAACCACAGAAGCCGAGTACATGGCTGTAACAGAGGCTGTAAAGGAGGCTATTTGGTTACAAGGTATGGCTAAAACCTTGGGGTTGGTCCAGGAGCATATTAACGTGTATTGTGATAATCAAAGTGCTATTCATTTAGCAAAGAATCAAGTTTATCATGCACGTACAAAGCATATTGACGTACGTTTCCACTTTGTGCGAGAAATTATTGATGAGGGGAAAATTTGTCTTCAGAAGATCAAGACTGCAGATAATCCCGCAGATATGATGACCAAGGTGGTAACAGTAACCAAGTTTGAACATTGTTTGAACTTGATTAATATCCTGCAAGTTTAACAGTTGAAGAAGGCACTATCAAGTATTGTTGTCAAAGGCAGAAAGAATTGTGTGAAGATAAGATTATCCTAATCAAATCTTCAAGGTGGAGATTATTGGACCCCACCCATTTGTTTGAAAAGTCAAAATGGGTGGGCACCGAAAGTAGAAAGTAATATTGGTTGGCAAGTTGGGTTAAAAGTTGGCATGGGATAATTGCAATTTCGGTCCCTAATTGTATAGGGACATTGCAAGTTGATCCTTGAACCTCAACTATAAATAGGCCTAACCATTTCTTACTTTCTTCATCCCATAATTGCCATTCTCTACTTAAGGCATTATTCTCTCTCTATTTGTAAATTTCACTTGTAATTTTGGAGTGAAATATATTTGGTAGTGCCCGAGGACGTAGGCAAAATTTGCTGAACCTCGTTAAAATTCTGGTGTTCTTTATTATTTATTTTGCATATTTTGTGAATATGATTGTAGTGATTTATTGTGCTATTAAATTACGATAGAGGATATTCGCTAGGAAAGACTTGGTATTTAAGTGATCTTCGTGATCTACCTCTCTTTCCTGGGAATTGAACTTAGTGTGATTTTTCAGTACAATAATTTTACTCTTTCACACGCTTCCGCACAACATTTATAAATTTTATTTTCCTGTATTATGTGCTAACTCAAATGTAACAGTTAAATTTGTTTCGTTAAATAAGTGTCATTAGTTCTGTATTATGTACAAAGTTATAAATTTAGTCCACGTTTACCAATTCATGTTCAAGATTCGTGACTACTCATCCCAACAATGTTATCTTCAATGTTCAAACTACGTTATCTTATTGGGAGTACAATGTATCTTACCACTGTAACCGATACTTATTAGTGGATATAAGGCACATGTCATGAAGTAATAATGAAAAAGAAAAAACTTTGGGCAGATTGAATTCAGGTTTTGTATGAAATTTCAAGTTCAAGTTTAGAATAAATCCATCTCCCCTAGTTGCCATCGCTAGTAAAAGTAAGGTATTCAATATTGTATCGATGGGCGTATCGTTTTTGCCTTGGTACAAATATATACTGGTATTGACATGTTTGATGTATCGTTTTAAATTTATTGATATTTTAAAATAATTTTCACACATATATTTCTAATCTAATTATTAATTTAAATATTTTCACATGCATATTTTAACTTTTAATTTCTTAATAAATTATATATTATCTTGTTAAAATAATAAATTATACATTATAAACATGCAAATATATTACATATAAATTTTAAAATTATTAATTAGGTTTGATAATTTAATTTAATAATTATTAATTTTAAATGTAATTATAGGAAAACTAAAATGGTTAAGATAAAAAAATAAAAGTTAGTTTAAAAATGAAAAAATTTATCAACTAGTACATGTCTATACACATTTGTACAAGTCGATATTAATTAAACACTAAACTTAAAACACATAAAATGGTCTAAAAATTTTTGACCCGTACAAAATTTAGACTACTAGATGTCGGTTTAAAATCGAAACAATTTCGGTATGATATTGAATACATGTATAAAAGCCTAATTTTTCTCATTTAAACTGTTCGTCTAATGGCTTTTTATCCTTTTTAAAGTGTTCCTCATTTTTCTCAGTGAAATTCATTACATGGTTGTAATTACCAAATTGACGTTTATACTGAAAAGCTACTCAATGTTTCCATCTCTCTCTCTATATATGGGTGTTCATTGTATTTTTCATGTATAACTGATTTGTAGAATTAAGGTAAGGTAAGAAAAATGAACATGGACTTGTCTCCCAAGTTTCCGGCAACGTTCACAGAGACTGAAGCAGGCGTGTACTACCACTGGGCAGCTGCCGATTCTCAAGTCCTTGGTGAGGCCAAAGTTGCAGCTGGTAAGCTTGTGTTGAAGCCTCGGGGCTTTGCTCTTCCTCACTATGCCGATTGCTCCAAAGTTGGTTATGTTCTTTAAGGTGAGTCTTGAGTGGGTAAATTCTATAATGGTCCTTGTAATATGTGTTTTTTTCGGATTTAGTCCCTCTATTATTATTTATTATTTACTCATTTCTTGCCCCTCAATGTGTATGTTCAGTTTTGATTTTTTTTTTCTTTTAATTCTTTCAAATCATTTGACAAAGCTTTTTTTTTTTTAAATGCAATGACATGGCATATATATATCTTTGCATTTCTTTTCATAATTTAAAGGAAGACAAAAAGAAAAAAGAAATGATATTTGTCCAGCTGCAAAAAAAATTAAAGTATGAATGTCACATTACAATATGTTCACATAAAAGCTAGATCAATTTATTTGGTTGAATCAATGAGGAAAAGTTTGCCCGAGGACTGAAATTGAAAATAAAAATTTTAAAAAAGTATAGGACAAAAAAAGATAAAATTACAGTAGAACTAAATCTATCAAAATGTGTAGTAAAAGGATCTTTTATATAATTAAAATGACTATGTGAACTGTTGCGGCCAATAAATCAAGTATTATCCACAATTACAAAAGCATAAAGTTTGGTTTAAATATCAAGTCCAAACTAAAGCTCTTCATCCCTGTTAAGCCATATGCGGTATAATGCATTCACTAATCTATTTACCGATCTCTTACCGATCGGGTAGTCAGATTAGAAACTGGTTGGTATATGAATCCAGATAAAGAGATTGAATAAATTTCTGAGTGAACCTCTCTCAACTGATAAAATTAGAAATTGAAATGAAAATTGACAATTAAACTAGTTGCTATAATTTTTGTAGTTATTTATTTAATTATTGTTGAACTTAGTGTCAAATTGATTGAGTCAGAAATTGATAATCTAATGAATTCAACCATCAATCCGGTTCTTACAATATTGACATTACTTTTGATTTATCTTTAGGTAAATGTGGAGTTGCATTAAGAATACCAGGCATTAACACAAAGGAAAACATGGGTTTCATAGGTGTTAAAAAAGGGGATGTTTTACCAATTCCCTGTGGATCAGTTTCATCATGGTACAACTATGGAGATTCAGATGTGGTTGTAATATTCATGGCTGATGCAACCAAGGCCTATGTCGCCGGAGAAATCACCTATTTCTTATTAACCGGACAACAAGGTCACTTACGGGCTTTCTCCCCCGAATTCATTGCCAAAACTTACCAAATCAATGCCGACAAGGCTAAAAACCTTGTTGGCAGCCAAAAGGGCGTGTTGCTTATCAAGCTTAGTGAAGAAGAAGCACGAAAAATCCCAATCCCGAACGAGGAGGTATCAAATATTTTGATCCACAACATGGATGCTTCACAACCCGACGTTGAAGTCGACAATGGTGGCAAATTGACTACCATAAAGGGTACGGAGTTTCCTTTGCTTGAACAAGTGGGGATTGATGTTAGTCGCTTGGTGCTTGAAAGCTGCGCCACCAGGGCACCGTCGTACGCAACGGAGCCACAAGTTTGCTACATCGCGAAAGGAAGTGGTGAAGTGCAAATTGTGGGTATCAATGGCAAGCTTGTGTTGAACACTAAAGTGGAAACTAGTCAATTATTTGTGGTGCCGAAGTTGTTCGCGGTTGTTGTATCTGCTGATGAACAAGGCATAGAATTGGTCTCAATTGTAACATCTACAAGGTAAGCAAATTATTTTATTTCTTTTATAATTAGTTATATCTATATATATATGTATGTTTTAGGGATGACAAAACCCGGCTTCTGGGCGGGGTGGTGGTTTTTTTGGATGGCAGAGTATGAAACAGCTCTAATAATTGCTTGCTTTGATCAGGGATGAAGTCATAAATTTTTTTGGTAAGGTCAAAATTTAGTTATATATTTTTATGAGGGGTAAAATGTAGTTTTACTATTTTATAATTTTTTTAAAGGACCCAAACAAATTTTCATCATTTTAAGGGATCAAATTGTAATTTTATTATTCATTAACTTATAATTTTATAAATTTTAGAGTCTAAATTACAAATTTCTCATTTTAGGAGAGTCCAAAACTCTACCTACCCTTTCTGACGTCACCCTTGACCCTGGCTCATTTTATCCTAATACATGAAATTATCATTTCACTTTAAACCCTTATTATTACCCTTTTAGTATTATTATTATTTTGAACAATCTATTATTTTGAACAATCTCATTATAAGTTCTAATTATATTTGATCTATTTGATATAATGCTTAGAATTACCTATAACCCCTTCCTAATCCATAAATAAAAGGACAATGTGATTCAGCGCACTCAAATTCACGTCTTCTCGTATTGGTAACAACACCAGACCAATTGAATTAAGACTTAATCGGTCTCTAAACCCTTATTATTAAAAAGTAAAAAATAAATAAATTTGCATGGTAAACCTTAAATTCTTCTGTCTTATATGTATATATAACTATTACTTCAAAAAAATTTATATATAATAACTATTAAAAAAGTAAAATTATCATCTTACTTTTATATAATGTATTTGATGTATGACAAAATTGTATGTATTCTATATTTCTTTCATAAAAAAAAAATCAAAATAAAATAAGACGAGACAAAAATAGATGCATCCAAGGTAATAATGATGTATCGAAGTTAGGGTGGATGGCAAGTTCAGTTGTGGAGCACTTGACAATATCCATTCCTATCCAGTTCTATATGATCCTTAATATATTTATATTTTTCATATATATAATTAGTTTCTTTTTTAATTGATTTGCAGAGCGGTAACGGGAGAAATAGCCGGTAAAAATTCGATTTTGAAAACGATTCCATCAATATCGCAAATGAGCTTTAATGTGAGTCAAGAATCAATTCAACATTTCCTGCAGATGTTGGAAACTGGCACCATTATTGTCCCCCCAATGAATTTGTACTAATCTTAATGCCGATCATGGAGTGTGATCAATAAATTTATGTTTCTCCCATTTATGGGTTTTAATAAAAATGTATTATCAACCTGAGTACTCATAGGTCCATTAAGTAAAATGAGTTGATTTATATTCGAGATCCAAGTTTAATTTATAGTATCACTTATATAATAGTGTAATCTATATACGTGAATGTGTAAATTTGAACTTGTATTATAATAAAAATGTAATCTAAGTATATTGGAATAAAGTGGTTTAAGAATTGACCCTTGTCAAATTTGAATAATATATTCATTTTAAAGTGCTAATTAATTAATCTATTCATGTGTTGGGTTACTTGTCCAGATTTATAGATTTGTCCTAAATTTGGGAGGATTTAGACAAAAAAATTAGACCCGTTTAAAATATGGGTTGGGCTTAGGCTTGAACATTCAAGGCTCGAGTCCAACCTGACCCGTTTTTAAGTTTATAATATTTTTTATATATTATGTAATTGAGAACACTTTTAAAAATTAAACTTATACTAAATATATAACACTACTCTAATGTAAACATTAAAATAATGTTAAGATGGCTATATAAAAATATAAAATTATTAAATATTAACTTAAAATCATATAGATAATTTTAAAAAATAATATGGGCGGGTCTAAAATAAACTTGGGTTAATCTTTTGAAAATATGAGTGGGTTTGCAAAAAAATTTAGACTCGTATTTTAAACTAAACCGAACTTGAGCAAGTATATATAAAATATATTAATATCATACTTAAACTTGAACTAAACCTAACCCGACACGGTCGACAAACACCTTTAGTGCTACTATTAAAAGCGTGAAGGATATTGGTTTTTATATGTTTCATTTAGAGCACGTTGGATTAGAGTGGTTTATGATTAGAGTGGTTTATGAGATGGGTGATGTCAAATTTGAATATAAAAAGTAATAAAATATTGAGTAATTAACATTGCTAGTTACTTATCTATAAGGAAGATTTTTTTTGTCTCTTAATTATAAAAAGTTTTAAAATGGTCATTCAATTATTTGATTTTTTTTGTTTTTGTTCACCCGCTGTTAAATAACTAATGGAAAATTGATGTGGTAACTTTTAAAATTGGCATAATAACAACTTTAACCCTTAACATTTATAGTTGTGCCAATTTAATCTTTGATTCTAAAAAATTGAACTCTCAATATTTACACATTGTGTAATTTTATCCTTTTGCTCTTTTGCTTTTCTGTAACCCTTTTCGACATTGTCCCTGCATTGATTCAATGAAAAAATGAGCATCGACAAGAAATAGAATGATCCAAATGTTGAAAATGAAAAATAGTTGATTCAATTGCTTGAGAATAAAAAAAAAAATACACGCTTCATTAATTCAACCCAATTGTAAGCCTAATTGGTTAAAATATTTTGAGTGTTAATCTGCTTCATCAATGATGGTCGACTCAAACTAACAAAAAATGAATTAATTATCATTGAGAGATATCAAATTTTAGTTATTTGAAGTACAAGGAAACCAATATATTTGAAGATTGTTTAGTTTAATAATAAAAGGAATTTAAAAAAATGTATTTATGATTGTCTAGTTTAAAAATAAATGGATTTTTTTAAATGTGTTTATGTATTTATTTTAATTTACACATTTTGTATGTAAAAGAGAAGATAAAATTAGGTGATGTGTGGGCTAAATTTTTTAAAAATAAAACTAAATTGACACAATGTGAAAACATTGAGAGCTAAATTTATTATTATTTCAATTTTAAAAGTTGTCATGTCATCTTTACATTAATCATTTAACAATGGGTGACTAAAAAGAAAAAAAATTGAGTAATTGAATGACTATTTTGTAACTTTTCATAGATGAGTGATAAAAAGGAAACTTATTCATAGTTGGATGACCACCAATGTAGTTTACCCAAATAATAAAGCATTTTATTATTTATTTTAAAGTGCTACTACTAAAAGTATGAAAGATAATTAAAAATATTATGGAGATCATTGTACCAAAAATTGGAGTGCATTTTGTCTTTTTTACTAAAAAAGTAAATAAATTAGTCATATGCGTTAAATCAAAGAATAAATTGATCCTTTTTTAAAAAAATTCATCCATTTTTACTATTAAAAAGGTCCATGTACGTTTGTATGAGATACAAAAGGCACGTCACGTTTATCTGTTAGGATATTTCGTCAATCGCGCTAGCTTTTAACAATAGAATGAATGAAATTTTTAATAGAAATGACTAATTTGCTATTTGATCTAACTTACAAGGACTAATTTACCTATTTTTTTAGTTAAGGGGCAAAATGCAATCAACTCCTAGTACAAAGGCCTCCATGGTACTTTTACCAAGATATATACATACACATGCATGGATTTCGGGATCAAATTACACGATGTGTAAATGTTGAAAGTTCAATTTTTTAGAATCAAGATTAAATTGAAGCAATGTATACATGTTGATGGTTAAAGTTGTTATCATGTCAATGTAAAAGCTACCTCGTCAATTTTCTATCGGTCATTTAACGACGGTTGACCAAAAAAATCAAATAATTAAGGGTTAAAGTTATTATTATGTTAATTTTAAAAGTTGCCTTTGTTAGACAAAATTGAATAGTTGGATGACCATAGTGTAACTTTTCATAATTAGTTAACGACAAAAAAAAATTTACCATTAGTTAGTTGGGAGATTACTAACGTAAGGAGGACAAAACACTGAGAAAGAAAGATGTTTCATTGGTAATAATAAAAAACTTCAAAGGATATACAGCTTCTAAAACACTAATGAAATCAAAACAAGTAACAGCCTTTCCCTAATTTCTTCTCATGTTCCTCTCCTCATATGGACTGAAAATGACCATGGTGTATGGCAGTGAATTTCATTAACCAAAGCACATTGCATTACAAAAAGCAACACTGATGACTACCTGGAAGATTGAAGTACCATGTACAAGAAGCAAGCATGGTCGATCGAACATTACGATTTGGTCTTGCTCATAAGCGTAGGTGTGACGGAAACAACTCCTATAATGAAAAGAGTAGCGATTGACTTGAAGTCATAAAGGTCCCCTACCGATTGTAACTCGCCGAGAGCTATTCCAGCCTGCAGATAAAACAGTGAAGCTCGAGTTATTAATCAAGAACACCATGGTTTTTCACTGCGACTTTTACATGGAAGTCTATAGTTACATACCTTGACAGTAATGTAAGCAGCAGGGATAAGTCCGATAAAAGTTGCAAGGAAGAAAATACGGTAAGGGATGTCGACGATAGGCGAAGCAACGTTGATGAACGTATTCGGTAAAGTCGGTGTAAGCCTTAGGAAAAGCATATAATTCAATAAACACTCTCTTCTTTGAGCTACCTACAAGCATGAAGTTCAAAAACTTATTCCACTCTCTTAGCTCAAGCCTCAAAGTAAGCAAAAATGGCTTAAATCGAAAAGGGTAAACTATACTACTAGTTACTCCTAACTATGAAAAGTCACAAAATGATCTTTATCAATTATTTATCATTTATGTCAATTTAATTTTGATTTTAAAAAAAAATTAATCTTCAACATTTACATATTTTGTAATTCAGTCTCTTATTTTTTTGGCAATTTTGCTTTTCTTTATGATATTGAGGGTTAATTTTAAAAGTATGAGAAAAGATGAAAATTATTATCTTGAATTTTTGGGTATTTTCAGTTGTTGTATATTTTAGCTAAATTTGGTTTTTTTTTTTTAACTTTTTGGATGAAAGGGGATAGCAAAGAAAAGCAAAGCTACAAAAAAAATAAATTACACAATGCATGTAAATGTTGAGGGTTAGATTTTTTTTAGAATTAATACTAAATTGACACAATGATTAAATGTTAGAGGGTTAAAATTTACTATTCTGTCAATTTTAAAAGCCATCGCTGTTAGCAAATTGGTAACTAAAAAAAATAAAATTAAATAGTTCGATAGGAAATAACATGAAGAAGCACCGGCAGTAGCGGTGAAAACAACGAGAGCTACACCTTTGAACACACCAAACAAAGCTCCAGCAAGCAATGACATGAAAACAGTTCCAGGGATCATGAAAGTTTGCATGAAAATATAAACTACACAATATCCCACCAACACTTGAATGGTGTAGTCACTTGTGTAAGTTTCAAGGTGATCCCTGTATCATACATTTTACAAACAACAACAATAGAAATTTTAAAATTAGCATAATATCAATTTTAACTCTTAATATTTATAAATTATATTGATTTAATTTTGATTTTAAAAATTTAACTCTCAATTTTACATGTAATTTGATTTTTTTTAATTTTACTTTTCTTTTGTGACCATTTAAATTAAAAAGTTAAAAAATTTAACAATTAAATTTTATTAAAAATATAAAAATAAAAATACCTGAAAATTCAAGATAATAATTTTTATTTTTTTTATTTTTTTAAAAATTAACTCAATATCATAATGAGAAGTAAATTATAAAATAAAGTAAAACAAATTACACAATGCCTTTTTTAAGTTGAATCACTAAAACATAAACATAGTATAATTTACCTTCCTCAAAACAAAACATTCCTACAGTTTCTTCCCCAAAAATATCACAAGTTTTTTCATTGTACATTAACAATCACTAACAAAAGACAGTAGAGCAATAGATTTAAATCACCCCCAAATTAAGAAAAAAAGAAAAGGATAAAGGGAAACCTGAGTAATTGAAGATCTTCGAGGCTTCTGGGGAATTTGAGGAGGCTATAATCAGATGCAGGCATGGTGAGATAAACGCCGGCAAGGCCTAAAAGGAAACCAATCACCACCGTTGAAGCTACAGATAGTTCCCATAAGCTTAAAGGGAAACTGGGTTTGGGTTCTTTTACCTCTTCTCTACCTTCCATTTCTCTCTTTTGGTTTCAAATTCCCTTGTGAGGAGAGATGAAATACTGATATTATTTCTTGTTTGATTATTATTTGTAAGGGTAAACTGCACTCAAGGTCACTAAGCTATTAGTAAATTTATATTTTAATCACTTAATTTTAAAAGTTACAAAATGATCATTAAATTATTTGAAATTTTTCATTTAAGTCATTAGGCATTTAAAATCATTGTTGTATGGACTTCTCTTTTCACACCGCTAGCACAAATCGAAAGCTCTTCTTCTCATTCTCTTTTATAGTTTAGGCTTCTTTTTATATGAAATAGTTTTGATTGTCATAAATTTGTAAATCAAAATTCAATAATTTTTTTCTTCGATTTTTGACATTGATTGTCAGATCAACTTGGATTGAGGTATGTTATTCTACTCATTAATAAGTACTTATCTATCGTACCGATCGTCAAATCGTTACTTGAAACTCACTAATTAAACTTTAAAAAATAATTTAATAGTCTAGTGACTTAAATAAAAACTTTCAAATAATTTAATGACTATTTTATATTTCTTTTATGTTAAATAACTAAAATATAAATTTAATAATAGCTTAGTGCCAAGTATACCCTATTTGTAAATGTAAGAAAGATAAATGGTAATAACATGCGGAGATGGAGACACGTAGGCCACGATAAGCATGTGAAATGGTGGAGAAAGGCATAAACACAGACAAAAGTGACAAAGAGAGAGACAATGATTGGGTTTTGTTGGTCAACAACCATGTGTTTTTCAGTTTTAACCACGACGTTGCTTTGCCTCCGTCACGGCCACGCCTCCTGCCCACTGCCCACGCAGTATTTTTTTTTAAAAGGTTTGGGTCTTTAAAGGTGAAGATTATATATGTTACTATTGATACAATGCTTAAATTATTTATAATTTTCGAATCCCAAGAATAGAGATATTAAGTGTGTTGATGTAATTTGAGTGAAAAAATGTGAGGAGAGAAATAAAGACATTATAGAGAATTATATAACTTTCGAAAAGATGTCTTCTTCTTGATGTTTGTAGGATAAGTCGTCAATTTTGTTGACAATGTACTAATATAAGTTCTTTAAGTCATGTGTCACATCGTCGAGCTTTTAGAGTTTATATATAAAATCAATTATAAATTAAATAAAAAAAATTTAATTTGATTCATAATGTAATCTTTCAATTTATGATATATTCAAAAAAATTTCAAGAATTAAAACTGTCTAAACGCTACAATGTCGAATTGATTTTTGATTTCTCAATTTTTTTTAAGTTTATAAGTACAAATGCAACTCAATCATTCAACAATCAGAAATACATGTTTGAACAATTTTAAAAGTAGAAACAAATCAATACAAAACGGACTAAGAATCGGAATAATTTGAACTAAAATGGATCCATTAGACTAAAATCCATGAACGACAACAACCATGGTTTTAGGAACCAGACGAATGGTTGAACTAGTTAAGCCATCGATTCTCAGTCCAATTGGTCCAACTGTTAGTCCAGTTTTAATTAAATAAACTATTAAAAATTCATAAAAACTAAAATTATTAAAAGCTATAAAATTTGATTCAACAATTAGCTTAACTAGTTTTTCTTTTATCTCAGTTCAAAGCAGTTCAATATCCAATCGGTTCAACCCTTTGTCCGAACTAGTAAGTCTAATATACCAATTGGTTTTCAGTCTAACTAGTCCATCCGAGATAAATATGGCGACAACACATACTAGAACTAAAGACTCACATATGACAATTACGCATAATGAGATTTGAACTTGAATATTCAAAAACCCAAAATCTTAACATTTACCAATAATGTCAAAACGTTGTTAGTTAACTCTCGATTTTTATTTTTATTTTTTTTAAGTGATGGTTTTGATAGGTTATTTCCGACGGAAAATATTCACAAAGGTACAAGGCAACAGTTCAACTACTATTAATGACTTTTAGTGACAAAAACAAATGCTAATATCCAAAACTGAATTATTAATACTAATCACAAACATTTTTCATTGATTATCATTTGTTATTCATTCTGATGCAACAGTAGAAGACCTAATATAATGAAAAATTCTTTGTTTTTAAAGTTGTTTTATTTAAAATTTTATCATAAAAACATTAAAACACACAAAAAAAATAATTATAATAATTTTTATTATTTTAAAAATGATTTTAAGTAATTTTCTTAATTGAGTTAATTCAAAAGCAGTTTACTATTTTATCTATCACTCAATTGTTGATTAATTTTTTTATAAATATAATATTAATATTACGTGTTCTTTCATCTACCCGTGGATATAATAAAATCTAGTATTATATAACTTGTATGAATTATTAAAAGTTAAAAAGCATATCACATTGAAAGAATTTAGATTTAAACTTTAGAGATGATATTGTTGGAAAACAATGCAAATAAAAAAGTTAAAACTTTCATATATCGTAAAATAAATATGAAAATGCAATATCATGATATAATTCCATGTATCATCCTTAATTTTGGCTTGGGTTAGTCACCCTCAATATTAAAAATAAAAAAAAAATTCTAAGATTTACAAAGAGGTAGCTGAATTATAAGCTTCCTACATGAATAAAATAGATGAATAAAGTATATGAAAGAACTCTAGCAAAAAAAATGGAAAAATAATGAATGAATTTGGATTTCTTCTTCTTCTTTCATTTTTGTCCCTTAAACCTAATGGTGGTCTACCATGAGATAGGTGAAGAGGTTGAAGAAGCAAGGCTGCAAGAGCAAAAAAAATTAAATTAAATTTAAATTAAATAATTAAACAACAAACTGAAAAAATGAAAAATGAAATCATGAATGAAAGAATCCAAGAAAAAAACACCTACTCCAACATTTCTTTCCAATAGGATCCACCATCAGCTTCATCATCTTCCATTATCAACTTCTCCCAAGCTTCATAAATGGTGGAATCTGTTTCATTATTGCCCTTGTTTTCCATTGTTGAATTACTCTCTGGTGATATTGAAACTAACCCAGGAAGTACTGGATTTTCTCTTTGTTCAAAGGAACTGCTCAAACCCCATGGGTCACTTGTTTGAGGGACTACACCAGCAATAAAACCATTGTTTGGGATACTTTGAGGTATTGGGTTTGTGTTTTCTTGTAATGTAAGAAACCCATCACTCTCAACATTTGCAGCCTTATTAGTGTTCATGATTTGCATTAGGTTTTGAAACAATTGAGCTTGGGCTAGTTGAGCTGCATCAGCTTGGAGTTTAAAAGCAGCATCTAAAGGGTTCATAGTGTTACCTAATTGTGCAACGCAAAGCAATTGTGATAGGTTCAAAAGATGATCGAGGTCAGTTCTTGGCTTATGGGTATGAGGGTCAATCCCTAAGTTCAATAGCTTCCTCCTAATACGCGTGTTCCAAAAATTCTTTATCTCATTATCTGTTCTCCCTGGTAGATGTGCAGCAATCTTAGACCACCTGCGACAAAAACAAGTTTCAAGGTTCTAACATCAAATCATAGATTTATTGCAAACAGTAAAAGTATCATGCAAGCCCTGAATTAAAAGTAAGATTATATTTTACCCCTGTACTATAAGCAAGCTGAATATTTTTATTAAAAATTTTATTCATTTTTATCATTAAAATTGGCGGGTAGCTAAAGAAATATCCAAACAGCTACATGTGCACCTCATGCCGACATACAAGAACCGGATTTTTAACAATAAAAATGGATAAAATTTTTAATAAAGAAACTAATTTATTCTTTAATTTAACATACAATGATTAATTTGTCCATTTTTTGTGTAGTACAAAGGCCTCCGTGGTACTTTTATCATGGAAATCAAGTTTCAACATCAAATCATAAATATATCAAAAATCATAAAAGTACCATAGAAGCCCTTGTATTAGGAGTTAAATTGCATTTTGCCCCTTTACTCAAAAAATTAACAAATTAGTCCCTATACATTACTTAAAAGAGTAAAGTGGTCTTTTTTGTTAAAAATTCCACTCATTTCTACTGTTAAAATTGGCATGGCGTGCCAAGTGTACCTCAAGCTGATGTAAATGACCAATTTTTAATAATAAAAATGGATGAAATCTTTAAAAGACAAGATCAGTTTACTCTTTATTTTAACATATAAAGATTAATTTACTTATTTGTTAAGTAGAGGGAACAAAACAATCAACTCTCATAGAAAATCTATTGAACCAAATGGTAAAAAGTTTGATCACCGTACTTGTTCCCGAGGACTGAATGAAGGTTAATAATAAGCCTTTCTTCTTCTTCACTAAACTTCCCTCTCTTAATATCAGGTCTCAAATAATTAGTCCACCTTAACCTACAACTTTTGCCACACCTATTCAACCCTGCTTGCTTTGGAACAATCCTCCAGCTTCCATGGCCATTTTTGTTAATGTAATCCACTAGTTTCTGATCTTCCTCTGCTGTCCATGGCCCTTTTTTCACATTAGCATCATCAGCACAAGATGGAGACCTACCCATTGTTAAAATATCAAGGGTTTGCTTATGAACAAAGGAAAATAAGGGTTTTCCAATTTTGTATATGGTGGTTTGGTGAAGGAGACAAGAATGGAGGTGATTTTTATAGGCTGCATGGGGCTGTGTGATTTCAAACTATTGATGTCATTTAACATTCTTTTTGTTGTATTATAATATTATTACAAGTTTTCTCAGGGAAGTAACGTGGCAGCTCATATGATTATTATTTTAAGTAGTGCTTTTTTGGGATGATGAACCCTATAACAAGGGTTAGGTAAATTGTATTACAAGATTGTAATTTATTTGAACGATGAAATTGGTTGAACTTTTATCAAGCACGTGATATTGGGAAGCCTAGGGACTTGTTTTTGGTCAATAACAAGACTTTAGCTTAAATTTTTTGGAGATTCATAATTGTTCCATTGATATTATTGTCTCTAAAATTTGAAACTACGTCTCGCTTAAAAATATAATATAATGCAATGTTAGTGATATTAATTTTAAGTGAATATATAGTTATATAATAAAAAGTTGACAATTATCAGCTGCAAATGGGTCAACACTTTGTGATATGGCAGTTGAAGCATAATAGTTTTACTATTTGTCTCATAAATAACTTCTTTATTTGAAGAACAAAATAATTGTAATTCAGTAATTAATTATACATAAATTTTAATTTAATATGCAATGTTATATATAAATTTTGATTTTATATATGAAATTTTAATTTAATTTAATTTTTAAAATTATTAACATAATAGTTGATATAGCACCATTTTAAGTATCGTATTGCAATACAAATAAGTATACATATCTAATGTAAAATTAAATTGATATATTATATCTTTAAATTTGTATAGTTGAATCAAAATTAAAGTTTCATGCATATATTTAAATCGTAATAAGGTTTCATATGTATAATTACACTAAATCAAAGTTTATATATTAAATTGCACAACAATTTAAAGTTCATGTGTAGTTTTAACATTTATCTAGTAAAATGGGAATGTATTTGGGTATAGTTCTTCAATCAATATTGTAGAAGAGAAATTTTTATCAATCAGAACTCAGCGTGTGTGTTCAGTGGCGAAACTAAGGGGTGCTTGCAGGGGCCTGGCTCCCCTAAAATGAATTTTTTTTGTATGGCTCTTTTAAAATTTTTAAAATTTTAAATTAGTAAAGGTAAAATTATACTTTGACCTTTGAAATATAAAAAATTGATTTAATCCTTTAAAATTATAAAGATATAATCTATTAAAATAATAAAATTATATTTTTTATTATAAAATTACAATTTAATTTCGACCTGTTAAAAAAAATTTTAATTTCACCCTGTATGTTAGAGTAGTTTTGTCTCCTAGCTACAACACTAGTTTGACTTTGCGTAATAGCTAAAATTTGGATAAAACCTGACTTATTTGACTTGACACATTTTTATATCCAAAATTGCACGAGCCTTTGTTTCATGGACTCCGATACTTTTATATGGACCTCTATGATGCTAAAACATGATGATAAGAAATCAAGCAAGGATCAAATTAAAATCTTTCAATGTAATCCAATTTTTTTTTTAGAAAATCTGATTATATTGACTTTTGAATATTAAGAAGATCTCAAATTTTATCTCAATTGTCGTGAAGATAATTAAAAACTTTTTTATATGACTAATTATGTGGAAATGCGATTATAACTGATTGTAACTTAAAATAATTGAAGACCTCAACCATTATAAAGATAATTGAAAACCTTTTTATGTGGCTAATCATGTGAAAATGTGACTGCAATTGATTGTAACTTATCAAATTAAATGAATTGTATATATACACGACTTGTATTAGGTTAGTTGAGTACTTAAATTGTAATGGTTTACACCTAAGATTTCAAGGGAAACTCTTAGAGAATAGTAATCCAGTTTAGAGTATAAAAATAAGGTTGCTAATTGACGAGTGAGGGTAAAATCCCACAGACATAAGAAGATTCCAATTTGCACAAACAAATTTTTGGTGCCCATCTCTGATTTTACTTGGAGTAATCACCTGATCTAGTTGCAACTTACTAGACATATGTATATCTAGCTAGCAAAATTAACAAACTCTAAATAATTATTGTTTATTTCTAATTTAATTAAATAAGAACTCTCTTTCAGTTAATTAATACTATAACCTCCAAACCATGTAACACAGATGCACAAGTTTAGAAATTTAGAAATCAAAGCATAAGGAGAAGTACTTGAAGCTAGAAGTTCTCTCTAAAATTTCAATAATCAGAAAACTCAAAAAGAAATTAGAAAACCACTCTCTAATTATGTTGAGCTAATGGAAAAGAGATTAAATTCCTTTTATAAGATCGAGTTTAAGACAATCCTTGGATGAAAGTGAAAAATCAAAGGATTTATCGAGTTGATATTGAAGATTCATCATCACAATAAAAATGTTGTCACAAAAGTAGGAAATAATTTCATTTGATTTGGTCATTGTGTATGTCATGAGTGGAGGCAAGGTTAATTAGAAGATGAAGGAATATCATATTATAAGAATTGGAGTCCCTCACAAGGAATTCTAAGCAGCTTCCTTATCAGTCAGCAGTGGTGTCAATTTCCAACAAATATTGACATCATTTGCATCAATTAATTTTATGTTCAATGTTCATATAATTTAATTAATCCCCCAAACAGACCGCACTATAATATTATTAATTTCATTTATTCCTTTTTATGGGTAGATCACCCAATTAACAAAGCAGCCTTTCTTTTTTGTAAATTTTAAATTAATTCCAGTCTGGCATTCTTCAAGCAAGTTATGACTTTGAAATTTCAGTAAAATTTAGCAATGTGATAAAAAAAAATTTTGGATTTATTTATAAATGTATATATACATTATTTTATGGAATTTTTAACTACATTATTTATGGTCTATTTTTAATTATTTAATGGTATTTCAATAATTTTTTATATCATTGGCATATAATTTTGGTAATTTTTTACCTTGAATCTCAAACTTAAATCCTGAACTTAGATTCGAGTTTAAAGTTTAGGGTAAAAATTTATCAAAATTATGTATTAACAGCATAAAAAATTATTGAAATATCATTAAATAATTAAAAAGTAACCCTAAATAATACGTAAACATTAGAGAATTTACATTTGACTTGTTATGGATTAATTAATTAATTAATTGGTCAAATTAAATCCATTTCTAACTTCAAAACAACCAAACATTTACCAACCCTTTAAAAAGAAAAAAAAACCTATGGGTAACGCAAGGTTAATTAAACTCTTGAACTGCAGATTTTACTAAATTAATTCTCGACAATAGTCTTTTCTCTTAAAATTAAAACTAAGTACGGATTATAATTAAATTATCTGATAAATGTGATTTTTAAAATTTTAAATGCAAAATATTTAAAGGATAATGTTAAAAAATAAATTAAATAAAAAACAATTGAAAAAAATTATATATTAACTTATAAGTAGCTCTTTATCTACTTATCATTTTTTAAGTTTTTCGTTGAAAAAATTCTATCATTTGCTTTTTATGTTTAGTTATCAAATATACTTAAAAATTATATTATTTAAAATATTAATTTTCAGTTGATTTAATTTTTAATGAGTTATCAAACAAGGCGTGAATTAATATATTGTTTTAATAAATTGTTTAAGTTTTATATAAAAATTCTATTACTCATATCTCGTTAAATGAAAATCGTCTTTTATAAATGAAATTACATTTGTAAATTTTATTAAAGACATAATTTAAATCTTAAAATTTGGTTATAAGTATATCGTTTCTTTATAACATCAAAAAATAATTACAAACAAATGGGATTGTTATCGAAACGTTACATACAGACCGAAACAATCGAAATCGACTATACTGTTGAAAATTAGATTAGAGATCGAATTTGAACACGAATCTTTTGCAATTCAACTTCTAAACTAAGATATAAATGTTTGACTTTACACAAATAAAAAAGTCAATGAGAAAATATAGACTAAGATCTGCTTGTTTTTATTTTTTTATTTTTTATTTTAATTCAAACTTTCTTAGCTCATATTCTTGTTTAGCAAGTCAATTAAATTAGATAATTAATATGAAATTAACATTTAAAAAAATATTAATAAATAAAGTTTGGGACAGTTTGCTTTTGTTATCAAAAATTGGACTACGATGATTAAACGACAAGAAGAAAAGAACAGTCAACTCTGAACAAGAAACTGATCAAAAACAATGGTCTAAATTGCTGTCTCAAGTTCGTTGTACAAACATTCAAATCTTTTTAATTTTCTTATACTCATTTGCAAGAAATATCCTATAATGTAATAAAATTACTATTTTTGCTTCACTTTCTCGTTTGATTTTAGGACAATATAATTTTTGGCTACGGGTAATTAGATTCATTTTACTATTTATAATTTTTTTTATCTATTTTGATACTTGAATTTAGTAATTAAATTTATTTTGATCCCTGAACTTAAAAATATATATAAAAATTCGATGACATGACACTCTTTGATTATGTTATATTATTACTTGAAAATTAACATTATATAAATTTTCAGGTGATGATTTGGTACAACCTTAGAACGTCACATACAGTATTCTAATAATTGAACCCACAGTTGAACCAATTAGACTACTTGTTCTCGATATCGGTTTGATTGGTTCAATTGTTAGACCAGCAATAATTAATTAAAAATTCATAAAATATTAAAAAATATATTAAATTGATTCAACTTGTTCAACTATTGTTTTTTGTCTTGGTTTTTTTATTTTTTCCAGTTTCGAGTAGTTTCTGTTGATTCAATCAGTTCAACCCCTTTGTTTGGACCAATACATCAATCAATTCTCAATCCAATTGATCCGACCGACCAATCCAATCATGTTCCAAGAACATTGGCCACATCATCAAATTTTGACCAAATCCAAGCACATTAACCAAAAAATTGATCTAGTTGCTAAGTTTAAGTACCAAAGTGGACCTAATTGCCAAGCTCAAGGGCCAAAAATTATACTATGTTGTAAATATATTGATGCCAAGGGTATAAATATAAAAAAAATGGTTTAATTTTGTTTTAATCCCTCTATTATATTGAAATTTGAGAGTTAACCCTTTTTTTTTACTTTAATTTGTTATAATTTGGCCTCTCTACTTTTATAATTTATTAGTATGTCCAAACTGATAACATAGTCAAGGGCATGTGGAAATCCAATCAACCATATTTAACTAATCGTAAATTTATATCCCAATTGAATGCTTAAGAATGTTAAAAAAAATCGCATCATCATTTGAATGTCAACAATTAACAGTAGTGTCAATTTAGACCGACTTATAATATTATAAAAGTAAAGAAATCAAATTATGCCAAATTGGAGAATCCCAAATATCAAGATATAGAGAGAGATTAAAACCATAATTCCAAGTTCGAGTCATTTTGGACTTGGGTGATTCTAGTTTGAGGCTTGAGTTGATGGGTCGAGTCATTTCGTGCTTGGATCATTTCGAATTACAATCATTTTTATGTCATTTCAGGTTTGGGTTATTTTGAGTTTAAGCATTAACTTTCAACTTAAAATCATTTTAGGTTCGGGTCATTATTTTATTTTACAATCAGTTCATATTTGTGTTTGTTGAGGGGGTCGGCTCTCTTTCGAGAGAAGTCTTTGAGGTGCCACCCATCAAGTAGTTGACCGGACCCTCGAACGAA
Source organism: Gossypium arboreum (assembly GCF_025698485.1). Lineage (NCBI taxonomy): Eukaryota > Viridiplantae > Streptophyta > Magnoliopsida > Malvales > Malvaceae > Gossypium > Gossypium arboreum. Next base: position 335,523 of record NC_069070.1, on the reverse strand, counting down.
GGTATTACGTATGGAATGTCTATGCTTGATTTTAGGCCCAAGGTTGGCTCCGTGACTCTAAGGAAAACTCAAAAGGGTTAAAAGTATTTAGGGAGCGCCTAACCACCAAGGAAATGTTTAGCATATGGTCTTGATGGGGTTCGAACCCATACCCTTACCCACTAATGCCATGGGTTCTAACCCTACCAATATAAGATATTTAGTTTTGGTTGGTTTACTTGTCCAAACTTAAATACCTAAGACTTATATTTGGGTCAGATTAGATTGAAACAAATATAAAATATGATAATGTAATATGTGTAAATTCGACCTAAACTCAATCCAATCTGATTTATTAACACCTTTAATCATATCCATGTTATTGTAAAAAAATCCCACTTGTTACAATATTCTTCCATATGTATTATTATTATTTTCTTCATATGGAAAGAATGGCTCTAGTTAAGATGAATCCAAATTTAGTGAAAAAAAGAAAGTAAAATATTTAAACAAAGCAACTGCATAACCTGTTTCTTCATTTTCTTACTGAAATTTGACACTATTGTTCCATTTGCTGCTGCTGCTGAAGGTTGATTAACTTAAAGTACGGTCCATTCCGATTTTCGATTAAGCTCGAATGTGTCCCTTGCTCAATTATTCGTCCACCCTGAATGACCGATATTCGATCCGCATTTTTAATTGTCGACAGCCTATGAGCCACCATTACCGTTGTTCGGTTCCTCATTAACCGGTCGAGAGCTTGCTGCACCACGCGCTCCGACTCGACGTCGAGAGCACTAGTGGCTTCGTCGAGCAGCAAGATTTCGGGGTTCTTGAGGACAGCTCGAGCAATGGCTACTCTTTGTTTCTGACCACCCGAGAGTTGTACCCCTCGCTCGCCGACTTTTGTTGAGTAACCTTCGGGGAGGGAACTTATGAAACTATGTGCATTGGCGAGTTTAGCCGCTTCGACCACTTCAGATTCAGATGCTCCTTCTTTGCCGTATAGGATGTTTTCGTATATTGAAGTGGCGAAAAGAGCTGGTTCTTGTTGGACTAATCCGATATGTTTCCGAAGGGATTTGAGCTTTAGTTTCTTAATGTCTCTGCCTGCAACAATTTAGCAAATAAGAAACCAATAAAAATGACCGTGTCTTTAAATTTCGGAGAGTGTCGGAGACAAACTTACCATCAATCATCACTTTCCCAGATGTTGGATCGTAGAACCGAAGTATAAGAGCAAGAACTGAGCTCTTACCGGATCCGCTTTGTCCCACAAGCGCCATACTCTTCCCTGAACGAACTTTCAGATCAAAATCCTTGAATATCACCACATCCGGTCTCGACGGATAACTAAAGTGAACACCCTTTAGCTCAATGGTACCTTCCACATTTGTTAGCTCTTCGCCAGCATCCCCAACAACCTGCGTCTTCCGGTCCATAATCTCGAACACCGATGCCACCATTTGGTTCCCTTTTAGAAGGTCCGGGACCAGTGCCAACGTTTCTCCCATGGCTAATGCCGTCACAATCAACACCATGAACGATTTCATGACCGATTTAAAGCTAGCTAGCTCCTTCCCCATTAAAACAGAACCATACCTACACAAATTATCAAAACCAAAAAACTTATGCATATGTATATGTATATGTTTATGCATATGTATGGCTAAAACTTTGATACCATAAGGCAAGGCCATAAGATGAGAAGATGAAGAACTGGGAAATCCCATAGAATATCCCTGCAATTTGACCACGTTTAAATGAACGTTCCGAAGGCTCTATGAGCTCACGGGCATAAAGATCAAGGATCTTTTCCTCAGCGCAAAATGCAGCGACAGTTCGCATATTACTGACAGCCTCGCCGGCGATCATGTTTGCTTTTAGATATGCTTTGCTCAAGTTACCGCCGTAGCCTTGCATGAATAGTTTCTGAACCATACCAAGAACAACATCACTATATGTATATGTATATGTATATGTATATGTATATGAATGGTGGGAAAGGGTGTTCAAACCTCGCTAATGTGACCACTTATGATCAATGGAAAAGTGGCCAAGATAATAAGTGTGATTCTCCAGTTTAAGATGAATGCAATGATGAAGGCAGCAATGACCAAGCCTACGTTTTGTATGAGAATCGATGTCCGGTCCACGACTACACCTCTTAGAAACGTGGCGTCGGTTTCGAGACGAGATGCAAGCATGGAACTTGCGTTGTTTAAGTCATCGAACCATCCAATCTCGTTTTTCAAGATGGCTGCAAATCGTAGTCATAAGAGGAAAATAAGAATCGAGACATCGTAGGAAAAGAAAAGGCTTGGTCTCATATTACCTGAAAACATCCCTTCACGCACACGAAGAGTGAGTCGTTCTCCCATGATGCCAAAACATAGGTGCTCTATTGCATGAACGATGACCGTTATGACAGAAGCACAACAAAACAGGATGGCGATCTTCTTGACTTCGTGGCACGTTGTTTCCCAGTCCATGTAATAGGCTACGAGAGCTTGAGAAACCCCGAGAGCAAATAGAGGCATTTGAGCTCCGGCAATCAATGCGGTAACGGTACCAAAGACCCCATAATACCAGTCAGGTCCTATCATAGAATACAGTCTTCCAGGTGAAACATAAGGTTGTTTCCCTGCATCGATTCCATCAGCACCAGCACGGCTAACTGAGTCTCTTTCAGAACGAAAACTTGCACCAAAGCTCGTCCTTGTTCGGGATAATTCTCGTGAATAACTCACACTATAAAAGAAAAGGAAACTTCTAATTAATGAACTCTTCACTATAATAGCATTCAAGAAACTTGATAAGAGTGCCTGCTTTAGTATGAAAAGAACGAACAAGAAGCCCTGGATTTCACTGGTTCGGGATTTCTAACTCGCTGCACCGTAATACAAAAAGGTCATCAAAATGATCCAATTGAAAATATACCTGAGTGGCCTACTTAAAGTAGGACCTTGTGAAGGGTAGCGTTGCAAAGGCGATGTCTCTTGAAGCTGAACGAGCGAAGAGTAAGTACTGTTCGGGTTTGAAATAAGCTCATCATGAGTACCGGTTTCAACAATCTTCCCACTTTGAACAACAGCAATCACATCTGCATTCCTAATAGTAGAAAGCCTGTGAGCTACCACCACCGTCGTTCGTCCCACCATCACACGATCAAGTGCCTCTTGCACACTCTTTTCGGATTCTGCATCAAGGGCACTCGTTGCTTCATCGAGTAAAAGAATAGATGGATTTTTCACTATTGCCCGAGATATCGCAATCCTTTGCTTCTGTCCACCTGATAGTTGTATTCCTCTTTCACCAACCTGAGTCTCAAATCTATCAGGGAGATTGTTAATAAAGGCAATGGCCTCAGAAAGTTTTGCGGCACGCGTTATTTCATCGAGTGTAGCATCGTCTTTTCCGTATAGAATGTTCTCCCTAATGGTAGTAGCAAAAAGAGCAGGCTCTTGATTAACCAAACCAATTTGTTGTCTAAGCCATTTGAGGTCAAGGTCCTTGATATTATTCCCATCCAACAATATTTCTCCTGCAAGTGGCTCGTAAAACCTTTCGATTAATGATATGACCGTACTTTTCCCCGAGCCACTCCCTCCGACAAGAGCTACAATCTTTCCAGCAGGTATGTTAAGGCAGAACCTATCGAAGATGACCACATCGGGGCGAGACGGATAACTGAAAGATACATTCTTGAGCTCAATGTTCCCCTCCACTTTGCTTAGTTTACGGCCCGTTTTCGAGCTGGTTTTACTAACTGTGTTCCTCTCTATCATCTCGAATATAGGATACGCAGCTGCCCTTGCTCGAATAAACGCAGATATGTCTGGTGCCGCTTGTCCTAACGACCTGAAACAGAACAAAAAACCAAGTAATAAACATACAAAGATCCAACCGGTAAGAATACTAAAAATTCAAGTTGCATATCAGTGTTTGTGAAATGTCCTCAGTGAAGAAAAGGGACTTACAGGCCAGAAATGACAACATTAAGCATTGTAGTGAAAGAATCCCCACCATTTGCGATGTTTTTATGAACAACAATACTTGTGAACCAAACAAGCAATGCCCACGAAACGAAAAGCACACAATGCAGTGAACCAAGGCCAAGACCCTTTGTTAACCCAGCTTTTTTACCATACGTGTATGTGTTCATCAAAGCATCCTTGTATGATTTCACTGCCCTTTCTTCCCCTGCAAATGCTTGTACTGTTCTTACATTCCCAATCACCTGCAAAATTCAAACAAATTATATTAAAAGCTTCAACTTTCAGCAGTGGCAGATAATATCTTGAGGGGGGGAATTGAAAAAAAATAAAAGAATTGACCTCTTCTGCAATTTCACCAGCTTTGACATATGAGTTTCGAACTCGAGCAATGAGACCAGTGGCAACATAAGCATAAATGCCACCAGCAAGGGCTATCAATGGGACTATGGAGAGAGTTACAAGGCTGATTTGCCATACTCTAGCAAAGCCAATGCTGAAACCTGCTATGAATCTGCTTATATAATGCATGAAATTCCCAACCTGCCATCATCATCTTTCATCATCATAAACAATTCTTTTTTTGTTTGGCTGAAGAGAATATCGAGAAAGAAAATTTCAAAATACAGAGAAAATAAATCGTTTGAGATAGCATCATAAACAAATTAAACGCAACAGTTTCGTTTTACATGCATGCATTTTCTTTAAGGTTTAATTATGCGCCTAGTCCTTATACTCTTAGTAAGTATGAATTTAGTCACTCTATTTTTATTTCATAGAATTTAGTCTCATCATGTATATGCCATGTATGGTTTTTTGTTCGTCAGGGCTCCCTAAAATGGGAAAATATTACATTGGTTTTTTATATTTTATAAAATTATAAATTTGTAAACGGTCAAATTGCACTTTCACCCCTAAAATGATAAAATTTTAATTTAATCATTTAAAAATTATAAAAATATAAGCTACTATAATGATGAAATTGTATTTTAGCTCTCATAATAATACATAACTCGATTCTGACCCTCCCCAAAAAAAAAATTTCTCGCTTCACCCCTAATTTGATTTTACGTTGTAGTTACTCGAACATATATTTGTACTTATATTGTACTTGTGTAAATATTTAAATCCCAATTGATGATACTATTAATGTATTTTCATTATATTTGAATATATATAGCATTGTAACATTCAAATGTACGAATCACAATCTTATGGGTTAGAATTTAATTTTAATTGGTGTTAAAAGTAAAAGGACCAAATTTTAAAATTTTAAAGAATACAGGGACTGAGAGCAAATTAGACCTTTTTTTAGCTTAGAAAACTAGCTATTCCACCCTCACAATTTAACATTTCTTCATTTAAGTACAAAAGGTATAAATTGGAGATGGGTATTTAAATTAACTTGTAATTATCAAATTAACACCCGAATATTTTATTTTTTTCATTTTGGTTTAAAATAAAAAGTAATTGAAAGAAGCAATCAATATTCAACAACCATCCCTATCCTATATGACCATTATTTTTAAGATTTGCTGTGACCAAGCTGACAAAAAAGTATATACATATATAATTATAGAACCCCTTATGTAGTAAATCACCCAACAAACCAACCCACTTATAAATGCTAGTAAGTGTTGCAAATTTCATTCAATTTATACATTTATAAAGGCAAAGTTTTCAACTACTTTCTTCCTTGGTCATTGATTTCCTGGTTAAATTACATTTTTTTGTCCCTTTACTATATTCAAATTTGATATTTAGTCTCTATGGCATAATTTATCCATTAACTTTTATAATATCATTAATTAGCTCTCCACCTAACTATTTTAATCAAAAAGCTAACAAGAGGCAGAATGTAATCAGGGCTAGGGGCTTTGACCCCCAAAATTTTGGAAAATTATCATTAAGCCCTTCAAAATTTTTAACAATTTTAATTAGGCCCTTATAAGTTTTAGAAATTCTCACTAGGCTCTTAAAATTTTGAAAATTTGAATTAGACCCTCAAAAATTATGAAAAATCTCATTAAGCACCCAAAATTAAATTTCCCAAATTTTTATAATTTTAATTAAGTCCCGAAACTTAGTGGTAAGATCTACCACTGATGCTTACATTAATTTTTTTTTTTAATATTCTAACTCATCACGTTGACTTGGGTTTCTTTTAGTGTAAAAAGTTTTTTTTTTTCAAATCACGTCAACATTTTAATTAGAATAGTTAACTATGTTAACCACTTGGATTATAACTAACAACATTATAAATAAAAAATCAAATTTCACCAAAATAAAGTGTAAAAACTAAATCTAAATAAAGTAGATGGATCAAAACCATAAATTAACCTTATATTTCCCTTAAAGAGGCTTGAGTTTTGAAAAAAAAAATTACCTTCTCAGAAAGGGCATCTTGAACAACAATAATGTCACTTGTAATTGCAGAAATGACCTCTCCAGTTGAAGCTTCTGTGTCAAATAAACTTATATCTTGATTTAGCATTGATTTTAGATATGCCATCCTCATTTTTGCCGCTTGTCTTTCTCCGGTATGCATCCAACAAGCCACCTCTATAATTTCATATTCAAAGTTATTCGTAAAGTACAATAAAAAGCGGTCGGCTGAGTCTTAACTCGGTTGATATCATTTTTGTTTGCAACATTTGGAAGATGTGCAAGGTAGAAAAATGTTTTAGGAGGGCCTAAATCAAATCATAATTTGGGGGGCAGGGGCAAAAGGTAATTTCAAAATTATACTAATTTATAATTTCAAAACTTTTAAAAGGACATAAAAGCAATTTTGCCATTTAAGGGGGGCCAATGCTACTGCCCCTTAGATTCACCCCGTGAAGATATTCTTATTTAGGGATTGATTGGGGTTATGGGTAGTCTAGGAATATGATCGACCAAAAGTAAAATTTGATTAATTTTGGTTAAATTTTGATTTAGAATTTAGTCCCCCAAGCTTAATTTGGCCTAATTTGATACCAACTTTTATAATATTATTAGTTTTTCCAACTTTAATTTTCTTTTAAAAAAAAGTTTTAAGCGTTAGACCGTCATGTAAATTTATTTTTGGTTGAACATAGTTGATTGAATTTTTCAAGAAACCTATGTGACCAAATAACAATTAAAAATTATCACTTTAACCATACCAGTTAGCATTGGCTTCAATTTAGATCTATTAATAAAATTAAAAAAGTAAAAAGATCAAATTATACTAAATTAAAGTAGAAGGATTAAATCCTAAAACTTAATACAATAGAGGGACTAAAACCAAATCAATTGATAAAGTGTTTTCACCTAAGGCAGAGAGACAGACATTAACGTACCTATCCATGATGAAAATAAAATAGCGACACTGAGATATACAAAATCCAACGAATACTGCAAAAAAAAGAAAAAGAAATGCATTATATTCACTTAAAAATATTATTCTCAGGTTGGTCCGTTTAAAGGTTTATCGAGGGTGGGCCGGTTCCTTTGGAAAAGTTTTATCAGGTAATCGATTAGACCTCTAACAATCAGAGGTATTATTCCTGTATCGGGATTTTGTCCTTAGTCTTTATGGAGAGTTGTGTACGGTTACGGAAGGGGGTAGAGACGAAGCCAGAAAATTATTTTAAAATCATAAATCATTGGAGGGGTCAAAGTGTAATTTTATCATTATACTAACATGTAACTTTATAAAAATTTAAGAGATTAAATGACAAATTCACCATTTTGCGGGCCAACGCCATTGCCTACCCCTTTGTCTTCATCCCTGGGAGAGGCACTTCGGTTGATGGAGATACAATCAGCAATAGCTCATGGGAAAAGTGTTAGTAGTTGGTGGTTCTAATTCCCCCACGCGCATTCTCTATAATTAACAATACGCACAATACTACCACATTTCCCATGAACTCTTGCGGATTATATCTCCACTAATCAAGGTGCCCTTTCAAGGAACAAATGGGTAGACAATAGCCTTACCACCCCCTCAATGGTAGATTTGTCATTTAGTTTCTTAAATTTTACTAAATGGCATGTTAGTATAATGATAAAATTGCACTTTAACCCCTAATAATTTATGATTTATCTTTAATCCCCAAATTAATTTGCTGGTTTCTTCCTTGCAGCCCATTTTGCAACCGTACATGACTCTCCATAAAGATCCTACTCGACAGACAATACTTCAAACGAACCGACTCACCCTCAACCCGACTCGAAATTTACCTTTGCAACTTTATGAGAAGCTTCTTTAGGGAAAAGATAAGCCATTCCTATAATGTTAATCAATTTGCCAAAGAAAATGAAGAAAACAGGCACCGAAGCACCATGCACACATGCACCTAGTGATCCCAATCCCATTAACACATGGTCATAAAAATCAGCAAATGAAAACAGCTTCAACAATGGAACTTTCCGTTGCTTCTTCTTCTTCTTCGTGGCATCGCCGTCATCATCTCGGTCGCCGGAAAATGAACCGGCCGGAGGTGTCATTTTTTTTTTTTTTGTTGTCTGAAAAATACAAAAAGGGATATAGAGGAGTTTGTAAATAATGAATGGAATATAATAAGGGAATGGAGGAGCGGTATATGTGTGAAGTAGATGGAACCTTTTATTGCAATCTTAAACGAGCTGTAAAAAACAGTTTCTAAGTGAAGTCTCCTTTCTGGTGTGTGTGACGGTTGAATTAATAATGATGAAACATTAAAAAGGGTCAAATTTATAGTTTTGGTCCATTTATTATGCTTAAATTTGCAGCAAAGACCCTGGGTTCTTGAGTATCAAGGTTCGATGCACAATTGCGATGTGTAGGTCTTCAGTCTCACCAAGTGAGTATATCATGTGTGGGTTTTGTTCGGTTCTTTCAGATTTGGTTTGGTTCAGTTCTTTGTCTGTTGTGCTTTATATTAATTTAATTCTATATTTTAATTGGTTGCGGATATATTTGTACTTGTATTGTATTCTTGAAAATCTTATGTTTATAATAGTGAAACTTCCAAAAAAAAATTGATTCTCCTTTATATGACACCATTTGTTAGTTGAAATGTTTAGATCTTCTATGAAATTCATTTTTTACTTTGTGGAAATTGGGAAGTTGGTCAATTTACTTTAATTTGTTAAAAATTGATCCTTATACTTTATGAAAATCGAGAAGTTAATTACGTTGTTGTTAAAAACAAAAACTTAAATAATTGATTTTTGCTTATATAAATTATTCAACAGTTGATTTTTGCAAAGAATTTTGAGATTAGCTTCTCTGTTTTCGTAAAAAAAAGGAGAACCAAGTTATGACAAATTAAGTAAAGATACTTATCAATTTTCATAAAGTAAAAGGATGAACTTTGTAATTAGACCTAATATTCAGCACCATTAGTTATTTTTTCAACTCATCATGTAGACATTTTCTTTTTGTGTATTGAAATAGATGTGTTGAAAGAAAAATATATGTGATAATTTTAATTGAAATAATTAACAGTAGTATTAAATTATATGTTAAATTAATGTATAAAGATTAAATTTCAAATTCTAGCATAATAGAGGGACAAAAAAGAAAATTCGACCAATTGTGTATCAAGTCTCTTTCTTTTTTATCTTCTACATTCTCTCTCTGAAATAAATTTAGCATCAAGAGTTGGTTGGATCTGAGGTTTGAACCTTGTTTGCCTTGCTTTGATATAACAGTAAATGAAACATCCAAAATGGTCAAAATTTTTCGTCAGTCCTTATATTTTGATAAATTTTGAAATTTAATCCTTTTAAAAGTTAAAAATTCTTTAGTATTGTTAGTATTTACTGTTCAAAATTTTCCATCAATAAATTTATGCAATCATACCAACTTTAGAAATAAATCATTATGAATTTAATAATTATAATAAATAGTAAGTAAAAATAAATAAAAATTATTTTTAACTCTTTATAGAATATAGGATTAAATTTCAAATTTTGTCATAAGCACCGGGACATATTCAACCACCTAGGATTTATGGATCAATAATTTTAGATTGATTTAATGCAGAACCTATTTATAATAGGTTGTGCTATTTATAATTGCATATACTAATAATGAAGAATCATGAGGGATTATATATGAAAAGGTTTAATTAATGGTTAAAAAGATTATCATACGGTTTAATATCAATGTATAAATTTATATATCGACAATGTATAATACGTAAACAGGGGTGAAGACAAGGAGATTGGCAGTGGCTAAATTGGAAAGTTGTTTATATAGTTCCTTCAATCATTATAAAGTCACAAATTAGTGTAATGATAAAATTGCTCTTTCGCCTCTAAATTTTTTTTTTAAAGTTTAGCTTCTCGATTTTCATAAAGAATAAAGAACGAAATTATGACAAATTAAGGTAAAGATACAAACTTCTTAATTTTCGTAAAATAGAAAGAAGAACTTTTGAGAAAAAAATAGAAAATCCGTTCAATTTTTATGAAGTCGTGAGTTAGTATAATTTTAAAATTATATTTTAATCCCCAAAATTTTTTATTCATTTCTGATTGCCCTAAAATAATTTTCTAGCTTCGCCTTTATACCTAAACCCGTTATGAATACAATGTAGAATATTTGACCTTATGGTTATAGAGAAATTGAAATTTATGGCTATGAAGGGAACAAGTTTAGGCTTGGTGGTTTACAAAAGGGGCCATTGAATCAAATGCATGTCATTGCTAGTGAGGTGGAAGTCCATAAATACCTAAAATGGCAACTTCTTGTTTTTTAAGTTTCTTCTTTTCAATCCAATAACATCATCATTTGAAAATCATGTTAAGACTTTAATTATTAAAAAATATTTAAAAAATAAGAAGGAGAATGACGTTTTGAGGAATAAAACTATTCCAAGTTAATAGGCTTATCTCATACACTTGATCTTAAATCCCTTCCAACATTACTCACAAAGGAAACACAATCATGAACTAGAATAGAAACTAAATTAGTCGAAAAGATATTCCAAACATGGTAATCCGCTTGTGACAAGGTTGTCCGAGCAATCCAAATAGTAACCTTGTTAGCATCTCTACATATCCAACATAAGGGTTCGATATTCAAAATACTTTGGGAGAAAGGAACATAAAGCAAGAGGGTCTTTTTATTTAATTTTTTTTAAATGAAGTGAATTTTTTTTTTCATTACTTAATATACTTTTAAACAATTTAAGATAAAATTTTACAGATTAACATATTTATTTATAGTTCCTGCTTCTGAAATATTCTTTAGCATGCAATGACAAAGAGTACTCTAGATTACTTCAAAGCAGGGGTATGCAATGGTGTTGTCTCTGTCACTAAAAGAAACTTTTCAAAATGGTAAAATTATACTTTAATCCCTTAAAATTTATGATTCATCTCTGTCACTTCAACTAATTTTTTGGTTTTGCCACTGCTTAAAAGTGGAATTGTTAGAAACACATACAACAATGCAAAAGTCCACTATTGGTATATCCCAGAGAGGATGGCTTGGAGTTTCAAAATAACCAGTACCCTTTTCACTTTTCTTAATCACCTATCATTTCCATTACAACCACCCACCATTGCACTTATTTTCCGACATCTATTTCATCCTTCTTCCCCGTCATCTCTCTCTACGATACTTTGTTTTATTTATTTATAACATTTTCTCACATTATTTTATTAAATTTATTATTTGTCACTAAATCAAGTATTGTGCCTATCTGTTAGTGTCATGTGGAGAACTCCTAAGTCATGGATTTTTAAAGTTTTAGCTTTTTCTCTTGGGCCATGGGCTTCTCATTTAAACCAACAATCATATCATTTGGTATTACAAATTTTCACGAGGGAAAAAGGAATCCTTCAATTATTCAATTTTGATGTGGAAATCTACCCAACTATGCATAAACCCATGTGTTTGCATTTATTTCAATTATAAGATTTTCATAAAAGCAGCACAATTATGAAATATAGCAATTTCATTAACCCAGTAGGTTGCGGTTTAATATCAACATTTTGAGGATATAATTAGAATGTTTTAAAATTTGAAAACCAATTTAAAATAAGGCTCATAGTTTAAGGATGTTTAGTGCAATTAATTCATGATTTTAATAATACTTACATAATTGTGAATTTTTTTTTACCATGATGCTTTGAAATCATATGTGAAAAGCAATATAACATTAAAATAAGTATACTTTATAGCAAGGATGAAGCCAAAATTTTATTTGTAGGGATCAAAATTAAATTATAAAATTTTAAAGGGTTAAAACACAATTTTATCTTTTATATGTATGTTATTTTAGAATTTTAAAGGGTTAAACTAAAAAATTAATCTTTAAGAGAGGTTAAAGTGTATTTTTACCATTGAATTAACTTGTAATTTTAAAAATATCGAGGGACTAAAATGATAATTTTTCATTTGAGGGGGACATGGTGCCAAGGCCCCTATCTACCCCTTAGTGTCCTCGTTGCTTTATAGATAAAACTTTGACTCATAGATGACAAATTATTCTGAGTTTCAATTATTTCTATTTTTTTATTTTCATTACTTTAAATTTGTTATTTTAATCGTTGAATTATTTTTCAAAATTAATTTACTTTTATTATAAATTATACATATCTTATTTAATTAATAAAAATATTTATCTTTGAGGTTGTAAAACATATTATTCAATAAATTAAATATAAAATATAAAATCACATGTAACCCTTTTGAAATTAGTTGAACCCTATAGACTTTGTTATTTCAATTCAAAATAATTTGTATATTAAATTTAAATTAAATAATAAATATATGAAAAATTTAAATTTAAAATGATTTAATTTAAAATTTTAATTATTAAATTTAAATTAATGATTCGAATATAAAAATAATTTTAATTTAAAATAATTTAAACTGAAAATAACTTCTCTAAATTAAAATCAATTCGAAAACATTGCTATCAATTTAAACCCTAGTTGGGTCCAAGGGACAGTTGTGGGTTCATGCAATCAATTAATGTTGTTTATCTGACATCAACACCGTACATGTGATTCTTTTCATGTTTCATCAAAGTCGCTAAGTGCAATGTCTTGCCAGAGAAATTATTCGCTATGGCTCATTTGGGAAAACCAGTATTTATTTTCCAGATTTATTTTGTGTAATTATATGTATTAATTTTTGAATTTTATTATATGTGATTATTATGTGTAAGTTTTAATTTAATTTATTAGTTTTAGTTGAGATTGTATTGATTTTAATCTGTTTATGTTGTAATGGCTTGATTTTATTTTGTGGATAATCTGTTTATAATAATTTAATATTTATGATTACTCGAATATATATTTATATTTGTAATTTAATCGTAATTTCTTACTACAATTCAAAAAGAAAATTAAGGATTTTGTTTATTTATGGGCAAAATACACCTAAGATCATTAAAATATGACTCAACTTAAAAAAGTTACAAAATGGTTACTGAACTATTCAAAAATTTCCATTTAAGTTATTAAGTTGTTAAAATCGTTGTTCTATGACCTTCTTTGTTCACGTCGTCTGCACTTCTCTTCTACAGTTCAGTTTTTTTCATGAAACAGCTTTGAACGTTTCGAATTTGCGAATTAAAATCCAAACTGTTTTCTTCTCCGATCCCCAACATTGATCGTCAGATCAACTTGGATCTAAGGTATGTTATTCTGCTTGTCAATGGGTACTGATCTACCTATCGATTATCGAATCATACTTGGCTCTGGCTAGCAAAACTTACAAAATAAAAATAAACCTTAGCAGCCAAATAACTTAAATAAAAAATTTCAAATAATTAAGTAACTTAAATAAATACTTTTAAATAGTTCAATAACTATTTTTAAATGTTAACAAACTGTCAGTTCAATTCAAAAAATCTGGAAATTGACTTAATCGACTTCATTTTTCTAGAAACCAAAATCAACTAGCTTTATGAATAAAGCCAAATAAATCGAACTGGCTTTAGATGGTCAGTTAACCGACATTACTTTTTTTTTTTTTTGTATTGGGTTTAATTTTTTAGTTGGGTTTGAGTTTATATAATATAATTAGGAGTACTTAATTTTAGACATGTTCATGAGTCGGACTATCTACTCAGGTCCATTCGAAATTTGAGAGGATTTGGGTAAAAATGTTTGACTCGAAAAATGAGCTTGGCAAAAAATTATTCTTAATTAAAATATAGGTTGGGCTTGGGCTTGAACATTCAAGTCCCAAACCCGACCAACTTAACTCATTTTTAAGTTTATAATACTTTATATTATATACTTTTTATATATTATGTAATTTAGAACACGTTAAAAATAAATCTATACTAAATATATAATACTACTCTAATGTAAAATATTAAAATAATGTTATGATTACTATATAAGAATTTTCAATAAATAAAAATGTATAAAATCATCAAATATTAAAATAAAATAAAAAAAATTTAAAATGATAATAATATGAGCGGGTCTAAAATAAGCTTAGGTTAGTTTTTTTGCAAATATAGGCGGGTTTGAGAAAAACTTTAAACTCATATTTCAGCCCGAGCCGAACTTGAAAAAATATAAAGCATGTTAATATCATACTTAGGCTTAGCCCAAACCAGCCCATAAGCACCTTTACTTATTTTTTGGGGGTTTGGGCTCAGGTAATAATATATATATGAATATGAGTTGGATTTAAATATTTTAAAACAATAAAATTTTAAAGTCGATTAATTTAGTTAACAAAAATAAAAAACTGAACCAACTAAACCATTTTACCCACCTTTGCAATAGATCTAAAACCGCAATAGAATAAACCAACCAGTTAAATCGAAATCAATCAGTTCAACCGATTTAGTCGGTTTTACTTTATTTTTACATACTTTTAACTATTTTATAATTTTTGAAGGTAAAAATATAAAATTATTAACTTTAGGAAGTAATTTTATATAGTTTGATTTAAAAGGAGAATGACATTGAAGCCTTATATTATGAAAAATCATGGAATATTACTATAGCCAATATTATAAAAAGGGCGCTTAAGCAAGAAGCATAATATTCTACAATGTTCATGACATGATGATCTTAAGCCAACTACAATTATGTCATTTACAACTACCATTTTTATTCTTCGATTTCAGCATAAAAATCAACATTTTAATTATTCAATTTATTAAAAATATTTAAATGACAAAATTTAAAATGATGCAAACTCGTAAAGATAAATCAAAATGCTTTTTAATTCACAGGAAAAAATATTACTTCCGATAATAGAATTATCAAAGTGTAATATTATTTATAACTTTAGTTTCATTTACCTAAAAGGTAAAGATTTTGTTGATTAATTAACAGAATATAAGATTATCTGAAAGTATAACTTTTAAATTTTTCCTTAAAGCTAAACATATTATTTGGTATCCGAGTTTGACACTTCTTTTTCTATCGTGGTATCTTTGTTATTTTTTCTATTAAATAAAATACTCATATTTGATAAAAGTTATATATTATTTTATATCAAAAGGTAATAGTGTTAACTTTTTAGTGTTTAATTCGGATTATAGGATTGATTAGGTGAAAGTTAATTACTAATATTATTAGGTTTGATTTTTTTCATGATTTTTAATAGAATAAATTTAGTGTCAATCATGAATTTATTTAATTTTGTGTTTAAATTGTCAAATACTATCGATGAATATGATCTAATTCAAGTTTTAAAGTCAAATTAATAAAAGTTAATTGCTAATATCAAGTATGAGTCAAAAAAATTTTTTAGGGATCGAATTAAATTGTATATTTTATGATAGTAAAATACAATTTCACTATTTTAATAGTCTATAGCTTTATAACTTTTAAAGGATTAAATCATTTTATTATTTTGGGACCAAAATGTAATTTTATAATTATTAATTTAAATTTTTATAAATTATAAATAGTTTAAATAGAAAATTTTCAATTTTAGGAGGTTAAAGCCCTGCCAGCCCCCTTGACTCACCGCTAATATTATTAGCTAATTATAAATTTTCATCAAATTAAATATAAAACCCGAATTAAATACTAAAAATTAACATTATTATCTCTATGTAAAAAAATTTATAACTTTTGTAAAATACAAATATCATATTGAATAAAAATGTAAATATTACATAAAAAAATATTAAATTCAAATACCAAATTATATATAACGTGCTTCCTTAATTATTTTTTCTTAAAAATGTATAAATAAAAGAAAGATAAAATAAATTTAAACATGACTAGCATGCAAATTATTTCTTTCACCATCAACAAAGATATTTAAATATTTACGAGAAAAAACGCGTCATGCAGTATATGTGTTTTAAAAATTATTTTATGAAAAATATTTTTTTAATATGTAACTAAGTTCAAATCATCATTTAGACTTTTTGTTTTTCTTGCTTTCAATTTTTTTTTGTTTTATTTTCAATTAATGCTTTAATTAACAAACATGTTGTTTTCAAGTTTTTATTTTATGTTTTAATAAATAATTTCTTTATTAATACAATGTAGGTGAAAAGAAAATTTATTTTTAAAAATATATCAATTGATTCTTTTTTAATATTTTTCTTTATATATAATTTTTACATGTTAAATCTTTATTTTTCTACCTACATTGTCTACATAAATAAATTATTAATTAAAAATAAAATAAAAACTTGAAAACAATATGTTTGTTAATTAAAATAAAAAAATTAACAAACATTAATTAAAAATAAAAATAAAAAATATTGAAATCAAGAAAAAAAAAAATTTCTAAATAAAGTAGAAAATGAAGTAATTAGCTATTAATTTTGCCCTTATATGATTTAATTTTCGTGACTCAAAAAGCCCAAAAAAGGAAAAAACCGCTGCGTGCCGGTTTGTCATCTCCCCTATAAAACGCCATATCAGTCTTGTCCGTACAGCCACCTGTCTGTTTTCTCTGCTCCCCACCACTATCTTTCAGTCTCACATTTTTCAAAATCCCTAAAAAAATCCCAAATCTCCTCCAATGGCGCAACTTAACAATCTCTTAAAACCCTAGAACCCTTTCTCTGTTTTTTTTTTTTGGCTTTTTTTTTTTAAATTTTCCCGATTTTCACTTCTTTTAATTATAAAAAAGCTGGTAAAGTCGAATGGATGGAGTGAGTAGCAGTGGAAACAGCCAAAACGATGCGTCGACGAGCGGCGGAGAATCTCAAACGACGGCGCAACCTCAAACGGCGCCGAAACCGGTGCCGGTGCAAAGTGTTAACACTCCACCTCCTTTCCTGAGTAAGACTTACGATATGGTGGATGATCCTGCTACCGATGCTATAGTTTCTTGGAGCCCATCTAACAATAGCTTCGTTGTTTGGAACCCGCCGGAGTTCGCACGGGATCTTTTGCCTAAGTATTTCAAGCATAACAACTTCTCAAGCTTCGTCAGGCAACTAAACACTTACGTACGCCATTTTTTTTTTCTTTTTTTCTCTTTTACCTTTCGCTTATATTTGAACTCAGTTTTACTTACTATCTGAACTTGACTTTATTACAAAAAATGGAAAATCTTAATTGATTTTGTTTCTTTTAGTTTGATTTGTGAAGTTTTTTTTTTCCCTCGTCTTCCTTAGGATTTATTGCGTATGTGAAATTGTTCCAAATCGTGTTAATCGTTTGGATTTGATCGACTCATCTATAAGACTGCTGAGAATATTTAGGAAAAGGAACATTAGAGGATTACTGATTTAAGATCTTTTTTGCTTTTTATACATTACTTTTACTGAACTTTATACGATGGAAACTCAGCTTGATTGTCAATATCAGAGATAACGGAAATGAAGAAATTCCGGAAAACTAAAGAAGATGTATCAATGAAGAATGATTTTGAAGAAGAAGAAAGGAAGAGATGAGAAAGATATTTAGATTTAGGGGGAAACAAATTGTTGTTTTTACTTTTAATTCGTTTTCGCACCCGTCAAACTACACCATAATGCGGCAATACAGCTACTGCTTATATCATTATGTACACTTTTACCGCTTGTGTTGAGTGTTGACTAAGTTCTACTACCTGCATTTGGCTAGCAACAAAATTGAAGATAAAGTAATCTGTTAATTGCATGATTCTTCTATAAGTATCAGTTTATCCACTGCCATCTCTTTAAAACAGTAAAACCACTGGTTTTCTTGGCGGTGGTTTATGACATGATCCTGCCCTGATTTCCTTTTGAGTTGAGTTATATGTTTCTTTGTTTATGATGTTCCAAATGTAGGTGCCACATCAAATGCATGCTTTCTTAATATAAACAGTGAATACTGATCTTGATTGATAGTTTAATCATTTTGCTGGAATGGAGATGGGAAATCTGTGGCATCCAACAAGTGATTGTCTGTGGTAAATGGGAAATGTTTTTTTCACTTAAAAATTTTAGGTGAAAATGTATATAAAATGGTGTTAATTGTCTGATACTTGCACCATTACTCAGAAGCTGAGACAAGTTGCTTGCAGCTGCTGAATTCTGAAACCAAGTATGATTTATTGTTGAATGGTATTGCCTTGAAATCTTTAGCATTTTAAGGGAGAATGGAATCATATTTTGGACATGATATTTATTCTTCTAATTGGCACTGACATTTGCTTCATACCTACTTTAGTTACTTAGTGTTATGTTTTAGTAACAATTATTCTGAGTGATCTGCTTTTCTCCAAATTATTTTGTTCTTGCCTCTTTGTTTTGACAGGGTTTTCGAAAGGTTGATCCAGACCGTTGGGAATTTGCAAATGAGGGATTTTTAAGAGGTCAGAAACACCTACTTCGAAACATTAGCCGGCGAAAGCCAGCTCATGGCCACGGTCATCAGCAGACACAGCAATCACATGGACAGAGTTCATCTGTGGGTGCCTGTGTTGAGGTTGGGAAATTTGGGCTTGAGGAAGAGGTTGAGAGGCTTAAGAGAGACAAGAATGTGCTTATGCAGGAACTTGTTAGGTTGAGGCAACAGCAACAGGCTACTGATAACCAGCTGCAGGCCATGGTGCAACGTCTTCAGGGGATGGAGCAGCGTCAGCAGCAGATGATGTCATTCTTAGCAAAGGCTATGCAGAGCCCTGGCTTTTTGGCTCAATTTGTCCAGCAACAAAATGAGAGCAATAGGCGCATAAGTGAAGCCAACAAGAAAAGGAGGCTCAAGCAGGATGGTAATGATACTTCTGCTGCATCTGATGGACAGATTATTAAATATCAACCTTTGAATGAGGCGAAAGAAATGCTGATGCAGATTATGAAAGGGGATTCCTCTCCCAGGCTGGACTCCTTTAACAAGAATCATGAGAATTTCCTGATCGGTGATGGTGTGTCAGCATCCAGTGGATTGGATGGTGGTAACTCTGCAAGCCGTGTTTCAGGGGTGACTCTTAAAGAGGTCCCACCAACTTCAGGGTGTTCAACGTATGTGCCAGCTACTTCATGGATTCCGGGGCATAGTCCCTCAGCTGCAATATCTGAAATACAACCTTCCCCATGTACAACATCCTCCGAAGAAATTACAACATCGCGATTTCCAGATATGAGTGCACTTGTTGGAGCACAAAAGCCAGCATCCATGTCCATTCCGCAGACAGATATAAGTATGCCTGAGGCTTCTGAAATGCCGGAAATGGTCCAAGAAAGCATTGTTGATATACCAGCAGAAAATTACGTGGAATCTGAAACTGGGAATGGTGGATTTATTGATCCCTCTACATTAGTTGTAAATGGTTCAATTCCCTTCCAACTTGATGACCTTCCTGACATAGATGCCTTTTGGGAAGACCTTCTTGTGCCAAGTCCAGAGCCTGAGGATATTGAATCAACGCCAATGGATAGTAAAGGCGAGGGAAATGAAGGGCAGCCAATGGACAAAGGATGGGACGAATCTCAGCATATGGATAATCTTACAGAACAAATGGGTCTTCTTGGATCTGATAACAACGGGTCATAAGCCTTTGTACCAAAATGTACATTACCTTCATTTATTTTAGGTAAACGCGAAAGTTATATTTGTTTACTTCTATAATCACATGATCCTCTTATTTTAGGCGTCAGAAAACGACTAATGTCTCCATTATCTCTTTTATCTATTTTTACTGTGAAAATTGGTCCCTGTGTGTTAGAATGAGGTAGACTTGATGTTATTTGATTATTTTGTCAGTCATGTCAGTTTTTGACAATAGAAATGGATGAAATCTTTAATAGAAAGGACTAATTTGCTCTCTAATTTAATGTATAAAGACTAATTTGTTCAATTTTTGAGTAAAGGAGTACAATGCAATTTAGCTCTTAATACAAGGGCCCTCGTTTTACTTTTACCTTTTATGTATATATAACTTGCATGGGTTTCTGTTTGTGGCTTGTTCCATGAATGTTCCTATCAGTTTTAACTGTTACAATGTTGGATTATTTTTGTAAATGATTAGAATATGATTGTATCAAGCATGAAATCTGTAGAAAATTAGACATTGCACAAGACCCCCATTTCCTCTTTTTTTTTTTAAATTTTTTTAAAAATATTTTTAGACAAAAAATATAGTTTAAAAGGGGCACATTATGCAATATTACACTGCATATACATTTGTTCTTATTCGTTGGGGCAGGCAATGAGAGGCTTTTAGATATTAGGACTATTGCATGAAGTTGATACTTGATTGTCTTATATTCGTAACTTTTTGAAGTTCGATTTATTTAGCAAGCTTTTGTTATAGTTGTTAATGGGGAATAAGGACTGCTACATGGTTTGGCCTTCCATTTCGCGTTGTGATCCTATTAACTCTCTAACCTTACCTTACTACTAATATTTACTTACATCCCTTGTGTGGTTAAAGTTTTTTCTTTTGGTTAATTGCATTAGATGTCCCCGAACTATGCTTTCGATTTTAATTTAGTCCTCAAATGCCAAATGTATATCAGTAGTGTATCAATCAAGTCTTTCTATTAGCCTATTGTATCATGATGCATATTCAGAGTATGTGAATCAAAGTTTAAACATGTTTATACCTGGACAACTTGTATCTAGCATGTTAAAAAAATAGATATTGTATTAAAATTTAGGAGGGTTATTTTTTTTAATATGATAGATCTAATCGATCCATGCGTATGTATATATATGTTTTGAATTTGATCCTTGTATTTTAAATGTTTCGAACTAGTATGTAATGTCTAAGCTAACAGCTAGGTCAATGGAGGACCTACTTAAGATCTAGATTATAGTTTAGGGACCTCTTGTCTAATTATTATTATTATTATCATTATTTGCTGAAATAAAAATCTCTTCCCCTTATTTTGCATTTGAGATCTTAATTTTAGAAGCACATGTTTATTGTTTAACGATTATCCATGAAAATTGGCATCTTGTTACTAGAGAGAGAATACATTTATATCTTACAAAAAAAAAAAACCCAAAAAAGATAAAAAGACACGTGTTAGTCCCAGAACTAACAAAGGTTCACATAACCTACAGTTCCATAAATCATGGAGTTATCACTGCCCAGCATAACATCTCTTGTATTTATACTTCTTAGATTGATTTTGATCTATCATTATTGTTTCTTACAAGTGTGTAAATGGCACTAGTTAGGGAGAGAAGGCACCAACAGGGACTCCGGTTATCGCTACCACCATTGCCGGCAGCCGATTTCCTGCAACAGTCTCATTACACGGCATTGTTATCTGCCATTGGTCCAACATCTCCAGACATCGAAAGCCTCTCTGACCTTGAAAGGCTCTCGGTTATCGGCCATGGCAATGGTGGCACTGTTTACAAAGTCCGGAACCGTAAAAGCTCATCTGTTTACGCGTTGAAAGTACTTCGTTTTGATCAAAACACCGCCATAAGACATCAAGCGGCATGCGAAGCTGAAATCTTGAAAAGGGTTGATTCGCAATTTGTTGTGAAATGCTTCGCGGTGTTCGATACTATTGGAGGAGAGCTTTGTTTCGTTATGGAACATATGGAAAGAGGATCGTTATACGACGAACTTCGGGTGAGGGCAAATTTGCCTGAAGATGTAATTTCGGGGATAGCCCGAAGTGTCTTGCGAGGGTTACAATACCTACACGGAATGCAAATCGTGCATGGTGATATAAAACCATCGAACCTATTGATAAATGGGAAAGGAGAAGTGAAGATCGCAGATTTTGGAGTGAGTAAGATTGTCGTAGGCACACGAAACGCCTACGATACGTTCATGGGAACATGCGCTTACATGAGCCCTGAAAGGGTCGATCCTGAGAGGTGGAATGGGGGTAATGCTGATGGTTTCGTTGGCGATATTTGGTCGCTAGGTGTGGTGGTGTTGGAATGTTGTGTCGGTCGTTATCCGTTAATCGCTTTCGGAGAAAAACCCGACTGGGCAGCATTGATGTGCGCTATATGCTTCGGAGAAAGGCCGCAGATGCCAGAAACGGTTTCACCATATTTTAGGAGCTTTGTGAGAAGGTGTTTGGAGAAAGATTGGAGAAACAGAGGGACAGTGGATGAGCTTCTTCATCACCCTTTTGTGAATGGCACTTTTGAATTGCGATGAAGGATTCATCAATTTTGAGGGCGTTTTTTTTTTTTTGTAGTTTGAGGGTTTCTCCAATCGTTTGATCAGAGGCTTATTTTGGGGGTTTTCAAATTAACAAGTTTTTCAATTTGCATCGAAAATTAAGAGCACTAATTTGCATTTGTGACTGCAAATCTAAACCCTGTATTTAACTTTTTTACTTGGAGAAATAAATTACACCTAAATAGGTTTTAGTTGAGCACTAACAAAGAAGAGATATCTTGTAGAAAAGTTAAAATCAAAATTTTTTATTCAAATTTTTGAGTATCAATCAGTTTGATTCAATTAAATAAATTGAGATATAGTACTAAAAATACTTAATCGAAAATAATTCAAAAATCAATTGATAAAAATTTTGATGATGTTGCAACTAATATAGCAGTTAAAGTGGAAGAACGTTGAGATGGTTAACTTAACTTTTTTTTTAATGATTTTATAAGGGTTTAACAGAATTTTTAATTTGGCTTAATTCATGATTTGACTTTCGAAATATATTTATTTTTTCACTTTGATACTTAAGCTTTTTTTATCCCAATTTGAACCGGCTTAACCAAAAACCATGGGTTAAACCAGTTTGAACCAACTTCTGCTCACCCTATGTCCCAAGGTGACCCAAAAGTAAACAAACATGATGTCAATTTCTACATGATAAAATTGTTCTCTAGGTATCATTAAGAAATATACAAAAAGGTAGCACAATCACAATTTCATGGAAATAAGACTATGCAAATGCATATATATATGTATGTATCTCTGCATATTGACACGAAAGCCAAAGAATTAAAACTCTTACCACAGTAAATATCAGAAGAAGTGTAAAACAAAAGGGTAAAATACACAAAAAGCAGTAGCACACATTCTACAAACCCAAACACCAACTTTCAGAAAAGAAACACACCGCCCTCCCAAAGAACAAACATATGATGATAATGGATGATAGAGCTACACGCAATATATTATACTAAGACTAGGAGTGAACTCCTGTTGGCCATCATATCTCATAGAACAACATAATCAAATACATAGGCGAAGAGATCAGCGTCTCGTTGCTGAGATGATCTTTAGTTTGGGATTAGACCACTAGTAGTATGACCACAATCAGAATCACGATTCCGAATATCACCATAAGCAAGCAGGTCTGCCCAAAAAAACGAGTAGCGAATTAAGTTCTTGGATGGATTTGATTATGGGAGCTTTCGATGATGAAACCAACGTAAAAGTACTATTGACCCCCATGTACTATAATTCAGATTGTATTTTTCTCCCTCTACTCAAAAAATAGATAAATTAATCTTTATACATCAGATCAAAAAGCAAATTAATCCTTCAGCTAAAAATTCCATCCATTTCTACCGTTAAAAACTAGTCTTTCTACATCATCGTGAGATACAGGTGTTACACTACATGTCACTATTTGATTATTCTGTTAACAACATTAGTTTTTGACAGTATAAATTGATAAAATTTTTAATAAAAATGATTGATTTACTCATTGATTTAATGTATAAGAATTAATTTACCCCATTTTTTTTTATTAGAAGGTACAAAATATAATCTAACTCCTAGTACAGGAGCCTCTATGATACTTTTACCCATCGGCAGTTTACTAGACAACTCAGGTGTGCAATCAATAGGGATTCACATGTCCACCAAAGGAAAGAAGCCATAGACTAGATCCATCAGATTGGTTGTGGATTGGTTAATCTTAGTTTGGAACAATTCGGAATTTTAAAATTTTCAGGTCATTTTGCATTCAGGTTGTTTCATGTTCAAGCCATTTCAAGTTAAGATCATTCAAGAAGGCCACTTGAGATTTTCGGGTCAGATCATCTTGAGTTCATGTCATTTTGGTTTACTTGAAAAGTCATTTCCGGTTTGGGTCATTTGTTTCAGATTCAAGCTATTTCGGGTTTGAGTCAAATCATATTGAATCGAGCTTGAATTTGGGTAAATCAAGGTTGAAACTTTTTGGTTGAGATCACAAGTCGACCGCACACTATGTCCAATGGCCCCCAATAAAAGGGGGACAAACAAAGTGGGTACGTTAGTCATGATGGAGCTTTACATACTGTGCAAAATTTTAGAATCCAATAAAACATAAAAATCAGAGCATTGCATGTTACCAGGGAAGAATTTGATCTCTGAGTCTTTGCAGCTTTTGCAAGTTGGGATTTAGCCTGTATAGTGGCAGCCCGTGAATTCTCGATATGAGTCCCAATGTCATCTGCAGAATAGATTGAGTTTCGTTACTTTTAAAAACATAACCTAAATGGTCAGAAAATTCATCGTGATCTAATGCAAAAACTGAAATGCTTTACCAATTATAGTTCCTTGCTCATGTACTAGCACTGCGAGATCTTTGAAGATCTCATTCACCTCACCAATTTGCTGCTGAATTTCTTGAATTCCTTGTTCTCTTTCTTCAATGACAGCCTCATTAAATGCGATCTCATTATCCAACAGCAAAACCTTCTGTCTGCAAGAAGAAGATTTTCAAAACTAAGGCCATAGTGTGATAATACATTCATAAAAATAAATACTATGATAACAAAACAGATAAACAGTCTACAAACAAATAGCACGGTGGATCACATAAAGTTTTTCCAAAAATCAGGGAACAAATCATAGAAAACCTGTATTGTGTCTATAAATGGCTTGAAGGAATGAATATGAGAAATTGCCCTTCCTAAGTAATTAGAATCCTTCATATGTATTGCCCTTCTATATTGATTATGATGCTCTAATCTAATACATGCATATACATATAACAAACAGGAAAAAAGTGTACGAACGCAAACACACACATACCAGGAAAAATAACTGGCCTGGACTATGGAGGATTCATATAAGTCCAGAATCTATATAAAAAACTGAACCAAACTGCTTAATGACCATGAACAACAAAAAGGAATAAAAAACAAGAAAATCCATCTCCAGATTCCAGAAAAAAGATCAAGTCTGCATGATATATGTAAAGGATGATTCACAAGAATTTATAAAGAGAACTTACCTTCTTGATTCCAGAAGAAAGGCTTGCTGTACAGCCCCTCCATCTGAATCTACATCTACCTCATCAGCCGAGTAACTGTGTATAACAGGAACAAACATCGAGCATAAGAATAACATGCAAACACTTAAATCATGATTAAAGTGTAACACAAAAGTGACCACCATATCCTTTGTATTTGCAACCGTTAAATTGCAGAAAATCAATAATAAATATAGATTTTTATAAGTAATTTGTTAAAACCATCATAATTGTTCGTGTATGCCATGAACACCAAACATTGAATGCACTACAACCCATCTATTTACAGATAAACCTTCCTACAGTTAGATACCTTGAAGGAAGAACTGCCTTGGGAACAGATGGAGCGTATGATGTTTCCCTTTCAGCTGCAAGTCGTTGAGCCTTCTGAAACTCTTTCAAAACTGCTTGAAAATCTTTTGCAAGTTTAGCATCTGCTACCTTCTTGCTGGCCTATAATTAATTAAAGGAATTAAAAGGCATCGAGCACTTCCTCAAGAGAAATGGGAGGGAGAGAAAAGAGGGGCAGGCAGGGTCCCTGGCCCCCTCTAAAATGGAAAATTTGCACTTGCAAACACTACAAAATCTATAAGATTATAAGTTAATACATGATAAAATTACATTTTGGCCCCGTGAAAATCCTAAAGTTTATAAAGATATAAGCTAATACAATGGTAAAATTGGATTTTAGCTCTCATAAAATATATAACTTAATTTCAATCCAAATTTTTTTTTGGTTTTGACCCTGATCAAGCGATTTAGGCAATAAGTTCATTAATCTATGCATGAATTGCCACAAACATAATAGAATGAATATATATATATATATATGTATGTGTGTATATGAATGGAAAACACCAAGTTTATCATCCCGAACTTACACTAATTCCGGCACTGTGATCTGTTTCACTAGCTTGTTTAAGTTTAGCCGAAGTGTCCTTCACTAATTGCCCAATATGTAGCCTTGTTTTATGCCTGCCAAGTTAACCATATCAGCTACACTGAACACTGATAATATAATTTAGCATATAGTAAAAAATCACTTAAGAAATTCGAAAGAAAGAACTACTTGCCACGCAATACAAGGAAGTAGTCTGCTAACTGGCAGTATATATAAAGAAACAAGTGAATCATCCGTAATTAAATCTTTCAAATAGAAGATCGAAGCTAAGCTAAGTGCAATTGAACAAAATTAAACCAAAATTTCGTGTATTCTGAATCAAAATCAGAAGACTAAGAAAATTGAAATCATGTGATCACTTAAAAATTGCAATGGCAATTGAATTGGGCAAGAACTCACAGCTTTTCTCGGAGCTCAGGCGTATCCTTAGGAGTACCGAGGGTGTTGACGAGCCGCTGAAAGGTGGAGACTGCGGTGTTGATCTGGAAAATGCCAGAGGCTACTGCTTGCGTGGCGTCTTGCTTGCCGTTGATCAGGTTTTGCCTCGACACCAATGGCCGTCCGGCTTCCAGATCTCGAAAGCTCATGATTACTGCTCCACTATATAGCTGTGTTTGTAATAAACCCTCGCTTTCCCTAGAAAATTTTGAGATTAAATTTTTTCGGGAAAGAGGGTGGGAAAATAACAAACACGGCGAGAAGGCTGTTAAAGAAAAAAAGAAGACTACATATATACTAATTTCTTAGCTAAGTTTATGTATGAATTAAAATATATTAAATTATTTTATTGATATTATAAATAAATTTTCTTTTATATATTTTGCAAATATGTTTTAAATCATTTTATTTCCTAAACTAAATATAGATGAAAAGTGATTTTGGAATACATTAATTTGTTATTTATAAATTCCATATATAATAAATGTTTTTTTTATTTCTCTAAAATTTCAAACCTATAAATAATCTTTATTATAATAAAATCCAATTAACATAAAAATCCTTATAATTAAAAAATCATGGCTATATTTTATCTATCTATTTATTTATCTATATGATATTTGATTAGGTGAAAAAGAAAAATGGAGCATGTAAATCATATCATTCAGTAATAAGAGATTAACTTGATTGATCGTGAATTTATTCAAACTGGTCGAATCAATTTTAATATATTTTAATAATTTATTTATTTAAATTAGACAAATCAATTAAAATGATAATTAATGGTTTGACAGGTTTGATCACCAATTTTATTTTAAAAACTTGAAGTTGACTTGAATCAAGTTTATCTTAATAAACGGATGGTCATTGAAGTGAATTTTTGAAAATTTTCAGTGTATTCTTAATTTTTTGAAAATTTTAATTAAATCCTCTAATATATTTAGAAATCATATTAAACCTTTAAGAATTATTAAAATTTGAGTTGTACACAAATTTTTTAAAAATTTTATTAGGTTTATAAAAATTTTAAAACCCACAATCTTGTCCTAAATTTAATATCAATATTAGGCACTTGTGGTTCTCTTATCCAAGATACTTATTTATAGTGTTAGATTGAGGTGTCCATGGGTCGGGTCAGATTCGGTCCAACAAAAAGTTTAGGCCGTTTGTTAGGCATGGCCTGAAAATGGGTCTAAAAGTTTGTCCAAGCTCGACCTGAATAAAAATATCAAAATTCGAGCCCACTCGCTCAGATTAATTATATATATTTTAAAAATATATAATATATCAAAAATATTAAAACATTAAAATAAATATCTCTCAACAAATTGAAAATAAATTAATATATATATACTTAAATAACACTAAGATAAATGTAACTTAACAAGCAAATGTGGAAAATAATAAAAAAATTAACAATAAAACGAGAGTTATATAATATCTAAATAATAACAACAAAATAGTAACAATGTAATTGTGAAATGGTAGCAAAATAGTGAAAAAAATAAGAAAATAATAAAAAAACTAGGTTTTTTTTTTTTCATATCTAGGTCGGATCGAGCCAAGCTTTGGCCAAAAGCCTTACTTAAGACCTAACTCCTTTTTTAAACGGGCATTATTTTTTGTCAAAGCCTATTTTTGGGCCTATAACTTAACCAAAATCCTCTCATTTTTCAAATGTTTTCAAATTAGTTTTCGGACCGAACCAAAAAACTTGAATCATGAATAGGTCTAGTGTTAAGATTCTATTTTAGGTTGTTTTTCTATTATTGAGTGGGCACAAGTCAGGGCAAGACCTTAAGCTAGGAATGATGATAGGTGAATCATGAAATCCACTTCGGATGGTGAATGGTATTCGGGTCATTGATTTTCTTCTTATTTTTTTTATTATCTCAAACTTTGCTCATTTTGAGAAGAGATAAATCAATTTAATTCTCTAAATTTAGTAATTCTCTTAATTCGGTCCTTAATTTTTTGGGTCCACACTTTGAAATTAGACAACTTTTTTTTAATTTGATTATTAAATTTGAATTTCATTCAAAAATAATAACATTATGATACTCTAAATTATGTCATATTATCACTTAATTTATTTTACATATAATATATTTTTTATTTAAAAAATTCAAATATTAATAAATTCCAAATGCAAAGACCAAATTAGAAAGACCTTACAAAATTCACAAACAAATATGAATAAAAAATTACTAAATCTAAGGACTAAATATTTGCAAAGGGTTCAAATTTTGCTATGGACTCAGATTTTTAATATTAGTAACCAAAAAGTAATTTCTCCTATTTTTGGTGATCATTAAATTATTAATTATTTTTAATTACTATAAACAGTTATAAAATAATTATTGAACTATTAATAAATTTTTTAAAATCCTCAACTATAAAAAGTGAATTTTGTCTTTTATCACTAAGAGCGACAAATCTTAAAATTGACATAATAGTAACTTTAATCCTAAATTTTTATATATTGTGTCAATTTAGTCTTGATTCTAAAAAATCTAATTCTCAATATTTATACATCATGTGTTTTTTTCAGTTTTACTTTTTTATAACACTTTCACTTAAAAAGCTAAAAATATTAAAATTATTAATTAAATTTGATTGAAAATATACAAAAAGGAAAACACCCAAAAATCTAAAATAAATTTTATTTTTTTCAATCTTTTAAAATTAATCATCAATGCATAAAGAAAAGCAAAATTGAAAAATAAAATAAATTATACAATAGGTAAATATTGAGGTTTTTTAGAATCAAGACTACATTGATATAAATTATAAATTTTGAGGGTTAAAGTTACTATTATATTAATTTTAAATATTGCTACAGTTAGCTAAATAATAATGTGATCATTTTTATAATTTTTTTATAATTAAATAATTAAAAAATACTAATAATTAAGTGATTATTAGTGTAATTTATCTATTTCTTTTTTCTCTCGGGCACGTGTAACCATTTTCCGGCGGGCAAGCAATGCATTGGCATTTCCTTTCCCTCCCATTTAGCCTTTGTTTTCTCTCCCACGCCCTGTCACGTGCCCAAACCCCCCTTGCCTTCCAATCTGCTTTCCCCCCTATGGCTTATGCCTTTAAGTAAAAATCCCTCATTTTTTCCTTTCTTAAGACAGACTTCATTCATTGACCCAACTTTATCATTTTTCTTTGACCATGGCATCGGTTAGTTCTTCTTTTCCTTTCATTTCTTTTTTTAATTGATTTCTCCATTTGCAATATGATTTTTGTTCATAGTTTCTGCTGTTTCTTTTGTTCCAAACTTTGGGTTTTTCTTCATTTCTTTGTTGATCCAACAGTTGGTGTAACTTTCTGCTTAATCTAAGGCTGAGGTTCATTGGATCCTTGGGAAGTACTTAATTAGTGATGGATTTTTTTTTATTAATGAGCTAATACTGCTGAAAAAATTGACTGTTAGATGTTTGATAAAGAATGGAGACTTGAATTTATGGGAGCAAAAACCAAGAAGATTGATTGTAGTTTGCCGACATTAATAGCAAATTAGCAATTATAGCTTTTAATCCTTTTAGAATTTTGATAGTAAGCCAGCTTGTTGAATGCACTTGTATTATTGTATAGCTAAAAGAGTGATATAAGGAAGCTTAAGTGTTCTGGATACGAAGCCAAAAATTTGCTTTAGAGGGGCCAGAGATGAATTGTAAGTGATTGGGGGGCCAAAATGCAAATATACCATTATATTAACTTGTAATTTTATAACAATTTAAGGGGTTAAATGACAAATCTACCATTTTTTTTTTTTGGGGGGGGGGGGGGGGTGGGGAGGCTAAATCCACTGCCTGCCCCTTGTGTCTTCGTCCCTGGTTCTGGCAGTAAGAAATTGATGATTTCTTGTTCACCATAGCATCAGTTGAATCATTCTAGATTTGCCCACTTAATTTCTTTGTACTTATTTTTAGTTTATGTGCATGTGATTGCTCCATTGTATTCTACAAGTAAGCTTGTTGAGGTTGAATTGTACTTTATATAGCAATGGATTTCATACTTGGAGATAGACGTGTCAATTGTGCTGTTTAGGTTGGTTTTGGGTTCAATTAGTTTGGAATTTTAAAATTTTCAATTCATTTTGTCGCCTGGAGGTTGGACTTGCTTTAGGAGAAGTCTTCAAAGTGTTGTCCGTTGAGAGCTGACAAACCTCTCAATGGTGGAGGTATTGTGACTGGAGTGTCTGTGATCGGTTTTATTCTTGGGTTTTGTCTCTCAATTCCGTGGAGAGCCCTCGACGGGTTCACAGAGTGGGAGTGTCTCGCCCACCAAGGAAATGTGAGCATTTGGCCTTGATGGGGTTGAAAGACTTCTCCCATTGCGAGTCTGACCTCCCCTCAACACATTTCTATTCAGGTAAATTTTGCGTTTAGGGTCATTCAAGTTTGAGGCTCGAGGTTTCCAATTCGGGTCATTACAAGTTTGGATCCTTTCGAATTCATGTTATTTTTGGGTTCATGTCAGTTTTGGTTCAAGTCTTTGGGTTTGTATGATCAAGTTGGGTTTAGGGCTGATTAACAGATCAGGTTTTTGGGTTCGAATTTTGTTAATAATTGATTAATTTAGGTTGATAACTGTTATTTCTCTTAGCCTAGTTATTATCAGGATTCAATAAGTCAATGTTTTCTTTTGTCATTGCAGATTAAGACCATTAAAGTCAGCAATATTTCTTTAGAAGCAACCGAGCGAGACATCAAAGAGTTCTTTTCCTTTTCTGGTGATATTGAATATGTCGAAATGCAGAGGTTGGCTTGCTTTTTTAGTTCCTATCATCTTTTTTCGTAAATTGCCGTTCTATGGATATAAAGTTTATTATATGCTTATGCAGAGGTGATGAAGGGTCTCAAATTGCATATATTACTTTCAAGGATTTGCAAGGAGCAGAGACCGCTGTTCTTCTTTCGGTAATTCAACTTCATACTATCAATTATTCCAATATAGCGCATCTTGTTTCTTGTTTGATTGTTTGGAAATGATTGCCTTTGGTTTCTTTATGGATATTCATAACGTAAGACAATATGCAGTGTGACTCTTGTGCAAATATTTAACTACTATCGATCTATTTATAGCTTGTATTTTTTATATCGAATATCAGACTTTCCTTTCTGGAGTCATATTTTTACCATTTGGTACCACAGAACCCACAAAACTTACGAGAAAAAGCATCGAAACTCTAAAAATGTTCTGCTGTAGGTTTCTCCTAAAACTATACCAAGTCGACAGCTAAGCCGGATATCGGTTTCGAGGGAAATAGTAGTATTGTTACTTTACTCTGAAGTATAGAATTTTTACTATGCAATGGTATTAAGTTATAAATGATTGCTTGACTGACATGAATAAATGGGTGGACGTATTTTCTAAGTCCTTCTATTATATAGATAGGATCAAATTAGTCCCTTTACTATTAAATAGATCAATTTAGTCCTTATATTATTAAAAGGAATCAAATAAGGCCAAGTTATAATAGAGTTAACATATACAGTTTAAAAAATGACATGAAAATTATATTTTCCATTTGTAGTTCTTCTCCGAACAAAAGATTCAATTTATAGATCCATAAAAGCTTTGTTGAAATTGGTCTTATTTGATTCTTTTTTTACAGTACTGAGACTAAATTGATTCATTTAATGATAGAGGAACTAATTTAATTTGTTCCTTATAATTGAGGGACTTGCTAGGTACTTTCATTTGTATTCTTGTGTTGATTGTCTTGCCAACTTTTTCTCTATACTACACAAGTTAGATAAGTGATTTAAGTACTTGTGTTTCAGGGAGCAACGATAGTTGGTCTATCTGTTAGCATTTCTTTAGCTCCAGATTACAAGCTGCCTCCGGCCGCTTTCGCACAGCCCCCTGTAAGTATCATGCTCTATTAATAGTTCAAATGCCAAACCAAAACCTTAAAATATTTTTCTCCGTAGGCAACACAAAATAAAACTCCAAGTGGTGCTGATTCGACTATTAGAAAAGCTGAGGATGTTGTCACCGGCATGCTTGCTAAGGGCTTCATCTTAGGCAAAGATACAATCAACAAGGCAAAAACCTTTGACGAGAAGCACCAATTAACATCGACAGCCTCAGCCAAAGTTGCATCCTTCGACAAGAAAATTGGGTTCACCGAGAAGATACAGGCCGGCACTACCGTTATTACTGACAAAGTAAAAGAAATGGATCAAAAGTTCCACGTTTCGGAGAAAACAAAATCCGCATTTGCCACTGCTGAGCAAAAGGTCAGCGGTGCAGGATCTGCCATTATGAAGAACAAGTACATATCCGCCGGTGCTACATGGGTAACGGATGCTTTCAATAAGGTTGCAAAAGCAGCGGGAGATGTTGGCCAAAAGACAAAAGAAAAAGTGGGAGCAGCTGAAGAAGAACGAAAACGGAAAGTGGTTGATGACTTTGCGCAGATTCATTTATCCGAGTCCCCGAAAGATTCTGCCTCGAGTAAACAACCATCTAAGCCTGCACCTGCACAAGGTTTGATCCTTTGATTTGCTGCTTCAGTAAATAGTTGTGGAGGCCAAAGTCTATACCTTAGCATTTCATATATTTACTTATCTTCTTGGCATCACATTGTTGTTGATGTTTTCCTTTTATTTTTTGGTTTTTGGGATTTGTTTTGTTTTTATTATGGTAAATTTTCACCTTTTGATTGGATTTATGTAATGTCACATTGTATGAATATTTGTATTCGTTTGGATTACGTGTAGGCAAGTTAGTTTAAGTTTATTATTAGGTTTAATGTTTATTCATCCTGTTAAAATATGCTATAAATCCTTGTATTTTTGAATTTTAGAAGTGATATGTTTAATAGCAAGATTTCCTAAAATATAATATTTTTATTTTAAATAAAAAATAAAATGTTAGTAGCCAACATCGAGTATTTATATAGTGTTAATTTTTTGGTTAAATTTGTTAATGTGATTTTTAAAATAAAAAAAATTCTCATTTAGTAATTATGTAATTAAAAAATTGTGTTGTAATGGATTTAAATTTAACACAATAATTTAAGGTTAGGTGTCTATTTTTAGGTGAAATGATTTCATATTTTTATTACTTTGAGCTAGAATTATTTTGAAATGCTTTTTCGAGTTTAAATCATATCAATCCAATTTAGTTTAGTGTTTAGATTAAATATATTAGAGTTAATGTCTTTTTATACTTAAATTAGTGTTGTTTGAATCAAATTGAATTAGTTGGACTAGGAATCAATTGACCTACTAAACAAGCGAAAGGTGTAAAATTGATTGAGCCGCAAACCTGGAGAAAGCTAAAAAAAACCTATTGAATTGTTGTTAAACCTTTTCTTTTATATAATTTTTTAAATATTCTTTATTTTTGATAATTTGTTTCCTTTGAACCACTCGGATTAATTGGATCGGTCAAACCAACAATTGATGGTTTGATTAATTTGATTACATGTTGTTCAAATCAAGTAGCATATAATAGGTTAAATTCTAGTTTTAATCCTTGTAATTTATAAAATTTTTGGATTTAGTCCATGTACTTTTCGAATGTTGAAATTTCAATCCTAACCCAAATAGTAGCATTTAAATTCGTTTGGTTAAGTTCAATTACTAGTTCTGTACCATGCATATGATTGTAGATTTAGTCAATATTCTCCAATTGGATAACTTTAAGTTCCTATATTGTTTGAAATTTGAAATTTGAAATTTTGGTCTTGACACAAATGATTTTCGTTAACCTACTAACTGAATTTTTAATGAGTAATATGTGGAAATAACAAAGATGAAATGACATTACATATATGATAATATGTTGCCGAAAAAAATTAGAAATAGTAGAACTTAACTTAATGAAGTTAATAGTTATTATTTGGAGAGGACTGAAATTTTAGAATTTGAAAAATATAAGCATTAAAAATGACCAAATTAAAGTATAGGGACTAAATCCATAACGTTCGCAAAGTATAGTGACTAATGGCAGAACTTAACCGAAAGAAAACTAAGGCCGAACCTTAACATTTTCGGCCCATTTTCCTTAAACCCCCAAAATTTTCAGCCATCGAACACGAAAACCTCCCTTAACCCCCCCACACCCTAAACTCAACCCCTCTTTTTGCAGTCACCGGTAATGGCTACGTTAATCCACCGTACACTATCCCATTCCCACAAAACCCTTCATCTCCGTTTCTTCTCTCAAGCCGCTCTTGCTTTAGACCAATCATCTTCACCATCTCCATTAACCTACCTTGAAGGTTTCCCCAAACCTGACCCTAAATACGCCGAGACTATTCTTGCCATTCCACGTTCAACCTCCGGCAAAAACATCTCTGCCAAAGAAAGGAAAGTGGGTCGAGTCCCAAGCATCGTTTTCGAACAAGAAGATGGTCAACATGGAGGCAATAAGAGACTCATATCTGTTCAAACTAATCAGATCAGAAAACTGGTTAAGCATCTGGGTCAATCGTTTTTTCTCTCTAGGCTTTTTGATCTTGAAGTTCGATCGGAGTTTGGGACTGGTGATTTGATTGAGAAAGTTCGGGTTCTTCCTAGAATGGTAATGGCATTTTTGGGTTCTTTTTATTTTCTTCTTAAATCGGCTGTGTTTTCCATTGAATTTGAATATGTATATATAACTTCGAATCGATTTTTCAGCTTCATTGGGATTTTTGGGTTTTTTTTCTTCTTTAATCGGCTGTATTTTCCATTGAATTTGAATGTATATATAACTTTGAACCGATTTTTCGGCTTCATTGGGATTTTTGTTTTTTTTTTCTTTAATTGGCTGTATTTTTCATTGAATTTGAATGTATATATAAAAATTTGAGTCAATTTTTCAGCTTCACTGGGATTTTTGGGTTTTCTTTTTTCCTTTAGTCGGCTGTATTTTCCATTGAATTTGGATGTATATATAACTTTGAATCGATGTTTCAGCTTCATTTGCATGCGGGGACTGATGCACCTCTTAATGTAACCTTCATACGGGCACCTTCCAATGCTTTGCTGAAAGTGGATATTCCTCTTGTGTTTAGAGGAGAAGATGTATGCCCTGGAATAAGGAAAGGTAAAAATATTGCAATGAACTTCATTGGATTTGATAC
The DNA here is from genome assembly GCF_025698485.1 of Gossypium arboreum. NCBI lineage: Eukaryota > Viridiplantae > Streptophyta > Magnoliopsida > Malvales > Malvaceae > Gossypium > Gossypium arboreum. The sequence goes on along the minus strand of NC_069070.1, from coordinate 299,613 downwards.
TTGAATCTTAAATGTTTCGATTATGTGGACTGTAAATGTGAAATGTTAATTGCAAATTTTTTGGTATTTGTTTTCGCCTCTATCCACCAATTTTTCTTAAAATGGCTAAAAGTTTGGATTTAAGTGTATGTCCAAGTGCGAACTATGAGTGGCGAGATCGAAGGGCTTAGGTGTTAGTTTTTCATATTATCTCGGGTTTCTATTAGCCCTTTATGATAATGTATAGGTATATTAAATTTTAAACTTCCCCTAGTACGTATGAATAACCTTCATGTTAATTCTGATCATCCTATGTAAGGATGTTCAGTTAGACATTCAGAGATTGTTCAACGCAATAACTTGCTAGTATGTACGAGAAACGTTGCCTCGCTCTTTAGTGGTGTGCTCAGTGCTCACACTATTGTTGTTAGTAGTTTTAGATGGAACGAGCGAGTGAAGCATTTTGTTTGATGTAAGCCATTAAATATTTGTCTCAAAATCTTATGTTGCCTTTAAGTAAATCCTTACTTCAAAGGTTAATATATTTCATATAATTTACTTTGTCCATATGAATCTTATTTTGGTAAAATAATCATGGAGGCCCTTGTACTAGGAGTCAAGATTGCATTTTGCCCACTTTAGTAAAAAATGGACAAATTGGTCCCTAGACATTAGATTAAAGAGCAAACTGATCCTTTTTCTGAAAATTTACATCCATTTATACTATTAAAAAACTAGACAATTACATGTACCTCATGCTAATGTACCGGGACCAATTTTTAACAGTAGAAATGGATGCAAATTTTAATAGAAAGACCAATTTACCCTTTGATCGTTGATTAATTTGCCCATTTTTTGACTAAAGAGAACAATATGCAATCTGACTCCTAGTAAAGGAGCCTCTATAGTATTTTTACCATCTTATTTGTTGCATTCCCATATTGTTATAACTAATATAATTCTTTCATGCATATATTTAAATATTTTTCAGGGTTGTTCTTGAATACTATCAAGAGAACCGTTAAGTTCCTATGCCCGCCAGACATTATTCCTCCATATATTGATGTTGATTTAAGCGAGTTGGATGGTGGTCAGAAGTTGTTAGTAGGAGACCTCAAGGTTCATCCTGCTCTAAAGTTTCTTCGGTCGAAAGACGAGCCTGTTTGTAAGATTATGGGAGCTAGAGTTTCGGACCAACAAAGGAAGAAATAAGGACTCGGATTCGGATTTTGGAAAGCCTAGTATTAATAATATTTACCTCCGCTTTTTGAACTGGGCATTGAGTGAGCTTAAAATCAATGCTCTCATCTTTATCATTGTTAATGTCCCTTTGTAGCTTTTTAATACCAGTGGAGGATCAAGCATTGCAATGGAGTGACTTGAGGATTGAAAGTTTGCAAAAAGTGAAATCCTTTTGCATTATATGCCCCTTTGAATTTGTTGTTTTCATTCCATTGATCAGGTAAACACTTCCAATTGAACTGTAGTTCTTAGAAATGATGATTTAGGATCTATTTATAAGGTACTTGAAATTGGTGTTTAAATTTTAAATGTATACTCTGTTATAAAATTATTGAAGCTTCATGATAGATGTAGTGTCCATTGATATTGATTTGGAGATTGTCTCCTGTTTCTTAGTCTTCTCTCTAGTTTATTTTTATGGTCTTTTTGAGTTTGAGGCTTTGGTTTTGGGTCAGTTTAGGTCATTTCGGGTTTGAGTCGAACGACGGAGTTTGGCACTTATTTAGCTTGCTCTTGTAATAACGGCAATCCAACAGTAGTCAGGGGTGAAGTTAAAAATCTTGTATTAAAAATGTTTAAATTAAATTTTAAATTTTTAAAAGGGCTGAAATAAACTTTTTTCATTTAATTAAAGGTTAAAAGGACTAAATTGAATCTTTTAATTTTAGGGAAGGGTTATAAAGCAATTTTCTTATTGAGCCAAGGGAGCCGATGCCTGCCCTCTAGCTATGCCCTTGACCCAAGGCCTGGCCTTTATCTACGCCCTTGACGGTGGCCACCAATGTTGTCGTTGGTGCCAAACTTACATGTTACACTCATGCAGGTTTTGGGTAATTTTGGGTTGGAACAATTTCAGATTTGGATTATTTTAGGTTTGAGTTGTTTTGTTCGGTTTGAATTTAGTATTCGAATTATTTTGGGTTTACAATATTTCATGTTTTAATTAATTTCTCAATTTATATTTTGGTTGGACAAATTCAGATTGTTAACTTTTTTAATAATCAAATTGAGTTGGTTTGAATTTGGATTTAAATTACTTGAATCAAATTTTCAGGTTCCATTTAAAATTAATAGGTCTAGAAGAAAGCATTAATCAAGATAATGATATATATGACACTTCTCTAATCAAAATCAACTTAAATCTAAAATAATTCGAAAATTTTAAATTAAATTGACTCAAAATTAATCTGGCCTAAATCGATAGTTTTGCATACATGCAACACATATGATAATAAATAATATAAGATGCAAATGTGTCTTGTGGTTTAAACAACTTAGAAAAGTAGGTAAATAAATAAAATAAAATAAAAAGCCCATAGTTTGGGGTTGGTGGAGGAATCTTTATTCAAAAGCTTAAATTTACTAATTAATATGGTCTAATTTTGCCATTGGTTCCTCTATTCTTCTAATATTGTTAAAAAAATATTAACCCACTTTTATTAAATTTGAATATGTATTTTCAATTGTACTTTAATTTTTAAATACAAAACTTCTAATATGCCATCAAGGGTTCTCTACGGAGTCTGGAGATAAAATTCGAGTATAAAATTGAGCATAGACACCCTGCGCACAATACCTTCACCGTTGTGGAGTCTATCGACTCCCTGAACAACACTTCAAAGACTTCTCCCAAAACAAGTCCGACTTTCTCTTAACAAAAATCATATTTTTTAAACCCTAATCTTCTGATATTAGAATGAGATAATTTAATTGAGTGATCAATTGCACATGTGGTATGATTTTTTGAGTGCAGGTACTTTATTTCAGGCATGTCCTTGTCCCCCCGCACTTTGTTTTCGCGGTAGCGATAATGTCATTCCGACGGTGGTCACCAATGTCGCTGTTGTCGACGAAGCAACTACATGTTCCGCTCATGCGGAATGTGGTAATACGTTGATTTGGCCATAAGTTACCTTTTGTGCTTCTGGCAATTGAAGAACATGTTTGTTTGTACCCATGCTATATCCCTTATAAACTATGTTTGTTTGTTGGTCTAATTCTATTTTTGGTCCCTCTACTATGCTAAAATTTGACATTCAATCCCTCTACTTAAATTTAGTATAATTTGAATGAGATTTTTAACCTAATAGAAAGAGTAAAATCTTGTTTATTTTAACCTATATATTTCAAACATTGAGCTTAACTAATTTAAACCAAGAAAATGAAACTAAAAATTGAAATTGCCCCTAATTAGAATTTGGGTTTAACTTTAAAACTTTTATTTTAGCCCCAAGAATAAATTGCGGTTTTCGTTTTTAATGTGATATTTAGGTTATTTTTTGCTTCAATTTAGTACTTGTATTTAATAAAAGTTATACATTTTGATACTTAAAACTTAAAAGTAACGGTGTTAACTTTTAGTGTTTAATTTAAACTTTAGAGTTGATTTGATGAAAGTTAATTGCTAATATTATTAGCTTTAATTTTCATACTTTTTAATACAATAAATTTAGTGTTAATTGTGAATTTTTTAATTTGTCAAATACAATCCTATGAATGTGATTTAATTTGGATTTTAGAGTAGGTTTGATAAAAGTTAATTGCAAATATTATTAGTTAATTATAAATTTTATAATATCAACTCTAAAACCTGAATTAAACACTAAAATGTTACCGCAGTTATCATTAAATACCAAAATATAATACTTTATTAAATAAAAATATTAAAATAATAATCAAACTCGGGTATCAAAGGTGTAAGCGCCGTAAATATTGCTATATGGAGACAGTGTCTTTGAGGTACAATCGTGACGCCGGGGTCCACTAGCAACCTACCAAACGCACAACATTATCTGCAAAGCATCCATTCGTTTATTATTTTTTATTTAATTCATTGAAAAAGAAAGGTTAAGAAAATGAGGATCAAATCCACAAGGTGGGCTGCTAGAATTTGGGTGTTAGACTACAATAGGTTGCCTCTCAAGTTTTGTAATCATTACCTCAATAATTAAAACTGAATTAGAACATCCAAAAATAATAAATTTTGTACTGATTATGACAACAAATGTTGCACAAGGACTTTAGGGTGCACATATTGTTGTATGTGCCGACGCTGCCCATCCAGCCCATTATTGCAAAATGGGAAGCACATAGTGGAGATGTGCTCAAGCTTAGACTTAGATGTTGTTTGGAGGACAACCGAGAGGAAAGGAGCGTGCGGGGTAATCGTGCGCGACTCCGACGGCATGGTGTGAGTTGATTGTGCTCGTCTTCTGTCTCGAGTCTTTAATCCACTTTCTACCGAGGCATATGTGGATGTAGACCATAATTTTCGTCAGCTCAATTATTGAGAACTACTATTATACTCTCATTTCTAAGCTTAATAGTCAAACTTTAGACTTATGATTGTATAGCTGAAAACGCCCACAAATTGTATTAGTTTTGAATTTTATTTTTTTTTAATTATCTTTTAAGATCGTCAACGAGTCTGATCTATTAATTATCGATTATAATTGCTCTTTTAATTTTAAATTTGAATTACGATTTTTCTTAAAATTTAAATTTAAATATTAGCTCAACAATATTACTATTGCAATAATATGCAAAACGTGAATTCAAATATACATAAACACGTTTTTCTTCAATTAATGATTTAGAAATAAACTTTAAATATTACCCAAAATCAATCAAACCAAATACGTAATAACAAAAACTAATAATATCAAGTTTTCAATTAACACTAATTTTAAATTTAATCATTAAAAAAAAAACTAAAACTTCAAACATGTTGATTAAAACCCCAGAAATTAATCACCACTTCTTATTATCAACCCTGCATTGCATGGCAGACACGTACAAATAAAACCATACAAAGCATTGCATTTCTAGCTTACTTTTCATTTCATTTTCACGACAAACACAAAAAGAAATGAAAAAACTATGGGATCCGAAGACATTAGTTTACGGAATATCGAAAGTGTGAAAAGAAAAAAAAATTCCATTTTCACTGTTAAAACTAATTATGTTTCTTTTTACCAAACAGTAAAGTCAATGGCGAAAGCAAGGAATACAAGGCAATTTGAACCAATTGGATTCTTGGGTAACCACCGACAATTTTTGTGGCTTGTTGTTGACGTAACATCATACCTCAACTTTTGACACGTGTAACCCCTCTCGTTCTAATCCAAACCACCATTGCTTTCTCCATCACTCATAAAGCAGCTTAAAATTTATCAATAAAATCCCCCACTAACTCCAAAGTTTTTAAATATTTTAAAGCCTAAACACACTTTAATTATAGTTAGAGCTGGTAAATTAATAATAACAATAATTGCAGATATTAAAGCGATATTTTTTTAAGGTATTTCGATATTGAGTAAATTAATTTATTTAAATAGAGAGTAATTTATTTTTGTCAATTTTAAAAGATTGTAAATATAGATTGTAAATATTAAAGTGATCTTTTGGTGAAAATATCTCTAATTTTTTAATTTCAATATTTAGCAAATTATTGTGTATAAAAAATTAGAGTAATTTAACTTCTATCAATTTTGATAATGAGTAACTAAAACAATTAATCACGACGTTAATATTTTTCATCAACTGTATATAATTTTGATTAGTATAACAATAAACTTACTCCCAAAGCTTACAAATTCTATTATTTTAATTTTAATTTAACAAATTTAGACCATAAAATTTATACATTCTGTATATAAACATTAATGGCTAAATATGACACCATACCAACCAAAATTATGTATAATAGACAAAAAATAATAACATTGTGGTCTTTTAGAATGTCCAATTTATTCGATATTGGAAGTAAAAGGGCCGGAGAGGTTTTTTATTTAATTTTGTATTATTAGAAAAATTCAATGAACCATTCAACAATTATTTTTAAAAATCCATATTAAATTAACAATAGCTACTGACAACAAAACCTAATGATAACAATATAAAAGAAGATCCAATTATATTAAATTAAAGTGAGGGGATTAAATCTTAAATTTTAGCATAATAAAAGGACTAAAAATTAAATTAGACCCAAAAAATCACTGAATCAAATAGTAGGATTATCCTTGTTGGAGCAGTTAATAGGTTCCTGCGATTAGTACAACTTTCTAGCTGGCATCCCAACCGAAACACGAGGAGTAATAACGGTCTGAATTTTCCAGCTGGATTCCACCCTATGCTCCTTCACTAACTTACGCCCACCACTCCCAAAAGGCGCACATTAGCCGATTCGAAATTTTTAATTTGAAGTATTTTATTTTTCAAAAAGTTTCTTCCATTTTATTTTTATTTTTTTATTAATTTATATACAAGAATATATAAATTATATGTTTTTATGTGAACAAGGACGATCAAGCCCTACACACGTAGCGCCAGCTAAGATATTTGCCTCACACAAGCCAACAAATTAACATGCAATTTAAATTTACATGTGCAAACAAAAAAATGCCTCGCACGTGCAAGTGTGACCAGCACGTGTGGACTTATAGTCAGCTAGAGCATGAAACGAAACAACGGCGGAAAGAGAGAGAAAGATGAACCGACGGTACGCCGCTTAGAAATCGGCGACTTTCCGGTGTGGCCGAGACTTGACGATGTACTTATCGAGTTCTTGCAAGTTCCTTTGGCTTCGAATCGCCAAAACATCGCCTCTCCGGAACTCCATAAATCGGCTTACCTCGCCGATTTCACGTGAATCTGGAGAAAACGATGAAAATTAAAAAAAATTCAAGAAAAAAAAAAGGTGAGTTGAAGCTGCATTATACCTAAATGCTTTGAGGAATGCTTGAATCCATTAAAAGCTGCCAAATCTGAAACATAAACAAAATAAAATAAACGAACGACGAAGATTAAATGAGTAGCCTCGAGTCCTAATCTCGAGAACCGAAAAGAACGTACCAGATTGCGAAGGACTGTGAGAATTTAAGTAAAGTATGAGGAAGCAAAGGAGAGTAAGAACAGGAATGAGATGAATGAGCTTCTCAGACTTAGGAGACGACGGCAACAACAACGGCGACGAAGAAGAAGAAGAAGCCGAAAACGTCAATCGGCGAGACTTACTGTCTTTGCGGTGGTCATCGTCGTCGACGATTGCTCCGGTAATCTCTTCTCCTCCATGGATATGGAGCTTAGAGGTAGGCGAGCCTAAGGATTGTCTTTGCATGTTCTTAGTGAGTGAAAAAATAATTGAAAGAGGTGAAGCGATACAAAAGATGTATATTTTTGAGTATTATTTTCTTGAAGGAAAATGACTATGTGTGACAGTCGGCTTAATAATTTAGGTTTTTTCTTAAGCCGTCGTTGCTTAGCTGAGAGTATATTATCTTAATTAAGCATTAATTGATTAATTATCGGGTATTTTAAGAAAAAGGAAAGAATAATTCTAAAATTAATTAATAAATCAAAATAAATATACTAATTAATGATATAGAATCAATTTTATTTTTTTAAAAGATTGTAAGGACGAAGGATATGCTAAAATTTTGGGCATATATGTTACCAAAAATATATACATTAAGGTAAAACTATCCTGAAAGTCCTGCATTAGAAGTTAAATTGTATTTTAGCTTATTTACTTAAAAAAATGAGTAAACTAGTCTTGTACATTAGATTAAAAAGCAATTTAGTTATTTTTATTAAAAATTTCATTTATTTGTATTGTTAAAAATTAGCGTAGTTGACGAAATGACAAGATAGTGACATGAACATGCCATATGTACCTCATGTTAATGTATAGGGATTAGTTTTTAATAGCAAAAATGGATGGAATTCTTTAACAAAAAGATCAAATTGCTTTGTTCTTTAATCTAACGTATAGATATTAATTTATAATTTTTTTAATAAAAAAAAGTAAAATACAATCTAACTAATGGCATAGGGGCCCTTATGGTAGTTTTACCATAAATTGGGGGACATGGACAGAATTATGGAATAAAGAAAATTAATACATGAATAAGATAATAATTCAAAATTAAAGTTTCAAGCCGATTGAGTCTTAGTTTAACTAGCACCATTGCTATTGCGGCAATTAAGAAGATGTCGGTTCAAGTGTATTTAAACCCACTTTTCCTTTGAAACAGTTTGAATCAGGAATTGGTTGATATACCGGTTTAGATAAAATGATTGAATCGACTTTTGAGTGAATCATTCAAAATCGATAAAAGACAAAAATCTAAACATAAAATTGTCTATTGAACCAGTTGAACCAAATTATAATATTTTTTTTAATTCTATAAAAATTTAATTATTTACTTAATTATTATAGAATTGATTGAACTGAAAATAAATGATTTAATTAATTTACGCATAAATATGGTTTCTAAAACATTGCATTCATCACTAATAGAGTAAAAAGTTGAAAATTTTATTTTTTATTTAAAAATTTAATTCAATTGTTGACATAAATAGTTTTTTCTTTGTCAAGATTTGTCATCAATTACTCGTGTAATTGTATAACTTCATAACTTAATTATTAGGAACTTAGTTTTTTTAATTAAAAAATTTAAATTGTAACCTTTTCCTAATTTATGAATTGAATTTTAAATTTTTCAAAATATAAAGACTAATAACAAATTTTAACCAATAATATGTAAAAGGATTAGATCATGAGTGATATCTTTTACCTTTTTCTTTTTTCTTCAATGCTTGGTTTATAAATTAATATTAAATGTTCATGTCATAGAAACGTAATTAAGTTTAAATCTTAAGGATTAAGAATTTTTGGCACGATTAAATTAATATCATATACTTTGGTAAAATTACTATCTAACTCTTATATTAGAAGTTAGATTGGATTTACCTCCTCTACCCCAAAAAGAAAAAAGAAAAATAATCTTTATACGTTAGATTAAAAAGCAAATTAGTCATTTCATTAAGAAATTCATCTATTAATACTGTTAAAAATTGGCATAGTTAACAAAATAACGATATAGTGACATATTAACTTTTTGACCCTTCAATTTTACAAAAAATAATTTTAACTTTCTATTTAATTTTTGCTTCTTTTATTGACATACTTGTATTTTTTTCTTAAATCACTCCAAAATAGATGGAAAAGTTAATGTTTGTTCACTTTGTTGATGTGGCACATATGTAAATTGTCATGTAAATGACACATCAACATTTAATTAATTTTTAAATTTAAAAATATTACAAAATAATTTTTTTAATTTTTAATAATTTTAATTTTAAAATATTTATATATTTTTGAATTTTAAAATTTTAAAAAATTAATTAAATACTAATGTGTTATCCACGTGTATGCAACATCAGCAAAATTAAAACAAGTTAACTTTTACATTTATTTTGGAGTTATTTGATAAAAAGAGTAAGTTTAAGAGCTAAAAAAAATGAAAAATTAGATGAGAGTTAAAATGACTTTTTTTATAAAATTAGAGGTCCAAATAAATAATTATGCCTAATGAGAATTCACGTGAAGCAGTGTAATAAAGTCAAGGTGTATAAAGCTTAATTATTCAATCTGTCGATTTTGAATATGAACTAACCTAAATGCAAGCGGATTGAATTTGGTACGATTTATATTTACATTTAAACTCACAATAATTTCAACTCCAAAAATATAATATATCTCTTTATGGTTTTGGCTTTTATTTTTTATTTTTTAAATTAAATTTTACGTTAATTTTAAAAAAAATACTGGAATCTTACTATTAATCCTTTATTATTTTTTAAAGTAAAACACGAATTTCAATAAAATAAAATTGGCAAAAAACAAACCAAATCAACTAAAGTAGGGGGATGACTACACCGAAGCCAGTTGGTTTACTTTGTATACCCAGATCTATGTCCTTCAACACTATTGGCGCCACCCAAATAAGCTCGTGAGTTATTTATTAACAGTTTGTCGTGTCCACTGGAAGGATAGATGTTGAAAAGAGGATCTCAACATTACACAGTCTTGGAGTAAAACACCAAACTTACCTTCATAACATCATAACATCCAAGCAAGCAGATTCAACAATCATATTGTCATAATTCAAACTCTTAAGCCAAGAAAATATATCCTTAATAGCCCAGAAAATACTCCTAAGCCATGCTTGACTCCATAACACAAGGAAAAGAGCTAGAATAACCGGGATGGTATCAAGGGAATTGGCAATGGCCCAACACCTTAAAATGAAAAATTTTACTTTTAGTCTTTTATAATTTAAAAAAATTAAGTTAGTATATGATAAATTGTACTTTGCCCCAAAAAATAAATAAAATTAATTTAATTATTTAAAAATTATAAAAATATAAACTATTAAAATAATAAAATTTTATTATTATTATAAAAATATACAATTTAATTCCCTATCCTTAAAAATATTTTTAGCTTTGCCCGTGAGAATAACCAAGAAGGAAGACACTAGCATGGTCATGAAAAATAGCAGTAAAGGTTGACACGCCATGTAAAGCATGCGTGGCAGCGTCGATGTTGCACTTTGAACCTCCATCAGTTGGCTTCGTTTAAACAGTCTCGCGACTAATACCTAATGCCGAATCTTGTTGAGCACAAGAGAATTTGAATTATTTCTTTTTAATGAAAATGTTGACTGCATCGTTAAATTTTTTTAACATGATCGTTCGTATGATAATTTATATGTACTCAATGTTATTTTTAAAAATTTTGTGTATTTTTATTTAATATTTTTATACTTTTTAAATTATTTAGTGAAATAAAATGTAAGATAAATAGTATCATATTAGCATTAAGTATAGGTGGACCACCAAGCAGGATGCCACACAAATATCGTTAAAACATTAATGTTTTAGTCAATATTTCTATTAAAAAACTAATTTTTTTAAAAGGTTAACGACCAAATTTAATTCAAATAAAGAATAAAGGGCTAAAATGATAAAAGATGTAAATATTAAAAGTTAAATTTAACATTATGCCAACTCGAATGACCTAAATAAATAACTACATACAAATAACTCAAACTCAAACTCAGAATGATTTGTAATATAATTCCAACATGTAATAATTCAATCTAAAAAATACAAATCTTAAACCCAATGACACAAACCCTAATAGAACTCAAAATAACCAAAATTTACATAAAATTGGCTTGAATATTTAAAAGGTTGACTTGTCCAAGTTTACAATATTAAAGCCTTTCAGAAAAGATTAAAAAGAAACTCTAAAATTTGGCCAAAAAAGTCAAATATTATCAACGGTCGTGATCGGTGTTTCGGTGATTTTAGCAGTGAGCTCAACTCAAACAATTAACAAAAATAATGACAAGGTTAAATTCTGTTATTAGTACCTATATTATGAATAAATTATTAATTTAGTCTTTGTTTTTCAATTTGGTCATATTTAATCCTTATACTTTTCGAAATTTGAAAATTTCAATTATAATATAGGTTATTAAATCTATTAACTAATATAAAACGATATATATATATTTGGAAATAACAAGCAAACATGGTATTACACATGTGTTGTTATGTTTGTTACATATGATTTTATAAAAGTTAAATTATGCTATTAGTCCTTATACTTTTTGAAAGTTATGGATCTAATCCATATACTTTAATTTGATTAAATTTAGTCCTTGTACTTTTAGAACAGGTTAATTTAGTCATTTTACTTTTCGAATTTTAAAATTTTAGTGCTTACCCAAAAAGTAGCAATCAAATCGGATCAGATTTTGGAAATAATTGAATTTAATGAATTTATCAGTTATCGTTTAGTGAGGTTTAAAATTTTAAAATTTAAAAAACATAGAGACTAAAAAAGACCAATTTAAAGTTTAGGGTTTAAACCCACAATTTTCCTAAAATATATGGACTAATAACATAATTTAGCCTTTTATAAATAATAGAATTCAACTTAACATTTAACAACTACAATTTAACCAATACTGAAATTTCAATATTTGAAAAGTACAAATACTAAAAATGACCAAATTAAAATATAGAGATCAAATTCACAGCATGCACAAAGTAAATGGACTAATAGCAGGATTTAACCTTTTATAAATGATGGAATTTAGGGATAAAAATCAAGACTATACACGAACTTTGATCTAATACGTAATGTCATACATGAACTTTGGTTTTCTATGATTTTATAAATGAAAAATTGATTTTATTCAAATTTCATAAATCGCTAACAACATTATCGAATTAGCACCGTTTTACCTTAATATATTACATACACAAATAATTATGTTAATTCAATATGAAACTAAATGTCTATAGCCATTTTTTAAGTATATAAAATTGAATAGAAAACAAAGTTATATGTACAAATATGAACCACAAATCAAGTTTCGAGTGTATAATTGCAAGAAATCAAAGTTAATGTATAAATTTGATATTTATACCTAGAATTTAACTTAATATTTAACTGCTACAATTTGATTTGGCCAAGACTGATATTTCAAAAATTGAAAAATACAGGGATTAAAAATTTCAAATTAAAATATAAGGACTAAATCTATAACTTACGCAAAATTAGGGACCAAGAGCAGAATTTAACCTAATAATAATAATAAAAAGAAACCGTCGTCAGTGCGAGATCGAAGATTCGGCTCCTAATACCAGAAAACGAACAATTTTCAAACTTGCTGCAAAAGCAAAAAATAAAAAAGTAAAATAAAAAAAATAATTCCATTGATGAAGATTTATAAAGAATAAAGCTGTTGATAAACAGGGATTTTGATTTTTGAGGGGTAAAAAAAGAGGAAAAAATGGTGCTGTGGGAGATCGCATTGGGATCGGCTTATTTCTTGGGGCTTAAACGAAGTTACAAGCTTGCTTTGAAGATTCAGCGACGGATTATTAGTCGTAACCAGCCACGGCTTCAACAATTTGTTCAAAGGTACAGAGATTTCTCGCTTTCTTTTTCTTAATTTTTACTTTTTTTTTTAAATATCTGTTTGGTTCATATAATTTTTGGCATTGATTGATTTTGCATTGTATGAAGAAGAATATGCTTTGATTAATTTTTGGAAGTACTTAACCGTGAAATACTTTTAGTTCTCTGTTTGTTAATGAGCGCTTGAGGTTGAATAGGTATTAGGCTATGATGAGGCACCTTGAAGAATCTTTTGTTTTCTGAGCATTCAATGAAATTCAGGAATATATCACGCTTGAAAAACTAACTCGGATTAAATTAGTTAATCTATTATTAAATGGATTAAATTAATTTTTATACTAATCAAATAAGTTTAATCTCCAAAATTTTGTACCGTTGGAATTGGATTAAATTAGTTTATCTATTATTAAATAGATTAATTTAGTTTCTATACAAATCAAATAAGTTCAAATGTAACATATATAGTTAATATATATTTATGGTTTAAAAATGTCTTAAAAACAATAAATGTTAACTATATTCTAATTTGATCTTATTTGATTTTTTTAATAAAATGACTAAATTGATTCATTTAATAGTGAGGGACTAATTTGATTAGATCTTTATAATGAAGGATCTCTTAAGTACATTCACTAATAATTAACCATCATTGTGAGTAAATTAGGACTTGGTACGGATTGGATCTTAAATCAATTTGTAATCAAGAGGATATAAGTTTGAGCAAATACATATTTTAACCAAAACACTTAGGTCTCAACTCAATTAGTGGTAAAAATTGTATAATACTTTGGGTAGGGAAGAGGAATTGGTCTGATTAGTTAGTTTAGTTAAAAAAAACTGACGTTGACTTAATTGACTAACCTAATACTTTAACCAAAACACTTAGGTCTCAACTCAATTAACATTAGTCGGTCCAATCAGTGAAGTCTATTCATCAACTTTTTCTTTTTCTATGGGTGGGTTTTGATTAAAATTTTATATATTATTATGAAAATTTATAGCTGATCTATTTTAACCACTATAAAACCGAATCAACCGTCAAATTTGACTTGGCCGAAGGTTATTTGTATTTGATTCCTTTTCTGTGGTATAGTATGAATTTAGTTTTGAAAATTTCTTATGAGTTAGATCATAGATGTATTTGGTTTTCAACTGTTAAATGAGCAAGCAAAGGTGGTTTTAGTTTGGGGTAATTATGTGAACACACTGTATTATTAGTTCTGTTTAGCATAACTTTACCCAGCACACATGTCTTGCGTTTTAACCAAGCATATGAACGCTAAGTTTTCCTATGCATTTGAAAGATCCTTAGAGGTCATATTCCCATATTCATATGTTCGAGACGGGTACTTCAATAAAACTGAAGAGTCCGAGTAGGACCGTATGAATGTGCTACCTGAAGTCACAATTCCATAACTATCTAAGTTTTTCTTTAAGTTGCTAAAGTATGAGAGGAAAGAAGCCTATCATATCTGTACATAAATCAACACCCCCCTTTCTTTTGCCTTCCCAGTTAGGTACAGTTATGTTACTCGAGTGTGAAACACATGAACTCGTTGTAATGTATGATTCATTCCCATATTTTCCTTCCATATTGTGTTGCAGGATCGTTTATTCTTTGATCTTGTTGTTCCTCCATGCTTTTTATTCGATTGAATTCTTGCCTGTTTTATACGGGGGAATCAGCCTAGCCTAGCTACTTACTCGAAGCTATTAAGGTAGAACCCTTCTTACTATGTAACCGTTAGTAGTTGATTCACCGATCTGTAGTGGTCTTGTTTACTTTTGGATCATTCCTAGATTTCCATCAGTGTTGTGTTGCAGGAACTTTAATTTTGTGATCTTGTTGTTCCTCCATGTTTTTATTCGATCCCATTCTCGCCCGTTTTATACGGGGGCATCAGCCTTGTACTAAGGTAGAACCTTTCTTACTACGTAAACCGATTTGTAGTGAGCTTCATTTCCAGGGGAAACCATGGTCTTGAATATCATATGTTTGGTTAACGTTGCAAAAGATTAGGACTCGAAACGGCATTCGCTAACTCCTGTTTTCTTTCGGAATCTGTTACCTATTTCCGCAACCAGAAGAACGCGTGTTGTATTCGACATAGCACTCAAGGTTCACAGGAATATACAGCATAGAGACTTAGAAGTTGGTCGAAACCTTGGTGATTGTATCCTCCGCTGGCTCCATAAAATAAAACCTTCAGCTCAAATCCGAGGTCCTCCGCCTCAGCAAGAACCCAACCACGGTACTGACAAAGCAAAAATGAACATGCCAAAGCAAGTGACAAACACATCTTCACCGAAAACTCCGCGAAGCAACCAGTCACCTAGAAACCATGATGCTGGTAGACATCTTTTTAGTTCATTAACAAGTACATGGCCTAAGTCCTTCCCTACTACCATTGCAATGATGATGCAACCGCCAACTGCTACCGGAAACATGAATCGGTGCCGGCATTTGAGCATTAACGGATCCGACGCATCGAGGATGAACTACACGAGAGACCAGGGAGTTGTTAGAAAGGACATAATGCAATGGATGGTGCGCAAGTGAAGATGAAAGACCTTATCTGCTTGCATTTATGGAGTTTCAAAAATATGAAACTTTCATGAGAACCACTAAACTGGGTTTACTTAGGATAATAATCCATGTTTTTGGTCATATTATGTCATTATTTTCGTGTCGAGTTAGTGTAAGGTGTTATATATATATATATATATTCATACTTTGAATTATTAATAATTTATATAATGATTTTAATACTTGTGAATCATTGTTGTAAGGCTCTTATTTTAATGCAGCACTACTTTCTCATATGTAACATTGACATTTGAAATCATTGCTAATTGGAACCATCTCAACCTTTGGAACATTTTTACATAATTTGTTGTTAATAAATGGATGAATGATATATGAATTAGTTGTTAATTCTAGTTTGATGAAATTTGAGATATAATTTTATGCTTTAAAATTTAAATTTTAAGTTTGATTTTTTATTTAAAAATTTAATTTAATTATTAAAATTTTAATTATGTTGCTTCAATATGATTGAAAAAAAAATTAACATATTAACATGTTAGATTAATAAATTCTGATAGACACTACATAATAATTTAATTAAAAATTTTAAATTAAAAATAAAAAATAAAATTTTAAAATAGAACAACCAAATATCAAATTCTGTACAAATACAACCACTAACGTCATACTTTACCCTATATGCATTCAAAACTTTACTTAAGGCCATCTAATCGGTAAATCACAAAAAATAATAATAAAGGATATTAATATCGACATCCAAAGAGTACAAGGATCCAAAAGTCTAGAAAATAAAACATAAAATACAAGAGTTGAAATGACCGAACCCAACACGAGAGGAGACAACCCTATTCTCACCACTTCCAATCTGTCACCGTAAGATGCAAACGGGGACCACAATCTCTGTGAAGCTGTCGTACTCTCAACTTACAAGTCTACTAACGAGGATCGCCATTGACACCGTAGAGCACGTTGGTGCCACCGACTATTGTAAATCCTAAGCCTTTGAGAGGACATCAGCATTCGAAACACAGAGATCCAGAGCAGCTCAATCGACATCACCATGCACAAGCCTTCAAGACTAAAGGTTAATGGTGCTCAACCCCGCATAGTCTTCCTGCCAAAACAAACAAAAATGACATCGAGAAAGCTCCCGACTAGATAAAAGGAGACAAGCTCTTGGAAGAGAGCCATGGAAAGACCACAGGGAAGTTGAGGGTCTCTCCTCCACCTTTCTGGAGGCTGAAAGCCTAGTGGAAGAGGGAGAGACCAGGTTATTTTGTCGAAAAAGAGGAAAAGGAAAGGAAGAGGACTGAGAGGAAGATGGGAGAAGGAGAGAGTAAAGGGAAAAGGGAAGGGAGGGAGATAGGAGAAAGGAGAGGAGGGCTGACGACCGGCCATAAGGCCACTGGCGACGGCTATTGGCTTTTAAAGATTGCAAAATGTGAGAGAAACAGAATATTTATACAACACTAAAAAGGTACACACCGTAAATCGTATAACAGGAGATGCCACCGGAGATCTTAATCCAACAAACAGATACTACTATGCAAGATCTATGATTATCATGCATAAAAGTTCATCTATTATCTGAAAAAACACTATAATAAACACCAAAAATAAAATTAAAAATTCTCCATTATTAAACTACACAATATAACAAAAAAAAAAAAACATAAAACGAAGCCGAACATAACAAAAATAATTCTCTATATTTTTTCACCATCAACCCCAAGAATTATCAAAAGCAGCTGAAGTAATCGCATTCGAGAATTCTTCAAAGCTAATCATCCCATCCCCATCGGTATCGGCTTCCTTAATCATCCCCGTCAATTCCTCCGCCGTCAACGCATGTCCCAACTTCGCCATCGAATGAGCCAACTCAGCTGCGGTGATATATCCATTACCATCCCTATCGAACATCTTAAACAATTGTTTCAATTGTTCTTCACTGTAAGGCGATTTCTCCGATAACAGTTCCGGCGCCATCAGTGAAACAAACTCCGAGAATTCAACTAACCCATTATTGTTCGTATCGGCTTTGTGTATTAACGCTTCAACTTGATCGGAACTCGGGTTTAGACCCAAAGATCGTAAGAGTGAACCGAGTTCGAGTTGAGTCAAACTACCGTCGTTGTTCCGATCAAATGAACGGAAGATTTCACGTAGTTCGCCGATTTGTTCGTCGTTTAGCTTGGTTGGTTCTTCCTTGTCGCTCATGTTCTAAAAACCTTAAAAGAAAACAAGAACAAAGAAAGTCAAACTAGGTGGAAGAACATGAAAGAGTGTTGTAAGAGAATTGAAGATTGGTTTTTGAAAATCGATATTAATGTTGTTCCTCCATTTTTGATGGATCTGTTTTTACTTTGCTTACCGGTGACTAACCCAAATACCGGATCATAATAGAACTAACCGAAAAATTATTGGAATAAATGGAAAAGCCTTTCTAGGTCAATCTTTATTTTTTTATTATTATTAAAATTTTGAGATAATTCTACCAAACATCCTCAAAATAAGATCTTATTTTAAATTGTTCTCTAAATTTTAGAATGTTTTAATTACATCCTTAAATTATCGATTTTATATTAATCATGTCATTTTGTTTTTAAAATTGCTTTTCAACGTTCAATGACATGTCAAATTTTATATTGTATAATTTAAAATGAATTTTAAAAAATTAAAACTCTTTTGCATAACTTTTAAAAATAAAAGAGAGCATGACTAATAAAATTTTATATTGTATATTAACGATTTTATATTACTTCAATAATGAAAGAACTCGATTAATATTACTTCAATAATTTGATGATGTAAATTGAATGTTTTGAAATTTAAGGACTAATTTAAAATGAGGGTAATAGTTTGATGATTCAGTAGTGCAGTTAAGTACTCTTTTAATAAGCCAAATGAGATTATTTAAGAAAAACCACTTTAGTATTTTATTTAGAATAGTTAACTATGTTACCTATTTCAGCTAATTAATAAAACTATAAAAGTAGATCCGAAACTATACGAAATTAAATTATATATATTTTGTTTACTCATTCTTGAATCTTGTTAGGGTGAAAATGAGACATCGGTACTTGTAAGTTATTTGAGTTTGACTTGAAAAAACTCGAACTTGATTCAGTAATTATTGAGTCGAGTTTCAGCTATTGATTAAATCGAATTTGAGTTCAATGATATTCAGCTTGAACGACTGGCGAACCTTATCGAACTTTTCATTTTTAATATATATTTTAAATATTTTATAGGTTAAACTACATATTTAGTCACTTATGTATGGTTTAGATTACATTTTGGTCATTAAACTTTAAAAAATTACGATATAATCATTCATCCATAACCCTTAACCTTTATTAGCTTCAATCATCACAAGATTCACAAATTCCTTCCTTCTTTACCCTAATCATCGTAACAAGCGGTAACAACTCAGTGATCAAAATGTAATAAACAACTGACATTAGTGACCATATCATAACTTTTTAAAGTTTAATGACCAAAACGTAATTTGAACCATATATAAGTGACTTAACTTGTAGTTTCCCCTATTTTATATTATTAAATTATATTATTTCCCTTAATATATTATTAACTTAATTTAAGCTTAACTATTGAGTCTATCTCGAGCTTGAATACGTATGAGCTTAAGCCAAGCATTGAACTCCGAATTCTGAGTCAAGCTCAAACTTGTCAGTATTCGGACTCGACTCGAGTACACTCCTAAACCTTAAAGTCATGAGAGGATTTAACAATATAGATTTTAAATTTTAATTTCAAATTTGAATATAATAAAATGAGAAAAAATAACATTGACATTCAATTTCAAATTTGAGTATAATTAAAGGACTGAAATCATAATTTGACCCTTTAGAAGAAGGATGAAAAAAGTCCACACACCACACCGTGGAGACAAAATATTAATTATAAAAAAAATTAATAATTAAAATCATCCTCCTGCTAACGCCTTTGATTTTCAATTTGTAGTAGAAAATTTGTAGAGAGAGAAAAAAATACTTGAAAATTGGAGCAATTCCGTGATTGGTGCACGTAATTCTTGCTGCCTTAAGAATATTATCATCAACCGTTAGGGCGTTATCCATAAATAAGAAGATAATGTGTTTCAACTCACTCTCAAATTCACATCTAGTGGCATATTTAAGAGGTCGGCAGAGGCCTCGACCCCCTTAAAAAAGAAAATTATTTATTTAGGCCCTTTAGAAAATCTTAAAATTTTAAATTAGTAAAAGTATAATTGCACTTTGGCTCCCCCAGAAGTATTAAAAATTTGATTTAATCCTTTAAAAATTATAAAGATATAGACTATTAAAAATTAAAATTTAATTTCGACCTCTTCTAAAAAAAAATTTCTGGCTTTACCCTAACCACATCTTCTTATATTTACACCCAAAGTCATATATTCTTATATTCACAACAAAAGTTAAAATAATATGTTGAGTGTTGAATGGGTCATGGGCAGAGATGATGGCATTTGGTAACAGAGAGTGGTTTTGGTTTAATTAAATTGTTGGCCTGCCTTCATTAAATTCTTTGCTTTCACTTTTGGGTTATTTCACACTTTAATCCCTAAAGTATTCAAATCTCAATTCTGAATTGATTTTATTATAATCATTTTTATCAATTGATTTTAATTAGCATGATTTGATTTCAATACCTTACTTACAATAATTGCTCTTCATGGTTGAATCTTTATTCAAAGATGATCTAATATTCAATGACAACAATATTTAAGAATTAAAATGTTTATATTATTTAATTATTTTGGTTTAGTTTATAATTTTAATATTTCATATATATTAAATTTTGGGAGGGTAAAACCTTTAGTATATTTTTATATGTGTAATATTTTATGTTCTATTCATATATATATATTATATATGTCAAATTTGACATAAATTAAAAAATCCAATCATCCAATAAATACTAATATATGTAATATCTTAGATCGATATGATAGATATATCGGATCGGTTCGAAAATTTACATACATAACAAATACAAAGGATAGATTTAATGGCTAGCTAGATCATTAATCTCTTTTTGATACAATGCTTAAAACTATCCATAGCCCCTCCCCAATCCATAAGTAGGAGGATAATGCGTTTCAACGCACTCGAACCCATATCCTCCTACATTGACAACAATACCCATACCAATCGAGTTAAGACTTAATCGATCTTTTCTCTTATAATGCCACATTCATAGTTAATAATATCAATACAAGTGAGTCAAATTCTTCTATTATTTCTTTCCATGTGTTGCCTTTCTTTTTCCATTCATTGTCCATGGTTTAATATTAAACTTTAGAAATTTAATGAAAAAAATTATTAGCTCACTTAGTACAGTTGTTATTACAACAATTAAAAAAAGTGAATTCAAGAACGTATTTTCCTTTGATTTAAGAGTTACGAATTATGGATAGTAATAGATATTGTATAAAAAAATCATATATATTACTTACAACTCGCTTTAATTATAACGACCTATGGATTTATTAGTATATAGTTTATTGGAGTGGATCTAGAACTTGTCATCCTCGTGTTTGTGGAAAAAAAAATTTGTATGTACTTAATAGAAAAGAAAAGCGAGAAGAAAAAATAAAAGAGAGATTACCATTTTTTCATTCCACGACGTAAAAATAAATCATTTGAAATTTAAATGATAAAATCAAAGAAAATGAGAGAGAGACATAAGTAAGTTTTTTTCCTCTCATTTTTTCAATTTTACCAAGTAATGAATGAACATAAAAGTCTGGCAACGCAATGCAAAAGCTTGTTTACAAAGTGAATAATGATAATGATGATAGTTTGTATACAATATTTTGTACTAAAATAAGTTCTTCACTCGCATTATCTTAAATAAGCATATAATGACTTGCAAATTTACAATCAATATGATTGTTATCTCTTTAAATTTAGCTAAATATAGAAAAGAATTAGTAGAGATCTTCTCTAATAATATTAATTCTTAAGGAAATAAATCTCTTCAAATAAAGAAACTTTGACCACATTGAAAGTAGACTTGTCCATGGGCCGGGTCGAGTGGTCCAACCCAAAGGTTTGTCCGAAAAGTGAGAGGGTTTGGACAAAAATATAAGCTCGAAAAATGAGTTTAGACAAAAAAAAATAAGGCCTGTTTTCTAAATGGGTCAGACCTCGAATAAGCTTTTTTGGCCCGAGGTTGGCCCGAATTTGCAAAAAAAAAATGTTGCTAATTTTTTTACTGTTTTACCATATTTTTTTTCATTGTTTTGCTATAATATTGCTATTATTTTTTGTTATTATTTGAATATTGTATAAATCTTGTTTTTTTATTAATTTTGATACTATTTTAGATATATTTGCTTGTTAAGTTGCATTTATATTAGTATTATTTAAGTATTTTTTTCATTTATTGGGAAATATTTATTTTAATATTTTTAGTGTATTTGATGCATTATATTTTTAAATTTATTTTATATAAAAATAATATACAAAATTTAATCTGGTGGGCCAAACCGAGCTCAAGTTTTAACATTTTCATCTAGATCGAATTTGGACAAAATTTTAAACCCATTTTTCTGATCAAATCTAAACTTAAAATTTTTACTTAACCCGACTCAAATCAGCCCAGCACAACACTAAGTGAAAATTTTCACTTCAATAAAGTGTTGTAGAAAATCTTAAAAATTTGCTTAAAGACTCCGATATTTTTCGATAAAAGAAATGCCAAATAAACATGACAAGTTATATTACGTGTCAAAAACAAATCGAGTTACACTTGTGATTAACATGTTGTTTATTGACGAATTAACAACGTATATATACCAATGATTATTGATCGTTGCTATAGAATTGTGCAAGCTCAATTTTGGCCCGAAATAAACCCCCACTACCCAATTACAATAACTAAACCTACCCAAACCCAATACCCAAAACCAGCCCAAATTAGAACTACCCAAACCCAAAATTAAAAAAAACCCTAGCCCAAGCCTAAACAATTTTCAGCAAAGAAAAGTGGTGCTGAACCCTAGCCGTCGCCCCACCTTGGCCACCTACTCCTTTACCAGTTGTCTTTCACCAACACACCCATTTCCAACCACTACCAACTTGCACCTGCAGAGAGAAGAAATAATCATCAACAAGCAACTTGTAAATGGCTATAAAAGCCTTTAAAAATTCTATGTAAAGGGGGGACAACCGGATTGTAGGAAAGAGTTTTTTTTTTTAATGTAAACAAACAGTGATTCAAAGAAAATAATAACAAACCAAGCAGAAAAGCAATCCCAAACAGAGAGTCAAAATCAAAATAGCCCAAGGTGATTTTATTTAATTATTATCGTTGATTTCTTTTTTTTTTTAAATCTATTTACCCATATATACATATATTATAAATATACTTTAAAAAATAAAAAAAATCAAATTTTTACCATTTTTCCGATTTTCGGCCACCGTGTATGGTGGCCGGCGCGGCGGCACCTACGGCGGGCGATGATCGGGCCTGTGGCCGGAGTCCTCGCCATCTTCAGAGAAGAGGAGAGGAGAGGAGAGCTCTCTCCTGCTTTTTTTTTTTTAAAATCTGATGAAAATGATTTTTTTGGAAAATTTTAGGCTTTTATAGCCTACTAAAACGGCACCGTTTTCATGCCCAGACCCAGACCCAAAAACGGTGCCGTTTAGGTGCCGACCCAGAGACCCGACTCGCCTGGAAGAGATCCGCGTGTTTATTTTGGCGGAAGGGCTATTTGCGCGTTTAGCCCTTCCGCAATTTCTTGCTTTTAAATTTCTTTTGTTCTGTTTTTAATTTATGCCCAGGAATTTGACTCCGGTTCCAATTTGGTCCCTTTGAAGCTGCGCGTTTTGGGACAAAGGGCTATTGTCCGTTTTAGTCCTTCATGGTTATTTGCGTGTGTGAATTAATCCCCTCTTCTTTTATTTATTACGATTTGCCCCAAAATTGTGTTCTTAGATTCAATTATATCCTTTCTATTGCTTTTGATTGTTTCTATTTATCTTATTTATATTATTATGTTTGCATTTATTTTTTATTTTTATTCTAATACTAGTTTTATTAGCACTTCTATTGTTTTCCTGTTGATTAATGTATGTTTATTACATGTGTACGTATGTACATTTCTATATATAATATTATTTTAATTACTTTATTTTAATATTACTATTATATCATGTTTACTTTTTGCATTTTAATATTATTATTATTACTATTATTATTATATATTAGTGTATATTTTATGTACATACACGTATATATATATTTTATATATATAGCATTGCTTTTTCATTATTTAATATTTTTATTATATTTGCTCTTTGTATTTCTATATTATTATTATTATTATTATTATTATTATTATTATTATTATTATATAGTAGTGTGTATTTTCATTACATGTATATATATATTGATATATGGGATTACTTTTGTTTACTTTACTTTAATATTATTATTATCATCCTTATTGTAATTACTATGACCATTATTAGTATTAGCATTTTTTTATCAATACTTATATGTATGTATTATGTTTTTTAATACCATTTTAATACCATGCATGTTGTGTATATTCTTAAAACTATATCATGTACATATATTTTAATACCACGTATATTCTTATTATTATTTCTATTATTACATATATATTTCAATACGTGCATGTATGTATTTATGTATCGTTATTATTAGTTACTCTTGTATATATTATCATTGTTTTCAATAAATATTATATTTTTATTTTTAATCTAGTACTACGTATTTTACATATATATGTTCCATGTTTACATTATTGATATTATTATCATGTTTAATACTATATGTATTATTATCGCTTTATACTATTATTTATATTATTATTGTTATCGTTTTCGTTATCGTTGCCATTTGTTGTTCCATGTTTTATTCATTTTTATTTTCGATAATTTACTTATGTATTCGATCATTTCATTTTCCTCATGCTTTTGTTTATTAGCCTTGCTATTGTTTCACCTTTCATAATTGCTCGTATTACTATGTTTGACACTATCGTGCTTATTATTACGTATTAGTACCGTAATTTGCTTTTATGTTTTACTATAAATCACATTATGTTTTTTTTACTCGACACCTTAAAATAATTCTTTCATAAAAGTGATATTCTGTATTTGGTAATTCGAGACAATCGTGCCCTAACTTACTGGGTTTCGATTTTTCTCCTTTAACTTAAATAACAGAATACTCTTTTAAATCGCGATACGAGTTTTGAAAAATGTTTATTCTTGGAGATACGAGGTGTTATGCCCTAACTTACTGGGTATGACATTTTGTTACCTCGAAATAAGATTCTTCGAAAATAAAGGCAATGTTCGGTGTTTGAGAATTCGAGAAAACGTGCCCTAACTCACTGGGTTTCGATTTCTCTCGTTTACTCTAAACAAACGAATATCCTTTTAATAAGTTAAAATACGCAAACTTTAAGTGGCGAGCTCGCTCTCGAAAATTCAAGACGTCGTGTCCTAACTTACTGGATGTGACATTTTATATTTTGAGACGAGAAGGTCTTTAACATTTGAGCATTTTTTAAAGAGGGATCGTATTTCAAAGTCTTTCAAGTTTTCAATTTTCGACACTAAGATACTAATTAATCAACTAGGTACCAATTTTTGGGCGTTACAAGAGTGCTAATCCTTCCCTGTGCGTAACCGACTCCCGAACCTGTTTTCTTGATTTACGTGGACCAAAATTGTTGTTTAAATAAATCAAACCATTTATTAAAAACAACCACTTTTACAAGGTGATCCAATCACACCTAAAAAGATTGGTGGCGACTCCCGTTTTCGTTTTTCTCCAAGTCGATACCCGTTTTCAAAAAAATGGTTACGACAAGAATCATGCTGACTAACCCCATTAGCAACGATACATTTTTTGTCGGAGCAACCCTTTTGACTATTAGTATTGTTGGCATTTAGCCTTTATATTATCAATGGATTTGGAAGGTTATAACGATTAATCTCTTTCGTCAGTATATGACAACCACATATCACAAATGAATTTACAACTACAAGTATGTGTAAAAAATACCACATATCTTTAAATTTCTCTACAGCCCTAAATTCCTCCCTTAAAAATCACATATATTTGTCCTTGTATTGAGGTGAAGCACTTGAAAAACAAATTCCATAGCCATGTTGGCCGGTAACCATAAATTCATAGGTTTCACATTCTTAATTACCTTTCAACTTTTGTCATTTTCAATCCGATCATCGGCGTTCCTTGATAGTATTTTCCCCACGGTGACTGTGACCTTAATAAACGAAGCCAGCCACAGCGTTTACTTAAAGTGTGGATTCGACGAAAGCGGGGAATACAAGGGATTGCAAAAGATGGAACCAGGGGACAGCATAACGTGGTCGTTTGTGGAGTTAATTTTCCCGCTCCGCTGGTGTTACATTCACATCGACGAAGAAACCTATGGCGCTTTCTGGGCGTTCACGGTGTTCTTGCAATGCCATGATTGCCAATGGATCATCAGAGATGACGGTGCTTACCATTTCAATCATTACTATGAAGTTTGGAAAAAGACTAGACTTTTTTTCCAGTACTGAAAAATCTTACAATCTCGAAATTTATTTTGGATGAAAAATCATGTATCTATGTTCATTCTCTTTTAGATTTGTGAATTCAACAGGTTTGATTGCTTCTAATTTTGTATATTTTGAATTTAGGTCCTTTTAGATTCCATAGTTTTTTCCGTAAAACTAAGCAGGGACTTTCGGGAAAATAGTGCTCTTCTCTAACTTTCAATTGAATTTTTTTATACAACATAGAATTTATTTTCTTGTAGATTAATTATGTAAGAAATAGTGTCTAGACATAGATTCACTTATTCCCGTGTAAAATTAGAGATAAATATTAACTTCATATATGAATTTTAATTCAACTTGCAATTTAACACATTAACTTTGATTTGGTGCTATTATATATATAAAACTCAATTGCGGTTCATTTGTATATATACAACTTTAATTTTGATTCAACTGTACACATTTAAATAAATGAATACATGTAAAATAATTTGTAAAATTGCATCAAATCACAATTTTATATATAAAATTGTACATAATCAAAGTTCACTTAAAACTAATATTGTTTTACATATTTTCGTTACATTTTCTGCTATTAACATTTAAAAGTTAAATTAATGATTTTAGTAATTGTTAACCATTGAAATTAACAAGGAGGAGGAGTTGGATGCCATGGTTGTGGTTCACCCTCGATTGGGCAAAGATGGTGATAAAATGTCCTAGGAGATTGGTCTTAATAGGAGGAGAAGGAGGGGGAGGGAAAGGTGATTTCTCTGTCTTAATTTGTTCTCATATGTTATGGTGAGCTTTTATATAAGAAATACGTGCCCTGAGCTCACTAACAGTGGAGTTATAACTTATTCCTTTACAGTAATGATGATGTAATGTTCTAAAATATGACTTCTTAAAACAACTGAGTTATCAATAAGTTTGAGATCCCATGTGCATCTAGCGATGATGAACTGATCCATAAGTGTTCAACATGTTGCTATGGTTAAAGATTCTCCAAGTTCATTTGATTAGGAGATTCGCCATTATGGACATTTTGAGCTTGTGGATTGTCCATTTATGACACGTGAGGGGACACATAGAGGTATAACAGCAAAAAAACACTTTATTAATATAAGAATGATACTTTAAAGATAGAATTAAAATATTTTAAAAATTATGGACCAACTTAAAATAAATGATATAATTTATAAATGTTTAATACAATTAACTTTAAATAAAATTGATAAGGACTATGATCTGAAACCATAATTAGACATGCACAAATGATTAAGTCAAATACTTAGGTTCATTATAGCTAAAAAAAAAAATTAACAAAAAAGGGCAAGAAAGCTGAAGTCAATACCCGAACCACCCACCCTTGCTAATTGGTGGCCTTTACCATTAAAAGCAAAGGGTCACAATTGGTGCGCTCTTGACTTCACCTATACCCCCCCCCCCCCAAAACCAAAGTTTTCAAATTTAACCCTCCATCATCATTACACTCTTTATTTACCACATTAAAATTACTACAATTCCCAGTGCATGATTTTCAGTAAAATTACCAAAAACTTCCTCAATTAGTTAACAAAATTAAGGATGTTATGGGTAATTCACCACTCCCCAACACCCTATTTTTCTTTACCATTGTCACCTTCATTGCAAGACCCGATGCAGTTGCTACTCAAAGCACTGCTGATTTGTTGAACGGTGGTGCATAAATGATTGTTAATGGCTGCAATGCTGGACAGGTTGATCTTTGCCGATGGTATTGTGCTGGCTAGAACTTGAAGTCCAACGGTGAGTAAACTTCCTGTTGTAATATTATGCTCATTAGCTTCGTCTTTACACCCACCATCATTCAACAGTTCCATTGGGGTTATAAAAAAGCCTAAGGGAAGCAATGGGATACACGACGGGTCCTCGCCGCTCATCGCCAGCTGAACGGAATCCACGTCTACGGTTGAGTACACGACAAGGCTGCCGGATTTGTCGGTGCAGCTCTCTTGTAGCATTAGGTCTACGTGTTGTGATGAGTTGCTGGCAACCTGTGCATTTGAAGCTTATAGGGTTTTAATTCCATGTCGAAAAAGGGAGGGGGGGATTGTAGAAAATTGAAGTGAATTACGTTGATTCTAAGGAGTGAAATGCAATTTCCAGGATGGGAACCATTAGCAATATGAGCCACTTCATGTAAGGCATTCCCATTTGATAGCACCTCCAGCTGCATCATAGTATACTGCCAAGTTTAGCATCATAATATAACATACCCAAACACCTATATTTATAAAAATATATATAAAGTAAAATGGGTGTTTTAATCTTTTATTTTTTTACATCATCTTAAATGGAACACATTTACTAGCAAGTGTTATCAGTTTGATTTTAATAAATAATATAAACGCATAGAGTGAAATTTAAAGTAAAGGAGTTAAATTTCGGGATATGAGTATTGTAGAGCAAAATTAAACCATAGAAAAAGTAAATGGAACCTGAGCACGGCGGCGTTCATCCCTCAAAAGATCAAAGACATGATGGTGAGGATAAGGCAGCCAAGTGGTGGAAACAGCACAAAGAATGAGACCATTGGGTTGACCTGCTTCACTCACTTTCCTTGTGGTGATTCTAACAGTATCATCTGAGGAATCAGGAACAGCTGTCCAAACCTGACCACTGCAACTGCTGATGTTCACACAGAATGTTCTTATCATCCTTTGGGACAGTCTCATTAGATTCTTCCTTGCATCTGGTGATGGTATCACTGTTTGTGACAATAAAATGGGTGTAATGTGAATCTCATGATATTGAAAACCCAAATAAAAAAGACATGACAATTTATTAAGAACCTCCAATGTCGGGAATATTAGTGGCCATGAGACTAGCAATCCTTTCGCATTGTCTCTCTAAAACAGCTAACCAACAATTTGCTCCAAATGCCATCCCACTGTGTACGAAGTGGCTGAATATTTGATGGATTGGTTTCTCCTCTATCTCTGAATGTTCTACCCACGTCACCTGCACTTTTTTTTTTTATTAATATTTTCAGTATGCAAAAGTTATTCAAGTTTTAAAAATCGAATGGACGCACCCTTGAGTAGCCATTAGGCATGTCTTGAATCAAACAACCAGAAGGCCTTCTTTTGTATAAAGGAAATGATGTTTGTAAACTGTTATGAAAGCCATCGAGTGGGAAATCAACGATTGCCCAATACGTTTCATCTTCTACATTTTGTTGTTGGCAATATCGTAGGAAATATGCCTCTCGCGTGGGCACCAATGGCGACAGCACATGCAATTCAGCATACATCTGCACAAATAAAACAATATTAAGTCGGATTATTACAACAAAAAATTGAATTAACCTTCTGATACGAGTTGATACCAATTGAAGGCAACCGTTGGTTCCCGAAACACCTTGTGATAGAACTTGAACACATTTGGCTCTAGCTACTAATGAAGGAAACAGCTCCATCCATTTGTTCTACAATAAGGAGAAAACACACAATTTAAAGCGATATTGTTGCAATTAACTATAGTATTATATGAAATTATAAGGAAATGGGAGCTTACGGCATCCACAAATGCATCTACCAAAGTAATGCTATTCATTATAACCACTGAACTATCACGGCTAGCTTCGGTCCTGAATTCACTTGAGCGTTGCTTCAGATTTAGTGGCCAGTGGAACAGTCGGGAATGTTCGTCGAGGTTAAGCACTTCCTTCCCGGTTTCGTTGTTACGAACCCAAAGGGGTTCGTTTGTTCGACACATCTTCACGAGTTCATCGGTGGCGGACATAGCGAGTTCCATTGCAATAGTTTTCTCCTCTTCCATTAAGATGAGGTTGTTATTGTCGGGATAAGAGGGTGTTTCGGACAAGATAGGAGGAGGCATAGGTTCAAGGAATTGTCTTGGATATATGTTCATGTCCAATTCTAATGAAGGTGGCATCAATGCACCCATTGTTTGAATTGGCCGACCAATGTAGCGTGAAGCTATAGCGCACACACGTTCCAACTGTCCAAACATATATTATATTGGGATAATATATATAATGGTAAAAGTATCATGGACATCCTTACAATAAGAGTTTGATTGCATTTTACTCACTCTATTAAAAAATTAGATAAAATAGTCATTATACATTAGGTGAATGAACAAATTAACCTTTTATGTTGAACAAATAATCAAGGCATGTGTACCTTATGCTGACATAAAGGGATCAATTTTTAACAATAGAAATAAGTGAAATTTTTAACAAAAGGACTAGTTTGTTTTTTTATGTTATGTATATGGATTAATTTTCTCATTTTTTAAATAGTGAGAGTAAAATGCAATCCAACTCTTATACATAGAGAAAAGTAGAAATGTTGATGAAATAACCTCTTCACCAAGCCGAGCATTCTCAATACGAAGTTCATCAAAAGAAACCCCACCAGGCACAGGTGGACCACCACAATTTGGACAAACGAGTTTACTGAGTTCAGCTTGTAGCCTGTAAAACTCGCTCTTCAAAGAATCATTCTCAGCTCTAAGTATCACATTCTCCGATCTATCTTGTTGAGCCTAAGCATTGAAAAACCAAAAGAGTGATAATGTGTTTAAGAGGTCGAATGAATGAATTTAGATATTAAGTGTAGTGAGAAGCACATGAGCAGGTAAAGGAGTTTAATGATGAAACCCCAGTAGTCCATATTAATGAATTACAGACTGTATAGTTTACAGATATACAAAGA
Source organism: Gossypium arboreum (assembly GCF_025698485.1). Taxonomy (NCBI): domain Eukaryota; kingdom Viridiplantae; phylum Streptophyta; class Magnoliopsida; order Malvales; family Malvaceae; genus Gossypium; species Gossypium arboreum. The sequence goes on along the minus strand of NC_069070.1, from coordinate 268,764 downwards.
CTAACACAGCAGTGGAGTGGCCCCAAATTAAATAACATCCTTCCTTTTCTGCTCCTACCATTTTTCTCTAATAAAAGGGTATAGCTGTTTAGGGTTTTAGCTGGTTTTCATGCAAATGCCATCAATGCTTTTTCCTCGGGACTCGTTTTTTTCTGTTTTGTGTTAAATAAAGATTAATTATGATGTGCTTACCATTTAAAACAGCAACGCTAAACAAAACACGGTTTTACCTTCATCTGAGTACGCCGGTTTTGAAACCAGAACTTGACTTGTCGTGGTTTCAGGCCAAGTTCTTGACTCAGTTTCATCCTTTGTTTGTCATCTGGATGAGGACATTCCTTAAAAACACTGCAAAAAACACCAACACCAACATTCTTCTTTAAAAACACAAAGATTTCTTAGAATTATATATATATATTTTTAAAGAAAAATGAAATTACGCTTCCAGTTCTTGGATCTGATGAGCAGTGTGTCGGTGGTAACGTTTCTTCTTCAATGGCTGCTCAGTGGTTTCTTGTAATTCACTTTCGGAACCACTTTTCATCTCCTCTTTTCCTCTCAACAATGACCCATTTTCTTCTTTCTATTCAAAAATATATAATAAAAACATAAAATAAATGTTTTTTTTTACTCTGCCTGTAAATAACATGAAATAACAAAAAAAAAACTTACAGGGATCATAGGAGGTAAAGGCTCCAAAGGCAAGTAAGTGAAATTAGGGTTTTGAAATGTTGATGTAAATAAAGTTTCTGAAGACACCACCATATTCCCTCCCATTGATGAAATAGCTTCACAGTCTCCATACATTTTTCTCCCTCTTTTTGTTGCTCTCACAGTCTTTGCTTCACTTGAAACACATTACATATAAGAAAATATGTATTGCTCCATATATATATATAGACAAAAAATTATTGGGAAGAAGAAGACAGTAGCATATAAGAAAAGAGCAAATTATATAGTCTAAAATTAAGTGCAAAAAAAGCTAAATGATGTGATCTTTTCCAAAATGAAAAAGACCACTGCTTCAGCTTCAAAAAAAAAAAACACCAAAAATATAAATTAAATTTAAGAAAAAAACAACCCAAAAAAGTCGAATGAAGGCGGCTTTACAATATACAATGAAAACCCACCATGAACTAAAGCTTGAGAAATTAAACCAAGCACAAGAAAAAAAAAATGAAGACTAAAATAATAAATAACAAAAATGTAGGAATAAATACCACAACTAATGTTGTCGGTGTTTTCTTTTGCAGAAGAAGATGAAGAGAAAAAGAAATCTCTCCCTCTATTTCTTTTCTTTTCTTTGCTTTCTTACTTTGATTTGTATACCTAAAATAGACACTCACAGCTCTGTCCCCTCTCTCTCTCTTCTCGCTTTTGCTTCTTCAAATCATATTTTGTTCTTAATTGCATTGCACATCCTTTATTTTACTGTCCAAATTTTGATTTTATCTTAGAATTCCAAAAAATAATTAATTAAGTCCTTAAAATATAAGTATGGTATTAATTCTATCATCAGCTCATAAGCCTTGTTCTTGGCTTGGATTGGATGTGAAACTGAAACTGAAAAAATGATAGTGGATGTGGATCAAAATATAAAGATTCTGAAGGTCCCTATACCAGGATTCAGATTACATTTTGCCCTTTTTACTTAAAAAATAGGCAAATTAGTCAATTAGATTAAAAAGTAAATCGGTCCTTTATGTTAAAATTTCATCCATTTCTACTATTAAGAACAAGCTTAGTTGATAGAATAATCAGACAGTTACACTAGGCGTGCTATATGTACCTCAAGTTGATATATAGGTATCAGTTTTTAACTGTAGAAGTGAATTTTTAAACCAAAAGCACCAATTTACTCTTTGATCTGACGTCTATGACTAACTTTCCCATTTTATGAGTAAAAAAAGCAAATTGCATATAACTCATAGTACAAGGGCCTCCATGATACTTTTACTTTGCTTGTGGCATGGGATAACTTGGATATTTTAACTTCAACTCCAAACTGCAATTTAAAACCTAAATTGATAGCTAAACTGAGAGAAAAAGGACTTAATTGATATAAAACATAAAACTTAGAAAACTGAATTGAAATATTTAAAATCTAAAGTACAAATTAGAAGACATTTAATGCAATTAAATACAAATATTAATACAAGGATATTGTAACTGCGGTTTCAAATAAATCCAAATATTATTACAGTCTGATCCTCTCCTCCATACGTTTCCCAAAATGAAAAAAAAATAAAGTAAATGAAAGTCAAAACATTTTTTAAATTTAAATTTCCTTAATACACGCGCATGCCAATATCGTGAGGTTAAAGTTCCTCTGATTTTGATTCCTTACTTTCACGCTCTCTTTTCGCGTGCGTTATTTTTGCTATTGTAAATGTTTTGTCAAATTCCACTCTAACTCACTAAACTATTAGTATGTTTACATTTTGGTTACTTAGTTTTAAAATGTTATAAAATAATCATTGAACTATTAAAAAATTTTCTTGTAAGTCATTACATATTCAAAAAAATTTATTTTAGTCACTTTTCTATTAATTTTTTTTAAAGTTCAATTAGCGAGCTCTATAGGACAATTCAACAATCGATATGGTAGATCAATACCCATCAACGTGTAAGAGAATATACATTAGATCCAAGTCAATCTAACAATCAGTGTCGAGGATTGGAGATAAAAACAATTTCAACTGCTCAATAGCTTAAACGAAAATTTTTGAATAGTTTAGTGATCATTTTGTAACTTTTTAAAGTTAAGTGATTAAAATATAAACTTACTAATAGTTTAGTAACCTGTGTGTAATTTACCTTTTTTTTACTTTGGTTCAAAACGAAGTCAAAACGAAATATTTAGTAAAGAAAACAGTCAAGGTTGCCAAACGACCGCAGCCGTCCATTAGGAATTGTTAGTTGAAAATGTCAAAGGCTAAATAGATCAAAGCCGTCCGAAGTGGGCCCCCCAGGAAAAAAATATGGAAGTTTGTGAACAATATTAAAATAATTATTAACAAGTTAATAAATAAATTTAAAAATTATTTAATTAATTTTTAATTTTTAAAATTTTAATCCGAAGAAACAAAAGTCGCTAATTTTATTAGAGCAAACACATATTATCATATATGTAATATCTTGTCAATTTATTATTTTTAACTATATATTAAAAAATTATTTTAATTAATCAATTTAATAACTATAATTTAAAATATAAAAAGAATAAAATAAATGAAGAATTTATGTTTTGTTAGTTTATTAAATATAAACATATTTAAGACATAAAAAGTAAGTGAAGAATCTTAAAGGATACAAACTTGAGTGGATTTAGGTGAGTAATGTACTCCTCCTTACAAGTATTAATTAATAGTTTCATAGTTTTTTAGCAAAATTTTAAGGAAAGTGTAAGTGATGCATTAATATATTTTTATATAACAACACATTTAATATCTATGCTATATAAAATATGTCTCAATTTAATTAATAAACTATTAAAAAATTATAAAATAATAAATATTATTTTGAGATTGTTTTTTTTATAATTTTATATAAAATTTACATAAAAACAATTTAAATCAATACAAAGTAAGATTTTAACATAAATCATCATTTTTTAAAGGCTTAATTTTACCAATTTAACTAAAGTTTATTTATTTTTAGGGATAATCTAATTTTTGGTCCTTGAACTTTTTACTAAGTCCACTTTGGTACATGAACTTAGATTTCATCAAGTTTTGATGATGTAACCAATATTCTTGGAACATGACTGGATTGGTCAGTGGAACTGATTGGACCAAGAATCAATTGAATTGAAAATTGCTCAAAACTGAGACAAAAAACAATAATTGAACTAGTTTAATATTTAAAAAGTGGTTTTTTTTTTTATTTAATCATTATTGATATAACTTTCGAATCAATCAAATTGATTAAATCAAGAACCAATGGTCTAATCGGTTCAACCACTAATCTGATTATCAGAATACTATATGTGACACTCTAAGATTATACCACATCATCACCTGAAAAATTATGTAATTTTTTTAATTTTTAAGTGATGATATAATATAATCTCGTAGCGTCACATCATTAAACTTTTTATATTTTTCAAATTTAGGGACCATAAAAGATACAAATACCAAAATAGAAGTAATTTGTAAATTGAAGGTTCAAAATTATATTCTACCTCTAATATATAATAATCATATTTATACATCACAAGTATATACACAAATTATTAAATCTAAAGGGAAGGGAGACTTTGGCATAAATGTGAAGACATAAATGGGGTTTTGACCATTTGTGCTAAAATCCAAGGGTGTCTTCATCACAAGGACCACCTCTTTCTTTCTCTATCTTCTTTTCCTTTTTTTCCTTTTAGGGTACATTGAATTTACTAAACAACTTCATTAAAGCAATAGCTACTTTTCTAGGTATTTAGTAATCATATTAAATTTTATTTAAAATCAAAATTAAGTTAAATTAAATCCTTTAATAAAAGATTTATTTATTTATAAAATTACTTATCACTCAATTTAACATTAGACGTTTTAATTAATACTTGATTCAAAAGTTGGGCAAATGAGTAATTGCATTCATGGATTAGATTGTTCATCATTGCTTTTAGATACATACACTTGACATTTTTGTAATTTGGAAATTTCCTATATAAATATACTTAATTTCATGAAAAAAGGATGTTGGATTTAAATGATGAGAGTTATGAAGCTCAAAACCAAATGAGGAAATGGTAATACAACCTTGGGTGTTAAAAGATAAAAATAAACATGATTCCTTTTATGAAATTATATGATTTGATGATTTGAATTTTCAACTCCATCAAATCAATTTGACCATAAAAAAATTAATAATTTGAAGTTGAAAATGATTTGAATCCTAAATGGTTTAAATAAACTCAAACTTGATATTACTAGACTCGAAAAACCTAATTGATTTGAAAAAGTACAAAAAAAAAATCAAAAAACTCGTATTATAAACTCAAATAACTTAAAGCTCAAAATAACCTTCACCAAATTCAAAAATCTCAAATTTCATACTAACTAGATTCAAAGTATCACTTTTGACCAATAAATTTAGTGTTTTTATGGGTGTGTGTTTTTAAGTTATAGTTATATCAATAATTATAATCGGAATCAATTATTATGAGTATATATCGAATTAAATAATTCAAACTAAATAAATAAAAATGTTAAAAATTCAGATATAAATACGAATTTAAAGCTTCAAATGTTAGAAAGTACATTGAGACCATATTTAATGTTAACACTTGGGGGTGGATGTGTACGTGTGTTGCTATTATTATATAATAATAGAGAAGGTAATTGATTCCAAGTTATTATTATATATTCAATGCTAATGCATGTATTTAATTAATTAATTAATTAATGGCATTGATGATATCATATGACCAGAGAATGAGAAATAAGTTGATAAAATAAATGTGGAGTACTGTTGGACACAAATTAAATTATTATTATTTTCTAAGTGGATTATTATGGTGGTCTAATTAATTACTATATAATATATTCTCATACAAAACTATATATTATATTTGCTTCCTTGTTGTAGAATTGTACAACATAAATAAACTATGAATGAGGCAGTAATTAATATGAGATTCACTTAATTAACATATCAAACTTATACCTTATTGTATCATATAAATGCAATAAATGTCTAGCTATACCCTAAATTTAATGCACTCAATGTAAGGGGAGTAGGGGGTGCCACCCTCTAACCTCACTTCTCTTTTCTCTTTTTCTATTTCTTCTCAATTTTTTTTAAATAACCCTTAAAATAAAAAAAATCACTACTTTAGACCTCAAATTTATAAAATCTTAAGTTAAAATATAATATACCATAATCATACTTCTCCCACTAAAATGTTAAAATTTTGATTTAGTCCTTTTGAAAATCATAAAGATAAAAGTCAATATAATGATGAAATTACATTTTAACTCTCATAAAAATATATAATTTAATCTTGACCCACTAAAAAAATTTTCAGGATCCACCTCTAATTGATTAGCATGAATTCTAAGGTTTGATCTCTGTGTTTATATACCATTTTTTTCGTTCCCTGTTGTATTGTAATCGTTTACTTATATTAAAAAATTATAATTTAATATCTTTATCCTTACTTCCCAATGTGATTTTTTTTTGTTCATCTTACTTATTAATGTTCATGTGTCTTTTTAAAGTTACAACAGATATGTTAAAATCAATCATTGCAAACATTGAATTTAATCACAACAAATCTAGGGAAAAACCCCACATTTTACTAACAACCACCCTTTGTGATAATATTTTATTATATCAATCAAAGTTTATTGTGATCAACTATGGATTACACATTTTACTCAATCAGTTCTTTGTAACAATTTCTTATCTCAAATTTTGGTAAAATTAGTTTTATTCATAATTGCAATAAAAAATCATAAATTTTAGTTAAAATTTTATTTCAATAAAATGTTTAAATTTTACATAAAAATCTATTAATCATATTTTATTAAGTAAATAAATAGAATTATATTTTTAATTTTATTAAATACATGATCTGAATATTAGTAATTAATATTATTAATACATTATGTATTTTAAAAAAATTTAAATAAAAAGAATCAAATATTATTATAAGTGCGTAATAATCATCTCTGTACCAAAATTTTAACAAATAAACGAGTACATTATAAAGAGGAAAACTTTATATATTATTTCTCTTTAAAAAAATTTAATTTTTTTCGAATTTTTGTATTTTTCATGTTTATTTAACAATCTATGTGCAAAGCTCGTAACTTCTCCTCCTAAAAACATCATCTTTAATATTCAAACTTGTATTGCCCCTTGATTTTTTTTTTTATCTTTTCATTAATAACAAATGTTGAATACAATAGTAATATATACTGTCTTCATAAGGAGAAGACATCGCCAGAATAATAGCCATAAATCATAAAATTGAACTATAAAATCGATATGAAAAGTACCAAATATATATGATGCGAAATGGGAGTGATGAAATGTCCCACAACTGTGACATTTCATGGGCTGTTGCTTTTTGCTGACTTTTGGTTCCAACAAGCACCCATATATTCAATTACAGTTCCCCCTCCCCACCCCTAACATTTACTTTGGTACAGCATTTCTCACCCACTCCACTTTCACCCTTTGTGTATTTATTCAAATCAGTTACTGTTACTCTTTTTCTTTTCTTTTTTTGTTCAATAATTACTATTCCTCTAATACTCCTACAATTATGGATTATCTTTATCTACAGTCATTACCTCAGCAAGCTAGAGACCAACCTATTTGCATGACAATAATTATCTTGGCTAGTTGGGACAACACCCAATTTTATGTATAATATATGATTCAAAGCCTTGGATCAATATAAATGGTCGCTTGGGATTGACCATATACTCTAGGGTCAAAGCCCATCACTTCTTCACACTATGATTTCTAGTTCGGTTAAAATACGTTATAAGTTTATGTACTCTTTACAAATTTAAAATATAGTCATTGTACTTTTATTTTTAGTATTTAGTCCACTACATTTCAGATTTCAAATTTCAAGTCTAACTATTAACTTTGTTAAAATTATTTTGTTTTAAATTTAGGTTCATCACAATTTTTTTAAATTTTTTTTTGGATAAGTGAATATTTCAATTCAACTATGAAAAAATAGAAAAGCTTTATATAATAGGTAAAATAAAGCATACCACTAGCCCTCAAACCTTACATTAATTTTAATCTAATTAAAAAGAATTGAATTTGCCTTGATGACTTTCCATGCAATCTTCACTCCTCTCTTGCCAAACATAGTAAATGAAAGCATTCTAAGAAACTTTTACAATAGTGACTTTTAGGGACTTCCTTTTCCCATACTCCAAAACCTAGTTCAATATATTAGCACAAGATTAATGCCACAAAAACTCCCCACATGCCAACAAAATTCTCACCTAAAGCAAGTTAGAAAACAAATAAGAAACAAATAAATGATTACTCGACTCATCCTTAATGTCACACAAACAACATAAAGTATCAGTTTGACTGTGTAACTTGTCTTGGACTGTGCTATGTGTCAATTGCAAGGTATGAGACATGGATCCCATATAGGAAAATAAAGGATTTCCTAGCGGGGTTTATATGGATCTAGGCTCTCTAACCTTAATAGCTAGCTTTTGGGGTGGTTCTTCAAAGGTTTATATCACGTGTTATCAGAGTCAGTCATCATGTTTCTCAGTTGCAATCGTGTGGTGTGGGTGGTGACGACGACGTTGCAGTGTTCGCCTGAGGCTAGATTAAGCTAGCGCAAAGCTAGTTCGCATGGGTGACGAGGCTACGAAGCATGGTGGATTGTTATATGCCAATTGCAAGGAATGAGACTTGGATCCCACATAAGAAAATAAGGGATTTCCTAGTCGGATTTATATGGACTTAGGCTCTCTAACCTCAATAGCTAGCTTTTGGGGTGCAGTTCTCCAAAGGTTTGTATAACCATGTGATGAATGCATGTCGTGGAATTGTAGGGCTCCCCTATACCACTATATGCCAAGAAATTTTGTCAAGTTGTTTTCCAGTTCTTTCCTGGATTCTATTAGCTTTATATGCTTTGGTAGAACCCATAAATTCAACATAACATCCTTAAGCTTTAAAAACTTCTTCCAAGCTCAACTATACTTAGGTAGAGACTGCATTTTCCAAATATTTGGACAATTGATGACATATAGATTAGACCAAGCCACCCAGAAAGAGCCAACCTTGATTAGGATAAGCCACAAACATCTCATCAAGAAAACTTTATTCCAAATCGAAAGTTTCTTAAAATCGAGACCACCTTCTGCCTTAGGATAATATACCTTATCCCAACTAACTTTGGCACCTTTAGAAAAAAGCTCATGCCCTTTCCAAATAAAGGAATTACACAACTTATTCACCTTTTTAATAACTTTAGAGGGAAGAAGAAAAATATGACACCAAAAGTTTTGCATACTAAACAAAACATATATATTGAATAAGTTGAAGTCTGTCAACATAAGATAAACATTGAGAAGCCCAACTTTAAATGTGTTTAGTAATCTTTTCCAATAAAGAATCACAATTCCCACTCTTCAAGTTTTGTGCAATAAGTGAAACCCTAAGTTAATGCACTAGGAGTGTTCCAATCTTTAGCCCAGTAATTTCCACAATTGAAAACAACTCATCTGAGCCAACCCCTCCATTATATAACTCACTTTTGAAAAAATTCAACTAAAACCCCCTGATATTTTATAGAACAAATCTAATGCATTTCCAACTACCAAGATAGATTATGAGTTGCCCTTAGTGAATACCAAAAGGTCATCAACAAAAAAAAGTTAAACATCGAACATAGGATGATAGCCAAACACTCCATGAAGACCTGCCAAATTCAATAATCCATATAATACATTCATCACCAGGCATAAAATTTTGTTGAAAACCCATCTAGTCTAGGAGTCTTACTACCAATATTCATCAAAAAAAAATTGTAGCTTTAATCTCCTCTTGATTTATAGGAGAAACCAGGGAATTTTTCATGCTCTCTGTTAGTTTAACATCAACTACATCTCTAATCAGTTCATTAGAAAACTGTTGGAAAAATTTTGGTTTGAAAACGATTTTCTTGCACAACAGAAAATTAAAATTTTGAAAAATGACATGTTTGTGATGTTTTATAGCAATAAACCCTAACCGAATTCGTACATGTGTTTTTAGCTTAACAGACATTCATTGTTCTCAACTTTCAACCAAATGATCTTCTCTATTATTCTTGTTCCACGAACTACTCCGTTATTTTATAGCAATATATCCTTTACCATTATCTTGAGCTATGAATTTCACTGTTGTGAATGATGCTACATATTGTAGAAGTCATACACCAAACACATTGGCTTTCAGTTCTTTTTCTATTTGAACTTAGGCTTTCACTTACATCAAAGTGTTTAAGTTACACACACATAGTCTACCATCCACTCAAGATTTAAGTATGTCACACTATAAACATCACAAGTGATTAAATTCATAAACGGATATAGCAAGCTAGAGTGACATTATACTTGTGATATGTTTGTCGCGTAAGACTCTAGAGAGAACAAATTCAACAACTACTACTTGGTCAGGATTGAAATTTCAAAATTCAAAAAATATAATAACTAAATTAGAGCATAAAAACTAAACCCTCAACTTATACATAGCAAAGGAACTAATAACAAAATTTGACAAAAGGACTTCATTTTCAATAATACTTCACCATTTACATATTTGATGCATTAACCATGTATAAATTTATAAGCTATCAATAAACCACAAGATATCACCTGGTAAAATATAATAGTTATATATTTTTTGATAAACTACACTTAAGGTCGTTAAATTATTAGTAAGTTTATGTTTTAGTCATTCAAATTCAAAAGTTACAAAATGGTCCCTAAATAATTCAAAAGTTTTCATTTAAGACACTGAACTATTTAAAGGTTTTTTATTCAAGTCACTGAGTTGTTAATTTTTTTAAGAAGTTTGGCTAGCGAGTTCTAAACGACGATTGGTATAGTGGATTAGTACTTATCGACAAGTAAAAGAACATACCTTAGATCTAAGTCGATCTAATGGTTAGTATCAAAGATCGAAGAAAAAAATTGTTTGGATTTTAATTTGCAAATTTGCTAAATTCAAAATTGTTTTATGGAAAAAAAAAACTAAAGTGTAAAAAAAAAAAAAAGAAAGGAAAGCTTTTGATTGGTGCATGTGATGCAAATAGAAAAGGTTGTACAACGACGATTTTAACATCCTAGTGACTTAAATGAAAATTTTCGAGTAATTCAATGGCCATTTTGTGACATTTTGAAAGTGAATTATTAAAACGTAAACATATTAATAGTTTAGTGTAATTTATTCTATTTATTTTAAGAATTTTTAAATTTATTAACTCGTTAATAATATTTAATATTATTCACTAACTTTAAGATTTCTTTTGTGGGGTCCACTTCTAAAAGAAACGGACGGCTTTGATCCTTTTACGTTTGACATTTTCTACCCACAATTCCTAATGGACGGCTAGGATCATTTGACAACGTTGACATTTTACTTCCTAAATTTTTCTTTTTGACTTCGTTTTTAACCCAAGTAAAAAAAACTACAATAGCAAAAATAACGTACGCGAAAAGAGAGCGTGAAAGTAAATAAGGAATCAAAATCAGAGGAACTTTAAGTTCACGATATAGGCATGTGCGTGTATTAAGGAAAACATCAATTTAGAAAAATGTTTGACTTTCAATTACTTTATTATTTTTTTTCATTTTGGGAAACGTATGGAAGAGAGGATCAGACTGTAATAAAATTTGGATTTATCTGAAACCGCAGTTACAATATCCTTGTATTAATATTTGTATTTAATTGCATTAAATGTTTTCTAATTTGTACTTTAGATTTTAAATATTTCAAATTCAGTTTTCTAAGTTTTATGTTTTATATCAATTAAGTCCTTCTTCTCTCAGTTTAGCTATCAATTTAGGTTTTAAGTGCTGTTTGGAGTTGAAGTTAAAATATCCTAGTTATCCCATGCCACAAGTACACTAACAATATCATGGAGCTCTTTGTACGATGAGTTAGATTGCATTTTTATATTTTTTACTCATAAAATGGGAAAATTACTTCATAGACGTTAGATCAAAGAGCAAACGGGTTCTTTTAGTTTAAAAATTCACTTATTTCTACCGTAAAAACTAGTCTCTCTATATAAGCACAAGGTACACATGACACGTCACGTGTAACTGACTGATTATTCCATCAACTAAGTTAATTTTTAAAAGTAGAAATGGATGAAATTTTAACAGAAATGGCTTGTTTACTCTTTGATCTAATGGACTAATTTGATTATTTTTTAAGTAAAGGGGACAAAATGAAATCTAAATCCTAATATAGGGACCTCCAAAATCTTTACAATTTGATCCACATATTTTGAACATGCTCCACTATCAATTTTTTTTAGTTTCAGTTTCACATCCAATCCAAGCCAACAACTAGGCTAATGAGCAGACCATACTCATATTTTAAGGACTTAATTAATTATTTTTTGGAATTCTAAAATAAATTTAAAATTTGGACAGTAAAATAAAGGATGTGCAATGCAATTAAGAACAAAATATGATTTGAAGAAGCAAGAGAGAGAGAGAGAGAGAGCTGAGAGTGTCTATTTTAGGTATACAAATCAAAGTAAAAAAGCAAAGAAAAGAAAAGAAATAGAGGGAGAGATTTCTTTTTCTCTTCTTCATCTTCTTCTGCAAAAGAAAACACCGACAACATTAGTTGTGGTATTTACTCCTACATTTTTATTATTTATTATTTTACTTTTCATTTTTTTTCTTCTGCTTGGTTTAATTTCTCAAGTTTTGGTTCAAGGTGGGTTTTCATTGTATATTGTAAAGCCACCTTCTTCAACTTTTTTTGGGTAGTTTTTTTCTTTAATTTAATTTATATTAATTTTTGGTTTTTTTTTTTTTGAAGCTGAAGCAGTGGTCTTTTTCATTTTGGAAAAGATCACATCATTTACCTTTTTTAGCACTTAATTTTAGACTATATAATTTGCTCTTTTCTTATATGTTACTGTCTTCTTCCCAATAATTCTTTGTTTATATATGTATATATATGGAGCGATACATATTTGCTTATATATAATGCGTTTCAAGTGAAGCAAAGACTGTGAGAGCAACAAAAAGAGGGAGAAAAATGTATGGAGATTGTGAAGCTATTTCATCAATGGGAGGGAATCTGGTGGTGTCTTCAGAAACTTTATTTACATCAACATTTCAAAACCCTAATTTCACTTACTTGCCTTTGGAGCCTTTACCTCCTATGATCCCTGTAAGTTTTTTTTATTTTATTTTGTTATTTCATGTTATTTACAGGCAGAGAAAAAAAAACCATTTATTTTATGTTTTTATTATATATTTTTAATAGAAAGAAGAAAATGGGTCATTGTTGAGAGGAAAAGAGGAGATGAAAAGTGGTTCCGAAAGTGAATTACAAGAAACCACTGAGCAGCCATTGAAGAAGAAACGTTACCACCGACACACTGCTCATCAGATCCAAGAACTGGAAGCGTAATTTCATTTTTCTTTAAAATATATATATATAATTCTAAGAAATCTTTGTGTTTTTAAAGAAGAATGTTGGTGTTGGTGTTTTTTGCAGTGTTTTTAAGGAATGTCCTCATCCAGATGACAAACAAAGGATGAAACTGAGTCAAGAACTTGGCCTGAAACCACGACAAGTCAAGTTCTGGTTTCAAAACCGGCGTACTCAGATGAAGGTAAAACCGTGTTTTGTTTAGCGTTGCTGTTTTAAATGGTAAGCACATCATAATTAATCTTTATTTAACACAAAACAGAAAAAAACGAGTCCCGAGGAAAAAGCATTGATGGCATTTGCATGAAAACCAGCTAAAACCCTAAACAGCTATACCCTTTTATTAGAGAAAAATGGTAGGAGCAGAAAAGGAAGGATGTTATTTAATTTGGGGCCACTCCACTGCTGTGTTAGTCTTTGTATATCTGTAAACTATACAGTCTGTAATTCATTAATATGGACTACTGGGGTTTCATCATTAAACTCCTTTACCTGCTCATGTGCTTCTCACTACACTTAATATCTAAATTCATTCATTCGACCTCTTAAACACATTATCACTCTTTTGGTTTTTCAATGCTTAGGCTCAACAAGATAGATCGGAGAATGTGATACTTAGAGCTGAGAATGATTCTTTGAAGAGCGAGTTTTACAGGCTACAAGCTGAACTCAGTAAACTCGTTTGTCCAAATTGTGGTGGTCCACCTGTGCCTGGTGGGGTTTCTTTTGATGAACTTCGTATTGAGAATGCTCGGCTTGGTGAAGAGGTTATTTCATCAACATTTCTACTTTTCTCTATGTATAAGAGTTGGATTGCATTTTACTCTCACTATTTAAAAATGAGAAAATTAATCCATATACATAACATAAAAAACAAACTAGTCCTTTTGTTAAAAATTTCACTTATTTCTATTGTTAAAAATTGATCCCTTTATGTCAGCATAAGGTACACATGCCTTGATTATTTGTTCAACATAAAAGGTTAATTTGTTCATTCACCTAATGTATAATGACTATTTTATCTAATTTTTTAATAGAGTGAGTAAAATGCAATCAAACTCTTATTGTAAGGATGTCCATGATACTTTTACCATTATATATATTATCCCAATATAATATATGTTTGGACAGTTGGAACGTGTGTGCGCTATAGCTTCACGCTACATTGGTCGGCCAATTCAAACAATGGGTGCATTGATGCCACCTTCATTAGAATTGGACATGAACATATATCCAAGACAATTCCTTGAACCTATGCCTCCTCCTATCTTGTCCGAAACACCCTCTTATCCCGACAATAACAACCTCATCTTAATGGAAGAGGAGAAAACTATTGCAATGGAACTCGCTATGTCCGCCACCGATGAACTCGTGAAGATGTGTCGAACAAACGAACCCCTTTGGGTTCGTAACGACGAAACCGGGAAGGAAGTGCTTAACCTCGACGAACATATCCGAATGTTCCACTGGCCACTAAATCTGAAGCAACGCTCAAGTGAATTCAGGACCGAAGCTAGCCGTGATAGTTCAGTGGTTATAATGAATAGCATTACTTTGGTAGATGCATTTGTGGATGCCGTAAGCTCCCATTTCCTTATAATTTCATATAATACTATAGTTAATTGCAACAATATCGCTTTAAATTGTGTGTTTTCTCCTTATTGTAGAACAAATGGATGGAGCTGTTTCCTTCATTAGTAGCTAGAGCCAAATGTGTTCAAGTTATATCACAAGGTGTTTCGGGAACCAACGGTTGCCTTCAATTGGTATCAACTCGTATCAGAAGGTTAATTCAATTTTTTATTGTAATAATCCGACTTAATATTGTTTTATTTGTGCAGATGTATGCTGAATTGCATGTGCTGTCGCCATTGGTGCCCACGCGAGAGGCATATTTCCTACGATATTGCCAACAACAAAATGTAGAAGATGAAACGTATTGGGCAATCGTTGATTTCCCACTCGATGGCTTTCATAACAGTTTACAAACATCATTTCCTTTATACAAAAGAAGGCCTTCTGGTTGTTTGATTCAAGACATGCCTAATGGCTACTCACGGGTGCGTCCATTCGATTTTTAGAACTTTTATGTTGAGATTTTTTTTAAAATTGAATAACTTTTGCATACTGAAAATATGCAGGTAACGTGGGTAGAACATGCAGAGATAGAAGAGAAACCAATCCATCAAATATTCAGCCACTTCGTACACAGTGGGATGGCATTTGGAGCAAATCGTTGGTTAGCTGTTTTAGAGAGACAATGCGAAAGGATTGCTAGTCTCATGGCCACTAATATCCCCGACATTGGAGGTTGTTAACATATTGTCATGTCTTTTTTATTTGGTTTTTCAATACCATGAGATTCACATTACACCAATATCGTTGTCACAAACAGTGATACCATCACCAGAAGCAAGGAAGAATCTAATGAGACTGTCCCAAAGGATGATAAGAACATTCTGTGTGAACATCAGCAGTTGCAGTGGTCAGGTTTGGACAGCTGTTCCTGATTCCTCCGATGATACTGTTAGAATCACCACAAGGAAAGTGAGTGAAGCAGGTCAACCCAATGGACTCATTCTTTGTGCTGTGTCCACCACTTGGCTGCCTTACCCTCACCACCATGTCTTTGATCTTTTGAGGGATGAACGCCGCCGAGCTCAGGTTCCATTTACTTTTTCTATGGTTTAATTTTGCTCTACAATACTCATATTCCGAATTTAACCCCTCTACTTTAAATTTCACTCTATGCTTTTATATTATCTATTAAAATCAAATTGATAATACTTGCTAGTAAATATATTCTATTTAAGATGATGTAAAAACACCCATTTTACTTCATATATTTTCTATAAATGTAGGTGTTTTGGCATGTTGTATTATGATGCTAAACTTGGTAATATACTATGATGCAGCTGGAGGTGCTATCAAATGGGAATGCCTTACATGAAGTGGCTCATATTGCTAATGGTTCCCATCCTGGAAATTGCATTTCACTCCTTAGAATCAACGTAATTCACTTCAATTTTCTACAACACCCCCCCCCCCTTTTCGACATGGAACTAAAACCCTATAACCTTCAAATGCACAGGTTTCCAGCAACTCATCACAACACGTAGACCTAATGCTACAAGAGAGCTGCACCAACAAATCCGGCAGCCTCATCGTGTACTCAACCGTAGACGTGGATTCCGTTCAGCTGGCGATGAGCGGCGAGGACCCGTCGTGTATCCCATTGCTTCCCTTAGGCTTTTTTATAACCCCAATGGAACTGATGAATGATGGTGGGTGTAAAGACGAAGCAAATGGGCATAATATTACAACAGGAAGTTTACTCACCGTCGGACTTCAAGTTCTAGCCAGCACAATACCATCGGCAAAGATCAATCTGTCGAGCATTGCTGCCATTAACAATCATTTATGCACCACCGTTCAACAAATCAGTAGTGCTTTGAGTAACAACTGCATCGGGTCTTGCAATGAAGGTGACAATGGTAAAGAAAAATAGGGTGTTGGGGAGTGGTGAATTACCCATAACATCCTTAATTTTGTTAACTAATTGAGGAAGTTATTGGTAATTTTACTGAAAATCATGCACTGGGATTTGTAGTAATTTTATTGTGGTAAATAAAGAGTGTAATGATGATGGAGGGTTAAATTTGAAAACTTTGGTTTTGGGGGGTTATAGGTGAAGTCAAGAGCGCACCAATTGTGACCCTTTGCTTTTAATGGTAAAGGCCACCAATTAGCAAGGGTGGGTGGTTCGGGTATTGACTTCAGCTTTCTTGCCCTTTTTTTGTTAAATTTTTTTAGTTATAATAAACCTAAGTATTTGACTTAATCATTTGGGCTGATCGTATTATGATTTTAGTCCTTTTGTTATGCTGAAGTTTAGATTATCAAATAAACTGTCGTATACTAATAGAAGAAATCCGTTGGTCTGCACGATCCAATAGCAACCATAAATATCCATTGATATATACATGTTATCCTATAATACTAATATAGTAAAGGTATTTATATTTGTATTAGTGAAATTTAAAAAAATATATATGTTGGGATTTAACTTATTTTTTTAATTTAGCTTAATAAATTTTGATATCTGAGGAGCAAATAGCGTAATCCATTAGCAGAATGTTTATAGAGTTAATGACTTTGGAGTCTCCTTGGAGATTCCATAATCATGGCGTGACAAAATTTAATTTTTAAATTTTTATAACGATTCAATTGTCAGCAGAGTCGTGAAATTTTGTTTTGGATTGAGTCAACTGAGTTGAGTTTGTAAATTGTTAAAATATAAATATTTAGTGAGTGCCTTAAATGGCAATTAAACAAGGGTTATATTAACAAATAAACCATTTGTAAATTATGACACATGATTAATTATCAATATTTTCATCATTTTCCATTAACTAATCTTATGCTTTAATTAACCATTGATTAGTGAAATAATTAAGTTAAATATTAGGCTAATCATGCATGTAAATATGAAAGTTGTAGGATGAAAGAGAAATTCAATTCTCTTCTTCCTTGTTCAGCTAAGACAACAAACAAAAGAAAGAAAGAAATTCTTCCTTCATCAAGCCACCATTGTCGCACCTTGCATCAAGTATTAGTGAGTTCTTTTCCTTAAATTTCAATAGAATTTTGTTAATAGACAATAGTTATTAAGAATCCATTAGTTAATTTAGTGAATTAGTAAGTATTTATATGAAATTAAATTTCCATTGATGAAAGCTTGGGAAAACTTATAAGGTTAAAGATTAAAATTCATATATGTTTATACTAGGTTAGATTATAATAGAATATGTTGAAATTGTTGTAAAATGTGTTAAATTAAGCTTGAATCAAGCTTAGATTATATAGTTAAATTATGTGTAAGTAGGGGCTAATTTGTAAAGAATAAAAACTTCGAGGATTGATAATGAATAAAGATAGTAGGAGGTCCTGTAGTATATTTATTTAGCAATATTTAAATTTGATAAGGAAAATTGTGAGAAACGAGCATTTTGGATATTTGGGGTTCATAGGGACTAAAATGAATAAGAAATTTATGTTTAATTAGAATGTTTTAATGTTCGAGTTGTAGAAACTAATGAATTTGAGCATCTAAATTTTCCGTACGTAACTAAAGACGACGCGAGGATGTCAAAAAGCAAAGGGAATGGAAAAGTCGTCGATGAATAGTTAATTTTGTTTGTGCTTTCATAATTTGAGTTCATTAAATATCTAAATGTATTTGTTTGACTTGTTAAGTGATCGAAACTAATAAACTGTAACACCCCCTACCCGTATCTGTCGCTGGAATAGAGTACGAGGCATTACTGAGAAGCACGAAACACTTACAGATAATTTAAACACATTTTCATAACAATTTGTTTCGATTTCATACTATTTCATATTTAAGCTTTATTCACCAAAGTATTTGAAATATCATCTTTATGCAAATAGCACACATGAGGTACATAATTCTATAATTATGAATGAACACATTCATCGAACATATTCCATGTTTTTATATATATCATAGTTTCATATTTCCATGTATCAATTACCATCACTTCCTCGTATTTCAGACAAATACGCGTAACAATTCATAAATATGCAATTCATTAACTCTTCCTACCAATTACGATTTAAATTGCCAAATCACTTATTGAGCCCAATTTCAATGTTCACTAAAATTTATCATATAAATTTTGATGTAAGTATTCATAAATAAATTCCATGTACAAATATCATCATCTTATATTTCCACATACATTTGCTTTCCGCATTTATGAATTCAAATAGCATATACAATACTTACCAATGTATTTCAAGTACGTTTTCATGATATTTCATTTCGAACTCAGATTATTTCATACTAGAAGTTTTCTCATTAACTCATTTGGAGTACCAATTCATACGGATAATACACTCAAGGCGTAGAAATATATAATCACAAATGAATTCATCCATCAACCAAGTTTTATGCTCATGTCTCATTAACTCGTATTTCCTTATGTCACATAATTCCATGTAATACTTACCAAACTTCTTCAAATTAGTGAACATCTTACGGAATTGAGTACTTCGTTTTTTTTCGATGCTATAGTTCAACTATGGTCTTACACATCTTTACATAATGATGCCATAGCCCAGCTATGGTCTTACACGTAATCACATATCTCACTGATGTCATATCTCAGATATGGTCTTATACAGTAGCATATATCACACCGATGCCATATCCCAGATATGGTCTTATACAGAAATCACTTGTCACTTGTCACTTATCACTTGTCACTTGTCACTTGTCACTTGTAGCCAAAGCTACCACTATTCACTGATCAAGTAGCTGGTGCTACCATTTTCATCGATCGTAGCCGAGCTACCACTTTTCACTGATCAGGTAGCCGAAGCTACCACTTTTCACTGATTAGGTAGCAGAAGCTACCACTTTTCACTGATCAGGTAGCTGAAGCTACCACTTTTCACTTGTCATTTGCCATTGATCAGATAAGTGTAGCCAAGCTATCACTTATCACTTTCACTTGTCCTTAATCGATAAGTGTAGCGAAGTTATTACTTATCACTTTCATTTGTCCTTGATCGATAAGTGTAGCGAAGCTATCACTTATCACTTGTTTCCATGGTCCAACCATGGTCATTTCCTTCAATTCATCTTGTCACCGAATGAAATGCTCAATTTGATCATTTATTCAATTTTCATGCTTTTACATTATTCATGATTTTATCATCAATACATATGAAATAACTCATCATAAAATTCATAAAATTAACAAATAATCACTAAAATTTAGCCATATAAACTCACAAGTTCAATTTTGTATTATAACGATAATCATAATTTCATAATAAATATTCCAAATAAAACATTATATCATTTCTAATCCAATACTCATCGATTATAACCGGCATGTGATCAATTTATACACGAGTCATTCATATATATGTATATTTTCCTCCTCCTCCTCTCCATCCACATCCTTAGTATAAACAACACACTTGTAAGTAACATTATCCATAATTTTCATTATCTACTTATGTGAATATTCAAGCTATCCATCTGTGTCATAGTCACTAAATTATTTTTATCTTGAGCTATAGAACTCCAAATTAAGATCCGCTAATTTTCTCTGAAACTAGACTCATATACCTTCTTACCATAAAAATTTCATAATTTTTTGTTGGGCCAATTAATATAGTTTATTCATTCAAGTCTCCCCTGTTCTGCTGTCTAACAGTTCTAACCCTTCTTCACTAAAAATTAATTATCTTCTTGTACAGGATTCGAATGATGTCCTTGTTTGTTTCTCTTGAAAATAGACTCATTCAGGATTCTAAACATATAAATTTAAGCCCCTAATTATTTTTATCCAATTTTTTATGATTTTCCAAAGTCAGAACAGGGGAACTCGAAATCATTCTGACCTTGTCTCACAAAAGTTATTGTATCTGATGATTTACAATTCCATTACTTACATAATTTCTTTTATAAGAAACTAGACTCAATAAGCTTTAATTTCATATTTTATTCATCCTTTAATTCGATTTCTATAATTTTTAGTGATTTTTCAAAGTTAGAATACTGCTGCTGTCTAAAACAGTTTTAGTGCAAAATATTTATTTCCATTTTGCCCCAAATTTCACAATTCATACAATTCAGTCCTTACTCAATTAACCCTCAATTAAGATAATTTTCTCAATTAACACTTTTCTAGACATTATAAGTTATTTCATAATTTTGAAATTCAGAATTTCCATATGAAACTTTAACTTCAAACTCTTTTACAATTAGGTCCCAAACATTCACTTTCTATTCAATTCTTTCAATAAAATCAGCATATAAATAATTTAAAGCTCTAATTCCATGCCAAATCATCATATACTTCCAGCACATATTCATAACAACTTTCAATTTCTTTCATAGAATCAAAAACTAATGAATTCAACAAGTGGACCTAGTTGTAAAAGTCACAAAAACATAAAAATTTCAAGGAGAAAGCAAGAATTAAACTTACATAAAGCTATAGTATGAAAACCAGCTTTAACCCTCCTCCATGTCTGTTTTTCAGCTGATGAATATGAAGAGAAATGAAGAGAATTCTAGATATTCCAATTTAGTCCTATTTTTATTTAGCCAATTTTGGCAATTTTCCAATTTTGCCCTTATTTCATCCATTTCCTGATTTTTCTCAGCTATTGACGCCCAAAATATCTCTTTTAGGACTATTTTCACTTTAGGTCCTTCCTCATTTGACAATTGAGCTATTTAATCCTTCTAGCAACTTTTACACCCTTTTTCAATTTAGTCCTTTTTATTTAATTAACCACCCAAACGTAAAAATTTTCTGACTAAATTTTACTACTACCTCACCAACACTCCATAAATATTTCTAAAAATATTTATGGCTCGATTTATGAAGTTGAGGTCTTGATACCTCATTCTCGACCCAATTTACCTAATTAATTCTTTTAAATCACCAAATTCACTAATTCAAAAATGCTTTTATATTCGCATTTGACTCATAAGTATTAATTTATTAAATTTTTAACTCACCCATCGGATTTAGTGATCTCAAATCTCTATTCCCGATACCACTGAAAATTAGGCTGTTACATAAACTATCAACATGATTACGTTTGACAGGCACATATTACTTGATTAATTGATTTGTGATCGTAAGCATATGATTTGCATGTATAAATGCTTGTTTGATGATATACAAAAATTAATAATGAAATTTTTCCTATTAACGTTGTTGGATAGAGTTAATGGTATAATTGGCATGCCATAGGGTCCATTTGATAGGTGGAAGTTTCAACGCTTTACGTGTGTTATATTTAACGCCTTGTGCGTGTTACATTCAATGCTATATGCATGTTATACTAGTGTGGTTGGTGGGATTTGGTGTAATGGTGGATTAATCCGAGTATCCGTTCTTATATCTGATTTGGTTAATAATCGCGCCTGCAGTTTTAACCTAACATTGACAATTATGCCCTTAAATTAAAAGTGACTTAAGTTAGTTTGGACAAAAACTTGTCTCTGCAGTTTTTCACCTGTCAGGCTTCGGTTCTTCAACACTCTCGTCAGTTGGCTTCGGGGGTTGTTTGGGAGCTTCAATGCTGTGGCCATGATCTTCTGGTGTCGCTACTTGGAACTCATACGACTTAGCTTCCTCACTTTGGTGTCTGGGCTTGAGATTGCGACTTTGGTATGTCGTGGCCATGTACAAGATTATATTTCAAAACATATGTATTTGAAGTGAGATATTAATGCTGGTATGAAATATTATTGTGATATAATTATTCAGATGCAAATATCCTAAGGGTGCATAGAGAATCTCATTATATGAAAGGGCATCTAAATGAAATGAATAAAATCAAATGATAAAGAATTATTTGATTTCATAGTATATACATGCTAATGAAATTGGTATCAAATTTAGTTATCGATTAATATGTTATGTTTGATATATAGATGTTTATATGATTTATTTATGTTTATATTTGAATTCCAATTATGTTAGCAGTACTAAGTATACTTCACTCAATGTATATATTTGTTTATTTCCATGCGCATGTTTTAGATTCAAGTTTTAGATGTTTCCCGGTCAAGCATCCAATACCAACTCAGCTCGAAATTTATTAAGATCTTATTTTGTATGTATATATTCATGTTTTAAGGTCATGTGGCATGTAATTAGGTTGGTTGACTTGTTACCTAAGTTAGTTGTGGCACTTTTGGTAAGTGACCTATAATGTTATTGTGGTTGAATTTTTATCTTTTGATTACTAGTTGATTATGCTTGGTTTCATGAGTTTGAATATGCAAATTGGTTGGTTTGGTAATTACGTATTGAAGGTTATGATTTGGTAATATTTTTATATGTTACGATAGATTAATTGGATGAATATGATTTGTGGTATGTTTTAGAGATGTTTAGGTTTATTTAGTTAAGGCTTTGGACACTTAAAAGTGTAAGATTTTGACTATTTAATCATTAAGTCTCAAGATAGAAAGAACATGTCTTGAGACCATTAGAACAAAAATCCACATGATTTTTGCATTCAAAACCCTGTGGTCTCGAGACCATAGTCTCGAGATATATCTATATGGTCTTGAGACAATTGTTCCTGAGTCTCGAGACAAGTGACCTTTCTCTTGTGACAAAGTACATGAAAGCTAAATAGATATTTCTCTGCTCTAGGTCTCAAGACAGGAACTCCATGTCTTGAGGCATCCAACTATCAAAGCAAAATAGGAAAACAGGGGAGGTGGCCTTGAGACATAAGAGACATTGCCTCGAGACACACTCTTTAGTGTTTCAAGACAAGTAAATTTCAAAGTTAAAATTTTTAAATTAAATTACAGCCTATCTCGAGATATGAAATCTCCTGTCTCGAGACATAATCTTGAATTTTGACAAGAGAATTTAGATTCGTGTCCTAACTCTGATTTTAACTTAGCATGATTCTGTAATTAGATTAAATAAGATATATAAACATTATAAATGCATGTAAATGATTTTATTAATGTTTTATTTGATATGCTATTGGTATATGTGAATTAAACCTAGTGAAATTATGTTGAAATGGTTACAGTTGCTTTGGTAATGTAATGTGTTGTCACACACTCAGATTCGACGGTTGTGTTGGATGTGTGGTGTCACAATTTTAATATACATATTAAAATAATAAATAAATGTCAAAAGTGTAAGGTATAATGGTAAATTATTTTGCAATCTTAAGAGGACAACTTAGATTCAAACTTTAAAGACGATATTGTTAAGAATAATAACCACAAATGGCGAATCTCAAAAGGACTAATTTTTACTGAGTTAGGTATCACCATCAACCAGGTCTCAACTCAGTTATGAAATTACCAAAAAAATCATATTATTTACTGAACAAATTAAATAATGATGTGAGCGATTTTGTATTTTTCATATTTTTTATAAATCAATAACGAAAGACACCGTCATATAAAAATTTTAGTTTCTATATAAAAATTAACAAGTATAATTATTATATAAATTTTTTTCATCTATTGTGGGTATGTCATAAATCTAATTGTCTATAATATTTTTTTATGAAAAAGGTGTATATGAAATATATAATTAGAATATAAGCTACTTAAATTTTGACCAATTAAAAATCTAAGACCTTTTTTCTATGATGAGGAGAAAAATAACTGTAATTAAAGCAGGATGTTGGACTGGGTTTTTAAAACAATAGTTGTAATTATAAGTGTTGGGTCTAAGCTTGAATTTGAAAAGGAAGAGCAAAGCTTGTTTTAAAGCCCATTTAACTTAGAATTTAACTTTTGCTTCCTCTTTAATTACTCAAGTAAATACACTTCATAATTATGTATGGCATAAATATTATTATCAATATAAGAAGACATAAGTTTTAAAGTGTTGTGTGAAAATAACATATGATCAGAACTTATAATAAAATTATTTAAAATAATAATAATTATGTATGACATGATACTTCATTAATCAACTAAATAAAATTATTTAAAATAATAATTAAATTTTGAGTCTAACCCAACTCATGTTTTTATTTCATTTATTTTATATGGTACATAATTTATATCATAAGAAAAATTAAATATGCTATACTACAATGTAAATATTAAAACAATTAAATGATTTATGTTTTAAAAATAATAAAATCCTTCAAAAAAATTAATAATATAGATAGTAAAATAAAATAATAATATGTGTCAGGGGCTTAGGTTAGCTATATAAAAAAATGGATGAATAGGGGTGAAAGGAGGAGGCAGTCAAGGGGTCTGCATCAATTGAAATTTTTGTTTTAAACCTCATAAATTTTATAAATTTATAAATTAATACATGATAAATTTATAGTTTTCACTCAAATATTCAATTTTCAATTTAGTCCTGAAAATTATAAAAGTATAAACTGATACAATGGTGAATTTTTTTTAACTCCCATAAAATATATAACATAATCCCGATTTTTCAGAAAATTTTTCTAATTTCACCTTTATAGATAAAATAAATAAAATATAAAATCCGTAATTTAAATCGAGCCAAACTTCAATGAACATACAATATTAACACCATTCTTTGGTTAAAAGGATTGTCGGTTATTTACCTCACCAACTTTTATGTTAATTTTAAACACATTTCTTTTCAAAATTTTGGGACAAAAAAAAAGAAAAGAAAAAGAAAACATATTGAAGTTAATCATGTCATGAATTTGGGGGGTTTTTGAAGTAAATAGTAATGATGTCCCACAAGCATGGCCCTTTCAACAAAAACATTGACAAGTACTTTGACAACTTTCCTCAAAATCTTGGTTGTTTCATGCAATCAAAAACCCTTCAAAAGAATTGAGAGATGCATGGCATTAGACCATAGGGTTATTATTTTTCTTGTTGGAGGTTTGAAAAACCATTTGAGTTATGTCTAGTCCTTTTAGCAAAATGGACCCAACAAATGATACAATAATTAGGAAAGATAGAACATCAAATTATAAAGCAATTAGATCCTATATTTTTTCCTTTTTGCAAAATTAATTGATTTGATATCAATGTTGTTAGGAAAGTTTTGAATCACGTAAGTTCGAGTAGATTTAGATGTATAATATCTTCATCTACCGAGTATTATAAAGGAATAATAATAAATTTAGCTCTTAGTATTTTTATTTTTGTCGATTTGATCTTTATTTCTTTTCCTTTTTTTTAGTTAAATTCGATCCTTATCATTTTAAAAAGCGTTGAATTTGACCATTAACATTTCAGAAAGAGTCAAATTGCTTTTCTTAATTGAAATGCTGACTAAAACATTAAATTTTTTAAACATGACAACCTACATTGCAATCTACGAGTACTTCATTCTATTTTTAAAATTTTATGAACTTTTTTGAATTCTTAAATTTTATTTATTTCTGAATATTTTTTATAATTTTAAATTATTTTTTGACATTACACATAAGGAAAATATTTATATGTTAGCATAAAATATACGTGAATTGCAACGTGGATTGTCATGTCAACATCTTTTAAAAAACTAATGTTTTAATTAGCATTTTATTAAAAAATTTAAACTCTTTTTAAAATACTAATTATCGAAATTTAACTTTTAAAAACAATAAAAGTCAATTTAGTATTTACACATTAAAAACTAATCATAAGTTAAGAGTTTAAACAATTAAGTGTAAATGAATAAATATATTTAAAAAATCCTCAAAAAGGAAAAAGAAAACCCAAGTCAATACTTTGTTAAAGCTATGTGTCTTTGCTTAACCCAATCATTTTCTATTTACTAAGTCAATTTTTTTAAGGAAGAAGAAATCAACATTAATAGTAGCACATTTGTTGACATCATTGAGCAAATCAAACCTTCTAGACAACAAATATGGCAAAATTGCTCAAATTTTTGGCCAATACTTGGAAAAATAGCTAGCAAACTTAGTCATGGGGTATTTATTAGGCCATAATTATTCACTAACATTTAAGTAAAAATCAAAGTTAATATCCCACCATTAAAAACTAAATTTTAACTTTTTATTTATATGGTAAAATTATATTTTAACTTCTACTTAATATAAGATTCTTTATTTAATATTTGTTCATTAATTGTTCTAGTGACCGTAAACGTCACTATTAACTTCTTTTTCTTTTTAAGATTTGTAACATACCCTAACTCTAAACAAGCATATACGTAAGCTTTTATACGTTAAAGTTATTTTTTTATTGAGTCATTATATAAAATTCGTACTTAATTAAGTTTTTTTATTAATTAAAAATTAATTATACCCTTAATAGTTTCCATCTTTTGGTTTAATAATATAAAATTTATAACAATCAAATGATAGTAAGTGATGAATTTTGGTTGAATAATATATTTTATTATAAAATATAAAAATCATTAAAAAACAATTAGCATATATTAGTATATTTCTATTAAGTTGAAAAATACATCCTAGTGGGGTTTTTCTTTTTCATTTTTTTACCTATATTTTAATTTTTTAGAAAATTATTTGAAACAATATAGGAAATTTGTATATGGGCATGTATTCCTAACATTTATTCATGTTTTGGGTGAATCATGACATCATGGTTCCACCTAAAGTTTTGTCCATAAATTCCATAGATAAGGTGTTTTTGGGGAAAGGAAAGGCTGTCATTGCTGAGGTGGGGAATTTAAAAGATTCTAATAATCCAAATTTAATATATTTAAAAATAAATAAAATTAATTTATAAATAAAATAAAGAAATTAAATTAATTATTCTAAGAAATTAGCTAAAAAGTACAATAAGAAAAGAATACTTGAAAAACAGTTGTCAGGAAAATTGGTGTAAAATAAAAACCAAAAGGTAGAGCTGACAAAGTGACAAAAATGGAGAATCTTCATATTCTATGGTGCCCTAAACCCAAAGTTGGCCTCTCATTTTGTGCCTTATCACTAAAGCAGGTAGCTCGTAAAATATAGATAAATAAACAAAATAGAATTTGGTGAGAGGCCCCTCCCTTTACTTTTTCAGATGTGAAAACATGGTGGCATCCACATCCAAATGTGAAAACTATAAATAAAATTTAAAAAATTAAAAGGTATAATTTTGGATTTAGTCCCTCTATTGTATTGAAATTGAAGATGTTTTGCTAGATAACATATAAAGTGAAATCTTATTATAGTAAGATGTCGTAAAATCCTTTTTAAATCAATGGTTGTGATTAAAAGACAGAAATGATGAGACTGTAGTCGTTTGATCAAGCTATGTCTAAAACTAGGAAGTTGCGTCAATGACTTAAAATTTCTTAAATTGATTACTGAATACGTTGTTTTTCTCTTAAAATTAATTTCGCTCCTTTGATGTTGAAATGAGTTTAATTAGTTAAAAAATAAACTCGTGTTTTTTTAATGCAAATAATACATGGCATGATTAACGATAAATTGATGTTTCTTTTTCTCTCTTTTTATTTCAATCGTTGATTATATGATTAGTTGCTACCATTAAAGTGATATGGCACGGGAGACAAACTCTTAATCTCACGGATTTAAATCCCCGAGAGTCTATCTTGCACTACACTTTTAAACTTGTCTATGAAGATCGTGGTATCAATATGGATCTACTAATAAAATTATGATATAATGTTAAAATTGGTCCTTAATGATTAATTTTTTTCCAATTTGATTTTTTTAGTTAAATTTAGCTCTCAACTTTTTAAAAATAGTCAAATTTAACCATTAACCATTTGAAAAAGAGTCGAAATGATGTTTTTTAATAAAAAATATTAACTAAAATATTAAACTTTTAAACATGACGACATGGATAGCAATCCACGCGTACTTCATGATAATTATTTGTTTACATGGCATATAAAACAATGGTATTATGTTAACATGATGTGCACATAGACTGTTATACGAGTTATCACACCAACAACAATGTTAAAAATTAATGTTTTAGCCAACATTTCCAAGCAAAAAAAAAAGGAAAATGATTTTTTTAATGATTAAAGGTCAAATTTTGCTGAAAAATTAAGGGCCAAATCGGTAAAATTATAAATTTTGTGTAAATTATAAAAGTAGAGAAGATCTAATTACATTAAATTTAGATAAATAGATTAAATCTAGAATTTTTAACATAGTAAAAGGATTATACCCCATAAATAAACCATCGGCTTTTGCTTTTTTCTACTTTTGGGTATTGGGAGGACAGCAACGTGGAACTTTCCTTTGCCATACACATTTTTGTTCCTTATTTGTGCGTTACATTGATTTGAGTCACTTACCCAAATTTAACTTTTGATTAGGGAGGAGAAAACATTGACCCATGAGCTGAAATTGAGGAGGGAAAAAGGATATAAAAATAAAAAACTTGAAAGTTAGAAGTCATATGGTCAAAAATAGTAGTAGATGTAGTATAAAATTTAAGGGGTCTATTTTTAATTAAAAATATATTTAAAATTCAAAAGTGGCAATGTTGGTTAAAGTAGAGGTTTTGAATTATTCAGCAACTTATGTTATGTCTCATCATGCGTGATTTCGACGTATATATTATGTATGGGATAAAAGTATCGTAGAAATTTTTATATTAGAAGTTAAATTATATTTTATCTCATTTATAAATCAAAACATAAATTGGTTTTTATATGTATACATGATGTATAATACGACACGTCACATGTAATTGTATTATTATTCATCAATCATACTAATTTTTACTGTAGAAATATATAAATTTTAACAAAAAATAATTTATTTTTTAATAAAAGTGATAAATTACAATTTGATTTTTAATATAAGCACTTTTATAATAATTTTGTTTTTGTTTGAGTTGAAATAATAAAATAGAGAAGTTTCGTATTAGAATTTGGTAGATGCATATATATATATATATATATATATATATTTTACATTTTACATTTTCTTTTAAAAATTCAAATGTGTGAAATCAAAACGGTGGGCTAAGCTTTTGACCTTTTCAAAGCTAATAAAGCTTTTCTCTTTTCATTGTTCCATAAACACTGAGCAAATTAAGGGCCGCGACGTGGGATTTAGTTAAGACGTGTCGGCTATGATTGCATGGCGGCATCTTTTTTAGTGTTCCTTCCTTTCATTCCATTTAAAAATAAAATAAAAATTGATTTCATCAATGATTTCTTTTATTTTATTCCATTGTCTTAATTGAATCAAATTTAATATCAATCACTTAGGTTGTTTCAATCGATTTTTTAGTATAAAAAGTAAACAAAAATTTAGTATCTCGAAATTAAGTTATATATTTTTACGTGAATTAAAATATAATTTTATTAATTTAATAATTTATAGTTTTATAATTTTTAAAAGAGTAAATCAAAATTTTATTATTTTTGGATTAAAATATAATTTTTCTACTAATTATAAAATTTTAAATGACCAAAAATAATTTTTTTATTTTAAAGAGATCGAGGCCCTACCAACTGCTTCTCTCACTATCGCTCCTACGTAGAAGTCAAATGTTTGAATCTTGGTTTAAAATCTGTATATTATATATGATAAATATGTTTTGAAAGAAAATTAGAATATATTAGAATTCAGTTAAATTAATTGGTT
The DNA here is from genome assembly GCF_025698485.1 of Gossypium arboreum. NCBI lineage: Eukaryota > Viridiplantae > Streptophyta > Magnoliopsida > Malvales > Malvaceae > Gossypium > Gossypium arboreum. The sequence goes on along the minus strand of NC_069070.1, from coordinate 238,521 downwards.
CAATAATGAAAATACGTAATGAATAACCAACTAACTTTATTTATTTGATCACTAGCAAAGGTAGAAGTTGTCACGATATTGATGTTAAATCTCAGGATTCTTCAAATCATCTTATTATTATTAAGTTAAGGTATCATTCACATCCTTAAGGAATTAGATTAAAAATCAATTGGGATATCGATTCAAAATAAAGAGTCAAACCAATGAACTTATGAACTAATTAAATCAATAATTAAATTGAATTTTTCTATTTTAAAAATTTTTATTTTTATTTTTAATAATTTATTCAATTAAACCACGTGAATCAATAGAAAGTATTAAATTGAATGATCTGTCACCATGCATGAAATTTAGGGAAGTCCAAGAATGTTATTCGGTGGACCATTGGTGAAAAAAAAGAAAGAAGAGGGAAATTTGAAGGTCTTTATTTCTTACTATTAATTTCGCCTATGTTGGAATTCAATGTTTCTCAAAATTTTATTCTTTACTTTTTCCACGTGTAATAATTACATAATTTGAGTTAAAAATAGACTTGGTCAAGCACAAAATAGAAGAAACCCATTATCTTCATGGTTTTTTTTTAATTCTTTTTTGAAAACCCTAAAATTAGACTTCAATAATTAAATCATTTACCAAATTTCTTTTCCCATTACAATTTTGGTTTCTCAGGCCCTTTTTTTTCTCTTTCTGTCATTATCAATTGTAAATAAGTTATAACATGTCAAATTGTGGTTTTGGTCCCTTTATTATATTCAAATTTATAATTTAATCATTATACTTTAAATTGTTATACTTATTAATTATTTTATAATATCATTAGTTAATCCAACTTTATAACACACCATTAGCTATTCTGTTAAAATAATGATGTGGATTATTTTTTTAAAATCCCTTACAACTCGTCATGCAAACTTTTATTTTTTATACGACAAATCAATATTTTAACTCAAATAGTTAATCTTGTTCAGTACTGTTTAGACTAACTAATAAAATTATAAAATAAACGATGAATCAGACTAAAATATAAGAACTAAATTTTAAATATAAACATAATAAAAGGACCAAAAAGATAATTTAACTGTTAGGATTTGATTTAGACACCAAAAGCACATGGTGTCACTACATTATATGTCCACTTTCATTTGTTTAAGGTAAGGGTGTAATTATTCTAAAATTGATGCAAGAGGATCCCAAGTTTTTCCCATTTTAAACATTGTTATCAATGTAGGCACATGGAAGAATCTGTCAATTCCCCCATTAATGATGAATTTCATATAATATAATATATTTTGGGACTTATTTGAAATATAATGGATAAGGATTCTTGCATCTTTCATGACTCTTTATTTAATGTGAAAAAAAAGAAAATGGTACTGAGCATGTAGCATCTTTCACTTTGCCTTGAAATCATATGCATTTGACCAAATTATAATTTATTCATCAAAAGATGAGCTAACATATAATTCCTCATTATGTTTTCACAAACTACATAGAGACACTATAATTGGTTCTAACTCTATATCCTATGTGTTTCCTTTCAAATCTCTACTTCCCCTTCTTTTGATGGCCTGAATTTTTATATCTAGGAAGTCCCTATATTATAATGATTAAATCAAATTAGTCCCTTTATTGTTAAATGGATCAATTTAGTCTTTATACTATTAAAAAGTTTTCATTTAACTTTGTTAAACAGTAAATGACATTTTTAAACAGTAAATGTTAAATCTATTCCAGCTTGGTTTTATTTGATTCTTTTTAACAATACATGAACTAAATTGATCCATTTAAGAGTATAGGACTAATTTGATCAAGTCCCTATTTAAGAACATTTATCGATTTTTTATCGCATTTTCTTTTTATAGTTAAATAGGATCATTATGTGAACGAGGCATTAGCCTGGTTGACAAATATTGAGGTTCTAGGTTTTTTAGTATGAAGATTCAAGTCCTACCATGTATAATTGTCATGTACGGGTCTTAAGTCTCACCATTTACTGTTGTCATGTATGGGTTTTAATTCAGTTATATTCTAGGTTTTCATATGTTTGTGCCTTGTATTGATTTAGTTCTACTTGTAGTTGCTCAAACATTTGTTTGTACTTGTTATTTCATAATATTAGTACTTGTAAACTCTATAAAAATAGGTCGATTGCACTAAATATCTTTAAAATTTTATCAAAATTTTAAATTGATCTTATAACTTCAGAACATTCCAATTGAGTCCTATAAAGTATTAGTATTGTATCAATTGGGTTCTTCTACTCAGTGCAACTAAAAACCTAGACATTAAATGCTAATTTGGATTAGATGTGGAATATATTTAAGATGTGTGAATCAAAATTTAAACAATTGTGTATCTACTATAATAATAAATTGAATTTGACCCGCTAAAATATACATATAAAGCGCTATTCAAATTTTGAAATGTTACTTCTTAAAAAGAAAAAAAAAACACAAATATAGGTATACCGTGCTTGAACTTTGATACGGTATCTTAAACATGCTGCACATCAGATTCAATTTAACATTTAACAATCAAGTTGATGGCTAAACTGATGAAAAATGTTAATTGATTATATACTGAGATTTTGAGGATGTAATCTAAACAATTTAAAATTCGATTGATTGTCCGGTAAATTTAACCTTATTTAAATCGGTCAATTTTTGTAATTTTAATAATTGAAATCAATATTTGGATTATTAGACCCGGTCGGTGACTGATTTTCGTTGAAATTAGATTCCCAATTGATTTGAGATTTGTCACAAAGTAGCTTATTGGAAAATTTGACGGAGAAAATTGAAATTATTTTCTAGCATGGTGACAAAAATGTAAACATAGAGTTTAAATCAAGTCCCTATAGCATAAATGAAGGCAGGAAGTTTCGAGAAAAATATCCATAAAATTGAAAATCGGATTGAATTGGTGATGTTTGGACGTTCTTTTTCATCGAATTTTAAATTTTATTGAATTTATTGTTATTTTTAATTTTTAATATAAAATAAATCTTTTATTTTAAAATAGTAAAATAATTTTAAAATATTATATAATATTTTATAATTAGTTTTAATTAACAACTTGTGTGTAGTTACTTTTTTATAAATAACATATTATAAAGGTTAATAAATTATTTTCTTAAAATTATAATTATAATTATTATATTTAAATAATTTTACTTATTCCACTAGATTACTTTCGTAATATTTTTTATGAAATATTTTTATAATTTTTAACTTTTGTATGATCATATCTAGTTTTTAATAATAATAATAATAATAATAATAATAATAATAATAATAATAATAATAATACAGGTAAATGAGTTAGACTATATATATATATATTAAAATTTTTAATTTATTATTCTGTTAGAATTATTCCTTTAAATATGATTTTTTTTTTCATTCGGTTTAATTTGAATAAAACGGGCTCCATGTAGAAAAATCGAACCCGAACTAAATTGTGCAATTTGAACGATAACATCAACCCAAAAACGAATTGAACTGAACCAAACCAAAATATCAGTTCGAATAGTTTTTTCGATTTTCTCAAATTTTTTGCTCAGCTCTACTATTATTTCCTGCGTAAACCTCAGGTTATTGGTTTGAGTCCCGCTATATGCAAGTGGGCTCCATAATTATTACACACTATATACTGACACTTCTTTCTCAAGTCTTGCAAATTTACCAGCTGAGGCTCTCCTAGCTTTGTGAACTAGGTCCCCGCCATCGAGCATTCTCCCACAGCATGCTAGGTCTATCAAAGTATGTGACATAATATATTTAATTATTAGGAACTAATCAACAATCTTCAACAATATTTTTCTGGATAAGTTAACTCCATCAACAATATTCAATATCTAATAGCTATATTAAACTTCGATTAAATCCAAAATTAAATTAAATTAATCTATAAACAAAGCAAAATTTTCTCAAAATTATTTTCTTCGTTTATAAGATTCCAACCTAGAACTTTTAATTTACAATTCTATGAATTACTTCCCCTAATTGAAATCAAATATTTTTCCTTCTTGCCTAAGTTTTATTTTATTTTATTTCACCTGGCACATACCATTTCCACAACTGTCATCAACCATTGTTGTAAGACGACCTTGTCCGTGCCCAAAAGACACGACCGACGACGCGCAAATCTTTAGCTGATTAAGACACCACTAATTCAAAATTAATGATGTAACATTGATAATGATTTGGATGTTAGCTAACCCCCCCCTTTATTTTTCTCATTTCAATTTTTTAATGCTCTTAATCATTGGTGGAGGGATATTGGGGACTCACCTTTTTGTAGTATAAGATTAGTTAATCCCCCAAGAGGGTTGAATTTTATCCTTAAGATACCTAATCTCTCATTTGGATTCCTTTAAATTATTTCGTCCCTATTTTATTATATATTCCTTTTTAAGTTATAATTATACGAAATATAATATAAAATTATGAAAATATAAAAGTGACATCGTATTAATATTATTTATAATTATAGTTAAGCGCAGGTCAATGCTATAAGAACTGAATCGAAAGATAATTAATTGGACTTCTAATTTTCATTTTAATTAATTAAAATTTTGACAAATTTTAAAAATATTTTTATCGATAATGATTTTTAATTATACAAAATTAGTTAAACTGATTGGACCTTTGATTTTTAATTTCAGATATAATATTTTTATAAATGTTGTGGATAGGAAAAAAAAGAAAGAAAGAAGGTGATGTACATGGTTGCATGGTTGAATTAATTAATACATTATTGTTGTGGGCTTAATGGCATTGGCTCTTTAAATAAGATTTCTTTAAATAAATAAGAATTGTGAGAGAGGGAGCGATTGAGCAAATCTTTATAAGCAAGAAAACCACAGTTGGCTTTGGAGTAAATCCTTCTAAGCAAGACCCTTTCTTTCCCTTTGATTGCATTTCAAGACAAGTTTTATAATATGATATGTATAAATTTATTTTGATGTAATTATATATACGCGAACTTTTGATTGTAGTATGATATTTTTATTTTAATTGGTTGTAATCTATTGTATAAATATAATTATTTGTATATACAATATGTAAAAATAAAAAGGCGTTATATATGTTAGCGTTTTTAAAAATTGAATCAAATCGAAATTTTATACATAAATTTGAACGAAAATCATAATTCATGTATTACATTATACACGAGATCGAATTTTATGTATAATTTTAATTATTTTAAATATTAAATCTTTTACCTTAATTCAAATCCATATTCCGTATTTTATATAATAAGTAAAATAAATTATTTGTAAATTTAACTCAATTTATGATGTTTTATCATTTTAATGTAGAATGATTTATTTTAATTTAACTTTCCTTTCCTATGAAACACAGTAATTTTTTAAAAATGTTTTTATTTTTATTTTCCACTTTTTCACATTTAAAATAATAAAATATACAAATTTGCATTTAATTTTAGTCACACATGATAAGACTTCTTACCAATTTTATTATTGACCACTTCCACTTGGACTTAAATGCCTGTTGAAGTCAAGTCCAATTTTTGAACCCTTTTGGAATATGCACATTTTTTAATCTAGGACTACAGATTGTAAGAGAAAATTCGTTGCTTTTGGGTTAAATTGATTTTTGAACTAAGTTCGATAATTATTCTCGTATTAAGATTTAAATTTTTTTATTAAGTTAAGTTTTAACTTTAATATTTTTTATCTAATTTAATTATTGAACTTGATAATTATTTTCACGTTGAAAATTGAATTTCTTTTTGTCCAAGTAATAATTATTGCTCCATAACATAAAAATTATTGTTCCATTCAAACTTCAAATAATAATTTTAATTTATTTTTATTTCATATTAATTAAAGTATGACTTTTCAATTTCAAATTAGTTAAATCATCCTTTAGGATGTTTGAGTCCTTAAATATTTAAATTTAATAAGTTTAAAAAAATAAAATTTGAACCGCGAGGTTAGATGAGATGGCAAAAGTCTTTCCTACCTTAACTATTGGTTGACGGTCTGATCCTCATTTTGAGTATGGAGCAACTTTAAAACTAGTCGTCAATGTCTATCGCCTTAATGGGCCTATAAAACACGAAAAATTAGTCATTAGACTCATTCTAGTGAATATATTGGAAAAACCAAAAAAATATTTTCAGTTACTCGATCAATTATTAGTAAATTTTTTTTTTAGTCACTCTACTATCCAAAGAAAAGAAATTTACTACTAATAAAGTTACTACTAATGTAATTTAAGTAGATAAAATATAAATATAGAAATTGAATCAAGAATAGTATAGTCTCATCCAACTTTAACTAACACATTGGCATGGGTCCCTTCCCTAATGGTAGTAGGCTGTGGATGTCAAACTTTTTTCCTTTCTAATACATTGGGAGTACGAATTTTACTTACCGTGAATTTATTATTTATTTATTTTTTATTCACTGAATGAAGCAATCATCAAAGGTTTTTTTTTCCCTTTTTTGGCAAAAAAGAAAGGGATTCAATAAATTTTCCAATATCTTAAACTTAGCTACTCCTCCAAAAGTACCAAAATGTCAGGTTCGTACAAATTTGTACGAAAAATTTTGGATTATGTCAAATTTTTAACTTATAAAAAAATTAGGAATATATATACTAATTTTTATTGATATATGCACCAATTAAAAGATTAAAATATATTATTATAAATTTAATTAAAGAGACCATAAATGAATTTAAATACATTATTTTATAAAAATGTCTTTTTAAATAATATTTTATTTTAATTAAATATAAAACTTTTAAAAATATACATTGTCATTCTACTAAATATTAACTTTTTTAAAATATATATTTAAAGGATAATTATTTAATACATAGGTGGTAAAGTTTATTAATTCCATAAGTGGATTACTGAAACTATCACGTGTCTCATTTGTATGTTTTAATTATTTAAAATATCAATTAATGATATTTGTCAACCTCTTAACTCCGTTTGTGAAATTAAAGCACTCTACAACTTGTGTATCAAATAATTATCCATAATTAAAATAATATAAATTCAAGTAATCAATACTGAATTTGCATCCTATAAATATGGTATATATATATTTTAAAATTTTATAAATATTGTATTCTAAAACTATATTATAAATTTATATGGTGTATTTTGTATAAATACTATATAGATATCGTATTTTAATATTATAAAAATAAGATTGGTTTTCGATACACTCGTAGTATACTTTTTTATTCTACAAGTAGCCTTAAAAATTTGTCATCTATCTTTATATATATATATATATATATATATATATATTATACTATACCCTTATAGGACATTTATCATTCCTTGGCCCTACTTGTGAAATCTAAAATTCCACTTATAAATTTTCAAATTTTAAAAGATTTTTTTATATTTTCAAAATTTTAAATTTTTAGAATTATTGCTAAATAATTAGATATTAACCCTTGAATTAACATGCTATGATATCTTATCGTTAAGGTTGTATCGACAATTAGCATATGAGTGATCAAAATGTCATAATCTAATAACATCAGTGACTGAAATGTAACATTTGATAGTTGAGTGGTAAAAGAAAACTGAAGTTGAGTGACTGTCTATTTTTTGTAGTTTACTCATTATAAAAACACTCGCATGGCAGTCATATAATTGAAAAAGACATTGTAATAAAAGTTTTTGCTGTGTTAACAATTAAACTTACATTTTTTAAATAAAAATTAGAGGAATTAAATTTTACAAAATAAAAATAAACACTAAATTTCGAAAAAATACAAAATATAAAGGCATATTCTAACCATGAAAATTATAGCCTTCAAAGAATTTTACCACATGAAATTCATTCGATTCCTAATTTAGTTGAAACTTAATATGATTTTCAAATATTAAAAAAGAAGGTTAAAATATGTCATAAGTCCTTATGCTTTTTGTAAATTTGAACTTTAGTCTCTCTGTTATTATCTCCAAAATTTAGTCTTTTAATTTTAAATTTCAAAATCTTAATCCAATTGTTAACACTATTCTTTTTGTTTCAATGTGATATTTTAAAATTAGAAAAAATCACTTAGTAGCAATGCAACTAAAAATTAGTGTGGTAATGAACCCGAAATTAATAAAACAATTTTAACAAGATTAATAGTTGGACAAGAATTTTAAAATTCAAAAGTAGAGAGACTAAATTCCTAAAAATAAAAAATACAATGACTAAATTCTAAATTTACGAAGAGTGCGTAAATTTATGATATATTTTAACAAAAAAATGATTAAATCATTATTTAGGATTGAAATTAACAATTATTCACACATTAAGGCTTGAACCTCTTCTTTTTTTTTTTGTCTTAATTAGGCCTTGAACAAGTCAACTATTCTCACATTGGGGCTTCAATAATTTTTTATCCAAGTTAATCATCGAACTTGACAATTGTTTTTATATTAAGGGTTGAATTTAACAATTATTCTCACATTATAGCCTGAACTTTAGGGTTTTTAAAAAAATATTATAGATTAACTTGGATAAAAAAATTAAGAAATATAAAAATAATTGTCAAGTTTAAGATCTAATTTTAACAAAAAAAATTTAAATCCCTAAAAGTAATTGTGAAATTTAGACCCAAAAAAATAATTTAATCAGAAAAAATCAGGTGCAGCAGAGTGGTTGGAGGAGCCTTAACTATGGTTTGATTCCATAAAGACACAACTTTTATCGTGGCAGTTGCTTTATATAATTAAAAAAAAAAGGCATGTTTTGTCAGTTCCTACCAAATTAATATAACTGTTTTCCCCCCTGAAAATGTAAAATAAAAAAAAAAAGAAAAAAGAAAAAAATGTATAAGAAAGGTTTTGACTTTCCTTAACGGTGTGAATACAACTAGTCTAATATTATTTTAGTACATTATTCTTTTTATTTTAATTTTTTTCATGATTCTAATTTTAAAAAAAACTATGATTTCGAATTAGCGAATCAAATTAGGAATTTCAGAAGTTGTTCCAAATGAACGAGTGTCAATATTCCAACTAATATAAAACAAGGTTTTAATAATAGGCTTGTGTTGTGTCCACATGAGTGAATTTAGAAATCTTTTAAGGATTTGGAATTTATAATAATTATTCAAGTATAATTTTATCATATATTAATTTATGATTTCATTAATTTTTAAAGGACTGATAGAAATTTTTTCATTTGAGGGGCAAAATGTAATTTTACCATATATAAAATTTTAATTTCATCATTGTGAATGGATTAATTTTTATTTTTATTTTTTCTTTTTTGGGTCAACACCCTTATCTGTCCTTCTTACATTCGTCCTTATGAGAGAGTAATCCAGAAAGATCCAATACTTGAATCAAGCTTCCATCATTGAACATTGAAAGGGAGCTAAGGAGGATTCAAGTCAATACAATTAGTGTCGGCTGTCAAAGTGGTCAAATAGTAACCGTAATGAGAGGTCAATGTGTGATTTTTACGTTTTTTTGGACGTAAGTTGTTGATTTGAGGTTTCATGAAGTGGTCGAGAAGTTGCATTAGATGCAAGAGTCACAATCTTCTCAAGTACTTGTTTTGAAATCATGTAGTCATTAGATGGGTTTGTTAGGTTGAATGCTGAGAAAGTGATGATTGAAACATGTTTATATGAATTGCTTGTGTAATAAGTTTCTCTAACTTGCATCTTAAGCTTGTAAGGATGCTAAATTTTATTGTATAATTCAAATTCTAGGATTGAGTATTGATATCTCAAGAGTAAGTATCTATATCCGATCTTTTAGTATCGATACTTGCAAACATCATAGCTAAATTAAGCATCCTCAATTTTCAATAATGATACCCTTGGCCCTAGTATTGATACTAGTCAACCCTTTGGTATCAAAACTGCAAAACATCAAACGTAAAAGTGAACAGTGCCCATGTGAAATTATTGATACCCCTTCAACTCTTTGTTATTGATACCTCTTTTCCTATAAGTATAGTTTGGCTTGGAAATGTTTGACGAAGGTTCAAATCAACCCTTAAACTTTAGGTAATCATATTAATATCCAATGGTTTCGAATAATGAATTGATACTCATATTTATCTTCTTTGATATTTTTAATCAATTGAAACTCCATGAGTCGCTCTAGTGGTGATTTAACGTTCCCTACCTAAGCAAGCTTCTAGACCAAGTAAGGATGTTACACCTACCCAATTTTAGTAAGATAAAATCTATGCACAATTTAGTAAAATATATTTTTAGGTAATTTATGAATAAACCAAATAGACTAATGAAACATACCTGATAATTTTCTAAGTGATCGTACATTCCAATAATTCAATTACCAAGATAACATTATATTTCGTGAACCAAACACCCCATTACTACTTAAATGTTCCCTTACTTGCATTACATTTCGTGAGCCAAATGCCTCATTAGTCCAAAGATATATATTCCCTTACTTAGCAATTCAACAATTAATTACGTCACTTGTATTGTTTTGGACTTTTATTATTAACAAATTAAGTCACTTATTTTACACACAAATTGGGCACAAATAGATATAATTTTTTTATAAAATTTGATCTACAATCTCTATGGTGTATTGAATGTGAAAAAAGAAAAAAAAAATCCTTTTGATACTTTTTTTTTCAAGAAGCTTTGGTTTAGTAGTAGTTTAAATTCAATTTTAGACGATTGTAGTCTATTTTAAAATCCGTTGAAACTTTATCTTCAAGATTGAGTTTAATATTATTGTGTTTTTTTGGTGAAAAAAGAACATAACAAAGTTAAATTACATGGAATATCCGAGAGATGCAAAGACTCTCTTTTTATCTGACTTAATGAAATCTAACACTCCATCTGGGGAAGACTCAAATAGTTGTAAATCCTCCTCTCTTTCAAAAGCCAATTTAGCAAGATTATTTGTATATTGATTCTCCTTCTCGAGAATGTATCTTAAAGTCCATTGACTTTCTTGAGACAAAATCCGGTGTTTTAATTCATACATATACGAGAATAATGATTTTTTTTAATTTCATAATTTAACTATTGTACTTTATCGAAACTAAAATTAAGAAAGTAGTCAAATTGGATAATATTATTAAAATTTATCGTTAAATAGTTTGTAGAAGCCCAAATTGCTCGGGCCCAATTATATGAAAACCCAACCAAACCTCTAAACCCACTAAAACCCTTAACCCATGACCCATTTACATCTACCAAACCTAATTCAAAAGCCCATTAAGCCCCCCAAAAAAAAAACCTAACCCCAAAAAAAAAAACAAAAAAAAAAAAGAAAAGAAAAACCTACCCCAAAAAACCTAACCCCAAAAAAAAAAAGAAGAAAAAAGAAAACCTAACAAAAAAGATAAAAAACCTAGCCACCTAACCACTTTCCCACTTGCCCCATTTTTCCTCCCATTGTCTACCATTACCACCTACAAAATAGAAAAAAAATAGAAAATCATGTAAAGATGGCTATAAAAGCCATTCAAAAATCATGTAAAAAGGAGGAGATTTTAGAAAGATTGAAAAGGAAAAAACAAAAATCCTTCAAATTTTGAACACAAAAACATCAATAAAAATGTTGCATTTTTCTTTTTCCTCTTCTTTCAATCTTTTTCTTTCTTTTTGTGTTGTTTTTTTTCTTTCTTTATATATACATATATTGTTAATAATTTTTTTCGCCACTGTGGTAATGTGGTCGACGCCGGCATGATTTAACCATGATCGATGATCGGTTATGATCGCCCCTTGGCCGGATTTCCTTTCCCCCTCTCTTCTCTCTTCTTTCCCTTCTTTTTTTAGGTATTTTATATATATTATGTATATATTTTTAATGCCATTAGTTATATATTTCTTATGTATATATTCTTAAATACTATTATATATACATATATATATTTTAAATACCATATTGTGTATATATTATTATTACAAATTATTACTATTGCTAGTATTATTATAACTATTATTATATTAGTGTATATTTTATGTACATATGTATATATATATATTTGTACATATCATTATTTTATATTATTGTTGTAAATTTTTATGTATATATTTTTTATGTACGTTTCCTAATATTTTCTTTTATTGTAGATATTATTATTATTATTATTACATACTTTTATTATATGCATATATATATATGTATTTTATGTACATATTATTATTTTATATTATTATTACCAAATATATCATTTTTCCTATTTTATTATTAGTACATGATTTGTTTTATTTTGTAAATATCATTATTATTGTTATTCTAATATTCTAGTATTCCATGTTAATATTTTTCATTAATGATATCATTTTTTTAAGGTCATTTATCTATTTTAATTTCTCACTTTAGGAATATTTTTCTCACGTTTTAATTAATTTCAAAAATAAGGCAATGTACCGATTTAATATTAAGCCATCGATTTCATCGCTATGTTGGGTGAAATTAAATAAACTTGTGTTAAAAACAGGACACCCTTTCTAAAAAATCGAAAACTAAAATTCTCATTTTTCAATCGGATCACGATTAAATATCATATTGAACTCGTATTTTTGAAAATCAAGTCAACACATGTTTATGAGATACCAATTTTGGGCGTCGCGAGGGTGCTAATACCTTCCTCGCAAGATAACCGACTCCGAACCCCAATTTTTCTCTGGACTTTCACGTAGACCTAAATTTGGCCTTCTTTTTGTTTTAAAATAATTTTACTAGGTGTCCGATCACACCTATAAAAAAGGATCGGTGGCGACTCCCTTTGTTAATAAAATCGAAAGTTGGTTTTCAAATGTTTAATAAATCGCCACAATTAGCGACCAAGCGAAACAAATTTTTTTTTACGTCGCTACAGCTGGCGACTCAACTGGGGAACCTTTTTGAGAGTCGAGTCGAATTAAACTCGCGTTGTCAAAATTTTCAAAGTTCCTTGTTCAAATTAACATTTAGTCGTGATCCTCAAATTTTTTGTATTCAAAAAAATCATGCATTTGCATCGTGTTGTATATGTTCTAACTTGTTTTATCCTGTTGTTTTTCAGCTTTAAATTTTTGTGATTTTAGTTTTGGTTTAGTTTTTTTTAAAACGTAAAGGTTTGCAAGTTTATCCCCACACATCGTGCACGTGCATTTTTGTTACATAACATGAGCTCTATACCCGGGCTCCGTCCCTGTTAAGTGAAAGTAAACGCTACGCCTTCGTGAGTTAACTCGTTCCTCCGCACAGGCTAGTGAATACTTTCGGGTTACATATGACTTATGCTTTCGTGAGTTAACTTGTCCCTCCGCATAGGCATAAGTAAATGTAATCCCTCGAATTGATCTCGTAAGCCTATGATGGGCCATGACCGAGGCTCTGTACTAATCTTAGTAGATGACAGTGCAGACAATTCGAGTACCCATCTAGAACCAAAACCGCATATAGTGAACCATACGAGCCATCCAACTAGAGCCATGCCGAACCTCCGCTCGTTTAGTAGTCACCGAAATAAGTACACGGGAAAAGCACATCTTGCCTTCTATTTCTTTTACATTTGTGCTTTCTAAGCAAGGGAATCGAGTCCACTGGACCAAGTAGCTTAATTTGTTAGATTTTCCACAGTTTTTCTCTGTTTATATGTGTTGTGCTAACCAAGGTCGTTTGTCTGTATTTTTATTTTTCATCATGCATCGAAGGCATCTTGTTAGGAAGGTGTTAATTAGAGATTGGTTGCCAAAAACGGGTTTCTAATAGAGGAGTCAATTATACGAGTGACCGAAACATTGTGTAATACTCCTTTGATTAAGGAAATGCCTAAATAGGGCTATCTTGAAATTAACACCAAATTTTTGCATATTCATTCATGATCGACATTCATTTAACATTCATGCATTCATTTATGCATTCATTCATTCATTGCATATTCCATACTCGTTCGCTGAGGTTAAAACATACAATTCACTAGTTGTGCATACCATACGGGAAACCAGGGACATTCCACGGAAAACTGCCTAGCCTTTGAGAGAAGAGTTCGGGGACTCATTGATGCGGTATCCTATGATTCGATAGTGCCAAGAATGTAATCGGGAACCCATTCCCTAACCATACCGAAGGGATATGAGCATAGTGGGGAAAGTGGACGAATGGAAAGTCAAGATGGGTTATTGAAATAAAACACCTCTGCAGAGAATCTGGAGGTACTAGTTAAGAAAGGATTACTTTGTCACCCGATAGAATTATCGGAGAAGAAGGTCAAAGTTTTGCAATTTCCATGGAATTGTGGGATACGACATTCAGTCGTGTGAGGAATTTAAAAGGTTGCTTCAAGACCGGATGGATAATAAGGAGATTAAGGTCCTTAACAAAAGGGAAGAGACTAATGAAAGAGAAGTATGCGCCTCGATAGCCGATCATCAGTCCCCTTATAATACCGACGACTGTTAGTAATTTATTACGATGCAACGAAAGAGTGGTGAAACCAAAATGATAATCAAAGTATCGTCTCCTTTCCTTACAAGGACAATAAAGCGATTACCATGGAAATATGACGTTAATATTGTCACACCAAGATGAAAAGCCCAAAGCCATGACCGGAAGCGTCGGGAAGTAGGTCATTTCACTCTTAGTGGAAGATGTTATTCAAGGAGATAAAGAAGAACGGTGACTTGAAACAGAAAGGAAAAGCACCGATGCACGTGGATCGATGATGAGCATGAAAGCTGCGCTGAACAAGAAGCTAAAAATCCGTGGACGAGGAGGAAGCACAGAATTCTTAAAATTTATCAAGCATAGTGGTAGAATAATTGAGTAAGCAGCCGGTCGAATCTCGATATATCTCTTTGTTGAATTCGAACCACACCAAACGCTCTGCTGAAAGTGTTAAATCAAGCTTATGTGGCAAACAATGTATCCGTTGAAAAGCGGCTAGATGGATGAACAACTTGAATGCGGATAATTTCATTTCTTTTAGTGATGATGAAATATCGCCCAATGGTAGAGGCTCGATGAAAGCGCCGCATATCACGACTCACGCAAGGGCTACATAATACCGAACGTGCTCATCGATAATGGGTCACGTTAAATGTTATGCCATTGGCCACACTTTCCAGATGCCGATAGATTTGTCCTATCTAAAGCCCCGCCATTCTACGAAGGGCATTCGATGGAACAAGACGAAGTTATGGGAAAAATCGAGATCCCTCTGAAGTGGGTCCCTACATATACGATGTTGAGTTTCAAGTCATGGACATTACACCATCATACAATTTTCTCTTGGGAAGACCTTGGATCCATTCTGCTGGAGCAGTCCCATCATCACTCCATCAAAAGGTGAAATTTATCATGGATGGCTGTTTGGTCACTATCGAGGGAGAAGAAGACATTGTAGCATCTATTTCTGCCGACGTACCATATATTGAAGTGAGTAAAGACGCTATGGAATGTTCCTTCCAATCTCTTGAATTTGTCAATGCCACATTCGTCGCTGAGGGAAACAGAATTCCCGCGCCAAAATTGTCAAGAAATACCAGGATGGGTGTCAAACTGACTGTAGGAAGGGGAGCTCAAGCAAGAAAAGGTTTAGGGAGATATTTACAAGGAATAGTCGTGGCTCTAAATCCAAAGGCACCATAAGGCCCGATCTGAGTTTGTGGTTCCAAATGGACATGCGCCAAAGAAGAAAACAAAGTGGGAAAAAGATCAGAGAGAAGGATTGCGAGAACTTTGGGCGAGAAGTAGAATGAGAGCCATAACATACCCTCCTTTGTCAAAAACATTTACATCTGTGGGAATGATATATCCTGACGGATAATATACAAAGCACGCTGTTATTAATTGAAAGGGGTCTTCAGAATGTCAGTATAAATGTTATTGACAAAGGAAGTGAGGCTATTAAAGATGTTTCAACGATACGCCATTGTCCTCCGGGTTTTATGTTGAACAATTGATGCCGAGGACCTTCTTGTAGTTTATAAGTCTTCAGAGTAATGCTCAAACATTAACATTCTATTGTGTCCTTAGATATAATAGAATTCTTTTGTAAGAGCTTGCATTCACTCTTTATCATTTAAATGAATATCAATGAAGATGCATTTTATCACGATCTTTCGCATTATCACTAATTTCATAATCATCTCCTCATTTCATAGCCTATCTATACATTTGCCTCATACCATGCCATAACATTTCGTTTGTTGGTTCCAATACTTGGATGCCCCTCTATAGTTTCCTTTTCCATTCAACTTTTAGGTGCTCGGATATCAACAACATGAACAAACCCGTTACGAGTCCTGAAATCGATTTTGAGAAGGCTGTTTGTTTAGGAGAATTTGAAGTCGAAGAAAATGCTGAAGACTATGTTTCGTCCCCTGACTTGCTAAGAATGGTGAAACAAGAGGATAAACAGATTTTGCCTCATCAAGAATCTGTTGAAACAATAAATCTGGGAACTGAAGAAAGGAAGCAACAAGTGAAGATTGTGACTTCTATTTCAGGGGGCACCAGGCATAATTTGATAGCTTTGCTCCATGAGTACAAAGATGTATTCGCATGGTCATATCAGGACATGCCAAGGTTAGATGAAGATTTAGTGGTCCATAAGCTCCCATTAAAGCCAGAATGCAAGCCCATCCAGCAAAAATTGAGACGAATGAGACCCGAAATGCTGTTGAAAATAAAAGAGGAAGTCAAGAAGCAATTTGATGCTGGCTTCCTACAAGCCTCCAAATATCAAAAATGGGTGGCTAACATAGTCCCAGTGTAACATCCCGAAATAGGGCCTAAACGAAACAGTGGTTGCGAAACCACAAATCCGAGGTAGAATGTAACGGCCTAATTTTCAGTGGTGTCAAAAATGGTGATTTGAGATCACTAAATCGGACAAATAAGATTGAACAAGATAGTAACTTAATATTTATGAGTCAAGTAAGAATTTAGAAGAATTTGTGAAATGGTGAAATTAGTGAATTAAAATAATTTATTAGGTCAGACGGGTCAAAAACGAGGTATCGAGACCTCGAATTTGAAAATCGAGCTATAAATATTTTTATAAATATTTATGAAGTGTCATTGAGTTAGTATTAAAGTTTCGTTAGAAAATTTTGATGTTTGGATAGCTAATTAATTAAAAAGGACTAAACTGAAAATAGCTCAAAATTTGTTAAATTGTGAGTAAATAGCTTAAGTATTTAAAAAGATGGATTTAAAGAGCAATTAGACCCAAAGGTTAATGGCTGGACGGTTTGGGTATGAAATAAGCAAGAAAACAATGTGAACAAGGGACAAAATTGGAATTAGCATAAAAGTTAATAGTTAAAAAATGATGTAATTGAAAATCTAGACATTTCTTCATCTTTCTCAGCCGAAACGTCGTAGCAGGTCTCCTATGCTGGTTTTTCATATTTTTGCACCATGTAAGTTCAATTTTACTATTTCTTAGTAATTTTTATGTTTTGTGACTTTTACAATTAGGTCCAATCATCTAATTCATTAGTTTTTGATTTGGTGGGTGAAATTGGAAGTTACCCTGGCTGAGTAAGGGTAGTTTATGATGAATTATTATGAAATTGAAGTTCTAATTTCATATTAAGGTTGTTTTATTAAGTCATTTTGATAGAAAATGGTATTTAGGACCTAATTGTGAGCAAAATTGTGAATTAGATGTTGGTGTTAAAATTCAGAATATCAAAGGCTGTGAAATAGTTTATAATGATAAAATAAAAGTGTTAATTTAGAAAAATTAGTTCAATTGATGGGTGAATTGAGCGAGGACTAAATTGTAAAAACTATAAATTTTGGGGTAAAAGTGCAATTTCGAAATTTGAACAGCATAAATTGTGAAGTGAAATAGAAATCAAATAAATGCTAATGAGTAGAAATATTTTATATTATAGATCAAGAATCCAAAGAAGAACGAGGAAAAGAAAAGTAAAGGACTAAATTGTAAGGTTTAGTGCATTTTGTATCAAGGTAAGTTTACAGTAAATAAATGCAATATTCTTTTATTTACATTATTATTGTCAATTTCAGCATTTATATATTTATGTTATGAGAATATTTAAAGTCAATTAAAGGTAAGTGATGAGAGAAAAAGCATCGAAGCCCGTTTGAACCTTAGGAATGTTAGGATATTGGGGTTGACAGAGATGAGACAGACAAAAATGAGCCATGTAAGTCCATATCAGATATATGGCTTTGGAGACAGGAATGAGCCATGTAAGCCCATAATATATATATATATATATATATATGGCATTGGAGACAGGAATAATTCATGTAAGTCCATGTCGAAGACATGGCATTGGCAGGATATTGATAGACAGGAACGACCCTAGTATCCTTAGTATTCCGAGTGGTTCAACGGGTCATTGTACACGTTAAATTACAGTGAATTATCAGCAAAAAGGGAAGGTAGATTATATTTATGAATAGTGAAAGGTCAGGTAAGAAAGAAGGTAAGTGAGTAACGAAGAAGGTAGAAAATGAGAAGTAAAGGAAGTTTATGAGGCTAGGTGACATTATGTATATTTATTCAACATGTTGAATGTTGTAATTTATTTGCTTGTAAGCTTACTAAGCCTAGTGCTTACTCTCTTTATTTTCTTTTTCTTATAGTTTTTATCAAGCCACTCGGGGATCGAAGGAAACGTCGGAGACCGATCACACTATCGAAGAAACCACATTGGTATAGTTAAACGTTTCGTTTTGTGTATGGCATGTATAGGAACTTGGTTTCTTTTAATATGATATGATCAATGAATGATACTTTCTAGTGATTAACTAATAGAATGGCTGATGATATACATGTTTAATAGTATGTATGATTAAGTAGTAACTATCACATGAAAACTATGAAAAATGTGAAAGTAACTTAAAAACAGATTCAAGTATCGGAAATAACGTGATTTTGAAAAATCACAAGAAATTGTAGAGACATGGGTTGATGGTGAATAATATATGAAACTAAAGCTCATTGTGTCTATTTTCATATGGAATAATCAAAACAGGTAAAGGTTTTGTATTTTATAAGATATCTGGGTTTTAGTGAAATAGGGCCAGAGCGATTTCTGGATCCTCTGTTCCAACTTTAGAAATTCACCATAAATTTTACAAATATAATTAGGTGGTTTACTTTATATGTTTAGAATCCTTATTGAATCTAGTTTTAATGGAAACAAGCGGTATAGTCATATGAATTTTGTACAGAGAGAAAAGTGGTTCGTAGTAAGTAGAGGCCAGTGTAGTCGAATTCTGAAACAAGTGATAACTTTAACTAATAAACTGTACTAATTGGCTAAGTAAAAATTCTAGAAAAAATTAATAGATAGATATATGAGTATAGTTTCAGGAAAAATTTACGGATCTTAATTTGAGTTTTGAAACTCGAGAAATGAATTTTAAGCAACCATGACGCAGAAAATAGTTTATTCCGAAAATTAAAATAAGTGATTTAGAGTTGTTTAAAAGGTAAGATAAGTTTAGTAACACCTCAAGCTTGACTCGGTGACGGTTTGGCGTGGGGCGTTACATTTATTGGTATCGAGCAGGTTTAGTCGGTTCTCGGAAGCAGTTAGTGTGAGAAAAGTCTAGCTATACATGCCATACTTGTATTTTGATAGTGTGACGACTCGATGATTTTTAAATATTTTGTTTTATTGTAATGGATCCCGAGTGAGCTGGTGATGATGATGTAGAAAGTAATGCGCTTTGCTCCCTTGAAGGGTAGCGCCATCCGAGAATATGCGATATGATTAATCGGGAGGAGTGACTCGAGAAGCTCTCTTCCAAGCTTTGAATGATTTGTTTGCCGAGTTCGTTAAATGCGAATCCGGCAGTTAGACCTCCACCCCTCATGATCCTCGGGCTACCCATGTTGCTCAAGCTCCCCAATCACAGTGCAGTGATAAGAGAAAAGCCACCAGTTGATAGAATCAGAAACAAGGCGTAAGAGTTCGAGCAACAAAAAAATAATGATGCGAAAGAGCGAAATTTTGGTTAGAAAATACTATTAGAGTCTTTGATGAGTTATCTTGTACACCGAGGAATGTATGGAATGTGTAGTATCACTTCTTAGAGACTCGACCTACTCTGGTGGAAGACACTTGTATCGGTTGTACCAAAGGAGAGGTCACTTGGGATTTCTTTCGGGAGGAATTTCGTAAAAAGTATATCAGTCAGAGGTTTATTGACCAGAAGAGAAAGGAATTCCTGGAATTGAAACAAGGTAATATGACGGATCGATGAGATTGTGCATAAATTATCGGCAACTTAACAAGGTAACAGTAAAGAACAAGTATCCATTGCCTAGAATTGATGATCTGTTTGATCAATTGAAGGAGCTCTTGTGTTTTCAAGATAGATTTGAGATCCGGATACTATCGCTATGAGTTAAAGAGTTAGATGTCTTGAAGACATTTTCCGGACTAGGTATGGTCATTATGAGTTCCTTGTGATGCCATTTGACTTGACTAATGCTTCTGCCATTTTCATGGACTTAATGAACCGAATTTTCAGACCGTACTTGGATAAGTTTGTAGTTTTGTTCATTGATGATATCTTGATTTATTCTCATGATGAGACTGAGCATGCAGAGCATTTGAGAACGATTTCTGATTTCGAAGATAATCGGTTGTATGTCAAGTTCAGCAAAAGTGAGTTCGTTACGAGAAGTTGGTTTTCTTGGACATATTGTTTCGTGAAGGTATTAAGGTTGATCCGAGCAAGATTTCACCATTGTTGATTGGAATCCTCCTAGAAATGTATCAGAAGTTAGAAGTTTTCTTGGTCTTGCCGATATTATAGGCGATTTGTAGAGGATTTTCCATGATAGCTACCCCCGACAAGATTGCTGCAAAAGGATGTCAAGTTTGAATGGATGAGAAGTGTCAACGAGTTTTGACAAGTTAAAAGCATTGTTGACTAAAGCTCTGCTTTAGTGCAACTAGAACCGTGTAAGGAGTTTGTGATTCTGATGATCGTCCATGAATGGACTTGGTTGTGTACTTATGCAGGAAGGAAGGTAATTGCTTATGCCTCTAGACAACTAAAACCACATGAGAAGAACTATCCGACACATGATTTAGAGCTAGGCGCCATTGTTTTTATGTTGAAGATTTGGAGACATCATTTGTACGGTGAGAAGTGCCACATATTCACCGATCACAAAAGTTTGAAATATTTGATGACTCAAAAAAAAATTTGAATTTGAGGCAAATAAGATGGTTAGAGTTGATTAAAGATTATGAGCTAGTGATCGATTATCACCTGTAAGGCAAACGTTGTTCTTGATGCTTTGAGTAGAAATCTTTATTTGCATTAAGAGCTTTGAACACTAGTCTAGCCTTATCGGATGATGGTTTTATCTTAGGTGAGTTGAGAGCTAAACCGATGTTTCTTGAAGAAATTTGTGAAGCTCAAAAAATGATGATGAGTTGTTAGCCAAAAGAGATCGGTCTTGAGTCGGATGTAGAGTCGATTTTCAGATCGTTCTAACGGTTGTTTGATGTTCGAGATAGGGTATGCATACCAAGAATGATGAGCTTATTCGAAAGATTTTACAGGAAGCACATAGTAGTTCTTTGTCTATTCATCCGTAGTATAAAGATGTATAATGATTTAAAAAAATGTCTTGGTGGGTAGGAATGAAAAGGACATTTGAGTTTGTTTTAGATGTTTGATCTGTCGCAGGTAAAGGCGAACATCGGTACCTTCAGTTTATTGCACTGTGCTAGTCCACGAGTGGAAATGGGATCGAGTTACTATGGATTTTGTGACAGGATTACCGTTTACCGAGAAAGAAAGATGCGATATAGGTTGTGATTGATAAGTTAACGAAGTCGGCTCATTTTATCCCAGTTCGTATGGATTATTCACTTAACAAGTTGGCCGAGTTGTATATTTCAGAGATAGTCAAACTACACAGGGTACCATTATCGATCATTTCAGAAAGAGATCCAAGATTTAATTCAGGTACTTGAAGATATGTTTAGATGTTGTGTACTGGAATTTCAAGGCAGTTGGGAAAAATATTTACCATTAGTAGAGTTTGCCTACAATAATAGTTATCAGTCGAGTTTGAAGATGGCACATTATGAAGCTTTGTATGGACGTAAATGTCGCACACCTTTATATTGGATGAGCTTAAAGAAAGCCGGATTCTGAGGTTGATCTAGTTAAAGAAAGAAGAAAAAGTGAAAGTTATCGAAATTGTTTAAAAGCGGTTTGCATGTGCGTAAGTCGTATGTAGATTTAAAAAGAAAAGAGATCGAATATCAAGTTGGTGACAAAGTTTTTTTGAAAGTATCCCCGTGGAAGAAAGTTCTCAGATTTGGCAAGAAAGGCAAACTAAGTCCATGTTTTATTGGACCGTTTGAAGTGATTGAGAGAGTCGGAGCATTAGCATATTGGTTAGCTTTTCCGATTGAGTTAGAGAAGATTCAAAATGTATTTCATGTGTCTATGCTACGTCGTTATCATTCAGATCCGTCACATGTGATTTCTTAGACAAAGGTTGAGATTCAACCAGACATGACTTACGGTGAAGAAAGGTAAAGATTCTAGCTCGAGAGGTAAAGCAATCAAGGAACAAAAGTATTGCACTTGTGAAAATACTATGGAATAGACATGGGGTAGACGAGGCTACATGGGAACCCGAAGAGGCTATGCAAAAATAGTACCAAAATCTCTTCACAGGTAAGATTTTCGGGACAAAAAACCCTAAAGGGGGGGAGAAATGTAACATCCCGAAATAGGGCCTAAACGAAACAGTGGTTGCGAAACCACAAATCCGAGGTAGAATGTAACGGCCTAATTTTCAGTGGTGTCAAAAATGGTGATTTGAGATCACTAAATCGGACAAATAAGATTGAACAAGATAGTAACTTAATATTTATGAGTCAAGTAATAATTTAGAAGAATTTGTGAAATGGTGAAATTAGTGAATTAAAATAATTTATTAGGTCGACGGGTCAAAAGCGAGGTATCGAGACCTCGAATTTGAAAATCGAGCTATAAATATTTTTATAAATATTTATGAAGTGTCATTGAGTTAGTATTAAAGTTTAGTTAGAAAATTTTGATGTTTGGATAGCTAATTAATTAAAAGGACTAAAGCGAAAATAGCTCAAAATTTGTTAAATTGTGAGTAAATAGCTTAAGTATTTAAAAGATGGATTTAAAGAGCAATTAGACCCAAAGGTTAATGGCTGGACGGTTTGGGTATGAAATAAGCAAGAAAACAATGTGAACAAGGGACAAAATTGGAATTAGCATAAAAGTTAATAGTTAAAAAATGATGTAATTGAAAATCTAGACATTTCTTCATCTTTCTCAGCCGAAACGTCGTAGCAGGTCTCCTATGCTGGTTTTTCATATTTTTGCACCATGTAAGTTCAATTTTACTATTTCTTAGTAATTTTTATGTTTTGTGACTTTTACAATTAGGTCCAATCATCTAATTCATTAGTTTTTGATTTGGTGGGTGAAATTGGAAGTTACCCTGGCTGAGTAAGGGTAGTTTATGATGAATTATTATGAAATTGAAGTTCTAATTTCATATTAAGGTTGTTTTATTAAGTCATTTTGATAGAAAATGGTATTTAGGACCTAATTGTGAGCAAAATTGTGAATTAGATGTTGGTGTTAAAATTCAGAATATCAAAGGCTGTGAAATAGTTTATAATGATAAAATAAAAGTGTTAATTTAGAAAAATTAGTTCAATTGATGGGTGAATTGAGCAGGGACTAAATTGTAAAAAATTGTAAATTTTGGGGTAAAAGTGCAATTTCGAAATTTGAACAGCATAAATTGTGAAGTGAAATAGAAATCAAATAAATGCTAATGAGTAGAAATATTTTATATTATAGATCAAGAATCCAAAGAAGAACGAGGAAAAGAAAAGTAAAGGACTAAATTGTAAGGTTTAGTGCATTTTGTATCAAGGTAAGTTTACAGTAAATAAATGCAATATTCTTTTATTTACATTATTATTGTCAATTTCCAGCATTTATATATTTATGTTATGAGAATATTTAAAGTCGAATTAAAGGTAAGTGATGAGAAAAAGCATCGAGGAAGCCCCGTTTGAACCTTAGGAATGTTAGGATATTGGGGTTGACGGACGAGACGAGACAAAATGAGCCATGTAAGTCCATATCAGATATATGGCTTTGGAGACAGGAATGAGCCATGTAAGCCCATAATATATATATATATATATATATATATATATATATAGCATTGGAGCAGGAATAATTCATGTAAGTCCATGTCGAAGACATGGCATTAGCGAGATATTGATGAGCGAGAGCGACCTAGTATCCTTAGTATTCCGAGTGGTTCAACGGGTCATTGTACACATTAAATTACAGTGAATTATCAGCAAAAAGGGAAGGTAGATTATATTTATGAATAGTGAAAGGTCAGGTAAGAAAGAAGGTAAGTGAGTAAAGAAGAAGGTAGAAAATGAGAAGTAAAGGAAGTTTATGAGGCTAGGTGACATTATGTATATTTATTCAACATGTTGAATGTTGTAATTTATTTGCTTGTAAGCTTACTAAGCCTAGTGCTTACTCTCTTTATTTTCTTTTTCTTATAGTTTTTATCAAGCCACTCGGGGATCGAAGGAAACGTCGGAGACCGATCACACTATCGAAGAAACCACATTGGTATAGTTAAACGTTTCGTTTTGTGTATGGCATGTATAGGAACTTGGTTTCTTTTAATATGATATGATCAATGAATGATACTTTCTAGTGATTAACTAATAGAATGGCTGATGATATACATGTTTAATAGTATGTATGATTAAGTAGTAACTATCACATGAAAACTATGAAAAATGTGAAAGTAACTTAAAAACAGATTCAAGTATTGAAAATAACGTGATTTTGAAAAATCACAAGAAATTGTAGAGACATGGGTTGATGGTGAATAATATATGAAACTAAAGCTCATTGTGTCTATTTTCATATGGAATAATCAAAACAGGTAAAGGTTTTGTATTTTATAAGATATCTGGGTTTTAGTGAAATAGGGCCAGAGCGATTTCTGGATCCTCTGTTCCAACTTTAAAAATTCACCATAAATTTTACAAAAATAATTAGGTGGTTTACTTTATATGTTTAGAATCCTTATTGAATCTAGTTTTAATGGAAACAAGCAGTATAGTCATATGAATTTTGTACAGAGAGAAAAGTGGTTCGTAGTAAGTAGAGGCCAGTGTAGTCAAATTCTGAAACAGTGATAACTTTAACTAATAAACTGTACTAATTGGCTAAGTAAAAAATTCTAGAAAAAAATTAATAGATAGATATATGAGTATAGTTTCAGGAAAAATTTATGGATCTTAATTTCGAGTTTTGAAACTCGAGAAATGAATTTTTAAGCAACCATGACGCAGAAAACAGTTTATTCCGAAAATTAAAATAAGTGATTTAGAGTTGTTTAAAAGGTAAGATAAGTTTAGTAACACCTCAAGCTTGACTCCGGTGACGGTTTCGGGCGTGGGGGCGTTACACCCAGTACCAAAGAAAGATGGCAAAGTACGAATGTTCGTGGATTACCGTAACCTGAACCGAGCAAGCCCAAAAGATAATTTTCCCTTGCCACATATTGATACGTTGGTGGACAGCACAGCAAAACATTTATTGTTTTCTTTCATGGATGGATTCTCGGGGTATAATCAGATCAAGATGGCCCTTGAGGATATGGAGAAAACTACCTTCATAACAATGTGGGGAACGTTCTGCTACAAGGTGATGCCATTCGGGTTAAAGAATGCTGGGGCAACATATCAGAGGGCTATGGTAACGTTATTCCATGACATGATGCATAAAAAAATAGAGGTCTACATCGACAACATGATTGCTAAATCCCGAGGGGAAGAAGAGCATGTAGTGAACCTCAAGAAGTTGTTCGAAAGGCTGAGAAAGTTTTAGCTAAAGCTTAATCTAGCCAAATGTACATTTGGGGCTACCTCGGGAAAGTTGCTAGGCTTCATTGTCAGTGAAAGAGGTATCGAAGTTGATCCAGATAAAATAAAAGCCATCCAAGAATTACCACCTTCGCGCACGCAAAAGGAAGTTAGAGGATTTTAGGAGATTAAACTACATCGCCCGATTTATCGCTCAACTTACCAACCAATGTGACCCAATCTTTCGCTTCTTGAAAACATAACCCGGAAGAATGGAACGAGGAATGCCGGTAGCCTTTGATAAGATAAAACAATATTTGTCCGATCCTCCAATGCTAATCGCCAACTCACGGAAGACCATTGATATTGTATTTGACGTGTTCGAAAGTTCAATGGGTTACGTCGGGCAACACGACGAGTCGAAAGAAAGAAAAGCGATCTACTACCTCGGCAAAAAGTTCATGAATATGAGGCAAAATATTCATCCATTGAGAAATATTGTTGCGCTCTGGTTTGGGTAGCTCGGAGACTCGGACAATATATGTTGTATCACACGACATGGCTAATTTCAAAATTGGACCCAATAAAATACATGATGGAATCACCGGCACTATCAGGAAGAATGGCACAATGGCGATCCTCCTTTCAGAATATGACATTACCTATGTAAGTCAAAAGTCGATAAAAGGGAGCGCAATAGCTGACTTCTTAGCAACTCGAACGACAGAGGAATATGAGCCTTTAAGATTAGATGGAAGATGTGCTTTGATGGTGCGTCAAATGTTTTAGGGCATGGAATTGGAGCAATCCTGGTATCACCAGACGGGAATCATTATCCGTTCACCTCAAGACTGAACTTCTTCTGTACCAATAATATCGCAGAATATGAGGCCTGTATCATGGGGCTTCGTGCAGCTATCGAACGAAACATCAAGATCTTGGAGGTGTACGGGACTCAACCTAATGATTTACCAAATCCGTGGAGAGTGGGAAGTGAGGACTCAAAATTGATTAAGTATGCGATTTAGTATTTGGATTGATCAAGGAATTCAAAGAAATAGCTTTTCATTACTTCCCACGAGAAGAGAACCAATGGTGATGCCACAGCCACTTTGGCTTCAATGTTCAAAGCAAGTAGAGAAGCGAAATAATGCCCTCAAAATGAGCATATACGAGGTCCCCGCACTTTGTTGTAGCATTGAGAAAGAAGTAGCAGACTACCGAGTTCCATGATATCTTAGAATATATCAAGAATCAAAGGTATCCCGAACAAGCGAATGAGAACGATAAAAGAACAATTAGAAGAATGGCAGCGGGATTTGTTCTTGATGGGGATATCCTGTATAAAAGAGGAAAGGATCAGATGCTTTTGAGATGTGTGGATGATGTTGAAGCCAGAAAAATACTTGAAGAGGTCCATGAGGGAATTTGCGAAACGCATGCCAATGGTTTCAATATGGCCAGAAAGATCATGAGACTCGGTTATTATTGGCTGACAATGGAAAATGACTAAATCAATTTTGCCAGAAAATGCCACAAATGTCAAATCTATGGCGATAAAATTCATGTAGCCCCTTCACCCCTTCATGTCATGACTTCTCCGTGGCCTTTTTCTATGTGGGGCATGGATGTCATAGGGCCAATTTCTCCAAAAGCATCAAATGGACATCGATTCGTTTTTGTGATCATTGATTACTTCACAAAATGGATAGATGCCGCTTCGTTGCCAATGTGACGAGGATTTGCAGTTTGTGTGTTTTTGAAAAAGGAAATCATTTGCGGTATGGTTTGCCTGAAAGAATCATTTCAGATAGTGCCACGAATCTGAACAATAAGATGATGAAAGAAGTGTGTGAGCAGTTCCAAATAAAACATCATAACTCCTCGCCCTATCGCCCATAGATGAATGGGGCTGTTGAAGCAGCCAATAAAAATATTAAGAGGATCATTGGGAAAATAACTGAGACATATAAAGATTGGCACGAGAAGCTTCCATTTGCTTTGTTTGCATATCGCACATCTGTGCGAACATCTACGGGAGCAACTCCATTCTCTCTGGCTTACGGAATGGAAGCTGTGCTACCTATTGAGGTTGAGATCCCCTTCCTGCGAGTCTTAATGAAATTAAAGTTAGAAGAAGCAGAATGGGTTCGAGCTCGATATGATTAGTTGAACCTCATCGAAGAAAAACGTCTAAGAGCAATTTGTCACGAGCAGATGTACCAGAAGAGAATGATCGCGGCCCACGACAAAAAAGTATGGCCAAGAGAATTCCACGAAGGAGAACTCGTACTGAGGAAGATTCGCCCAATACAAAAGGACCTGCGAGGAAAATAGGCACCAAATTGGGAAGGACCATACGTCGTAAAGAAGGCATTTTCAGGAGGACCTTTGATCCTTACCGAGATGGATGGCAAGGAGTTACTGAATCCAGTGAACTCAGATGCTGTGAAGAAATAGTATGCTTGAGATGAAAACCCAAAAAGGGCATCAAAAAAAAAAAAAAGGGATCAAGGTGAAAACCCGCAAAGAGCGTCTTAATTAGCACAAAAGATTAGGATGAAAACCCGAGAGGGCGTCCTAATGAGGTAAACCTGGCTTAAAGAGCGTGGCGTTTTAACAGCGGGTCAAACAGTGAGACTACAGTATTTGAAGCATTTCTGAAAGCTCGAAATCTTCTACGCAAGAAGCCGCGCTCGAAAAGATTTTTGATTGAGGAACGAAGAAGAGTTTATGTGTTGAATATCTAGAGCATTTTGTTGAATACGATCCTTTCTTTCTTTTTGACATTTTTTTACTCTCATTGGTTAACTTGCTTTGTTTGCCACATTTGAAATAGATGAATATGAAATATCATTTTTGTCCCTATCTGACCTTTTTCATGCATCTCATTATGTGTTTATTTACATGATAAATGGTGAAATGACATACTCTAAACAAAAGAAATGTTAAGCATTACCTGGATGAAAATTTGATAAGCACAAGAGTCTCAAAGTAAGAACAAAGTTCAATCGGGGGCAAAAGAGTGATATCTGAGAAACGTCGATTACTCGTGAAGCTTGAAGGCATGTATAAGGCTCGAAGAAAAGTCGAGAATCAAAGCAATGAACACGGATCCTCAACAATCGTGGCTAAATGGACATACGACAAACATGCTTAAGGAGCTTTGCATAATCATGTAGGCATAAAAGCATTTAAGACAAACATGTGCATATCATGATAACATCATACATGGCATATCAGTACTCCAACGAGCAAGAAATCTTGAATGAGAGTCGAATGAATCAAAGGAAAAGACACCGAATTCTACCAAATGATAGGTTTTGGTATTTTGATTTTTTAATTCATGCTTTTCAAGGAAAATCAACTCATATTGTGAGAGATGAGTTGAGCCTCAAGACACGTTGAGGTATTTTTAATTGTTGTTTTCAAAATCAACTCATATTATGAGAAGTGAGTTGAGCCTCGGGACACGCCGAGGTATTTTTAATTTTAAATTGACTCATATTGCGAGAGGTGAGTTAAGCCTTTTAATTTTGTTTTCAAAATCAACTCATATTGCTAGAGGTGAGTTGAGCCTCGGGCACGCTGAGGTATTTTCAATTTTGTGTTTTAATCAACTCATATTGCGAGAGATGAGTTGAGCCTCAAGACACGTTGAGGTATTTTTAATTTTGTTTTCAAAATCAACTCATATTATGAGAAGTGAGTTGAGCCTCGGGCACGTTGAGGTATTTTTAGTTTATGTTTTAAATTGACTCATATTGCGAGAGGTGAGTTAAGCCTTTTAATTTTTGGTTTTCAAAATCAACTCATATTGCTAGAGGTGAGTTGAGCCTCGGGGCACGCTGAGGTATTTTCAATTTTTGTGTTTTAATTTCAACTCATATTGCGAGAGGTGAGTTGAGCCTCAGGACACGATAAGGTAATTTCAATTTCTGTTTGTAAAGAATCAACTCATATTGCGAGAGGTGGGTTGAACCTTTTAATTTCTACTTTTTCAAAATCAGCTCATATTGCGAGAGGTGAGTTGAGCCTCAGGTCACGCCGAGGTATTTTCAATTTCTGTCTTCATTATTATGTTTTTGAAAGAATCAGCTCATATTGCTAGAGGTGAGTTGAGCCTCAAGTCACGCCGAGGTATTTTCAATTTCTGTTTTCAATTTACGTTGTTCAAAATCAACTCATATTGCTAGAGGTGAGTTGAGCCTCGGGGCACGCTAGGTATTTTCAATTTTTGTGTTTTAATTTCAACTCATATTGCGAGAGGTGAGTTGAGCCTCAGGACATTATGAGGTAATTTCAATTTATGTTTGTCAAGAATCAACTCATATTGCGAGAGGTGGGTTGAACCTTTTAATTTCTACTTTTTCAAAATCAGCTCATATTGCGAGAGGTGAGTTGAGCCTCAAGACATGATGAGGTAATTTCAATTTCTGTTTGTCAAGAATCAACTCATATTGCGAGAGGTGGGTTGAACCTTTTAATTTCTACTTTTTCAAAATCAGCTCATATTGCGAGAGGTGAGTTGAGCCTCGAGTCACGCCGAGGTATTTTCAATTTCTGTTTTCATTATTATGTTTTGAAAGAATCAACTCAGATTATGCAGAGGCGAGTTGAGCCTCGAGTCACACGCCGAGGTATTTTAATTTCCGTTTTCAATTTCATCTTTCAAAAAAAAAAACTCATATTATGAGAGGTGAGTTGAGCCTTAGGACACGCTGAGGTAATTTCAATTTCATTGTCAAAAAATCAACTCAGATTGCAGTGGCGAGTTGAGCCTCAGTCACACGCCGAGGTATTTTCAATTTCCGTTTTCAATTTTTGCCTTTCAAAAAATCAACTCATATTGCGAGAGGTGAGTTGAGCCTCGTGACACGTTGAGGTAATTTCAATTCTGTTGTCAAAAAGTCAACTCAGATTGCGAGAGGTGAGTTGAGCCTCGATCACACGCCGAGGTATTTTCAATTTCCATTTTCAATTTCGCCTTTCAAAAAAAATCAACTCATATTATGAGAGGTGAGTTGAGCCTCGGACACGCTGAGGTAATTTCAATTTCTTTTCAAAATTCAACTCATATTGCGAGAAATGAGTTGAGCCTCAAGACACGTTGAGGTATTTTCAATTTGCTTTTCAAAAATCAACTTATATTGCGAGAGGTGAGTTGACCCTTGGCTCATCTGTTGAGCTTTTTCAATTTCTGTCTTTCAAAAAAATCAACTCATATTGCGAGAGGTGAGTTGAGCTTCAGATCACACACTGAGGTATTTTTTCAATTTATATTTTTCAAAAAAATCAACTCACATTGCGAGATGTGAGTTGAGCCTCGGGTTACATGTCGAGGTATTTTCAAAATCTGTTTTTCAAATTCTGTTTTCAAAAATCAACTCATATTATGAGAAGTGAGTTGAGCCTTGGCTCATGTCTTTGAGCTATTTTCAATTCTTTTTTTTTCAAAAAATTCAACTCATATTATGAGAGGTGAGTTGAGCTTTTTAATTCTCGAGAGTTGAGTTGAGTCTTTTAATTTCATTTTTCAAAATCAACTCATATTGCGAGAGGTGAGTTGAACCTCCAATCACATATCGAGGTATTTTCAAAATCGCTTTTCAAGTTAAGTTTCAAAAATCAACTCATATTGCGAGAGGTGAGTTGAGCCTTGGCTCACGCTGTTGAGCTATTTTCAATTTCTGCTTTTAATGTCTGCTTTTAGAGAGTCAATTCATATTGCAAAAATGAGTTGAGCTAAGGATCACATGCCGAGTAGAGAATAAAGATTGAAGTCGATTGAAGACGCCGATTCGCCTCCTTAAAGTTGCAGTGGAGTTGATCGAGGCATCGATCTTGCCTTTCGAGTCGCAGAAGAGAAGACCAAAACCTTATCTCATGAAGCGATAGAAGAGCATATTGAAATTGTAGATCTTATCTTTCGAAGCTACGGTGAAGCGGATCGAAGCCACAAATCTCATATCCTTGAAGTTACATTGGAGCAGATTGAAGCTACAAGGCATATCTCCGAATTTGGAGTGGATTGAACCAAAGCTACAAGATGCGGTGGACTGAAAAGAGACTAACTAAACAAGAAGAGTTCCAAAGCAAGTCAAGACCTAGCAAGACCGGGCAAGTTTGGTCTTCCTTGAAAGTCTTTGCTCTATTATCGTTGCACGACAATGAGCAAAGAGGGGCATAGTTAACTCGAAAATAAATAATTCACCCATTTATGTAAAAAATTAATAATATAAACAATTCAATAATTTATAAACAACATGTATTTTCGAGTAATTGGGCTAATTTTTTTAATTTTTGAAAAATATAAAGAATAAATTTTGATAAATTAAAATAAAAAACTAATATTTCCATTATTGTAAATTAAATTAAAAAAATGAAAATAAAAACATTAGAAATTAAAATTTAATATTGTGAAATAATTTGATCTTGTTACAAAATTGAATTAACTTTGTAATTACAGACGGTCTGGAATAACCTTGCTTTTGTGCATAAAAGGGCGAAGCACATAAGGGCTGTGTTGTCTTTTCCGGGGGTGGCCTAACTAATTACAAGGTAGGTGGAGCTGTTACAGTACAGCTCAGCTGTCTGAACCAACAATGTCAATCAGGAATTGCCGAATCCACAGGTTTCGTTACTTCTTGACCGTTAAAATCCCTGATTAAGTTCAATGGACGATCAGATTTAATTGATAAGCACATTTACAAATACACGTGATAACGTGATGATCTTTCGGGACTCTTTCTTTTCTCTGACCCAAACAGGGACCGGAAGTCTTCGATGACACCGTCCACGTGAATTGACAAGAAAGCCCCCCTTTACAGAACATAAAATATCAAGGGTTAAATCCACAAATCGCTCCAAAACTGTCCCTTAATTTTTAAATTAGTCCATAAATTCAAAACATTCTAAATTTCTAATTGAATCCTCAAAGTATTAATTTGAATTACATTTAAAGTACGGAAATAAAATTACAAACACATTATTGACATATTGAATCTAACTTTCTTTTTAGGAGAACTATCTTATTAACACGTCAGATCTAAATTGTTCATGTAATAAGTATACATGTTTACAACTTAATCTACTTATTTTAAATATACGCTTTGTTATATTTGAGTTGACATTTACTGTCCATACTAATAGAGATATTGATGAATGGATATTAATATAAAATTGATACTTTAAAATTTTAATTATAATGTTTTTAAGTTTAAAACAAAATTTAATTTTTTTGATATTGATAGAATATTTTAATTTTACAAGTGGCATTAAAAAGGTTAAAGTACGTGGGAGGTCCTACATTATAAGGTTAAATTAAATTAATCCTCTATTATTAAATGGATTAATTTAGTTTCTATAAATTAAAATGAATCAAATAAGTTTAAATTGCAATAGAGTTAACATTTATTGTATAAAAATGGCTTAAAATTATTTGTTTCAATCACAGTTCATTTTCAAATAAATTTTTTATTTATAAAACCATAAAAATTTTAATTTTATTAGACAATAAATGATACTTTTAAACTGTATATGTTAGCTTTTTCAATATGATATTATTTAATTCTTTTAATATTAAATGAACTGAATTGATCAAGTTTCTATAATAGAGGGCCTCTCAAGTATATTCACCCATTAAAAATTATAGTGTATTCTTAATTAATATTTAGAAATAATAAATAAATAAATGAAATGCATGATAATTTAATTAATATAATAATCTTGGTTATGGAATAAAAAAATTATAAGTCATATATTTTAATTTATTTATAATTAAGATTTTGTTAAAAGGGTAATGATGTAAAAAGGGATAAGCACGGAAGGTTCCTTAAAACTAGAAGGAAAAATAATAAAAATAAAAAAGCGTTTTTGGCCGGCAAGGTGTTTATGTTAAACCACCGAACAACAACCACTTTCCTTCACAACTTCTCTTTAATAGTTTTCCTTTTTTTTTTGCCCTTTAATTTAATAAATTTATTGAATTAATTAGTAATATTAATTAAAGCTCATCTAAAGCATTAAAATTTGGGTATAAAACGTATAAATTATCCTCCCCTTGTTCTTTTCTACTTTTCCAAGCCTTCTCTTTTCCTTCATTTCTTCCTCTCTTTTGTTTTCTCTCTCGTCGGAAAACTGCCTCCCTCCGCCGGGAAGGTGCTTGTTCTCTTGTTAAAAAAATCTTCCGGTTCGCCGGAAAGTTCTAATCTCTCTGGTATTGATAATTTCCTGTAATGTTTTTAAGCATTTCTTTTGCGTGATTCGTATACGGATCTCCGAGTTTGACTCTTTCCGGTGGAGTACGCGGCGCGTTTTGAGAATGTGGCGCGTGTGGTCGGCGTTTGTCGCTTGCAAATGGTGAAGATCATAATTTAGGGTTTGATATTTGCGGATTTTGCGCGCTTTTTCTTTCGTTTTATTTCGGTTTGTTTCGTTCGGTGAATTGCGACAAAACGGTGGCGTGCAAAGAAGCATTGAGGAATGAGATGGTGCGTCAATTCTTCTGTTGATTTCTTTTTAATTTTGAATTTTTTGAGATTTTTAATGGATTTTATACGGTTTTATTTTTTATTTACTCTGTTGTTGTACGGATCCAAAGCATTTTTAAATCGGAAACGGTTTATTAAAATTTCCATTATTTTTCTGGTTTCCTAGATTTGTTCTACATCCTTTCGGAAACTAGAATTTTTTTTTTAAATCTAGAAAGAAATTCGTTAATGAGAACTTTGTGGACTTAACATAGTGCTTCACGTTTTCTTGGAGCAGACGGATTTTGCTTTAACAGTTTTCCTTCTTTTTTTAATCATTCATTTTAGAATTACTGCTTAAATTTTACAGAGTTTCCTTTATTTCTATTAATAAATGGTTTTGTTTGTGATGATGGATGCTTCATTTTTCTATTAATAAATTAAATTACGTGTCTGCTTGTTGAATTTCGTTCTTGAGCTAGAGTTTATTTTGACTACGTTTTACATTTTGTGGATAAGATTAAAGTTATTTAATGTATTTCATTTTAATTAAAAAATTTGTTCTCGTAATACCGTGTATTATTGTTGAAATTATCTGGCTTTTGACTGAAGATTTAACATGGGTTTCTGTTGTTGCTCGTTTTTTGACTTTATATTTGTGACATATATATGTTATGTACGATGAATTCAACTTGTCGTAAACCTTTGACTCACGTTTTTAATGGAAAGTTTTGGGTGTAATTTTAACTTAATTGGGTCATTGAGTTGATTTAGACTCAGTCAACCATCTGTCTTCTGCATGCTTTAGAAATTATCCTGGTTCTGATGGTGTCGGCTTTTTGGTTTCACATTTAATCTTGGCTACAAATGGTTATGCATGTTCCCAAATTTATCCTTTTGACTGTATCATTTCAGAATGAACCTTGTTCGTCTCTTAATTATTTCTGGATGGATATTGTCTAGTCTAGTGATGGTGATTGAAACATGGGCGTAAATGCTTCAAAATTTTGCTACCTGATTTAGTAATCTGATTTGAAATGATCTTTGACTGTTACACTAGAATATAGTTTTTATTTTCTATTTATTTTGGCAGAGGCTGATGCAAACAAAATACTGGGATTATTGACAATTTATTCTGTTAAAGAGCTATGTTGAAAAACTTCTACTTTCTATCAGTCTAGGTGATAGTAGGTTTTTTTTTGTTTGTTTGTTTAACAGTCTAGGTGATAGTAGTTAATTGCAGCAGAGGTTGAACTAATATTTAACTATAAATTGCTGAAAAACTTTTAAATTAATGGTGTTGCCTGTGTGCATTTAGTGTGTTATGATTGTTGTAGCTGCATGCAAGTATGGAGGTCAGTTAGATAGCAGTTAGGTGCTGATTTGTTTGAAAGTTGAACTATTTAACCTCGTAAATGTTGAGGCTGATTTTGTGTTGTCATTACATGTTTCTCAAGTTTGCTTCTGTCTTTGTTTCTACGTACTGATATATACTTCTTTAAATTTGTTTATCTACTTTTGGTAGGTGGAAGGAAGGGTGTGTTTGTCCAAAGAGGCAAGAAATGGGTTAGAGTTATTGAAGCGTAAAAGGCTTCACCGAATAAAATCAGAAACTGTCTGTGGGCCATCTGGTGTCACAAATATGATGTCTAGAAGTGGGGGAGATGCTTTGAGAGCTTCCGCATCATGTGGAGTGAGGTTGCAGGGGAATGCTGAATCGTTTTCCAGGTCAAATGTTGCTTCATGTGAGAAGGATGTCTTTTCAAAGCGCAAGGTTGATAAGTTTTACACTAGTGATCTAGAATGGACTGAGAAAATCCCAGAATGTCCTGTATACTGCCCTACAAAGGAAGAGTTTGAAGATCCTTTGGTTTATTTGCAGAAGATAGCTCCTGAAGCTTCAAAATATGGTAAGACCTGTGCTTTTAGATTCTGTCTTTAATAATTTCATCAGTTTCCATCTCCATCTCCATCTCCATCTCCATCTCCATCTCCAAGTCCCAACACCAAAGCCAATCACCTCCCTGGCCGTGGTTGAATGACTAGAAAATACAATCTAGAAAAAACATAGAACATAGAGACATATGATGGTCTATATCTACGTTTTATGTTTTTATATGCCTTTTTTTTATGAAAGTAAGAGTAAAGATCTGTAACAGAAATCGTTACTTCTTTGGCACACCAAAAAAACCAAAAAGAGGGGATATGCTTGTTTGGATTTTGAGGGAAAATTTTGTAAAAAATGCCTCTTTAGTTTTTCTTTTCCCTTCTAATTAAATAAATGCTGAAGCGGTTTTAATGTTTGCTGTGTAATTTGCAGGAATATGCAAAATCATTTCCCCTTTAAGTGCTACCGTTCCTGCTGGAGCTGTATTGATGAAGGAGAAAGCAGGATTCAAGTTCACAACAAGAGTCCAGCCCCTTCGTCTTGCTGAGTGGGATACTGATGACAGAGTCACCTTTTTCATGAGTGGAAGGTGAGCTCTCTTACTTGATACAAATTTTGTTTTGTGCGTAGTGTATTTTTCTGGTCTTTGAGTTTGAGCATGGCTTTTTCAGAAATTATACATTTCGTGATTTCGAGAAAACGGCGAACAAGGTGTTTTCTCGTAGATATTATAGTGCTGGTTGTCTTCCTGCAAGATACATGGAAAAAGAATTTTGGCATGAAATTGCTTGTGGGAAGATGGAAAGTGTTGAATATGCTTGTGATGTTGAGGGTAGTGCCTTTTCTTCTTCTCCCAGTGACCTGCTTGGAACTAGCAAATGGAATTTGAAGGTGTTGACTTCAGTACTATTATCTCTATATATTTCATTTTTCTTTCTAGTGGTCTGTTTGCTTAATTTTACCACGATATCAAATTTTAGAATAGTAAAATTTCTAGTTTATTTGATCGCCAATTGAATTTTAATAACTTCAAGGTTGTGAACTGGGAAAGCAATTTGATACTACTCGTATTATGATTGGTTCTATCTCTGTTCTTGATTATGGTTCAATTGGAATTTATATACTTTGTTTCGGTTGATTTCAGAAACTCTCACGGCTGCCAAAGTCCACTTTGCGTCTTCTTGAAACAGCAATTCCGGTATTGAAATGATCCAAATCTCAATTTTAACTCTCCATATTCACATATTATTGATCTGCACACATCTATG
Organism: Gossypium arboreum; assembly: GCF_025698485.1. Classification (NCBI taxonomy): domain Eukaryota; kingdom Viridiplantae; phylum Streptophyta; class Magnoliopsida; order Malvales; family Malvaceae; genus Gossypium; species Gossypium arboreum. The sequence goes on along the minus strand of NC_069070.1, from coordinate 201,041 downwards.
GTCCTGTTGTATTGAACTGATATTTGTTTCAGGGAGTAACTGACCCCATGCTTTACATAGGAATGCTATTTAGCATATTTGCTTGGCATGTGGAGGATCATTATTTGTATAGGTAAATGTTATCAAACATTTAATTCCTTTTAAGTTATTTACTTTCTTAGTATTCTGTAATTAATCCTTTTCCTTTTTTGTGGCAGCATTAATTATCATCATTGTGGGGCTTCAAAAACTTGGTATGGTGTACCTGGTCACTCTGCTTTAAGATTTGAGAAGGTTGTCAAGGAACATGTGTACACTAATGATGTCCTATCCGTGGATGGTGAAGATGGAGCTTTTGATGTGCTTTTGGGTAAAACAACATTATTTCCTCCAAATATCTTGTTGGAACATGATGTCCCTGTCTACAAGGCTGTTCAGAACCCTGGAGAGTTTGTAATTACCTTTCCAAGAGCATATCATGCTGGGTTCAGTCATGGTAAGGCCTTCTTAAGCAGCTGTTCTTAATCTGCTCATACAGAATTCGATGAATATGCTTCTAATTGCGATCTTTTAGGGTTCAACTGCGGCGAGGCTGTGAATTTTGCTATCGGTGATTGGTTTCCTTTGGGTGCTGTGGCATGCTTGCGTTATGCACATCTCAACAGGGTGCCTCTCCTTCCTCACGAGGAACTTTTGTGCAAAGAAGCTATGCTTCTCAATTCAAGTTTAGAACTGGAAGATTTGGATTATTCGCCAGCAGATTTAGCCTCTCATCATTCCATTAAGGCTTCATTTGTAAAGCTGATACATTTCTTGCACCGGGCCCGTTGGTCCATTATGAAATCAAGGGCATGCACCAGTGTATCTCCAAATTATCATAGAACTGTCGTCTGCACTTTATGCAAACGTGACTGTTACATTGCTTTTGTTAACTGCGGCTGTTACTCTCATCCTGTTTGCCTGCGACATGGTAACATTTCTCTGATCCTGCTCTATTTTAGTTAATTTCTCTTTGGTATGAAATTTCATTTTATGATGAACTTCATCGGCTTTTTTGCAGATATTAAGTCACTTGACTTCCCCTGTGGGAGTCATCATTGTCTTTTCTTGAGGGATGATGTTAGAGAGATGGAAGCTGCTGCCAAGAAGTTTGAGCAAGACAATGGCGTATCAAAAGCAGTTGAGCGACAAGCTGAAAATGGTGATGACATGTATTCATATCCACTATCAAATAAGTTCCAGAATGATGTAGAGGATGGATACTTTCCATACTGTGAGATAAATGTTGATTTGAAACCTGAGATTGCTACAATGACTTCAGCTACGGGTCAAACTGTTGAATATGGACATCATTCATTGAGCCATAACACTGGAAATTTTCGACCTGAACTGACAGATGCTTTATCTTCTTTTGCTGCATCAACTCTCTGTTCTTTTGTGGAGCAAGTTGGGTCCTCAGCAAAAAATGTAAGATCCATCTCTCTACCTGCCTGAGTATCTTAGTGTTAGGCCGCCACATTTTGTATTGTCATGTTTACGTCTCTACTTCTGCTGCTGATCCTGTTCTAAGTGAAAGTTTGGTATTTATATATTTCAAAGCAGGTTCAGGGGCTAGCTAACCTAGGAAACACTAATGATAAAAGGTTCTGTGAAGAAGTCTCAGAAAACACATATGAATCGTCTGTATTGTGTTTGTCACGTGAAGATCGTCCAGGTATCCATCAGTATAATGGTCATGAACCAGTGAGTAGGTCTATAGTCGACCATGACAGTGATAGTTCTGATTCAGAGATATTTAGGGTTAAACGGCGTTCTTTTTTGAAGGTTGAGAAAAGAAATGGCAACCACACCATGGCATCAAATAGCTCTGAACACCAGGTATAATTTTAGCATTTTCTGAAGTTATTTTCTTAAATTTATCTTAAAATGGCCAACTTAACTTTCAAACTGCCTTTTTTATTTCATCATAAAAAAGTGAAGCTATTGAAATTGAGACAAATGATATGTATAGGAACTTCATTCGATATTTAGATTGGCATCCAACAAATCCATGAATTTGAGAAATAATCTTAAAAATATTGCACTTACATGCTTTTAGCACACAACTTACACTATTATTGAAATGTAAACCCATATTTTGAAATCCGAGCTTTGAATCGCTGCCTTAGTGTGATTCTTCTTTTAGCTTGAACTTTTTACTTATCATTATGATGTAATTAGCCCTTTGAAATTCACATTGCATTTCAAACTTTTAGTCATTGTGCTAATATTTATTGTTCATAATTGTTTTTGGGGGCTATTATTTTCCTTTTTGGGAAGTATTTACAATATTTTTAGCGTTTAGTTTACAATATGCATCTCATCAGTCGTTTGCTTTTGCCCTTAAGTGAGTTTTGTTAATATAAATCGGCTTTTGATCCTATCATACACTTTTGTTGATTACATTTCCGCGTCTAATTGTTTCTTTTTCCTTTTTATTCTTTTCAAAAGGGGCTCAAGCGATTAAAGAAACTCCAACATGAAAAAAGAAGTGGGCAATCAATGCCATCTGATTGCTCTAGAAACGATGAACCAAATCGTAACACCAATCGTGCTTCTAATTACAAAGAATCCCCAGAGAACACTTTGAAGGACAGATATGGAAGAAGCAACCTTCCCATCTCCATAAAGTACAAGAAATTGGGAAATGAGGAAGCAATGATTAGGCAACGAGAGCACCATAGAAACGACAGGTTGAAGCATGAGGTGGGAAAGTACACGAGGGAACCTCCTCCCTTAGAGAACGGTCCAAAACGGATTAAAGTGAGGGGGCCAACTTATGTAGGTTCAGAAAGCAGTCTGGATTGAAAGTTTATACTTACATAGATGTGCAGAAAAACTGATTGGAGTTCCGACTTTGCTAACTTCATTCCCTCTAATCTAATGGAGTTCTAACAATACTGAAACCGGAAAATTGATTGATTTTCTTCATCAGGGAGTAGCAGCAGGCGAAGATTAGTGACCAAAGGTTAGGACAAAATTTATATATTCTTTGTGCAAATTGCACGTGCAGTGGAATTGATGTGGGGTTCTCAGGCCGGGGGGTGTTTTTCCTGTCTTTGGTAGGAGAACCTTAGTGTAGAAAATTTGGATTAGTGACTTTTGTTTCTGTTGGTATATTATTTGCTTATTCTATACATATATATTCATTGAATGTATATGCCAACATAACTTGTTCTGTGCTTTGTAGTTTAGGTTAAGAAACGAAGTCCTTTGATTGGGTTGTAATTTTTAGATTTCCACTAGGTTAGGGAGAGATTGATTGGGTTGTAATTGGGCCCATATTGATATCAAATTTATTTCAGTTCTTTTTTAGATCCTTTCTATTCTATTATCTCTGCGCTGGGATTGATTTTGAGTTTAAAGTTGGATGGTTATTGTTTTAAAATTTCAAGTCATTTAAGTTTATCTATATCTGAAAAATAAAAGCTTTCTCCAGTCGGTGTTGACTCGGGTTGATAGTGGCTCATTTTTCTCGAGTCTGTCTGTGGTAGCTTGTCTTTCCCAATTACGTGGTGGCTACCTCTTGTTTATGCCTATGAGGCTCTGCCGGAACTATCTATGTCGGATTTAACACCGGTTTGCGGTTAATACCCAAGTAATGTTGTACATTAATTAGTAAGATTTGGAAATAAGTTTTACGAATGTAATCTCCTTTATTAAAAATTATTTCTGAATATTTTAATTAATGTTTATTATTTTTATTTGGCTTTAGAATAGAACGAGAAAATGATGTTGTAGAAAATTAAAGCCTATAACAGTTGATGTTAAAAATAGTCTTGGTCCCAACAATGAAAACCAGCCTACTGGGTTTAAATGTTCATAATTGGAAGAACCCAATCCATTAACACAACAACTCTAGCGTTTGTGATCAATATCATCCGATTTGAGTTCTAAGTCGATTCTGTTCAAAAGGTTCGAAAAAAAAGTTTGAGTAAAAAAATAGTTTAAATTCGAGTTTAAATATTTAAGGCCTAAATTTAACTCGACCAGTTATTTTAAGTTTGTAATATGGGTGAGGTGAGTAAAATTTTAAGTTAAAATTTTAAATCGAATCAAATTTAAACAAATATAAAATATATTAATATCATGTCTATACTTTATACTACCCATAAACACTTTTAGTATTCAAACCAGTTTTACTATTTAAATTATATATTAATGTTAATTATTGTTTTTATAACTAAATTAAATACATATATCTTTTATTATTTTAATGAAGCCAACCATTTGGAAGCACTTAAACGACTCGAGCGAACTCCGGTTCAAGGTTGAAATTTTTTTAAAAATCTGTCCCGGCCCTGCCCGACCACAAACACCTTTAGAAAGGTTTAACAAAAACCTTAGCACGTCTCCCATTAATCTCTATTTCCTTTTCATCATATTTCTTCTCAACGTCTCTCAGTTCACTCCCCAATCCCCAAATGGAACCACTGCTAGGGTTCAAAGAAGAAACGGTTGAAGCTTATAACCAAGACTTTTCATCCTCAACAATACCTTCTAATGCTTACAAATTGGTGCCCTGGTTGAACTGGGCCGAGTGGGATTCAGTGAGAAAATCCCTGTTCTCCTCTTCTCCACGCAAGATTTCCTCCGCTCTCTCAAGAGTACCTACACTTTCTCTTCTCTTTCCATTTTTTCCATTTCTTTGTTGATTTCTCATTAAGTTTCCAATTTTTTTTAGATATCGACTTGGCGGAGCAGAGGTTGTTTACCGGTTGTCATTGATGTCACTGCTTCAATCGTTGAAATTCAGCAGTCCGATCCTTTTTTCCGGTAACCATTTATCCATTAAGTTTTGGTTAAATTCTATTATTAGTCCCTGTACTTTAATTTGGTCATATTAGTCCTCTACTTCTCAAATTTTAAAATTCCAGTACAAGGACTAAAAATGACCAAATTAAAGTACATGACTAAATCTACAACTTTTGCAAAGTCCAGGGACTAATAGCAGAATTTAATCTTCAATTTTTTCCTTTTTTTTTTTGGAAGAGAGTAATATATATTATATTTTTTTTTCATTCTATTTGTAGAGGGGATAAGTCAAAAGATGATTCACATTCAGAACAATTGCTAGCTATGTTGTATTGCATGGCAATCCTGAGGTAATTTGTTTTCCCATGAGTCTTTTTCTTAGTAATTGGAAATACTTGTGGTCTAAAGTGAAGTGTAGCTAATGTAAAGCAACTGGTTTACAAAGGAAAGTTTGTGTCTTTCCTAGTTTTATGCTTCGATATGTTAGTTTATAATATATTAATCTTTGAAGGTTTGTTAATTGTGTAATAGAGAAGGCACATAAGAGAGCTGGGAAATACTTTGGGGTCTAAAGTGAAGAGTAGCAAATGTAAAGCAATTAGTTTACAAGGGAAAGTTTGTGCCTTCTCTAGTTTTATGCTTTGATTTGTTATTTTATACTAATCTTTGTAGGCTTGTTAACTGTGTCGTCAAGAAGACACTTATGACATCGAGTAGCAGATGTAAAGCAATTAGTTTAAAAAGGAAAGTTTGTGCCTTCTATAGTTTTATGCTTTGATATGTGTTTCATATTAATCATATATATATATATATTAATCATTGAAGGCTTGTTAACTGTGTAATGGAGAAGGCACCTAAGAGAACTGGGAAATACCTGGGGTTTAAAGTGAAGAGTAGCAAATGTAAAGCAATTTGTTTACAAGGGAAAGTTTGTGACTTTTCGAATTTTATGCTTTGATATGTAATTTATTTTATATTAAACGCTGAAGGATTGTTAACTGTGTTATCGAGAAGACTCGTAAGAGAACTGGGATTTCAATTGCTGATGCAGCTGATGCAATTGGTATTCCACGAAGACTGATTGATGTTCGCCATGGTAAGTGGCTTTAATAGTTCGAATTGTTTGTGACATTTAGCTACAACAGGAAAAAAAGACAATGATTGGATTTCTTTGTTTTTTGATGTTGGCAGAGGGTTCTCATCGTGATCTCCCATCTCTCACAATTGCTCGAGATTCCTCAGTTGTGGTTGGTGCTTCATTTTTTTGTATTCTCTTTATCATCTTTATCTTACAGGCTTTTTCATTGTGACATGTTCTATGATCCTTGCTGATTTCAGGCACTTAATTGGCTAAAATCCTATTACTGGGAACCTCAGAAAAAGCAAATTCCATTTCAAAGAGATGGAGTTGTTAATATTAGAAGAGAGATCAAATCAAAACTCCGTGAATTGGCATTGTGCATAAAAATCCAAAAGAATCCTGAACTTAAATCTTTGCTCGTCAGAGGAAAAGGTGCTTGTCTCTTCTTTTACTTTCGATTATTTGAATACTTCGATGCTAAACGTTGACATTTTTGTTTCCTCCTTAATATAAGTGTAAGTGATTTCTTCCATGGATTCTTTATTAGATTGTTCTTCTGTCCTGCATCAAACATAGCATGGCCTTATCTAGTGCCTTTTTGTAATATTTTTTGGTAAAAGTACCATTGAGGTCCCTGTACTAGGAGTATGATTGCATTCCCTCCACTAAAAAATGGGCAAATTAGTCATTGTACATCAAAAAGCAAATTGGTCATTTCTATTAAAATTTGATCTATTTGTACCATTAACAACTGGCGTGGCTGGCTTAATAACCACATAGTGACATGTGGCGTGTCACATGTATTTTATGCTAATGTATAGAGACCAGTTTTTAATAGGAGAAATGGATGAAATTTTTAATAGAATGACCAATTTGCTCTTTGATCTAACATATAGGGACTAATTTTTCTTTTTTTTTTTTTTTGAGTGGAGGGGGCAAAATGCAATCTGACTCCTAGTATAGTGGCCTTCATGGCACTTTTACCAATATTTTCCTTCTAACCTTTAGGGTTGTTCATCTAAATACACCGTAGTTTATATTATTTATTTCTTTCAGGTGGCGGGCAATTCAAACACCTTTGTGGCCGTAGTAAATTCTTCTCACTTATGGCAGGGAAGGTCAATTCGTCCCAATCTAGTGGTAGGATATCCTACCTTATCAATTACTGTTAGGTGCTTCTTGGAAAGAAGAATTATGATGCTTAGCATCAGAATTCAAATAATTTAATTGTGCTTAGTGTTGTCAAGTGCACAAGGCGCATTCTAAGTGCTAGAACCCTTATATTTGCCTCAGATGCAAGCCTCAACAAAAGCGCTAGCCCAAGTGAAGTAAACTGCAATATGTATATGTGTGAGTTTTTGCAAGTCTGTGCGTGTATATATATAATATTAAAGCTTCGGATATATGGTTAACTCTAAAGTGTGGTCTAGTTTATCTAGAAAACATTTCAATATGCATGATTTCCTTGCAGTCAATATTTTTTGTTGAATACTTAAATACTGAGGAGTATAGAGTTTGATAGTATCCCTTTCTTTCTAGTAAAGGCATATCAAATGAAAACAAAGAAAAATAAAAGAAATTAAAGAGAAATCAACCAGGTGGGCTTCTTTTATGCCTATTGCCTTACAGAAAAGTGCGCCTTGGTGCGTGCCTGCTCAAATGGGCCTCACCTGGAAGGGTCTGAGGCATTTTGCTGTATAATGATAAGGTGCAGGTGCCTAGGCTTATTCCTTGACAACACTAATTATGCTACTCTTCGGTTGACCTGTTTAGAACCTGTTGCTTCATTATTTCAACTGAAATAATATCGGGATATTTACTGTTGCATTTGTTTATGATTGTTCCATTGACTTAAGGAAATTGAGTGGTATATTGTGTGTGCTCTGATTGGAACTGGTTGAGCCATTATTGTGTAAAATGTACAAAAAGACGATGTTCATGTCTATAATAAAATTATGCATTTCCTGATGGGTGTGTCTGTATTTTCAGGTCCTAAGAAACTGGTTAGTAAAACCATGAAAAGTCTTGTAAGTTTATTTTCTACTTCATCCTCGGAAGTAGTGTCTGTGTTATTGGAATTGTTGCTAAGGGCTTTAGATTCTTCAAGCTCCATGGACATTTCAGAAGACTCTGAAAGTGGCCTGGATAGACACACTGCATTGGACGATTGGCAGCTTGTGATAAGAAAATTTTCGAATAAGGAGCCAGAATTGCTTCTGGCCCTTCTTCAAAGGATTCTTGATATGATCGGGACAAATGAGGCATCAAAATACGAAACAGGTAAACATGCATTTATATTGACTTGGTTGTACATCCCTTTTGAATGTCGTACTTTCTACGTAATTCGGTTTACTTTCTTATTTTTGTTTAGAAGCCCATCCGACAGCTTCAAAGGGTAGACCGGAGGCTTGCCAAGTAGAACATGTCTCATCTTTGTTTGCATGGCTAGTTAGACATTTAGAATTAAAAGGAAAAAGCATGTCAAATGCAATTCTACTGGAGCTACTGCGTAAATGTCTTTTGGTGGCGTCTTTACGTAACAACCATCTCATGGATTCTGCCCTTCATATTGCACAGTTGATCGGAAACAGTGTTCTAATGGAGAAACTCAACAAACTTCATTCCTTAGGTTTGTCAAATACAGCGGTTACTGAAGAAAATACTTCAAATGAGATTTGGGGAATTGTTAGTCAAGAGGAATATCTTAATCAAGCAGCTAAGAAGTTGGAAGTTGTAAAACTTCGTCGAACGAAGAGCACTGCTGTGAAAACAGCAGACGATGTTAGAAACTCGAACAGATGGGTTGTGGCAAAATCATGGAACCCATGTCCACTCGGTATGTTGCCTCGTACTCTTGGGTCTTCTGGTCGTGTTCCATTGCTTGACTGCGGTAGTGACTGCCAAAAGGATACAGAAGTAATGGAAGCGAAGAATGAGCGGGAACTTAACCGACGAAATGGCAAGAGAGAAGGTAGCGATGATATCCAGTTAATGAATTTCTCAAGCCCTAAGAAGCTAAAGGAAACGGTCGAGAACAAACATGAACAGAGTAGTGAAGGTGTTTCTTCATCAGGTACCTGCAGGCACCTTATGATGGATGGGGTCTGGAAGGAAGTTGGGGCAACAGAGGTCGAGGCTATAGCATCTGCTGTAAGGCTTTTGGTATAGAAACCCTGCATATTAGGCATTGCTTTAGTGTAGGTGTGCTGTTTTCAAATTGTATCAGAAGCTGTTGCTGAATTGCCATGGCATAAATTTTGTCAATGGTTCTTGTCCAATGGGTGGAGATTATTTTTGGTAGTATTGAGGAAGTTGTCACTGGGAGGCAATTGAGGTTCTAATATGATATTTTCAAATCATCATGCTTTTATCTCGTTAGTTTTTGGCCCTTGAACTAAACTTTTTTTTTTCTATCCACATTGGCATGTAAATGCCTTGGATTTTAACTTAAACATGCCAATGGACAATTGTGACTACTTCAAACTTGCATGCCAAAATGGTAAAATTTCATTTTAGATCCTTTTAAAATGTCAAGAGTATGGTTAAACAATGACTGCTTTACACTCGTATGTGGAGGTCTCATCAAGCTCTATTGGGGCAATGCCAAAGAGGCAGCTATAAGGGTCTTAGTCCCCAAAATAGTAAACTTTTATTTTAGTCACTTTAAAAATTTTGAGAGTACAAGTTAACACTATGATTTAATTACGCTTTAGCCTCCAAATAATAGAATTTTAATTTAACCCTTTTAAAAATTTTAAAATATACAATGATAAAATTATATATTGATGATTAAAAATTATAAATCAAATTGGACCTTCAAAATGAATATGAAGAGATTTTTTTTCATATATATATAGGCGTGCACGATTTGAATTTACTATTGTTGAAGAAGTCAATTTTGAATACGAATATTAAAAAAAAACAAATATTATTATATTAACCTTTTATTATATTAATACTTTTATTTAAAACTACTCGACCAATTGGATTAGGAATTTGTCGGTATATCATTTTGGACATTAAGATCTGACCAATTCGACTATCTAGTTATTAAAATATTACAAAAAAATTATATAAAAATGGGGAAGAAGTTACTCTAAAGACATTAAGAACCTAAGTCACTAAACTATTAATAAGTTTATGTTTTGGTCACTTAACTTCAAAAAGTTACAAAATGATCATTAAACTATTCGAAAGTTTTCATTTAAGTCATCGGGTTGTTAAAATCGTGGTTGTATAGCATTCTCTGTTCGCGTTGCCTACATTAATCAAAAACTCTGCTTCCCCTTCTCTTCTATAGTTTAGTTTTTTTTTTCATAAAATTACTTTGAAAAGCCTGAATTTGCAAACTAAAATCCGAACAGCTTTCTTCTCCAATCTCCAACACTGTTCCACCGTATCGATCATCAAATCCTCACTTGGAACTCGCTAGCTAGACTTTAAAAAAAAATTAAGAACCTAGTGACTTAAATAAAAACATTCAAATAGTTCAATGAGTTGTATGAAAACTTCGATTAGTTTAATGATCGTTTTTATAACCTTTTGAAGTTAAATAACTAAATCGTAAACTTATTAATAGTTTACTTACCTTAGTTGTAGTTTACCCTTTTCTTTAAAAATGAAGGGTCGATATTCAATCTTGAGATCTGATCACAGTTGACTTGGAGTAAAACCGCCCTTTGCTCGACGTTATTTCATTTATTGTTATTTTTCAAGTTAGTACAGTTTACAAAGAGAAGTTCTGGCGGAGAAGCTTGGAAGAAGCCAACGGCGGCAATTGAATTAGGGCAAAATGGGAAGAACATCATCCACCAAGGAAGACGCCGGCGCCCTCTTCCATTCTCTTCGATCTGCTTACGCTGCTACCCCTGTCAATCTCAAGGTTCCTCTCCTCCTCTTTTCCCCCTTTTTGTAACTCTCAATTATTTTTCCTAATCTTATATTTTTTTTTCTTTGGTGGCGTCTTCCATTTACAGATCATTGATTTATATGTTGGTTTTGCAATCTTCACCGCTCTGATCCAGGTACTTCCATTCATCTTCATAATTACTTTTTTTATCTAAATCTTTTCTTGAATGCTTTCTCATTATATTTCATCCGTTTGAAGTTCAGTTTATTACGCATTAGAAATGTTAAATTCTTTTTCTTTTTCGGAAATGCGAGCATATCGTAAATTGAATTAACGAGTTTAATGGAAGGACGCCATAATTTGAAACTCCATGAGAACCAAATTAGCATTGAATGCTCCCTGGAACCTTTTAATTGTTGAAATCGATGAATATTAATCAATTAGATCCTACCATCAAGCTAACGCCAGCTTGGGTGTGAAATGCTATCCCATATATGATGTGGAGCATATTTGAAGCATATGATCAAATTTAAAACACGTATATACCTGCATGGGCAGTTTGAATCTGATGCGTTAAAGAAAAACGTATAGTGCCATTAAAATTTTGTCAGATCTGAGCTGTTTGTTTATGCAATAGGTACAAATATGTTTAAAATTTGATCTGTGTTTTTAAATATGCTTCATGCCAGATCCTAGTTAAAATTTACTCTCAAGCTGGCGGCTAAGCTGAACTAAGTATCTAGTTGATATGATCTTTATACTTTGAGAACTTAATTAAAATGACATGAAGTTTAGGGGCTAATTTAGAATCTGGATTATAGTTTGGGATGCCAGATGTAAATATCCCTATATTTAATTTAGTTGCATATATGTTCAAAAACTTTGTACTCTAATATTGACGATACGCAGGTAGTTTACATGGCAATGGTGGGATCATTTCCTTTCAATTCATTTCTTTCTGGAGTGCTTTCTTGTGTTGGAACAGCAGTCCTTGCCGGTAAGTCAAACTTTCTATCACCACTCTTTGCAAAGGTAAATGACAGATTCTGACACTGATTTGGTTTTGTTGGATTCAGTTTGTCTTCGTATTCAAGTGAATAAAGAAAACAAGGAATTCAAGGTAAGCTTGGTCATGTCTTTTGTGTTTGCGTGTTACTACATGAGTTATGAGGCAGGGGAATAAATACGAAAGGAAATGATCTTATTATCCTTCTATATTCAAATGGTTTCGGGACCGCAAAGAAACTTTCTTAACTTAAAAATAGATGCTTTTGAACAGCAATAACCACCCCCGGGGAAAAATTACTGTCTCCTAGAGGTGGGCATTGGGTAATGGGTATATAACTATATATGTATCATCTATGTGTTAAATCCTTAATTTGAGAATGCTCATTTCAATTGCAGGATCTACCACCTGAGCGAGCTTTTGCAGATTTTGTTCTTTGCAATTTGGTGCTCCATTTAGTGATCATGAATTTCCTTGGCTAAATCGCGCCTCCAGGTTTGCTGTGGACTGCTGGCTGTGATTCATATTTAAAGCATGAAATGAAATTCTTAGGTCATTACTGTGAGTTTATGCATATAGCGTATATGATCAGGAATTGTAGTAAGAATTCAGTGGTGTCTTTAGTTAAAGAATTTTGAAGTTGCTTGGAGAGGAACAGTAGACGTTTTAGTGTCAATTTGCTTGTTCTGATTCCTTTCTGTGTTCATCTTTCATACAAGGCATTTTATAGACTTCGGATCTCTCTCTGGTGCTTAACTTAACAATCCTAAGTGCATGCATCGGCATATGGTTGGTAACGTTAATTTTCTTCTAGTTTATGAGTTGGATGAACATTTGAAAAGTAGTGAATTTACGTGTTGCCGGTAATAGCATCGAATCATAAAACATAATGAGCTTGCTTTATATTTTTTATACTGCACAAGTTTCATGGTGTTCATGAGTTGCAAAGGAAACTGTTCATGAAGAACCTATAGTCATTGATTTAGAAGTTTAACATGTTTGAACCCAGCTGATAAACAGGACAAATTAGTCTCTGTACGTTAGATGAAAGAGTAAACTGGTTTTTTTCTGATAAAAACTCCATCCATTTTTACTTTTAAAAATTGGTGTAATTGACAAAATAACTCGACAGTTACATTTGACGTGCCACATTTACCTTGTGCTAGTTTACCACGACAGTTTCTAACAGTAGAAATGGATGAACTTTATATCAGAATGACTAGTTTGTCCTTTGATCTAATGTTTAGAGATTAATTTATTATTATTTTTATTAGAGGGAACAAGGGTCTCTATAGTATTTTTATCGTGTTAAATGTCAATTCAAATATGGCATGAATCATATTTAAAACATGTGAATTAAATTTTAAACACGTATATACTTATTGCATGGGTAGTTTAAATTTAGCGTGTAAGAAAAAAACAAACAGTTCATTAAAAATTAAGAGACTTATTTTATTTAAGAGAGTTAGTACCATTGATATATGCATATTTAGTTTGATCTATATGTTTTAAACATTATTCTCATCAAATTCGAACTAGTATTTAATGTCTAAGCTTATATGATACTAATATTTTGAAGAGTTAATTAAACTGTTATAAAGTTTGCGATCAGTTTTGTATATGGATAATCATTTAGGGATGTTTTGTCTTGTTATTGGCTACACTATTTTGTATGATCCGCTAGGCGTTAGTTTCTATTGTCCAAACCTATGTTTACTTTTTTTTTTCTTTTTAATTGCACGTTCTATGGTAAATTTGCTATAATAATTTTAAGAGTTAACTGCTTTAAATATACCCAAATTATGTTCTCATTTTAAATTTAAATTGATGTTCAAACTTCAAGATATTTTAATTACATTTTAAACTATCAAAATTATATTAATTGAGTTTTTTATTATTAAAATTGTTAAATGACATATCAAATTTTATGTAGTTAAATTTAAAATATGTATATTTTAAAAGACTAACATAAAAGTAAAAATTAAAAATAAAGTAAAATTGAAAAGAAGAGTGGTCGATTTAGTAATGGAATGGCTTAATATTAACAATTTGATGATGCAATTAGAATGATTTAAAGTTTAGGTATCAATTTAAAATAAATGTGATAATTTTAAGATGTTTGATATAATTAAATCTAATCTTAATGGTATATATAAAATTTAATTTTATCAATTTTAACCCAAATTCAATCGGATTGATTTTGGCTATAAAAGGATAATAATTCAAATCTATTTTACTTGATTAAAACTTAAAATCATTCAAATTCATCCATTCAAACATGTGATAACACAATTAAAACATCAAATGAAATTCAATTCACTGGAATTAAAGGATTCGAAAATTCAAAATGATATAAATTTGTAATAAAACCATCGTACGATCAAACCCCCAGGCCTTTTTTTTTTTTAATATATAGAAAGGAGAAAATTCTTATGAGATGACACGTAAACATTGGACGCCACGCATGCCGATTACTACTCCAATCCTAATCCCTACACGTCAGCATTTTAAGCTATTCCCCTATTGGCCTCTTCCTTCGCTCGCCGATATCAGGCGATGTAAATCACGTGCTTCCCTCCAACAACATCGCCCCGCCACCACTATACCCCATAAAACAATCCACATTTTCCCTGTCCCAGAAGACTATATAAAAAAGAAGAGAGATCAATTCGTGTTTTTCGTTTATTTTTTCCCCCTTGTTTTCGCTCGTATTGTCCTTTTTTTTCAAAAAAGTAAAGCAATAATGTCTACTTTGCCTTTACCTCTCTCGTTCTTTAGATTGAGCGGCACATCTACTAGGGATCTTCCATTTCCTTCCTCGCTTGAACGTTCTTCGGTGTCTTTTCCTTTGATTCCGTTTAGGCGGCTAGAGCTGTTTCGATCTACTTCCGGAATGACGATATCTAGGAGTTTCTCTTTCGTGTTTTGTTCATTGAAAGCTAAAGCAACGGCTGAGCTCGTTCAAGATACGGAATCCGGTATACCTGCCGTTGGTCGTAGTGGAGGTGGAAGGACAACGGAGGTTGAGCATTCTCGTACCTTTCTTGAAGCTCGATCCGAGCAAGGTTCGTTTTCCTTTTTCATTTCTTCTACAAAACATTATATATGTTTATATATATCGGTGTTTATTTAATTAAACAAATGAATTTAGAAAAAAGTATGGTAAATACTACTGCGTGATGCGACGTTCTTTTTTTTTTTTTCGGAAGAAAAGAAATATGTATTTGTAAATATAATGACGTTTTCTTCTTCGTATTATTTCTTTCCTTGCCTCACCGGTAAAAGGAATTAGCTATAAAAATTGTTATTGGATAATTTTGTTATATTTTATAAGTTAGTAACCACTCTCTCTCTTTCTCTTTTTTTTTTCTTTTTGGAAATAGAAATTAAAAAAAAAAATTGCTTACATCATAGGAAAATGTCGTTTTTATTATTTAATGAATACCTTAATGGATCTTTTTTTTATGGTTTTCAAATAAGCTTGGATTAAAGGTTTTATGGTTTCATGCACAAAGATCACATAAATGAATAATTACACTCAAAAGCGCTTCATGCAAAAATTTTCCTATCAGAATGTTTATTGGAGAATGTGAATGGATGTTGCTGCTGTAAAATAAAAAGATTTCTGGAATCTGTTAATGCTAAGAGCATCAGCATCATGAATTGATCAGGATACGATGAATAATTTATCTCCTCTATAACGGTATACGATGAATAATTTAGTTTGATGGTTTTTTTGCATGAAATCTTTTTATTTTACAGCAGCTACATCCATTCATGATAAGAGCACATCTTGAAATTATCTACTGTGTAACGGTATACAATGAATAAATTAGTTTGATGGGTTTTTATGAGCATATAAAGAAGGAAGACAAGTTGGAAAATGCAGGTGGTTGGACACGATGAAGAATAGAAAGGTTTAGTTTGTTGAAAGAAAAAGTGGGGCTGAAAATGAAAGAAAATCATTTCCTCACTTTGAATACAACTTGCTGTTTTCTTTCAACTACACCCTCTTGTTGTTCCAAAATTAAACCAGGGGACTAATTTTACTCTTGTTCTACTTATTTGTCTACAGAACTCCTATATGGAATAAGGAAGGAAGTAGAAGCAAAAAGGCTACCTCCAAATATTGCAGCAGGAATGAAAGAACTTTATCAGAATTATAGAAATGCGGTGAACTAATATTTTTGAGCTCTTTATTTTAGTGTAAATTAGTGAATGTTCTAGATATGATAGATTCTGCTCTGCATATATTTGAGCTCTTTATTTTAGTGGAAATTAGTGAATGTTCTAGATATGATAGATTCTGCTCTGCATATAATGTGTTAGTTCAGATCGCAGCATCAAGCTTCCTTTTGGGTGCTATTTATCCTGTGTCTTTAATAAGCTCATATTTTAGCAAGTCTACTGGCATGTTTTTAAATCTCTTTATTTTTACACTGAATGCATGGTTTATACTTAAATGGTGTATATGCATTTAAAAATTGGAGTATATTTTAGTTTCTCACCTAAAGATTGCAATATTTGGCCAAACCTTATCATTCAATGGTTAGCTTTTATTTGTACCTCCAAAAACCTAAAAAAGAAAAATTTTTGCATCTGGGAACATTTAGGTTTTCCAAAGTGGAGATCCTTCAGCTGCTGAGACTGTGATGTCAAACATGGCTGTTGCATTTGATCGTATACTTTTGGATGTGGAGGTAATTCTACTAAATTCTCTTTCAAGATGATTCTGCTGTTTGTAGCATATATGAATTTCCATTCAGATATTGCATACAGATTATGAGTTTTATAAACTTCTGCATGAAATATGACAGTAACTTTTCAGGATCCTTTTGTCTTCGAACCCTACCACAAAGCTTTGCGAGAGCCATTTGACTACCACATGTTTGTTCAAAATTATATTCGGCCTTTGATTGATTTCAGGTGATTCGGTGACTTCCACCCTGTTCCCATTTTTGGTTTGGTTACTCGTTAATTTAGTTTGCAGAAAGTTCCCTTGAAAATTCAAGATGTGCCTTGATAAAGGAATTTGTGGTTTTCCAATTCCATAACTCTATTAAGAAAACCAAGGTACTGTATTTTAAGGTTAGTGGATGGGACATGCTTGATTATTAGCTAACTTTTGAGACCATCTAGGATTAAGCTTATTCTATGATCCTTATTTCTTGCATTCTCTTTGGTGTTTTTTTAATAAATTCCATGAGGGTTTCTTGATCAGGAAGTGAATAAAATAATAATGCATTTCAAAATTGCAAAGGACCCCTTAATATTCATAGGGTCTCAAGTAGTTTTTTTTCCTTCATGTTTGATTGTTTATCATCAACTGTATTGACAACAATTCCAAGAAAGAGAAACATGTATTATGCATATTGCACTCTCTTTCCTGTTTCAACATCTTATTTTACATTTCTCATGGGTGCTTGTATTTTACTTCAATGCTTGTCAACCTCATAATCACATTGCTATTATTTCATGTTCTTCATATGAAATTTTTGTTATCCATATTTTAATCTCCTGAAGAAACTTTTTTATGGGAACCAGAAGACACATTTGGTCTATTGTTTTTTTTGTTTTTTTGGTTATTTCTCTTAACATCAGTCTGTTACATTTGTGGCAGGAATTCATACATTGGAAATCTTTCTTTTTTCTATGAAATTGAAGAAAAGCTTAAGCAGGTACTAATGCTCACTTTTTCCCTTTCCTTGACTCTTCGGAACAAGACTGAGTTTTGCTAAATCCTTTTTTTCACAAAGCTGCGGTTGGATGTTCTATTGTGTTTGCATTTGAAAAGAAAGTTAAAAATCATAACTTGTTTTATCCATTGTAGTGCATGTTTGTAGATGAAAATTTTCATTCTGGCTATAATACTTACATGTTTTTAATAACTAATAAAAACATGTATCCAAGAAGGATATATAGATAACAGGTTTTTGTATGCTTAAATTTGTTTCCATTTTCTTGCAATTTTGCTTTTTGAAATACAAAGAATTTGTGGTGTTCTACTTCCAAATTTATGTTGGCATAAGCCAAAAGTAGTCATACTAAGTTTTCAAGGTTCTGGAGTTTATAACATTCAACTGGAGCCTGTGAAGTGTGTAGTACTGTCTAAATCTTTTATATTTAGCTGGCTTTATATGTATAATTTCTGACAATTGGTTGCAGGGTCATAATGTTGTACTTATATCTAATCATCAAACTGAAGCTGACCCAGCCATCATTGCATTGTTGCTTGAGAAAACAAATCCACGTATTTCTGAGAACATGGTAATTATAAATTTTACATTTTGAGCTTGTGGTAGTAGCCATTGACTGTGCTCTTAATCATATGTTATGCTCTATTTTGCAGATCTATGTTGCAGGGGATAGAGTCATAACAGATCCTCTTTGCAAGCCTTTCAGCATGGGAAGGTATTCGAATAGTTACTTCCTGTTTTGAATTGATTATTCCAAAATATACTAAAGAGTCACTTACAAAAAAGGTTTTACCATTTCCTTTCAGGAATCTTATATGTGTGTACTCCAAAAGGCACATGTATGATGTTCCTGAGCATGTTGAGATGAAAAGAAGAGCAAACACAAGAAGTTTGAAAGAGATGGCTTTGCTGCTAAGGTGCCTTAATGACCATTATCTTACTTTTAGAACATAACTTTTCATAACACGCTTGAATCTGCACTGTCGTATTTCACTATAATATGCAGCTTTAGACCAAAATTTTTGTTTCATTATAGGGATGGCTCAAAAATAGTGTGGATTGCACCAAGTGGTGGCAGGGACCGCCCAGATCCCTTTACAGAAGAATGGTATCCAGTAAGTTTTAGCAGTCCTCTTTAACTGTTGTTGTTGTTGTTGTTATTCAAGAATTTTTTAGTGCTTCTTATTATCAATTTTATCTTGTAATAAAAAACTGTAGGTACAATGCTAGAAATGTATAAATGCTGCTTTCATTAGGATAGAGTCCAATCCAAAACATATTATCACTTAAAAAGGCCTCTTACTTTACTTTAATTATGTTTCTGCCTCATTTTATTTATGCAACAAGCAATAGTCATTCTTGTGTTAATTAGACCCTCTAAAGGACATGAACCTTTTGACTGCAAATGTGTATCACCTTATTTTTAAGACAAGCTTGTATTCATTCATACTAATATAAGGGGAGTTAGGATTCCTTTGAATCCTCTTCAGTAGACAATATGAGAAGGCTCATAGGACGATCAGGTGCAGCAGGGCATATATATCCCTTGGCTCTATTGTGCTATGACATCATGCCCCCTCCACCCAAGGTGTGTACTTGCCTGTCAGTTTGTCATATAAAAATTTTCTCTTGTGACTCAATTGCATTTTCCAGGTAGAAAAAGAAATTGGAGAAAAAAGAATCATGTCTTTTCATGGGGCTGGATTGTCGGTGGCACCAAAAATCTGCCCTTCCGAAATTGCTGTTGCTAGGAAAATGTCTGAAGAGGTTAGTTGCTTTATATATTTCAAAAGTTTTGAGAAAAATAATGTATATTGGATGTTGCATGGTACAGCATCTAATCAATGCAGAGTGCACATTTAACTTTATCACTATCATTTCCACATGAGCTTCATCATTTATATCAAAGATGATTGACCATACTAGCAGATATTGATTGTAATCATAACTTCATGTTGACAAAATGACTACCTCAAAGATTTTATTGGATGTGAACCATAACAATTATTTGAATAATTTGATAAAAGTATTATGGAGGCCATTGTACTAGGAGTCAAATTGCATTTTGCCTCTTTTACTCAAAAAATGGGCAAATTAGTCCTTGTATGTTAGATCAAAGAGTAGACTGGTCATTTCTATTAAAGATTTTATCCATTTCTACTGTTAAAACAGAATAACCATATAGTTACACTTGGCCTGCCATGTATATCTCATTCTGATGTACAGAGATCAATTTTTAATAGAAGAAATGGATGAAATTTTTATTAGGACTAGTTTACTCTTTGATCTAATGTATATGGACTACTTTGCTCATTTTTTTAGTAGAGGGGGTAAAATGTAATCCGACTCCTATTACAAAGGCCTCCATAGTACTTTTATCAAATAATTTCTATGTTCTAAAAAACTCTAGAGGATAACTCTCTAAAAGGATCGTGTTTGTGATCTCTTTAGTTTAAATTGGCTTTACTTTTGGGCAGGCTAAAGATACATATGCACAAGCTCTGTATAAGTCTGTGACTGAGCAATACAATGTCCTCAAATGTGCCATACATGGGAAACAAGGGTTTGCGGCATCAAGCATAGGCATCTCTTTATCGCAGCCATGGAACTAGTCAAAACCTTACTATGATCTCAACATCCGGTAATAGGTATTGACTTAAAATGTGCTTTCTGCAGTGTCAGAATGAGCACATCCTAATGTAATATGTTACTCGATTTACTTGGTGCCAGGTCATTTCCATTGCATATATTTTTGACTCGTTAACAGGAAGCCATCAGATATGTAGATAAAAGAATGCCCCGCAAGACGAACAATAGATGTTACTCGATACCCATTGATAACTTAAAACAGTAGATACCTTTTACGTGGAGCTGAATCCATCAGAAACAGAAGCTATGCCGAAAATCTGCTTCAGGTTTGCTTTTGTACAGACCTTACTTTCTAGAAAGAATCAAAACTTATAGATACAGCAAATTCTTACGTGTATATGATCTTTATTCAAATTCGATGCATCACATTATATTTTCTGAGTTGAAGGTCCAATAATTAGTTATGCACTTTTACCGAATATGATATAATAAACCAATTTTGATGGCATCCTTTAGAACATGTTCTCTCTAATAGGAACCATAATTGGAAGGTTAAATGTACTTGATCAAATTAGTCCCTCTGATATTTACTAGATCAATTTAGTCCTTATACTATTAAAAAGAATCAAATATGACTGAATTGGAGTTGAGTTATATTTTCAAAGTTTTTATGGTTCTGTAAATGAAATACTTTGTTCAGAATTGAATTACAATTGACAAAAAATATTTTTCAAGACATTTTTTATATGGCAAATGTTAACTCTGTTACAATTTGGACTAGTTTGATTCTTTTGATTAGTACAAAGACTAAATTGATCCATTTAATAATAGAGGGATCAATTTGATCTAGTCCTTATAATACAAGGATCTCCTAGGTACTTTAACCTAATTGGAAGTATGAACATCATTACCATTCTTTGGGGCCAGTAATTGGGAGTAATTTAATTGCTTTCTTTTTCATGAATAGAAAGGCCTTCTTTCTGCGACTGTTGGTGAAATTGCTATTTTCACCATTAGTTTTATTTGTCTGCTGCCATCATTACTATTATTGTTATTCATATTGCATCCTCAATGGTATTCGTTATGTCTGCATTTAATGGGCAAGTATGGCTGAATGCCTGTTTCCCCCTTAAAAGTCATTTTCATGGTTCGAGTTTTTTTAGGTTAAATTATGGTTTTGGCCCCTCTGCTATGCTTGAATTTGAAACATAGTAGAATTTGAAAATTTTTATCAAGAGCAAAGCCAGGATTTTTCTTTGGAGGAGTCAAACGGACTAAAATGTAATTTTATCAATATATTAGCTTACATCTTATATTGTTTTTAGGAAAAAAAAATCTTATCATTTTGGGGTCAAATTATAATTTTATCATATATTGTTTATAATTTTATAAATTTTAAAAGGGTCTAAAAGTAAATTTTCTATTTTAAGGGTGACGGTTTTGCCTGACTCTTGGTGTCACCCTTGTTCTTATACCGAAAATTGGCATGATTTGATCCCTCTATTTATGTAGTGTAAATAATTAGCTATTTTTAAAAACATAATTATGACAAGTGTTTTCTTTTAAATACATTATTCATAAAAATAAGGATTAAATTATCTAAAATATAATACTAAATTTTAAGTATTTTATTTTTTAGATGAAATCAATAGTTTGACATTTTAGGAAAAGAAAATGTGATTATTTAACATTGAAAGGGAAGCAAGATAAGATGTAGGAGTGGGAGTATATACGTCTGTTTGTTTGTTTGTATGAGATATAAGCATTTATTACGCTAGGTTAAAAAGTAGCGCCTCACGTGAGTGCCGTATGAAAAAGACTGGGATTGGTAGTTGGATGAGGAGATGTAAATCTTAATCTTAAAAGTGGCTGTTCAAAAGCTTACACATGTTATTCGTATTGTCTTTTTGTTATCTCTACCGACTGTAGTAGTAAATTGGATTCAAAATTTGAAATTTTCAACATTAATGTTTAAGTTTTAAATTTCACTTAGCATTTATCAATTTTATATTAAGCTTTTTACAAAATATTAAACATTTTGTATATCTACCTGGATTTTATTTTAAGGAATTATAATATTATTTATCAACTAATAATCAATTTAGCGAAAACAAAATCCATTAAAGAAAGTAAGTGATTTCTCTTTCACGATGTATGCATTTTTTTTTTGGCTTAATTGGTGCCAAAGTCACTTTTTTATATGATTGTCTCAAGTCTAAATGAATTATTAAGAATAAGGGAAAGAGGATTGTGCATAAATACATGTTATTTTCGGATAGTTGAATGGTTGAAATTAGCTGAAGGATGGAAATAATAGTTTAAAATTTAAAAAGATTATAAAAAAAGTTTTAGAAAAATAAATAAAAATAATGATATCAATATGATCATTGTTATTCCTAAATTAAAGTTTTAAAATTTAAAATTAAATCACCAAAACAAACATTAATAATATAAACTAGAGTCAAAATATATAGAAAGTCCTTAAAATCATTTCAAGCATGACAAAATGATAGAAAATATGAGAGTATGATACCCGCAGGAGAGTGGGCGTAGTAAAAAGACAAAACACAACATCGATACTGTAGCAGGCACACATAGTGGCAGCAAAGACCAAAAGATGGAGATTGAAAGTATTAACTTAAACCCTACCCTCCACTGTTCAAATTGACACGCATACGCAATCAAGTTATGTACCTCGTCATTTCGAGTTTCAAGGAAAACCCCTTGAAAAGAAAATGTCACCGCTTTAAGAGACCCGCCATTAAGATCAAGCTTAAGAGCTTCTCCTTTCGGTATTAATTACTATATTTCCTTCATGCACTCAAGCTTGTTGTTTTTTCAATGACTTCTTGTTGTTGTCTTACCTCTTCTTCTTCTTGTTGTGTAATGGGGTGTAAGTTTGCTGCTAAATTTGCCTTCTTTCCACCATCTCCTTCTACATATCAGATCAAGAAACATGACAATGGCAAACTCACAGTGGTTTCATCATTAATGCCTGATGATGCTTCTTTGTACGTGCTTTTAATTGACACTAAACATGGGGACAAAGTTGTTGGTTTTTATTTGAAAAACTCGTATGCACGCCTTACTCTGCTTTACTCTCATGGCAATGCTGGTCAGCTCTATAGCCTCTTTATTCAGCTCAAAGCCCACCTTAGAGTCAATCTTATGGGGTAAGTTCGGTTTTTAATGCTGTTTTCACGTTTTGAACCGACTTTACATTTAGCAACTAAGCTTCCTAGGCTGAGAGTGTAGTTCTACATAGCAGCATTCTTTTCGCCTTAAAACGACAAAGTTGAATACTAGTCAGGGATGTTGTAAGATTAAGTTATGGCAACCCAAATGTCCAAAACCAAGATTTAGTAAATGTTGGTGGTGGCCTAAGTGGTCTTGTTGTTGGAGACCTCGGTGTTTGAACTGCTGCCGGAAACCAAAATTCATGTCGGAATGTTGCTGCTTCTGCAACAAATGTTCATGGTGGAAATTATGTTGCTGTTGTGGGGGTACACACAATAATAATGTTGAGTTAAATGGTATAAGCAAGAGGGTTAATGGTGATAATGTGCTTTGTATAGATTGCTGAACTTGCTTAACATCCGCCCACCCTATAATCATTGGCAGTAGTAGCCTACAAAACAAGATTTTATAAGTTTACCTTTTAATTTAAAAGTTTTTATATAATTCATTAATTTATTCAAAAAATTTGCTTAAGTCATTGGTTATTAAATTTTTTAAAGAAAAGTCTAGCTAGTTAGCTTTAAGCGATGATTCAACAATTGGTACGGTGAATCAAAATGCATTTACGAAAAAAACAATATACTTTAGATCTAAGTCAATCTAACAATCAATGTTGAAAATCGGAAAAGAAAACCATTTGAATTTTGATTTATAGATTCATAATATTTAAAGTTATTTCATAGCCAAAAAAACTAAACCGTAAAAGAGAAAGGAAATGAGAGCTTTCAATTGATGCAAGCTATGCGAACAAAGAAGTCCATACAACAATGATTTTAATAGCCTAATGATTTAAACTAAAACTTTTAAATAGTTCAGTTGACTATTTTATAACTTTTTGAAGTTAAATAGCCAAAATATAAACTTACTAATAGTTTAGTAATATTAGTGTAATTTATCTTTATTTTTATAGATTTAAAAAATATAGGAGCTTTCATTAATTATTACCCATTAAATTTTGGGATAAGAAGGTAAAACAATTACTCGGTCAATTTTGAAAATAAACAACTAATGATAAGTAATCATGACACATCAAGTATCATATTTTTCTTGGTATATAATTTAACTCTCAAATTTTACACATTTCGTAATTTAATCCGTAATATTTATACATTTTGTCAACATTTACACAAAATATACAAGCATTGAGATAAAATTTATTATTATATAAATCAAAATTATATAAAATTAATAGAAAAATATGAAAGCTGTACTTACTTGTCCTTAATTTCTTACTTTCAAAATTAATAGAGACTAAAATTGCTCCAAATTTTTTGAGATGAAATCAATGGAAAATGAAATGATTCATTTTGTTTTATTAGACAAAGACCTTAGGAAGGATTTAAGTCAACAAAACGGTTCTATGGTGTAGTGGTTAGCACTCTGGACTTTGAATCCAGCGACCTGGGTTCGACTCCCGGTAGGACCTTTCATTTTTTTTACTATATAATATTGTAATTACTTTACATACGGACACATTATATCGCAATTACAATGAAACTTTACATAGATAATGGGTTGAATGATGAATTTGCCCATGGATTTGAGCAGCAAGGGCCATAAAACACACTTCAAACTTTCTGAATCATCAACACAGCTCTGCAAAATAAAGTCCAAATATCACATATGTTTCTAACAATGTGAGTTTTCACTATTAATCTCTTTTTTTTTTTTTGAGCAGTATGGTTTACATTTTCCCAACTTTTACAAACTTACAATCCCATATTCCATCAACACTATCACCATTCATCACACGAATTGATCATTCGATGCCAATTAGCTCTTAAGAAAATGGTACTTTGATTCAACATAGCTCTCTGCATCCCATAAAAATGAACCAAATGCCACTGCTTCCAACACTAGCATTGTCAACCCAGAGAATGTGAGTGAAACTACTTCATCATTTGAAGTGTCGAGCGAACCGTCATCAAGAATTTGAATGTCAGGCCTCCCAAATAGTGCTTGTGTTTGCTTTTCAATTAACGAAATAGCTTCTTTGGATCTTATAGTTGCGTATCTCTGAAGTGTCTCGGAATCCAAATACATAACGTAAGATCTCAGTCTATATTGTTTTCCTTCGGCATCTTCGTATCCTCCTCCATCATCGTCATCATGGGGTGGGATTCTAATCAAAGAATCTGGATCCCAAAGCTGCTTCCCTGGATTAGGATCTTCAAATCTTGCTTGGCTTTTAGTGAAATCCTCGGGAAGGGTTTTCATTGTTCTCTCGAGTTGAAACCGTTGATCGACTCTTCTAAGGAAATATCCGTACATTATCGAAGCAGCATAGAGCTTTCCAAGTTTGATCTTGCTAATTTGAACAATGGTACTTAGGGGACCAACCATTCGGTCTCCGAGCACAAGGGATAAGTGGCTTTGAATCATTTCAAATGCTTCAGGAGAATGAACAAATTCCAGTTTTTGTTCCTGGTTTGGCCAAAAGTCCACTCGTCCAGTAGGGTCTGAAGTTTCCGTTACCTTAGGAATCATTGAAATCTCGTTGTCGACAAATTTCTGTACAATCAAACAATATATGATTTCCTCCAGTGTTTTCTGTCTCTCCTTTTCTTTAACTTCAGCTATTCTCCTACAGTTCAATGGTTTCAATTATATCAGTAACTTCTTAGTAGGGTAATAGCAAAAGAACAGGTAAAAGTACCATGGAAGCCCTTGTACTAAGAGTCAGATTGCATTTTACCCCATTTACTCAAAAAATGGGCAAATTAAGCACTATACGTTAGATCAAGGAGCAAATTCATCCTTTTTGTTAAAAATTTCATTCAATTCTATAGTTAAAAATTTGTGTGCCTGGCAAAATAACTAGAGGTGTACCACATTCTGACGAACATGGACCGGTTTTTATCAGTAGAAATGGATGAAATTTTCAACAAAACGACCAATTTGCTCTTTGCTTTAATGTACAGGGACTAATTTGTCCATTTTTATAGAAAACGAAGCAAAATGCAATCCAACTTCTAGTACAAGGGCCTCTATAGCACTTTTCCCCAAACGAACAATATAGACGTACATGGACCGGTTTTTATAAGTAGAAATGGATGAAATTTTCAACAAAATGACCAATTTGCTCTTTGCTTTAATGTATAGGGACTAGTTTGTCCATTTTTATAGTAAAGGGAGCAAAAAGCGATCCAACTTCTAGTACAAGGGCCTCTATAGCACTTTTTCCCAAACGAACAATATAGTAAGCATTGGTTGAATTTTGAAATAATTAAGTCAAAAACCGCTGATTCCAAAAAATAACACAGCATAACATAAAAATGCTATTATCCTGTTAATTTATGAAACGAGAAACATTTTATTCTAATTCACATGCATGCACACACATACACCCAGATTTTTTCAACTGCACAATAGAAGGAACTAACATGGAAAGAGATGAAACTCACTTGTAGAGGAGATCGTGAGATTGCAGAGTTTCTTCTGTCTGGTCATTTTTATCACTCTGAAGGTTATCGAGCTGTTGATCAACGGCCGCAGGCAATAAATGAGGATGAGTTCTCAATATTTGTGCCAAAAGCTGGCCAACCGGAGATTCAAATTCTACAGGAGCAATTGGTGATAAATTATCACCTGACTCCCCCAAGGCTCTCATAGTTAAGCATCTTCCTCCTCGGTACTTATCGGGGACCATTCCTAGCTTTGGAATGCATAACGAGGGACATCTCTGAATAGAAAACACTCAGAGAGAGCTAATCAGACAGGGGAAAGTATCAAAGACTAGGCCTGTATTCCAAAACATGCATGCCATAGGAGTGAGTATTCTAAAACATGTAACGCATACTCTAATATCGAGTTTTACTCAAACTGAAATCTACTTAACCGAACTGCTTTCGACTACTTGATATTTCGCAATCAGAACATCACAAATTAAATGATTTCCAAATAATGGTAAGCCATCTCAGATTCACAGACATAGCAGCTCCTAAAAGCATGAAGATCCAAAGGCCATATATATATAAACTCCAAGACTATTTAAACAACTTTATAAAAGAAACATGCTACTAAGTTTTTCCATATCTATTTCTTTAAGTTTAGCAAAGACAACTACGACGTCAAAGTGGCAACAGGGATTGGTTCAATTAGTTGAGTACTCATCAGCACCCTCAAGCAGGGGCAAGGGATGGGGGGCTGGCAGGAGCCCTGTCCCCCTAAAATGAGA
Organism: Gossypium arboreum; assembly: GCF_025698485.1. Lineage (NCBI taxonomy): Eukaryota > Viridiplantae > Streptophyta > Magnoliopsida > Malvales > Malvaceae > Gossypium > Gossypium arboreum. The sequence goes on along the minus strand of NC_069070.1, from coordinate 173,633 downwards.
AATTTCTTCTTAGACCCCCAGAAATTCATAAAATCCTAAGTTAATATATGGTAAAATTATAGTTTAGGCACAAAAATGCTAGAATTTGAATTTAGTCTTTTTGAAAACCACAAAGTTATAAGCCAATACAAGGGCGAAATTACATTTTAGTTCTCTTAAAAATATGCAACTTAATCTCGAGCCCCCTCTAAAAAAGTTTCTGGCTTTGCCCCTGCCCCCAAGCAAGTACCAAGGTTCGAGTCTCATCAGCAATCTCATTTGGTAGGTGATATTGGGTAGCCTTCCCTCACCTAAACTTATTTTGACCAGAAAAAAAAAAAAAGTAGTATTCAAGCATTTCCTCTTTCCAATATTTTCAATAAACTATCCAACTGGTATAAGTTAACATAGCAGCAAAATATGAACAAGGATTAAGCAGTTGCCAGTGGACTGCATCCAATGGCAAAGAGGAAAACAACAATAGGTTTCTAATAACTAGCAACCAAACTGGATTTTGCACAACCACTGAAGAAATCCCTAGCACAAGGGAGAAGAAAACAAGAATAAAACCAGCAATTTATATCAACTATCTAATTAAATACCAAACTTTTATGTTCTCTATATGAAAAAAAATACTATTCGCAAGGGACCAAAAAAAAACCCAGAGTCTAGAATTTTACAATAATTAAAACCAAGATATGAGCAACACAAATAGACATATAAATATGAATATAAAAAAGAAAAAGGTAGCATACTTTGAAGAAAGGAGAAGAGAGGAAAAAATGATTGGGATGGAAGTGTCTGAAATTGAGGGCTCCAGCTGAAGGGATGGCTATCAATACCTCAGTTGCTACACCCGCTATCTGCATTTCTTAATTTGCTACTCTCTTTTTTTTTTTTTTCCTTTTTTCTTTTTTTGAAAAAACCCTAAATCAAAATCCTCTAAGAAGAAAGAAGGGCAGAAGGAGGTTTTTGATAATGGTGGGAAATACTGTAAGATGGAATGGGGTGGTTGTTGAAGCTAGTTTCTTTGTGGACTTCTCTTTCTTTCTTTTCTTTTTTTTTTTCGTTTTTCTGGATTCTGTCTCTTTATATTATTCTAAATTATTTATTTTTCTAAAAAAATCATTTTTTGCAAGAAGTTTGTATATTTAGTGATTTATAAGTTTTCTAAAAAACAAATTATTAGACGAAAGAAAGTACACTTATTTCAAATATGTTTGTTTTTTCCCTAAACATGCTTGCTTTTTAATAACAAGAATAAAGGTTTTTTTAAAGTATATAGAAGGGTGAAGAAAGTGAAATGAAAATTACTTTTTCCTATATCAATTCATTTAGGGTGAAAATGAATATAACATTCGATAAATTATTTATGAACTGTTCGTATAATCTTTATTTATGTTTGTTTATTAATAGACGTGTGTTTGATTAGTTTATGTTCACAAATAAACTCATTTATAAATTTATTTATTGATTTGTTTATTATCGATTATTTATTAATAATATTTTCTTATAAAAATTTTATTAGTATATATTAATAAAATTATCTTAAAACTCTTTTATTGGTCCATTAGTACATATTAATAAAATTATATTGGTTTGTATTTTTCATTTATAATATAATTATTAATGTTTATATTTGACTATTTTGTATCTAAACAATATATGTGTGTATCTATTTATTTATTGTTTGTTTGTTTATTATTTATTAACATTGTTCGTGAATATGTTCAATTATATGTTCATGAACATGTTTGTTTAATGTTCGTGAACATGTTTGATTAAGTTAAATGAATATGTTCGTAAACATTAAGCAAACAAATATGAACACACATAATTTTAAATAAACGAACATGAATAGAAGTTTGTTCGTTCAAGCTCGATTCATTTACATTCCTAACTCTATTGAATTCTCAATTATAAAGTTAAAAAAATAATTAAACATAAAAGAGTATGTAAAATTATTAATTTTAATGAAATTTATTTTCATTCATTCTATTTAAACCATATTGAATTCTAACTTTTGTAAATATAAAATAGTAATAATTCATTTTAATAAATTTAGATGATAAATGTAATTGTCAAGCTATCATTTTTACTTCAAAGCTTTTTTCTTTTCATAGGTTTTCTGATATGATAAGCAATTAAACTAAATTATTAGTAAGCTCAAATTTAAAAGATAAAATTTAATTTCGACAATTTAATTTTAAAATAATTTAATGGTCATTAAATTATTTTAAAAGAAATTTAATCAAATAACAAAACTGTTAAAAATCATTATTAATCTTTCCTATTCACACCAATCGAAAACTCTTTCTCTCTCTTCTATGGATTATATTTTTTTTCATAAAATAATTTTAAATCTAGTTGATAAGTACTAATTCAGTACACCAATAATCATATCGTTGCTTGAAATTTACTAACCAAACTTTTTCTAAAAAAAATTAACCGTCCAATAAATTAATAAAAACCTTAAAATAATTCAGTGACTTAAATAAAATTTTAGAATGATTTAATAATCATTTTATAACTTTTGAAATCATAATGTTATTAATAATTTAGTCATAGTTTACCTTTTTAACGTATTATCATGTGCTTGATTTTGCTTGCTTGCAATCCTATTTTCAGTTATTCGATTGTACTGACAGGCACAACAATTCCAATGCAATCGAAGGGAATAAAATAAATGTAGTAAAAAGAAAAACTATCATCACCCAACCATTAAAATGAATCATAGTTTATTACACGTTCATCATCAATCATATTTTAACATAAAACAAGCTTGAAAAGGTTTAAAAGAAAAACCTGTGCATACTTACCCTTCTTTCAACAAAGAAAGGTATCACATTCACAACACTTACCCTTTCTTTCAACAAAGAAAGGTATCACATTCACGTACTTATATAGTCTACATACCATCATCATCCTCTTAAGGCTTTGCTTGCAAAAGGCAAGCCAAATCAATGGTGATGGATTATAAGGGATATGGGAACCTAAAAATCTATCAAGGTCAGTTTTGATGATATTTATAACATGTCATGCAGAATAAATATTGTCTTTAGCTAAGCTAAATTTGGTTAAGAGGGTGTATAAATCCTACTGACTACCTTGCACATGCTCTGTTTGTTTATCATTATTTGTGTCTTGGTCATTCCTACTGGAATTTAGATCCTCGTGCCCTGGAATTTCCTTTAGCCTCTCCTGCAATGTTGTAACTGATATTAGAAAGAAGTTTTATTCGAATGGGGTCTCTAAGGACGACATGCTAACAAGGTTAATATTTTTGAAAAGCAAATCAAGAGTGGAATATGACCTTGAGAGAGGTATTCTCTGCGAGAAGTTGCTCATACTCGCTCTTGATACGGTTAGCTTCTGATCTAAGATTGGCATTATCTTCTTTTAAAACTTCAGCGCGCTGAGCCAGCTCATCGCATTCCGCCTGATTCAACAGCAAGAATTTGAGAAAAATAAATTAACATGTGGCTTTCAAATGGAAGATAACCGTAATACAATCCACAATTTCTGAAGGATACTTCATTACCTGCTTGCGCAACCTGGATCTACGAGCGGACTCTCTGTTTGATTGCTTCCTTCTCTGTCTTTTAAGCTCCCTTTCATCCTAAACTCATAAAACCAAAAGAGTTCCAGTTACAAAGTAACCCAAAAAGAAAAAGAGAACCCGAAAAAACAGATCTTACAACATAGGCAGCGTAAGTATGAGACAGTTGATTCGATGAGAAAATCAAGTCCAGCTTAACTTAGATTGAAATTAAACATTACAAAAAATGACGGCAAAGCACTAAACCTCAATCAAAGATATCAAATCTAAGGAGATCTTGAATTTTACTATATTGTTTAGAGAAAGAGAGAACCTGTAGCCATATCTGTGACTGAACACTGTCCCGTGATGCAGGAGTTACTATTCCTCCTGCAACTGGAGTTGGAGGAACCTTCCCACGCATTGCAGGGATGGTAGATGAAGCCGGACTCCCCCAGTAGTCCATCCCAATATGTAAGTTTGTTGTTGGACCAGGAACAGCTGTGGTGGCCACAGCCGTTGATATAGGTACAATGGGCAATCCTGTATTCACCATTGTATTTGGGCCTCCATTCTGAGGACCATGTGCTGAGTTTCCATTCTGAGATGCTTCACCTGTAATACAGACATTGTAGACACTCAGGATACCCAAATGATAATAAAGAAATGAAAAAAGATATGCTATTGACACTATCACTGTCTAACCTTCTCCAGAATCTAGTCTTCCTCCAGACTTCAAATGTGAATCCTACAAATAAGGAAACAAATAAGATTTTACAGCATAAATATGTGAACTCCTGAATTTGGGATAAAAATGAGCCATTGAAAGTTTTCTCATCCTTGGAATAGTTCCAAGAGAAGCTGCAACTGATGGCGAGCTGAAATAGAGATTATTGTCAAATGCCGCTTTAGCATTTCTTCAATAACACAACTGCATGGTATTTTTATGACATATAGAAGACCAATTCAACTTTGTTTCCCATGTGACAGGAATAAATAGAAAATTAATCTGATTAGTTGGCAGGCTAACTCTAACAACATAATACAGAAGCTGCAAGAGGATTTTATGCCATTTAGAGAGTGTGTCTCAACCAATGCTCCTAAAAATTCTGAAGAAGCATTTATGTCAGTCTCTGAGCAACATGCAGGCAGACAAGGTTGAAGCAAGGAATTTTATGTTTTTTTTTTTTTTTTGGGGGGTGGGGTGGGGTATAAAAGAGGATGAAATAATAAATTTGGGGGGAGCCAAAATAGATTTTTACCATCTTTTGAGAAAGAGAATATTGAAGTATCTAGGTATTGGACAAGCCAAGGGGACCAAGGCCCCAGCCTTCGCCCCTGCAGGCAGACATACACTGGGCAACGGACATGATCTTGAACCATAAGTGAAAACCCTAAGATTAATAATGCAAAAAATTTGCCCACTAAGTGGGCACCTACATACAGAATGAGAAGAAATGTGAGCCTCTTTGGCTCTATTAACTTACCTTCATACTTAGGGCAAGCCAATATCGAGAAATACAGAGAGTCCGGTGGCCACAGAATTTAATAGAATCAAATAGATGATGTCAAAAAAATATGATGTATGGCAAAAAGAAAATTGCAAAGAGGAAATCCTTTACCAGGGAAACACCGGTAACATCTCTGAGAACTTATTTGTTGTATCATAGGTCCAGAGTGTAGGGGGAAATAATAGCTATGGTCATAAATTCACAAAATTATAAGTCTTGCCCAGGAATCCACCATTTACGAAGGGTGTTCATGCTCCCCAAGATAGATGAAATACGGAAGCAATTTCAAAATATGAAATTATCACAAAGGAAAAGACAAGAGGCAATGTACTCACATTGTGGGAGTTCTCATCACTGCCTTCACTTGTACCTTCACTGCCACTCTCAGCACTACACATACACAATTATTACACTTTTAGCTAAATTACCTAGAAGGATCATTTTGATAGCAAACACAAGCAATTAGCAAGTTGTTATGCTTAGATGAGTAGGTGCATCTAAAAGTCTAGATATGACTTTGACTACCAACTAAAAGGCTCAAACAAAAAAAGGAAAACAAATGCTTAGTCAAATCATCTTAATTCAGGAGCTCTTCAAGCCACAAAAACAAACAGAACAATTCAAAAACTATTATCATAGAAGTTCGGGGGGGGGGGGGGAAGCCTTACTCTTAAACAAACTTTTCAAATCTTTCTAAATCTTCGTACAACTTAATAAAGGGAGAAGCATGGGAGGTTTATTCAAGAGTGGAGGTAACGAGAGAGCTTCTTTAATAAAGGGTCCTAATGACTTCACAATGAAACCAAGTTGAAACTACTTTGTTTAATAGGCTCTTTTCTTATTATTAAATTCTATTTTAAGACTAAGATATGCAGATCAAGAGTAGCCTTCCGACAAAAAGTCCATGTAATCAACAACAGCACAAACTTTGCAAACAAAATCTATAGAATAATTGGAAAGATCATTTCTTTTCTCCCCTACCTTCTAGAATAAGCTCCATTAGCCGAAGCGCCTGATTCTTTACCGAGATTATTGTTCTTTCCAGTAATCATGTTCAAACTGCCTAAACTCCCTTTTGATCTTTTAATTGGCAATTTTTCCTTCACATCAGAAGGCTTACCATCTGCTTCCATGTTTCCAGGAGTATTTCCCTATATAAAATCTCAAGAATCAGTCCTCTGAAAGAATGTACAAAAAAACATGCCTTCTAAAAGTAAAATCATAAGAAAGAGTAAGATTAAGTGCTCACAGAAGCCTCAACAATGCCGTTAGGAGAAGGCATAGCAAAAGGACTAAAAGGATAAGATCCCTGTCCAAGATTAAACCATGTCATGAAGAAGGCTCCAAATCTCGAGCTATTGTGGCATTAGAAACAAAACTAAGAACAGTGAAAAAGAACAAACTGGAGGAATGGATGGATGCGCATATATTCCACCATGAGGATACATTGCAACATAAGGATGTGGTGGGGTACCATATGGAGGCATAATATGCTGCAAGAAACAAAGAATTACATTAAAGCTTTAATGACCAGCAAATGAAATCATTAAACCAAAGTAGTTAACAGAGCCAACAAATCCTAAAGCTGTAAAACTTAACAATTATAATAATGCACCATCTACCATCCTACAATACCAATTAACAACCATAAATACCTGAACCCCCCACATATATGGGGGAGCTTGAGGAGTCGATGCCAAGAACCCATGTGGAGGAATGGGAGAATATGCCTGCTAGCAAACAACAATCCACATACATAATAATTCAAAAACACGTATGACCTTAATTCCAAAAATAGAAACTGAACACATTTATCTACCAAACCTGAAATCCTGACCAGTCTGCATTTGCTGGACCAGCTGAATTAGTGGTTGAAGATGGCTCCTGAGCACAAATAGAACATTATTATAAACAGAAACCCAACACACACAGACACACTTGTAAGAACAGCTCCAAAATTTTCAAACAATTAACAAAAACATACCTGAGAACTACTAGCAGGAAGTGTTTTAGGCTCCTTCTCTTGTGCGGTTTTATCCATCTCACTGCTACCCACTACTCTATATCCACCAACCAACTATTAAAAAACCCTCAAACCATCCTACAAATATTCAATAGATACTTCCATCAATAATCCGCACTTTCAGATTTATCTAAACCCTATACATATAAGGAATGTCAACACAAAAGAAATCGCAGCTTACTATTTAAAAATAATCCCTTAAAATACATATACCGAATGCATTAGCCCCAATCAAAAAAGAAAATTCCCCATTTACATCACATCAAAAACAGTTAAAATTCCAATATCCAATCCTCTTTTTTATTATATTTCTCAGTAACCAAGCAAATAACAATTAAGAAAAAGATGTAACATGCATCCACGGAAAGAAATAATTAAGAAAAACAAATTGTATTTGATAAAATTTGAAGGCATGCAATATACTGTTGACTACTCCACAAAATTAAGAAACAAATTATAAAAAAAAACGTAAATATTGAATTACCGGTAAAAAAAAACCAAACTGATACAAAAGCCGAGTCTGAGATCCACTGAAAAAGAAGCAAATTTTAGGGAGCTATGGAGCTGAAAATTGCGCGAAGGGAGTTTTTTATTTCGATGGGTGGGGAAGAAGGGTGTAGGTGTCAATCTAGGAAAAGATTAAGGGTGGGATTGGAAGACAACAAATTTCTCATTTGTCCATTCCTTTTTACCTTTTCCAGATGGGAAAATTGTAAAAGATCATGCGATTGATGTTACACGTCGTACGGTAGTGGATTATTACTGGGATTCCCCCTTTCTATTTTCATGACATCGGGAATTCTCTATTTTGTCCTCCAATTTATTTTTTTATGGCTTAATTCAATGGTAAGCCATCAAATCATATCCATTGTTTGATTTAAGTATCTAGTTTTTTTCTCTTATAACCATTCGTTTTTTATTGATCCTTTGTTTTTAATCATTTTTTTTCTAATGGTTAGAAGCTTTTAAATATAATTCTAATTTTTTTAAAAAAATCAATTTTAATAGGTTGGTATTGTTATTTTTAATAATTTTATTTATAATGTTTATGATCTTTTAAATAATTTTTAAATTTTTAAAAGGTCATGATTGAATTTTTTTTTTTTTAATTTGTTACCAAGTTCTTTGAAAATGAAGGTTAGGCGGTATGCGGTAGTAATCCTTCCCTGAAGTGTTGTGTTGGGAGTCCAAATATTTGTTGTGTCAATCGTTGTTTCTATTGTCCAAAGAGTTTTTTAGTCACCTTTTGTTTGGAAGGCTCCGTTGTAGTCGTTGTGATTATTTATGGCATGGTTGATTACTTTTATAGGGTTTCGTTGTGCTTGGGTGAAGCAAATCGCATTTTGATGTTTCCAAATGTGCCAGTCTGAATATCTACCCTCGATTGATAAGATGGTTCGGTTGTCTTGTAACTGTGTATCCAAGAAGCAATCCATTCTCGAATATCTGAGATTTGCAAGACATCGACGTGGACCGACCATGAAATACTGATTCAAATCGGTCTGATTAGGGGCATAGTCGGAATTGATTCATTTTGCTCTGAACAAATAACACAATAAAGGTGAATCGGAATCCGTCATCTTAATAGTTCATCACGGATTGGTTGTAGATTGCGGCAAAGTTTCCAAAAGAATATTATATCTTGTGCGGAATATTAATACGCTATAGTGCCTCCCATTTTATGTTAAACTAGTTGTGAGTGAGTTCTGGGTTACGTTCCTCGATTAACATGTTGTAGGCAGCTTTGACTAAGAACTCGTTCGAAAAACTATGTTTCCACACATACCTGTCATTAACGTCGGTTAAAGAGAAGCTCCTCAAGTGTAATTCATTGGCTCAGTTGTCTCCCAGTCAATTCTGTATAAATTGGGAACACCACCTTTTGTTTTCTATATCCTATATGTTCGTTAATGGAATCACCAACCAATCGAAATTTGGTCCAAGCGTAACGTCTCTATTTGCGGCAATGGTCTAGCACTCAAACATCGGAAGAGATGTTAAGTAAAAAAGTTCAAGTACTTGTTTTTTACGAACTTTGTTACCATCTTTAGGGATACAGTTTCATGCAAAAATACATCTGTTTTTTTCAAATGAGATAAAATGTTACAATTTCCCTCTTGCATGAAAATTCTCAATACATGATGTGTGTTCTAACTTTTTTTAAGCAACCATGTTTTTCATTAAATTAAAACATTTAAATTAATAAAAAATACATTTCTCACTTTATTGTCCCAAACATGAAAAATTATCATGCATAAAATTAGATAAAAATGAAGTGTAAAATAAAGTATATTACAATTTAATTATTTAAATGAGATAGGTGGGTATGCGCTCTTTCTCTCTCGTTATAAGAAATAGTTAAATTTCAATATTGAACTTTATACTTTAAATTCTAATATAATTTCATTACCATGTTTTTATAATGTTATTTAATAGTTCAAATAGTTAATATCGATTGTTGATTTTTTATTAAAATATTACATGGTTATATATAATTTAAATGCCTTAAGAGTCTTAGAAACTAACAAGTGATTTCTTATTCTTCTTTGTTTTTTTCTAAACATTAGAAGAGGATGATCAAATTTCAGATTTTAACTCTATACTATGCGAGACTTGAGATTTAATATATACTTTAATTTTTTTATATAATTTGGTTCCTCCACTTTTATAATGTAATTAGTTAATATTGTTAATTATCTTGATCAAAATGTTAACGTCATTTTTTCTTAAGAACACGACAACAAAAAATCATTTTATCATGATGTGTTTGAAAAATTATTTTAAGAAAAATCTTAATCGATATTTCAATATATTATTTTTAATGTTACATGACTATAAGGTGAATATATTATTATTTTAAATTAAAAAAGTCACACCTATGTTTAATAAAATAATGAATTTTAATTTCAAAAATAAAGAAACTAAATTCACGAAACTAAATTCACGAAAGCATGGGAGTGAACCGTATTAGTATATTTTAATTACAATATCTTAATTTTTATAAAATATTATAAAATAAGAAAAATGGTAAATTACATCGATAGTCACCCAAGTATTTAACTTTTCTTTTTGATCACTAATTGTTAAATTCTTGATGGGAAGATAACTTGGTAGCTTCTAAAATTAGCATAATAGCAACTTTAACTCTCAATATTTATACACCGTGTCAAATTAACATTAATTATTAAAAAATTTATCTCTCAATATTTACAAATTGTGTAATATGGTCTTTTTATATATATAATTTTGTTTATTTTTTGTGATAATGAGGTTTAATTTTAAAAGAATAAGAAAATATGAAAACTGTTATATTGGATTTTGTGTGTTCACATTTTTATATATTTTCGATCAAGTTAACTTGATAATTTTTTTAGCTTTTCATGTGAATGGATCACAAAAAAAAAACCAAATTATATGATGTTTAAATGTTGAGAATTAAATTTTTAAAATCAAGACTAAATTGATACAATATATAAATATTGAGTATTAAACTTCCTATTATACTAATTTTAAAAGTTGTCATATATAATCTAATTATTACTATTGATGTAGTTTACCCATAAAAATAGGGATAAATTTGAAAACAATACATGAACTATAGTTTAATGTGTAATTGTATACATAAACTTTGGTTTTATATAATTTTATATACGAAAATTTGATTTAATCAAATTTTTGTAAATTATTAACACAATTATTGATATAACAGTATTTTATGTTTATATATTGCAATAATAAATAATTATATTTATCTAATATCAAAATAAATTAATGTACTTATTTTTTTAACGTGTATGATTAAAATAAAATAAATATTTTAAGTATATATTTAAACTAAAATTAGAGTTTTATGTGTATAATTGTCTCAAATTAATGTGTATAATTATACTTTAAATTAAAATTGAAGTATAAATTTGAGATTTATAAAAAAAAAAAAACCACCGGCTCCGCCGTTGGATACGTTTACAAAGTGACAAACAATAAGACGTAAACCAAACGTTGGATCCGAAAGACCGAACGGGTTATACCAAAATTGAAAGGAGTCCGTTCCATTTGGGCCGGATGTACGAGTGGACCGACTTGGCGGGTGAAAAAAGAAATACTAATGAAAATTTAGTTCATCCCCCCGCTCAGCTAAATTACTTCTTCTTCCCTGTTGCTCCATTCATATCCTAAACAGAAAATATTGGGAAAAAATCCCATAAAATTAAATAAATTCAAATTTTAGCTTGTGATTGATCGCCATCGTCATGGATTCGTAAGCTTTTCTTTTTTTTTTCATTTTTATTTATATGTTCAATTAAGGGCTTAACTTTTTTTTATTGAAAGTTTTTTATATAAAATACTTAGGGTTTGTACATGGTGATTATTTTGTTTTTTTAGTTATCGTGACGAGGAAGGAGAGCCGATTGTGGATTACGATGACATTCAGTCGGATCCTGGTTCACCGGAGCCGCGGCAAGATCTTCTCGATGACTTTGAGGATGAAGTGGAAAATTGGGGCCAACGAGAGCGATCGCAGACGCCGGCTTATGATACCGATAAGGTTGGGAAGCCGAGGAAAAGGCTGGTCAAGAAAGGAGGATCTACGGGAAAAGAGAGTATGGATGCTCCCGAGTTGTTAGATGAAGGTGAAGAGGGCAATTTTTGGAGGGGAGGATCGGATTCAGATGCGAAGAAGAGGAAGAAAAAGGAGAAGAAGCTCAAGGACAAACATTATGGTGGTGCTACTGAGAAAGGAACTGTTAAAAAGTTGGGGAAGTCTGAGGAAGTAAATGAGATGTGGGAATGGGTTAATCCTGAGGTATTTCTCTCTCTCTCTCTCTTTTCTTTTGGGTTATTGAACTATTGATTGATGTTTGATTGAATTTGTGGTTTTGGAAATCTGGGTTCTCATTTTTTGGATTTACAATGGGTTCTGTTGCATAAAAAGAGATAAACTAACGTTGTAGTTGTTTACTCATTGAAGTTAAATTCCTAAATTGTGTGCTGAAATTTGGAATCAGTGAAATATTTATTGGTTTGTACTGATTTTAAGCTCAAAGTTTGGTTATGAAGTAAAGCAAAAAAGGAGAAAAACAACGAGTTCGGTTGCTACTTTTCTTTCTTTTTAACTTTATTTTATTAGAGGAGAATTTTGTGATATGTAGTCTCTGTGTAAATACCCCAAGATTAAGTTGTGTTATTTGATTAATTTTAATGGAGAATTGAGCCTTCTCTTTATTGCTGTTGGAAAACAAAACTTTTTGTGAGCATGCTAAAACAGTTTTTAAATTTAACCTTTCAGTTCATAGATTAAAGGACATAATAGTTTTGCATTTCAACCATAATATGTTCACTAGCTTAAGTATCTTTTTTGAAATATTGGCTTCAGGTCTCATCATTTCATTTTTTGAACAAATTACAAAACAATTTTATTCGTTATGTGATCCGCATAACTAATTGATGGTTCTGTTTCTCTTCTCTATGCTTCTATTTGATTATGTATGAAGTGGCCTACTAAGATAAGCTTGTTGATGTGATCACATTTCTTCTTTAAAATTTAATGATATAAGGTCAAAGGCTAACCAAAATTTTTCTTTGATTATCTGTCTCTGAACTGGAATAGAATGATCAAGAAGGTACTAGGACTATGGATGATGACGATTTCATAGATGACAGTGGTGTCAACCCGGAAGATAGATATGGGAGTGACAATGAAGCAAGGTCACCTGGTGCTGCCCCACAGGTTGTCAATCTTTGTGTATGACTTTCTTGTATGTTTGTCTTCGTGTTGATAAAGAGTTCTAGGAAACTGAGTTTGCCATGATATTTGTAGGTTTATGTACTTCAAAATTCAAATCCAAATTCATTGGTTGCTTAAAATATGTTATGAAGGGTTTTTAAAATAGTTTTTTGGTTCACTTCTATGATCTTTTAGGCAGAGGAAGATGATGAGGATCCAGAGATTAAGGAGTTATTTAAGATGGGTAAAAAAAGGAAGAAGAATGAGAAAAGTCCAGCAGAAATTGCATTGCTAGTTGAGAGTGTCATGGCAGAGCTTGAGGTAACTGCTGAAGAAGATGCAGAGCTTAATAGACAAGGGAAGCCAGCAATTAATAAACTCAAGAAGTTACCACTTCTTACTGAGGTTCTCTCAAAGTAAGCTGCTTGTCACGTTGATATGCTTTGCTTGTATTTATCAAGAAATGATCCTTCTCATTCTTTTTAATTACTCTTTATGCAGGAAGCAACTTCAACCAGAATTCTTAGATCATGGGGTTTTAACCTTGTTGAAAAATTGGCTTGAACCCCTTCCTGATGGAAGCTTACCAAATATAAATATCCGTGCAGCTGTTTTGCAGATTTTAACTGATGTATAAACTGGCATTATTTCTATTTCTGCTTGTGTAATAATTATCACCGCCTTGTTATTCTGTTGCATGAAAACTGAAATGTTGTTATCCATGCAGTTTCCAATTGATTTAGAGCAGCATGATAGAAGGGAGCAGCTAAAGAAAAGTGGTCTTGGAAAGGTAAGAAACTTTTTTATTTCAAAGCATGTTTGGGTTTTGATTCTCTTCACTCCCAAATTTTATGGGCAGGTCATTATGTTCTTATCAAAATCTGATGAGGAAACTACGTCCAACAGGAAACTTGCTAAGGAATTGGTTGATAAATGGGTAATCTTCTGGTTTAAGCTCCTGTTCTTTATATTCTAAAGATTTACCTACATCCTTCTTATCGTCTTTGGATCTGTATCCGCAAACTGTCATGGTTTGTGGCCTTTACTTTTTATCCTTTTTATGCTTTAGTATGTTGACTTAAGAGTATGGTTTTGATTGGTGATTTTTTAGTGCTTGGGAATTGTGATTTCAGTGAAAAACATAGGCTTATTTTAATATATATATTTTGTATGTTAACTTTACATTTCTCAGGATGTCTTAAATGGCTTCTTTTATGGATAGCAATGGAATTATTTTCTGTCCAGCTGTACTAAGTCTCTTCTTATTAATAATTTTGAACATAATCCAGAGTAGACCAATCTTTAATAAGAGCACTAGGTTTGAAGACATGAGAAATGTTGAGGATGATAGAGTTCCCTTGCGAAGGCCATCTGTGAAAAGGTACCCTTTTAGTCAGTTTTATGCAAAATATGGTGTCGGATGGGTTTTTGTAATGTGGTTTCTTATTAATTTTTCTAAAATTCTTTTGTAGGCCCACAAATAGAGCTGCATCAATGGAATCTAGAGATGGTGATTTTGATTTGGATATTTCTCGGTAAGATGTAACCTAACATTTGGTTTAACATCATTGTTCTGATGATCTGTGCTATTGACTATTGTTGACCATAAAATTACAGGGACCACAAGTCTGGTAGATCATCGTCAGGTCAAAATGCTTCCAGGTCTGAATCTTCTTCAAGGCTACATGCTTCAAGGCCAGATGCAACACCAATGGATTTTGTTGTGCGTCCGCAATCTAAGATTGATCCAGATGAAATTAGAGCTCGTGCAAAACAAGTTGTACAAGATCAGCGTCGTTTAAAGGTTCAGCTTCTCTCTTTAGTATTAAATTAAGTTGGTTTTATTATTCGGAGAAGGTTCCTTGGTTAGCAAAACTGAAGGGGATAGTTATCTTAAATTGTTCCTTTAGCAGTCAGAACCCCTAATATGGTGATACCCTCTTAAATTGTTCATCTTAAATCAAATGTTAAACCAAAAGTTTCATTGTGGTATAAAACGAATGAGCTGCAACAAGCATTCCTAAATCCTGACGCCCTTTATTCTTTTTTCTCTACATTTTCTGATCGAATTTAAACTTGTATCATGGCAGATGAATAAGAAGTTGCAGCAGTTGAAAGCCCCGAAAAAGAAGCAGCTGCAGGCATCTAAACTTAGTGTTGAGGGTCGTGGTATGCTTAAGTACCTGTAAATGATAATCCACAGTCCAGATACCCAAACTATAAGCTCTCTATTTCGCAGAAGAAACCTCCTTTGAAGCAAATGTTTCTGTTTTACTTATCCAATTGATTCCAATCATTCAGAAGGGATTAACGGTGGGACTATCATGATGTTTCATTAATTCTGTCTTGGGAAAATACCTTCACTGCAGTTCAAATAAATATGGTATAATGTTTCAAGTGCATGCTTGCGTTAATATGGTAATTGATTTGATTTCTTTGTTTTTTTGTTCGACACACCTCCTTATACAACTTGACTGGTATCTTGGTAACATCGGCTTCTAGCTTCATATTTATATATATGCATGTAATTCATCATATATATATGTATGTATTTCATTGTTGAGTTGCGAGACAATCAATGGCTTGGCTTCACTTTTCTAGATGTTGGTCTTTCAAATTTATCCTGAAATTAATGTTGACGTATATGGGAATTCTCCTCTGGAACAAATTTATTTGCAGGTGTAGCAAGTTGAAACATATTGTTCAGTAAAATCCCTCCTTGTAGGTTGCAATGTTGCTTCTCAAATGCTTCAAGCAATGAGATTTAAGATATTATTGGACAATGTTTTCAAATAGAGGTCCCACAGCATATGCTGGCTCATAGAAACAATTTTGATGATCATCTTAATCTTGATAATCTTTTCCATTTTCTATTCTTCTCCTGCAGATTGCTCTTGGAAGTAGATGGAAGAGCTGGAAAAGATGCCGGTATACCAACAAATTTCCTGCCCTTCTTAGAAATCCATTTCAATGGCATATTGTTAACCACAATGCCAATATCATTTGAGCTGTTCAGTTCAACAAGTTGTTTGATTTGATCAAGCATCTGGTGGCTCCAGGCAGCCGACTCATCTAATATGATCGAATCATCCATTGGTTTCTTCCAAAGATCCATCAGTATCTCTCTGAACGATCGAGAAGACATGGAAGGTTCGCAGGCTTTATCATTGTCACACATCATATTGACCTTAATGACATGCTTGCAAAAATTTCCTTGCATTGACCATGCACAGTCACAGAAGCCAAATTCTGATCCAGGATTCCATACTATGTGTGTAATGCTGCTGCCTTTCAGACTTGCTACCTTTGCAAATAGGTTATACTTATCATCCAAGGTAACAGCAGAATCGGGAATTTGCAGTGCCCGGTGCCAAGACGTAGATGCAATGTATTCTTCGTTAACATTCTGGAAGGAATTACTTTCATCTGCATAACGATTGAGCCAATATGTTGAATGCAACTCCGTTGTCAGCTTGTGCACTAACCAGTCAACTCTTAGAAGTGCACCGAGATGTGAATCATCAAACAATTTTGTTTTCAGCTTCACATGGTAAGCTTCTATGGCACCAGATGCCTCCTGGCTTGCAAGTGGAAAACTTTTCAATGTTAAAAGCCACATTTCTGGTCAAGCAGACATAGACAACATCAGTACTAGACATGAAACCTTGATTATTTGTGCATTGAGCTACAGTGAGAGAGAACTAACCAATCTTAGGCATCCAAGAGGATCTGAAATAATCTACAAAGGCAGTTTGATCAACAAAATCCTGAATGCTTTCTTCCAATGCGACGGAAGTATTTACGCTGTCCCAAGTGTCATAAACTATTTTGCCTAGGCGCTTAAAGATTTCCCGTTGAACTTCGATATTGGAACATTTCTTAACAACATTCCTCAACCAAGAACTACGAAGACGCCAAAGAGAGAACAGGATAGGACAGCAAAATGTGTTCCTGATCCATCAGACAAAACAGGAGTAAGAGATCTACTCAGTTCAGACAAAATCTTAAAGCAAAGTCTCTTGCCTTGTGGGATCCATTTCCATGGCTGCATTGTCAATCACGAAACCGTTGACCTTCCATCCACGTTCTATGCTCTGAGCTCGATCAAACAAGGCTTTTGTCCATTTAGACATATCTGACTTCACGACACTGGGTGTAATGATCCATGCAACAGGTAATGCATGGTGTCTTGAATCAAAGACAAGAAGTGTGCATAGGGGGTACTGCATTCAGAAACATTATCATGCAAGTTCCAGATCGAATAGCTTTATGAACACTGAGCAGACATAAATTGATAGAGTTATTACCTTGAGTTTTTTAATACCAAAAAGTCGAATCAGCTGCAACGAGATTGTGACGGCCAAAACGAACCATCTGTTGCAACTGCCATTCTGTTTGGATCCCGAGAATGAAAGGATCCATCTCGGAAGCATCCTGATAGAAGAATATAGATTTCTTATTGCGTTCAACCCACATCCGAATGCTAGCTTGATCATCTCTATCTAACTCGTGTGTGGATCTTTTAATGATCATCCCAAGTTTGCGGACATATTCAGAAGCAAGTGTATCGAATGTTACATCGGAACCACAGTATTGTTGAATGCATTCAATGTGTTTCTCGAGTACGTTTTCTTCAGGAATACCCTGATAGATCATAGACATTGTTTTCTGTTGAATCTAATTGGAAATATATGGAATTTTCTTTGCACCGGGGCCAATGGCATCTTTGTCAAGAGGGCCATGGCAAACGAAACCGGATTTGTTTATGTGACATCTCACGTTGTAAATAATAAGCGCAAATGACGGTCGAGTGTAAAGACGTTTGACAACAAAATGGCATCCTCGCATGGATTGAGGTCTAGCAGCTCGATTTCGGGTGTTTAGACGATATTTTCTACTAGGTAAACTACCACCACCTTCCCCATAGTTTTCAGGACCAAAGGAACACCAATATCTTTACATATAAAATAGAAAATGTAAGAAATCTTATGGAACAAAATGGTAAACACTGTTAAGCATGGTTCAAAAACTTACAATTTATATTCCAAATATTCATCATTTTTGTACTCCTTTAAACTACCCTTTGATCGTTTACGTACCCTTTCTATATGGAATCGCGTCGGGCATTCCACATTGCAGCATTCTCCGATTATAAAATCATCGACTCGAGTGCAAGGAATGAGTGCTACATCATCTTGGTGCTCAACTGTGCCGAACTTTTTCCAAGTCAGATCCGCAGAAGAGAACTCCGCTTGTGGATCTTGTACTGGTATATCGAGTATCGATTTGACTATCTCCATAGACTTCTGCTCATCAGTATACCCGCAAAATGGTCTTAAAGCCCCAAAAAATTTGTACTTCAAATGGTCTTAAAACATTCAATGTTAGACTAATGATAATGAACCAAAATCATATCTAACTTTCACATCAAATCAAAAGCAAAGTTTTGATTTTTTTTTCCCGGAGTACAGGGATGGAGATATATCAAAATACGAAAGCAAAAGGAAAAAAGGGTCATAGGCAAGTTTCACAATGATAGTTCAACCAAAATTCATTTTTGCTCATCAATTGTTAAGAGTAGAAAGATAATACCTTTGGAGCAAAGGCAGGCTAGCAAAAACTGGGTTTTAGTCCTTTCAGGATCAAGTCCTATTTTAAGCTTGCAAAAATGGAAATGGCAAGGATGAAGGTTTTAGAGGAAAGGATGAAGGTTTTTTTTGGCAAATTGCGAGAGAAGGAAAGGAAGTACAGGGTACTGGTACAGTACTATGAAGGAGGCCGTTGGGACCTGTTTTTGGCGTATAGCAATTACAATCTCATGTTCCATTTTCATTTGCAATTGCTATAGCTATAGCTACCTATATATGTTTTCATTTTCATTTGGATCATTTAGATTTACCAAGTTTTTTTTAGTGAAATTTTATTATTTTAGGCATTAATGAGAGACTAATTGCAAGGAATCACATTTCATTTTCTGCTATTACTTTTCCTTTTGTCACGAAGAAGGTCATTGAACTACGAAGTCCACAAATGGGACCAGAACACAAACCAGAACAAACTGGGCGAAAAACACAAGGCAACCCTACCAAGTCTAGACTAATCGTTCTACTAATGGAATTGAGGGGAGGGAAGGATCATCATGATACAAGGATTCAGCCATTTATACAATAAATCGTATAAATGCGGATAATCCCGCCTACCCGATGGGCCCCTCAATTCCACTAATTAGTCAGCATAAGCAAGGAAGATAACATTAAGCACAAACGATTAAGAAACAAACAAATCGGGAGAAACCCGAAAACAAAACATGACCAAAAGGCCCAGGCAAAGGACCACGGAGAAGCCTAGCAAAACTAAGTCCACCACCAAGGGAAGAACTCCACAGGAACGACCACATCCCCAACTGTGGGGCAAGGCACCAGTAGGCCATCATCACCAATAATTGTCACAGACACCACCGGAAGGAAGGAGCAGGCCACACCCAACCAAAAAACACACATATAGAGAGCAGTGGAGCAAAAATAGGCCAAGCATCGGGAGAGCAAAGTGAGAAAAAAGGAGATCTGTTTCTGCTATTAATTGATTCTTACAATAAAAGAAGAGTGTGTATTTAGTTCAAATCAAATGCCCTGAAAAACTTGTCGGTTCTTATTGTACATCTTCAGAAAAAGGAAAACAAAAATGACACTGATGGCTCCAGTCTAGTACCAGGGTAAAGTTGAGTAAAAATTCCATCAGGTTTGGTTTTTCAACACATCCGGTTACTGACAGGCTGCTGGTGATTAAAGTTCTGATGATCAATAGGCAAAATGTTGCCTTGCCTCTGAAAGCCAATTCGATAAATAATTATACAGAGAATTTTACACCTTCATCATCAGTTGAAGTTCCCTTAAAAATTGCAAGCTTTCCCTTATGTTCTAGTAATTTCAAAGCTCGCACTAGAATCGTCCGGTCTATTCCCTGAAGCTCTGTGGGAAAAATCAGAGAGTGAAATTGCAATCAGTAGCTTGTAACATTTACAAGAGTTTTGGATCATGAAATGTGTTTATGGATGCATATGGATTATGATACATGCTCTTATTACCTTTTCCAGATGGAGTTTGCAAACCATAAAAAATAAAAAAAGGCTTTGCTGAATTTGAATGACATAGATTCTTTCTAAATGAATGCTTGCAAGAAGTTAAAGCACCATCCATGGAAGCTTGATTTTTGGGGAATATGCAGTATATAGATACACCAGGAAAATCCAGAAGCCATGTAAAGATATGTATATTTACCTGTCCCTCGAGATTCAATTCCCGATCGTATTTCCTCAACTGTCATAACACTGTCCTCGAAGCCGTTATCTTTCACCTTAAAACATACACAAATATGTATCAGAAATTAATATTTAGAAGAAACCATGTAAAACTAAGAATTTATGACCAAATAGTTGAAGAACCAAGATTAACTCACAAAATTCACAATAATGTCAGCCCATTCTTGAATTCGGTGCCAAAGGATAAGGCAATTCCTACGTCCTTTATCCAACCATTCTGCACGCCCTGTTGCATCACAGACAAAAAAATTCAGAGCTTCCAATGAATTAAGGATGCTGAACTATATACACTTGTATTAGTTAACCAGCAGAACCAGTAAAGACCTTCTGCAACCAACGCCGAGAGGAATGCTTCCCTAGCTTCGTGACTGAGCGTGCCTGAAAAAGAGCAAAAAAGTTATCTTCATATATATGTACTACTCATGACCACAAACAAATGCACCATACAGTTTGAGAACTCTAATTAGATGGCTTAATCAGAACTTAAGAGAAACAGTTCTTACGTTCTATCACAGAATTTGAGAACAGAGGAAATTCTTCCTCAAGCCTAATTACGAATATCTTCTGAGTTCTGCAGTAATCCAGAATCAGTTCCTTCCAAAGTTGTATTTGCTTCTCGCGAGTCTCCCTCACTGGCTGCAAACTGCATATAAATCAATCCCAATCCTTGAAAAGCTCGTTAACAATTCAGGTGAAATAAAACGACAAAGATGGTGACAATGGTGAAACTTTTCTAGAGACAAGTTTTCAGCTCCACTTCCATATCATGTTCTGGTACACATTAAAGAGTAAGAAATATTAAGGCTCCGTCCGGAATATACTTTTTGTGTTATTATTATTGTTATTATTTATCTATTGCATTTAGATCAATTCTTTATGAAAAAATCAAATAAGCAAAAGCATGAAACGAAGGAGCCTAGCATGTAACGATGCAATTTGTTATAAGCAAGTATCCAACTTATCTTCACAGGTAAGGAACAATATTTTCCATGATGTTTCATAGAGAAGATTGAAGTAGATGTTGTCAACCGAAGAAATATTATATATATTGAAACATCGACATTCATCTGATTTGTTAGAGTGCTCACTATTAATTCCGGTTACCAAGGTTCAATCTCTAGTAACCTCAAATACTATATATATTATATGGAGACAGACGCCCATATATTCGAACTAAATTATCAAGCATACTTCACAGGTGAAGATCAATCTTCTTCATTTCATAAAATGAGCGACTAAAAGGAACAATAAGTCATTGAATGTTCTGCTAGAATGTGAATAAAGCAAAACACTGAAATGAAAAATCGAGGAGAATACGTGAAGTATGGAGGGTAATTGAAAAAGTGGGGAAGCTTAAAATCACCCAATTTCTGCATCTCTATCGGCGTTCCTTCTCAGTAGACGATGCTGCGTAAAAAAAAAAAAAATCAGTAATTGAAAGGAAAAGGAATGAGGTGAAAATTTAGCTGAATTACATTAACAAAACAAGTCATAACAATACAAAGGTTATCAACAAATCCATAACTAAGAAGACAAAGGTAAAATCAACAAACAAAGATAAAAGAAACAAGAAAAACAGAGAAGACCAATAGTGAAATCCACTAGATAAATTGAAAATTAGCAGCAAGATTATGAAAGGCGATTAGGAAGTAAGATATTTGATAACATAACATGGAGTTTCCTTAGAACAATCACATCACCTTGAAAGAATCTCATCTTATAAAAACTGCAAAACCACGGGCAAATACCCACTAATATACTAATAATTAAAAGCTTATTAATTACCTAAGAATGAAATAAACTGCTACTACTAATAAAAATAACAAAAAGATGCAGCTTATAAAGGATTCAAAGAAGCAACTTGATTTGCTTTTTGGATTCAAATAAATTCACAAATTTGAAGTTTCTAACAGTATGGGGTTCTCCAAAATTGGATATTGAAAAAAGTAAAAGGGAGAAATTATGCCTGATCGGAGAGAAAAAGTTTTCAGCTTTCAATTCCAAATTTCGGACTCTTTTGATTTTTTTTTTTTTTTGCGAATGTCCTTTTCTTTATGTTCTTCGTACTTCTTAGCTCCGCGGCTTAACAAAATTGGTTAATTTCATCAAACATACCAATCTATTGCTTATATTCTAAATTAGTCTCTAAATTTTAAAATATTCTAATTGAGTCTTTAAAATATCTGTACTGTATCCATCTACAGTTTCCTCATCCTAAAAGTGTTAAATGTTACTTCCCACCATGATTTTCAGAATTAAATCAGATAAATTGGTTGAATTGAAAATTAATAGCCTAATTAATTTAATAAGTGATATATAATCAAAAATAGAGATAATCCTTTTAAATTCATAAAATTTAAGAATGAAAAAAAATTAAAGTTTAGAAATATCAAAGAAATTTTTAAATTTATCTTTTAAAATAATTTGAAATTTTTAATTGTGTTTTGTTAATTTTTCTTTACTTTTAGACTTTTTCTTATTCTATTTTTAATGGTTTTAATATATTTTTATGAATATTTTTAATTATTTTTAATTTATTAATTTTAATTTTCTTCAAAGTGGTTGAACCATCATAGTTACAACTGATTTGGATATTGGTTTTGAGTTTTATAAATTAGTTTAAATTTAATTAGAATATATTTATAATATGTGGATCTAATTATTAATATGTATGTATTTATCGAATAGATAACTCGGATATAATGTATTAGAAACATATAGTCTCAAATATCAATAAATTTATAAGGCTATGTATCTAAACTATCGATACAAATAGGTTAACACATGTTTATAATTTGAATATCGTATCTTAAATATGCTTTATATGATATTTGTGTGATGATTTAACTTACAAGTTAATGGTTAAGTTGGCAAAAGAACTTATTGACATTTGATAAGGTTAGAGGTCTGAACTCGCAATAGTTTATACATTGGGGTTTAAATTTTTTTAAGTTAGTCATGAAATTTTATTGAAAACTCTAAAATTCACGCTTAATTTGAGAATAATTGTCAAGTTTAAAGATTAATTTGAACAAAAAAAAGTTCAAATCTCAATACGAGGATACTTACTTAATCAACTAACTTAGACCAAACAAAAGTTCAGGCCTGTGTTTAGAGTTGTTGCCAAGTTTATGCTCCAAATAGTGATTTAATCTTATTTGATATAACACTAATACATTAAGGACTCAATTAGAACATATTGAAGTTTAGAAACCAATTTAGAATATGACTATATTTTGAGGATTTCTTATGAATTAACCCATAACAATACCACTCCTTTTAATTTTAATTTTGCCTCGAACAGTATCTACTTGTTTCTTCCATCACTCTTCAGGCTCTTCTGGAGAAAAAGAACCAAAAAAAAAAAAAAAGCATTTCTCTTTTCTCTGTAGAAGATAGATACGTTAAAGGTACGCAAATTACACTCTGATATTTGAATTCATTAGCTTAAATTTGTGGGTTTATAGTTAAAGTTGGGATTTTTCTCTAATCTTAAACGAAAATTTGCTCCATTTGAGATTTGGGTTTTGTTTCTGAACTCTTTAAAAATGTTTCGAAATCATGATTTGGCTTTATTTTCTTACTGAATCAAAAGTTTTGACTAAAAAGTTTCTATGTCTTTCATTTTCTTTTCGATTTTCTAGTTACAAGAGAAAACGGCACTTATTCAAAAGGGGACTGATATTGAATCTGGGTTTAGATTTCTAAGCTTTTATATCTCATAGAACTTGAAATTCAGGCTATGGAAGGGTTGGAACAGTGGAAAGATCAATTAGAGCAGTTGAAGAGTCAAATGGAGCCATGGAAGAATCAGTTGGAGAAATGTTTGCATGAAGCCATTGAGTATTTGAATCAAATACCCCCTGTTCAATTATATGCTGCTATTGCTGTCTTGCTGATTTCTACCCTCTTGCTTTTGTCCAGTAAGTATAAATGTTGTTCGTATTATTTATCGAAGAATTAGTTTTTCATTAGTTTTTAGATTTTTTCCCTTAAAATCTTGGTTTGTATGCATTTTAGAATTTGAAATATTATTCTTTTAACCACAAAATAAGTTGTAATTATAACATTTTTTATCAAGAATATGTTTTTTATAATGTATGCAGTGAAATTGTATTGTTTTTATGATGTTAAAATAATGATTGTTTGATTCATTTAGTTGCTTAAATCATGATCATTTAGATTGAATATTGTAGAATCCTATTAGATTGCAATGGTGCCAAGGGCAATATCTTTATATGATTTCGCATTCTATTAAGTATTGTGTTTTGGGGCAGTATTCTGGATAAATTTGGTCGCTTATTGGAGTGTACACTTTGAGTTATATGTGCTTACATTTTGTGCATTCTTTGTCTTGCAGTTCGCTTGTTCAAACGCGCAAAATCTAATACCATTATACTCACTGGCCTTAGTGGAAGTGGTAAAACTGTTCTTTTCTATCAGGTATGAAATGCCATTACTTGGTTCATTGTGCATGTTTATTCCAATTTAAGCTAATTATCTTGTTGTGGTTGCCAATTGCCAAATATATGATATGCTACATAAGTGTGCATTTTGTTAGAAGGCATAGTGATGCAATGTTGTCATAACTTTCTTGAAATCGTTTGCATGTCAGCTTCGTGATGGTTCTGTGCATCAGGGTACCATTACATCTATGGAGCCAAATGAGAGCACTATCGTGCTAAATTCTGATAGTAATAAGGTAGTTGACCTTAATCCAGGTTTCTGAACTAGTTTTACTTTCTTGGTTTTCGTACTAACTATCTTACTTCATTCTCTTGTAGTCAATTTTACGTTTGGATCATTCTCTTAAATTGAACCGACTCTAACCATTCCTTTTTTATCTATTCTTGAAAGAAGCGTAAAAGCAAGCCTGTCCATATTGTTGATATACCCGGGCATTCTCGTCTGCGTCCCAAACTGGATGAGTTCTTACCTCGAGCAGCTGGCATTGTGTTTGTTGTTGATTCTTTGGAGTTCTTACCGAACTGCCGTTTAGCTTCAGAGTAAGAATAAGCTAGAAGGATGCACACACTTCACCTGCAAGTCTCTTCTTTCTCCGTTTTCCCCCACCCCATTTCTGATTACCGAAAAGGAATTGGATGCAATGTTGCTTGTAGGTATCTGTATGATATTCTGACTAAGGCCAGTGTGGTCAAGAAGAAAATTCCAGTTCTCATCTGCTGTAACAAAAACGATAAAGTGACTGCTCATACCAAGGAGTTCATCAGAAAGCAAATGGAAAAGGAAATGTATGACCCCGAGTACATTTGTCCTACATGTTTCTATTTTTCTTAAGCATTTTCTTTTGCAATATCCCTAATTAGATAACGTACTATTACTTTCAATAGATAGAAACTTACAAGGTCCTACTTACATAAACACGTGTATCTGTTCCATTCATTCTTCCTAATTTGTACTTAAATTTATCTACTTTTACCATTTTGTAGTGATAAACTGCGGGCATCGAGAAGTGCAATATCAGCAGCTGATATTTCAAATGACTTCACTCTGGGGGTACCTGAAGAACCATTTACATTCTCTCAGTGTAGAAACAAAGTTACGGTCGCAGAATCTTCTGGTTTAACTGGTGAGGTTGGTCAAGTAGAACAGTTTATCTGGGAATGTGTAAAGCCCTAGGCTAAATCAGTCTTCTTTCTTTTTTATTGTAAACCTGTTTAAAAAGCTGGTTTGATTATTTCATCTCGAACATTGACCGAGTTTAGGAAAATGAGTCTAGGAAAACTGGTGAATTAGTAAGAGAACTGCTGATTTGCAAAAGTGTTGTGATGAGAATTGTGATTAGGAAAATGATTATCATACTTTGTGTTAAATTATTTTATCAACTGCCAATATCTTTAACTGTATCTAAGCTCAGGAGAATCTCCTTCATGAATTAATTTCCATGCTCTCTAGATTTTAAGAACATGTTGAACAAACACTTCACACACACACTTGGCAAAACTTTGCCTTGATCTTTAGTCTAAATCCAATAACACAGGCTACAACACCATCACCATGCACTGTTCTTGGTTCCATTCATTAGATTGGTAGACTGTTGAAAGGTTAAAGCTATTCTTTTTCTGCATTTGTGGAAGTAATTACGATCTCTTATGATAATCCGATATTCATAGGTGATGGATATTTGTCTTGTTTGGCATATGATATGATAGTCATTTACATGGAGGTTCTTGTATGAGGAATTGGATTGTATTTTACCCTCTTTACTTAAAAAATGGGAAAAATAATCTTTGTACACCAGATCAAAGAGCAAATTGGTCATTCTGTTAAAATATTTATCCATTTTTACTGATATTTTGTGAACCAAGGTAGTTTTGACAATAGAAATAGATGAGACTTTTAACAGTAAAAAATTGTTTTTTGATCAAAGAGCAAATTTGCTCTTTATCCATGTCAATTTGTTTTTTGATATAATGTAAGTATTAATTTGCTCATTATTTGAATAAATGGGGCAAAATACAACCTGACTTTTAGTTCAAGGTTCTCCATGGTTAATGGTTATAAGAGAACCTTGAGATGTATTTGTGTAAAGGGCAAATGCATTTGGATGTTCAGTAACTTCTTAACACTGCATAACAGTGATGTTCAGTAACTTCTTAACACTGCATAACAGTAATATATCACAATTTATAATTTATATAACTTTTCAGTGCGACATCAACAATCAGATATCACAATCTATAATTTATATGATAAACTTCTCAGTGTATCACAATTTATATAATATAACTTGTCAGAACAATAACAATTGGCGCAGCGGAACCCACAGGTCCCAGGATTTGAAACCTGGCTCTGATATGAGTTGCTTCCTTTGGCTCTAGTATGTATTTTTGCTTCCTTTGGCTCTAGTATATATTTTTTACTTTCCACTGCTCGACTTTTGTAATCCTTTTTAATGTCACAACATTTGCCGTGCCATACGTATTGATGAAGCTGTTTTGCATTCAGAGCCAAGCTCAAATGCATGCCCATGAATCTGATGGTGGTGAAAAGAACCTGCTTGGCTCAAGTACTGAAGCTCCAGCCATACTGCTTAGCAGTACATGAAAACCACAATATTCTTTTTTCAACAACAATCAAATTTCCATGTGGAAGATTACAAAGAAAAAAAGGATGATATCAGTAAGAAAACAATATTAATGATAAAATTAAGATATGGGGTATAAGAAAAAAGTGAATTTTTTATGACATCTTATACAATTTGATTTATCTCAACTTGAGAAACAAAGCTTGAAGTTGGACTGAAAATAGAACAAAACTGAACTGAGAATGGAGTTTGAGTTTTAAGTTTCATTTTCGAGTTTTCAAGGCCCATCATATCTTGCAATATTGACCAAACAACATGATCCATGGCAGATAAAAAAGAACATTCTAAAATGAAAATGCACTTTCTTATCATATGATCCACATGAAAGTGGTTCATATATCTGATTGTATGTAAATTAGAACTCCCAATACAAAGTTAAAAAAGAGAAGGAAACTAGCTATTCTCAAGTTTAACAAGTATCCTTAGGCATATATGCCACTGTAAATATCCAACAAATGACCAAACGTGAAAAAGAAAGTACAAAGGAGGGGACACTCCTTCCACAAGAATAGAAGAATTCCAGGATCAACTATCAACTAATATCCCCACATCACTTACACTTGTCTCTATCCTCATTGCTCACCATTAACTTCTCTCTTCTTTTTTTTTTTTTTTTTTCCAATAACGAAATTGTTACAATGGGCAGAAAGGAACTTGAGGGGAGAAAAAATTCATGCTGCAACAAGATCAGGTGTTTCAGCCTCGATTGATAACCAAGCAGTTTGTACTTTGCCTACCCAATTA
Source organism: Gossypium arboreum (assembly GCF_025698485.1). Lineage (NCBI taxonomy): Eukaryota > Viridiplantae > Streptophyta > Magnoliopsida > Malvales > Malvaceae > Gossypium > Gossypium arboreum. The sequence goes on along the minus strand of NC_069070.1, from coordinate 145,687 downwards.
TCCAACCTGTCACGTAAGGATTTGATCTGTGGAATTCCCAGAACTCTCGGCTGCACCCAGGAGACATGAACTGTACCCTCAACTTGATCAATTGTGCCCTCAATCAGATGAACCTGCAATTGTGATTCAAATGAAAGGTTATACAAGTAATCCATGCGATAGCTAGTGGTTGTAGACATAAATGCAATCAAATGCATGCAGTGATGCAAAAGCTCATATGAGAAGGAAATGGAGAGGCTGGACTTGTACAAGATGCAACTTACAGACAAGCTCTTCATAAGAAGATGCTCAACATCCTCAATGGACAGTTTTGTTCGCTCAGCAATAACTTTTAACGGTATGGTTCGGTCTTCGGATGGGCGGCTGCATGGAAACATATTGTAGTTTAGCTTTTAACCATACATACAGATATCAGCAACATACAGAGGACACTGCAAACACACACCTGAAGATAATCTCCATTAAGCATAGAATATTGATTTTTTCAGACAGCTTCTTCTCATTCTCAACCAAGGCTGGTTGAGCCCTCAATGCAGCATTGTGCACATGACACAATTCTTGATAGCGAGCTAGATCACCTGAGTTGAAGGCCTGGAGGATATGGTAAAGCCACTCAACCCTAGTCCCAAGAAGACTTGTTATCTGTAAAAGATGCGAAGGATGTCATCATCTCAAACATAACAAAAGTGTATATATGAATGTACATAGAATAAAGCAATGATAATCAGAAGGAACAAAACCTATAACACAAGAGTGGCATTTCAGATCAGCCCCCTGAAAGACAAATAAGCATGCAACTGCAATAGCATAAAAGAAAATAAAAAAAATGAAAAGAACCTGTAATCATATGGCACTTTCCAATCACTACTTAGGCTCCTTTGCACCTCTACGTATATCTAACCTCAACATCTCAGACTGGTCTTATCAGCCTTACTTTAGTGCAATTATTAAAGTCCATACTATAAACTGTCAACTGTACGTAATTACACAAAAAATGGTATTTCTTATCTGTTTGTTTACACATTTTAACATTTGAATCAACATCAAACCAAAGATGTTCATTCATACCAAATTGTCTACTACTAGACATCATGATTCCGTATGAGCAACCATTTTGTTTGTAGCATAAATAAAGTTACTTCCATTCTAGGCATTGAAATGTTTCATTCCCTCGGAAAAAGTTCCAACTTTCAGGTTGAACCATGCCTACAAGTAAATCCACGAAGCTAATCGATTCTCAATGTTATGCATCTATATTCCTTGTGTTCCTACAATGGACAATCAACCACTACATCACAACATTTTAAATGGGTCTTCTACTGCTTCCAAAGTTATTGACATTCTTTATTTAACCAAAGCTTGATTAACAGCCTAAACCAGGTTAAAACTAAAATCAGATTTTAAATGAAAATAGCAATATCCTCAATGAACCATACTATCAGACAAATAGCATTATCAACCATTAAAGGTTAACTAATACATGCTTAACTTGTTAATGGCAAACAAGGATGAATAACATTTTGATTAAATAGAGGATCATGACATGAAACTATTCTGTCTGTAAAAATATTAAAAAAGAATATTCAGCTACAATCTATAGTGAAATTAGAAAGCTGGTCTTCTTACAATGGGATGCGCAAGCAGTTCTCCAAAGTTGTAGATGTTATCACCCAGAAGAGCAGAAAGGGACAGATCAAATGCCAAATCCTACATAATTTAAAGGATAACAATAAAATGAATTGAAGTCAAAGGATAAAAATATCTACTGGCCAAATAAAAGCATTAAACTTTCTTTAGTTTATTTATTTATCCATCTATTTTAATGACAGGAGTGTAAGGATAAGCACCACCCCAGCCTTCCAGCTGGAAGGCTGACTACTTAAGCACATCAGCTATACCGCAATCAGCATTAATTCCATACAGAGGTATGTCATTTTTATGGAGGTCTTATTGTCGATTATATACCTGGAAACTTGAGTCATCTTTGTTATTATAAAATTTAGATATTGAAAGGGACGTGGCATGAAAGAAAAGGCTGAACTAGTAATACAAAAATTTAGACTTCCAAGGCACTGCTGCGCATGAATTGGTTGATAAAACAATAATTTCTTGCAGGGACACTGAGGAACAACGAGTTTGTAACATCAAATCTTGATTAATGAGTAAAAATGATGAGCTCCTGTAGTATCACAAGAAAGTACAATTTCCCCGCCAGAGAACACATTAACCTATAAAAACATACCAGCTTAAAGGATTCTGACAGGGACGCCACAGATGTGTATGCAAGATAAAGGAGAGCACTTCTGTAGAAGTCAGCAAATTCTTGACGAAATTTATGGTATTGAGATGAAACCCAATAATAGCTAGCATATACAGAAGGATCTATGTCAGTCATACTGTCAAGAGTACTCTTTCCATCATCAAGAAGTTTCTTGCACTCCTTTTGGTCACCCTGCTCAAGCTTAAATTTGGCAATTTGCATCTTAATATAAATAATTGGCTCTTCTATGCGCTGCTCTTTAGTAGCCTGAAGCTTTTCGATCACACCTTCAAGATAACTAGTAGAAGCTTCTTTGTCAGAATACTGCCGAGAAACTATAACAGCAAAATGTGCAAGCTTGAGAAGATTAATCTTGGTCTCAAAGTCAGTGATAAAATTATGATACAACTGTATCAGTGCATCTCCAGCCTGAAAATTAAGAGAAACAAGTTATAGGAAGTATAATCTTCTAGCCAAAATCTAGCTCGTCGGGTACACTTGGTTCTTTGCTACCACACTTATTTATCTATGCATGAACGCATATAAACACAAAGCCTTCTCTTCAATAATGAAAACCATTAACTGAACCACACTCCAGATTAATTATCCAAATAAGACGTACTAAATGACCCAATAGACCAATAGGAAATCATGATAAAATTCAACATGTAACACGAAAAAACAAGAGGGATGAGAGAGTGTAACATAAGCTTGCCTCCCAAAATTTTCCTGTCTACAATTAAGAATTCTAAAATAAGATGTCAAAGCTAGAAGCTAATGTTTCATATATCATATGATTTGACAAAGATATAACATAGTCTTGCTCCTTAAACTTTCCATTCTGCAATTAAGTAAACAATTTTTTCTAAAAGCAAACATATAAAGCCTTAGAAACTAATATTTAGCTAACTTCCTGCATTGCAGCTCATGCAGAACAAAATATTTCCTCTAAAAAGTTTTACAAGTCAGCAACAATTTCCATGCTTTGGCATCTTCTATTTAAAAAAAAATTACAATCAACAGGTAGAAGGGAAAATTCAACTGAAACTACTTTCTCGAATCATCTTTGAGTTATCGAAAATCAAAATGATAAGCATTTTTATAATTTCTCTTCAATTTAAAACTAAAAAGAAAAGAAAATGATCCAAATGGAACCCCAGTTCTAAACCAAAATCCTAATTCCTCAAACTCAATTAGGGAAAAAACAACTCCATTCAAAAACTTTAATATAGAAGAGATCTAAAAAACCCTAAACCAAAAAAAAAAGAGAGAGAGAGAAACCTGAAAGACGGTGAGAGCAACGAACTGTTCAAGCTTGAGAGTGAGCTGATGCCAAAGCTTCTTCTGATACAGATCTGCTAGAGAACTATACCAGTCGGCTAGCTCTGGATGCTCATTTCGAAGAGATTCCAGGTATTGCAAGGCCGCCATGGATCCCGATTCCACTACACAGTCGAAGAGAAGCTGAAGCGTAAAGAGGGTTTTTTTTTTTTCAATTTTGGTTTTTTTCTATTATTTATTGAACTCTGAAAAAAATGATGTTTTGCGTGTCTTGTGCCCAAAGAAAAGAATAACGGAACCCGAAAAAGGCAAAAGATATCGGGCCGGGCATGTTGTGTTGTACTAAAAAGTAAAGTGGGTCGGGTTACGCAACGAATTTGGTTCATTGTGCTACTCTTTGTATTTTGTCTCCCTATTTAAAAATTTGAATAAATTAATATTTGTATATTACATCAAAAAATAGTTTAATTTTTTTTTAAAAATTTTTATTTATTTTTACTTTTTAAAAAATTATTCTTATACTTAAAAATAAACAAACTAGCCTATTACATTGGATCAAAGAGCAAGTCAATCATTTTATTAAAATTTTATCTATTTTTATTTTAAAATCGATTCTTAAATAACATATGGTAAGCGTGGCATGTTATGTATTAATATTTGGTTTTTCGTCAACGAGATTAATTTTAATAGTATAAATTAATGAAATTTTTAATATAAAAACTAATTTGCTCTTTGATCTAATGTATAAAGATTATTTTACCCATTTTTTAGTTAAGAAGACACAATGCAATCGACATTTAGTATAACTACTTTCATGGTACTTTTATTTATTGTAATTAGACAACAAATATTTTATTTAATTCTAATTATAAAACATATAATATAAATTTTTATTTTTTGGCAAGTAAAATTATATTTTATTATTTTTCAAATGAGTCATTTGGACATGTGAGCTTGGAATTTAAAAAATATGTTATTTATTATATTAATATTAGTGATTTATTTTGTTTTATATACACCATAAAAGATTATACATTTAAACATTTTAATTGCATTAAAATTTCTTTCAACATGATAATGTATTGCAAGTTTTTCTTTCATTACCATGAAAATGTTTATTTTATTTTTATAAAGATTTAATTCGTATGATTACGAGCCAATCAAAATAATTAATGACATGCAAAATTTTCATCGTTATGCTTTATGTATGTCATTTAGTTGGACAATTACATTTTATTCTAAAAAAAATATAATTTAAATTTTTATAGACATAAAATAGTTAAAATTATATTTAAGTAGAAATGAAAAGATGGATTTAAATTTAGATGTGATTTATGAGATATACAGTGGGTAACATTTCCATGATGTATATATAGTTTGATGTTTATAGATGACATGCAAATTATTCCAATGAAGTTGAAGTAGCATTGTAGCAGCATGCTTTTAGATCCCAGATGCAGTACATTCTTCAAGGAGCTTTAGTAAATTATGTTCCGGAGCACTTAGAGACGGTAAGATCATACGATTTGAGGTCGGCCGAGGTTTGGTTCCGACAGTAGCTTCAGATTCGGATTGAGATTGAAGGGTGCCTCCATCTTGCATAACCGGCAAGTCGGCTCTCCTCCGTACGCTAGCTGATACACGCTCCTTCCATATTCTTCCGTCCTAATCACGACAGTATATTATATATGTAATGCAAAGCATATATCCATGAATTTTTATGGGTAAAACTACATGGAATCTATTATAATTAGATAGTAAAAATGAATGGAATGTTTAACAAAAATAATCAAGAATTAATTTGTTCATTTTTTAAGTAAAAGAAGACAAAATAGAATCAAATTTCTAATACAAATTCCTCTAGGGTAGTTTGGTTTATAGAATAGTGAACTTACATGGTGAGATTATCACATAATCATGGCCAGCTATACTAATAGGTACTCAAGCCAACAAGACAAGTCTCCGGAGCTTACATTTAGAATTGAAGGCTCAGGCAATGGGCATTGAATCGGCTGGTCGTTGTCCAAAGGTTCAATTGGATGTTCTACCGGTTTAAACTCGACCGCTACTTCGATTCCATGAGCAGTAGTAGGGGCAGCAGTGGCCGCTGCTACTGTTGCAACATCCGAAATTGGAGGCACCACTTCCCGTTCCACCTGAACCACAAGTGAGGCAATTCATTAGTCGTGTTATGCAAACTAAAATCCAGGTACGACATTAAAGGGGTTGGAAGTTGCCTCAGCCTAAAATTTATGAAATTTTAAGTTACTACATAATTTTTAATAAATTTTTTATTTAATCCAAAAGAATAAAGCAAAAGAAAATAGAAGTAACATTAGCCTAACAGGCATTGAATTAAATGGCGAAAGAGCCAAAACAATCCAAAAGCAGATTCTATGAAATAAAACAGATTATTGATTAGGAGATCTGGGTTTAGCTTATATTGGTGATTTTTATGAAATAAATCCCAAAACCAAGGCAACTAAAGGACTAATTCGTATAAAAAAAATGGTCAAAAGCACATTAAGGAAACATTCAAGCAAGTATAACAACTAAAGAAACAGACAGATCACAAGATTAATGCAAAACAAGACACAAAAGAAGAAATAAAAAATAATGATTTAGATTTTCTTACAAGAGCGCTCTGGGATCGTCGATGACCAGCTTTGCCAACAGAAAATCTAGGAAAAAGACCAACCATGTTGTTGTCTATTTCCCAGCTATGGGAAACTCTATTTCAGACAAAAGGGTCCTCAGATCTTAGATTCGTTGAAAGCCAAGAATAAAAAAGTCAACTGAGAACCAGAGTTATATGCTGCAATAACAAATGGTGATGATGTTACAGATTCTGTGAAGAGACAAGCATAAAAGGACAGAGAAGATGATAAGAGTGGGGCAACTTTAGGTTAGGGTTGGCTTTAGTTTAAGCTTGCTTTGCGTAATGGGTGTTTTTTGTGTCTGATAAGATTAGATTCTCGTTATCTTTTTTTTTCTTACCATTTGCTTTTGTTAGTGTAATAAATAATATTTAACTAGAAACATGGGAATCAGTAGAGAAAAGGGTGATAATGGAGAGAAAAGAAAAGGACATTTGGAGTGGACAGAATCCATCGTAAGAGTGTAGTTGACAGCACAGAGGCAGGCAACAAGCATTTGTCCCAAGCCACACCTATCTAGCTGGATATTGCAGTTTCCTTTTTTTTTTCTAAAATGATTTTAAATTAAATTAATATACTTAAAAATAGAGGTGTTAATAAGTCGGATCAGATCTAGATACGATATTAACATGTTTTATATTTATTTAAGTTTACTTATATTTACAAAAGAATAACTCAAACTCATCTATTCATTTGAACATTAATGTTTATTATTTGTTTCTATATTTCTTTGTTACACTCATCACATAATTGGTCATAAAAAGTAGATATTTGAATATAATTGATCGTAATTGCTCTGACAGCGATTATAACTTCTTATAATTTGGATCTAACGATTAAATCGAATATGAGATATTACAAAAGTCCTTTCTATAACAATTTTCTCTTATTCGAACTTTCTTTACAAACATCGTCTTCAAATCCCATGTCAAGCCAACATCTTTATTCTTTTAACATATCTTTACTCTTTCTCTATGTATCCTTAATTTATTCCATCCCTCAAATTTTGTTTTAGGATATTTTTGGACAACACAGAATAATTTAATGAAAATACAATTATTAGGGTAATAATTACATTCTCATGTAATTACAAAGAATTATAATTCTTTAGGACGTATTTGGTGATAAATTTGACCGTACAAATTGTAATTATATAGTTAAATAATTTATATTTTTAAAAATATTAATTACTATAAAAATTATTAGTATGATAAAAATTCTAAGCGAGTAACAAAAATTAAAATCAAATCATCATATATATTATATTAGTCTAAAAAGTAGTTGATAATATGATTACTAAAAATAAGAAAAATAAACATCATATACAATTTTATCTAATTATTCTAGTACATATTTGTTGTGTTATTCGCTCTTTAATATTTAACATATGCTTATTATCATCATTTGTTGGTCATTGATCGAGTTCATCATCATCATCTAAATTTGAATTTGTATCCTTATGATTATCAATATCTTCTTTCATGTAGTTTTTAAAGTATGAATTATCTTAATTCTACTTTTGATTTAAATTATGAAGTATACATCAAGCTTCTACGATCGACCTTATTTTTTACACTATATTAAGGGCTAGTTTAACAATATTTTGAAAAGTGATTTTGAAAAATATTGTAGAAAAGTATTTTGAAAAATTTGGTTTAATATTTAAGTGTTTAGCATTCTTTGTCAAAAGTACTTTTGAAAAATAAAATGTCAATTTTAGACATGTTATTGTCAAGTAACAAATATGCATTTAAATAATATTTAAATTAATTAATATTATTATATTTTAGTAAGAATATAAAAATTATTATAAATATTTTAATATATGAAATATAAATTTTAAATATTTTTAAGCAATAAACATTAATTATTTATAAAATTTAATTAAAATATAGAAACTATATTTTAAATATTTAAATATAACCATTAAATATTTGTAATTAGATATTAATATATTTTTATTATTTTAAAAATATTTTTTATTTTTAATTAATGATTCTAACACATTTATAATTAATCACCAAGAAAAAAAACGGAAAGTACTATGTTATTAGAGGGTTGAAAATTAATTAAGCACTAAAAGTACTTTTGGGAAAGGAAAAGCTAAAAATTTTAATTTTTCCTTTTCATAAGTGCTTTTAAAAAGCCAAAAATTTCAGTAAAAGCGGCTTATTTAGTATAACTTTTGGAGCCAAAAGTGTTCTTGAAGCCAAAAGTGTTTTTTTAAGCACTACTAAACAAGCCATAAAGTGATGTTAATATGAATATGAGAAATATTTTTTAAGAACCATAAATGTCTTATCAATCATATTTTAAAATCTTAAATGTCTCAAATTAAAGAGTTTTCAAGCTATTTATGATGATTGTGTCTGTCACCATTCTCTCAAATGGTATCATACCCTAAGATTTTTTTTTTTTATTTTGCATAATTAGCATCAAACTTAAAATATTTGAGTTTACAATCCAAATAATTTTAGCTTTAATTATAAAAATCTTATAATATTTTTATAATAAACTTTTTACCATAAAATAATATAGTTTTCTAGAATTTATGATATAATTTTTCCGCTATAACTATCCTAAGCACTCATACATGTTCATATATACTTAAAATATAAATTTTATAACTTGTATAAAAGTAAATTTTAAAATTGGATTTGGGTGTAATTCTTATTCTCCTCTTAAGAATTGAAAAGTGTAATTGGAGGCTCTAATTACGCTCAATTCAGTGAGACTCACCAATTACAATAGTTACCTAAACATGTTAATTATTTGTATGTAATTACACCTAAATTTAATGATTAAGTAGGTTGATATTTATTCTAATAAAAGTTAAAAAGAGGCATGTTTTTGAATGGTTTTAACTTTAATAATCAAAATTGTTTTTAAAAGAATATATGATAAACCATGTTTAATTTATTCTTCTAAACCTTTACAAACTGAAGAAGCTATTGGCTTTTTAGGATGATAATAAAATGAATGAAGTAATGCATATTTTTGTTACCTTACGTGAAGGTTTGGAAACGAGACTTTAAAACTAGCACAGAACCTTTGTTCCATTTTCAACGTCATCTCATTCACACCCTATTCTTGAATTTCACCAATCAATGCTTTTCAACCATCCCTTATCCATGGCAAAAACGATTGAGAATTTAAGCCTCTTGTCCACAAAACTTTCCGCGGCTGCAAAGTCCAACGCCGGCACGTCTGATAAGCTCGAGCTGGATGCAGCCTCCAAAGAGGTCAGGTCTTTGATTGAGGAAGTCAAGGAACAGCAAAGCTTCGAAACCGATCTTTCCGAACCCCTAACAACCCTTAATATGAAGGTTGATAGCATCGTAAAAGACCCCAACATGGAAAACGGCAAGTGGGAACTCATGACAAACAAAATCAAAGACCTCAGAAGCAGCATGGCCGAAGTCAAATCCCAGCTCCATTGGAGAAAGGTATTGCTAGTAAAATATAAACATTTTTCGTTTTTAAGGTTACAGAAAACAGAGTTAATTAAAAGTAATATATAAGGCATCATTTTCATGGTAAAAAGGAGTTGTCAAAGAAACGCCATCAAAAAGTTGAGTAATGTTGATTGCATATCACTTACTAGTTTTCTATTGTTATTGTTTTATTTTTTTAATTTCTTTATTTATTTCATAAAAATATTTTCTATCAAACATGTTTATTTAAGGTTATATATATCATTCACCTAGGATATTTCATTACAAGATAGTAAAAGAAACAAATATCTTTATTCTATTTTTCAAAATTTTATTATTTTTCAAATATTATAGTAAAGAAAAGAAAAAGAAAATACGATAAGCTCGTGATCCGCGAGAATTTAGAAGAAGACGAATCATGTCTTTGAATTCTAAAGATAGTTCTCCTTTGCCGCGAGATGATCAGGTACCCATGGGGAAAGTCATTGAGAGTTTAAGCTTCATGTATGCAAGACTAATTGATGCCGCAAAGCCCGACAAGGCTTCTAAATTGTCTTCCCCTGATACGGCTGCTGGGGATCCAAAGTCCAAGGACGCTGCTGGGGATCCAAAGTCCAAGGACGAGACATCTGAGAGTTTCGAGCTCGATAAAGCCTGCAACGAGCTCAAATATTTGATTGACGAATTCAAGAAATTGCAAGTGTACGAAACCAATCTTTCTGATCCCCTAAAAACCATTCAAAACAACGTTGATGACATCCTTGGCGACCTCAACGCAAACGCCGACAACGTGGAGTGGGAAACGATAAAACGCAATCTCAAAGTGCTGAGAAGCAACATGACCAAAGTCAAAGCCCAACTCCCGTTGCTACATCAAACTTCTTCCTCCACCGAAGCCCGCCGTTTGTTAACCACGACTTCCAGAGAAGAAGCGAGCAAGCTGCCCAGTCCGTACCAAGCGGATGGGATATTCCAGAAAGGGCCTTTCTTCAAAGAGTTTCAAGACCGTTACCAAAATCTATATACAAGAGAAAAATTGTGTTTGCTGTGTTTCGCGATTTTCCCAGAGAATGCTGAGGTTTCCGAGAGGCTTCTACGGTTTTGGTGGGAAGGGGAAAGACTAAGGCCGGAATCGGAATCTGATAAGAAAACGGTGAATGAAATTCTAGAGGAATTTGTGGAGCGTGGATTCATCGAGCCTGTTTATAAGAGAAGCGGGTCCAAGGGTAGCTGCTATAAGATGCATCCCATTGTTCGTTGTCTCATCGTTAGGCATGCCAAGGAGGCCAACTTCTTTTATTACGACTCTAAGGGATACCCCAACATGGAGTTTTTCAAAAGCAAAAAGATATGCTTGGTGAAATCTGAAGGACCTTCTTGGTGGTCCAAGGATGTTCTTGCATTTACAAAGGCACGTGAACAGGCACAGGAACAGGCACAGGCACAGGCACAACCACAGGCACAACCACAGGCACAGGAACAACCACAGGCACAGCAAGGGAAGGATAAGAAGCAGGCAGAGGACGAAACGAAGACGAAGACGAAAAATAAGCAGAAGCAGAAATTAGAGGAGCAAGAACGAAAAGAAAAGGACAAGAAGAGAAAAGAGGATGAGAAGCAAGAACGAAAAGAAAAGGACAAGAAGAGAAAAGAGGATGAGAAGCAAGAACGAAAAGAAAAGGACAAGAGAAAAGAGGATAAGAACCAAGAACGAAAAGAAATGGAGAAGAAGATAAACGAGGATGAGAACCAAGAACGAAAAGCAATGGACAAGAAGAGAAAAGAGGATGAGAAGCAAGAACGAAAAGAAAAAGAGAAGAAGAGAATAGAGGATGAGAAGAAGAGAGGAAAGCTGGAGACTAAGAGAATAAATTACCTGGAAAATCTGCAAACGTTGTTCAATGTGAGCAAGCAATTTCCCGAACTGCCGGAGGAGCTATTTCCTAAGATGAAAAACATAGACGTCCTTTATTTAGGAAGGTGGGAGCGCACAGCTGAGCGGCATATGGAGGTGGAAGACGTGCATTTTTTAAGAGGGTTGAAGAATATGAACAAGCTAAGGTTTTTTAGCCTTCAAGGGATCTCCGGGATCAAGACTCTCCCTGTTTCTATTGGCATGCTCCTGAACTTGAGGATCTTAGATCTAAAAGCTTGTCACAACCTGGAGGAGCTTCCCAAGGAGGTTGGTTTACTCAAGATGCTCTCTTACTTGGATTTATCTGAGTGCTATCTGTTGGACAGGATCCCCACAGATCTCTCAAAGCTCTCAAAACTCAAAGTCCTCAAGGGTTTCGTAATTAGCTCCAATAGCCCATGCCATCTCACCCACTTGACAACGTTGTCTGAACTGGAGAAACTCAGCATTAGCATCCACGATGACAAATTCTCAATAAAAGAAGAGGAATCAATAAAGCATTTCTCTGAGTTTAAGTCGCTTACCAAATTGAAAATAGCGTGGGGAGCTGGTGGAACAAAAAAATCCCATGACAAAGCAAAACACCCGGAAGACAAGAACAAAACAAGTGAAGTGTCAAAATTAGTGCCCACAGCAAAGGTACTTGAGAAATATTTGAAATTACCATTTTTGGGGTCTTCAAAGTCAGTACCTGAAAAAGGCAATGTGGCTGTGGCGCCTACGACAGCTAAAGCAGGCCAGGACAAGAATGGGGATAATGCTAAGAAGAAGAAAAGTGGTGCAGTACTGCAATCCAATGTACACGCAAACAACAAAGACCAAGGTGGTCGGTCCCCAAAACCAGAGTTGAAGCTAGAGAAACTGGATATCCGATGTTACCCAGATAAAGAACCACCGAAGTGGTTGGTCCCCAAGACTCTGACTTACCTACGGCGTCTCTACTTTAGAGGTGGAGAAGTGAGTCATATTCCTGTGGCTAACCAAGACGAGAAGTGGAACGTGGAGACTTTACGTTTGAAATACTTGATTAATATAAAGATGGACTGGAAACAAATTCAAAAGCAATTCCCCGACCTGAAGTTGTTGGAGAAAGTGAATTGCCCTCAAATCACGTTCTGCCCTTGCGATGCAAGTGGTGCGTGGGAGAAGCAAGCTTGAACAAAAATACGCATGGATGCCCATCCTCCGTAGTTCATGCATACACTTCCACTTATCAATGTCATTACTTTTATGTGTTTATATGTTGTGAGGAAATGTGATTGGTTTGTATATTTATATAATATCAAATGTGTTGTCGTACACAAACTATGTATGTATTTCTATCGCTTTTATTGTATACATGTGGATATTTTTCATTTACTTTCTATAACTTCCAAATCTTCACTCTATTTATTAGTTATTTTTTCTTACCTAATGCATGTTTTTATTAATTATATTCTTTTATTTTTTTCAAGTTTCCCTCAAGATAATTGTGTGATTTCTTTTCCAAATTTATTTTAATTAATTAATTATTCAATTCAACACTTATAAAATCAAACCTCCTTGGTTTAATTTTTAACGCTATTCTCAAGATGCTCTCTCTCTCACATTAATATTTTAATGCTTAACTATTTAATTTATTGATATAATTATATTTGTCATGTATATAAAATTAATCGATCGACATTCCTATCATATCAATCTAAAATATTATATACATTAATATTTATTGAATGGTTGAAAGTTTTGTCTTTACCCTTTCTTTATGTTTCATTGCTTTATTTGTTTTTCTAAAATTTTGTTTAGTATATGTTCTTTTGTCTTCACAAAAGTGATTTATAATGTTATTTTGGTTTAATTTTATCCATTAATTACTGGTTAATTATGCTTGATTTTGTAAATTTAAATTTCCAAATGGATGGTTTGGTAATGATGCATTGAAAGTTATTATTTGGTAATGTTTGAACATATTTAGATAGGTTAATTGAATGAATATGTTTTGTGGTAAGTTTTAAGTATGTTTAGGTTCATTTGGTTAAGGTTTTGAACAATTAAAATTGTAGGATTTTATTCATTTTGTTACTAAAAGGATCCTTGTGTCTTTGTAAAATCAACATTAAGTCATAATGTAAAACACTAGATAAATATTTAAAATGTACCTTGCTGATAGCATTTACTAATTTGACTGCTCAATTTGCATCACAACTTCCCACAAAGTTTGACACACAACTCATATTTCTTATAGATAGTAGCTCCACTAATAAATCAATAAGTTTCACATTAATTTGTCACAACTTTAGCATTTTCAAGTGACACTTCGTAGCACTCTGATTAATCAAGTCAATGTTGTTGCCACGATAAACATTCTTAACTAGTTGAATTGTCGATAATACCTTAATTCCACATTTTTCATCAAGGCATAATGCATTGACGTCGATGAATATCCAGTATACAAATATAATTGCCAAAAAGAATCAAAATATTATTAATCTGGTAAAAAAAATTCACGCTAAGCATATCATCTAAATGATATTCACTAATTACAGATTAAGCTTTAATTTCTTGGTCATTCCTACGCGGTCCTTTAGAATCTAAAGACCAGCAAATTTTCCTCGACTAGCTAGAAATGTTATCACCTTATGGAAATTATGTAAACTAATTATATTAATTAGCCTGCAATGAGACATCTGAGAGTTTCGAGCTCGATAAAGCCTGCAACGAGCTCAAATATTTGATTGACGAATTCAAGAAATTGCAAGTGTACGAAACCAATCTTTCTGAGCCCCTAAAAACCATTCCAAACAACGTTAATGACATCCTTGGCGACCTCATCGCAAACGCAGACAACGTGGAGTGGGAAACGATCAAACGCAATCTCAAAGTGCTGAGAAGCAACATGACCAAAGTCAAAGCCCAACTCCCGTTGCTACATCAAACTTCTTCCTCCACCGAAGCGCGCCGTTTGTTAACCACGACTTCCAGAGAAGAAGCGAGCAAGCTGCCCAGTCCGTACCAAGCGGATGGGATATTCCAGAAAGGGTCTTTCCTCAAAGAGTTTCAAGACCGTTACGAAAATCTAGGTAAAAGTTTTTTACTAAAATAGGACAAAAAAATTAACAAAATATCAAAATAATACAAACTAAAAACTATGTACCAAAATGGTACATTTGGGTTGGTGTCGCCTATGGCAGAGGCATGACCATCCCATTTCAGATCAGAAATTACTGTAGCTATCGGTCAAATTGCAACACAAGACTAAAATGTATTAATATAAAGAATTTAGGGACCTGTTATACAATTGTTCCATTTAGAATCGTTGGTGAAAAAAAAAAAGGGCCGTGGCGGCACCAAATTTTAAATAGGGCTAATTTTCTTGTAAGCCCTCCTTATTTATTATTTTATTTTTATTCCCCCTTTAACTCACTATATTGTTTTTAAACAAGCCCTTAACATATTTTTTAGTTAAATAATCCCTTAACTTATAGTTTTTACTCATAAAAGCCCTTTTATTTTAATATTAAAGTAAATATATTTTGAATTTCAAGCTTTTATCTTAAATTTTTGTTGATGCAATAAAATTATATACACTTTAACATGAACATAAAATCTAAAAAGTAATTAAAATTTTCGAAAGAGTAGTTAAGAATATCATGTATATAAGCACTCTCAAGAAATTTTAAAATTTTATTTTTATTTAATAAACTATTCACATCAACCTAAAATATTAATTAGTTTATATTTTTTAAATAGCTTTACTTTGGGTAAAATATATTTACTTTAATATTAAAATAAAAGGGCTTTTATGAGTAAAACCATAAGTTAAGGGCTTATTTAACTACAAAAATAGGTTAAGGGCTTGTTTAAAAACAATATAGTAATTTGAAGGGAATAAAAAGAAAATAATAAATAATGAAGACTTAGGCAATTAGCCCTATTTAAAGTTTAGTGCCGCCACACTGTCACCCACCTTCCCTTTTTTTTCAGCCGCCATTCTAAATAGAACATTTTGCATAACAGGTCCCTAAATAATTTATATTATTACATTTTAATCCTGCTCCACAATTTGACCGGCAGCTATAGTAATTTCTGATCTGACATGGGGTGGTCATGCCTCTGCCATAGGCGGCACCACCCCAAATGTATCATTTTGGTACATAGTTTTTACTTTGTATTATTTTGGTATTTTGTTAATTTTTTTGTCCTATTTTAATAAAAAACCCGAAAAATTGTGTTTGCTGTGTTTCGCTATTTTCCCAGAGAATGCTGAGGTTTCCGAGAGGCTTCTACGGTTTTGGTGGGAAGGGGAAAGGCTAAGGCCGACATCGGAATCTGATACGAAAACGGTGAATGAAATTCTTGAGGAATTTGTGGAGCGTGGATTCATCGAGCCTGTTTATAAGAGAAGCGGGTCCAAGGGTAGCTGCTATAAGATGCATCCCATTGTTCGTTGTCTCATCGTTAGGCATGCTAAGGACGCCAACTTCTTTTATTACGACTCTAAGGGATACCCCAACATGGAGTTTTTCAAAAGCAAAAAGATATGCTTGGTGAAATCTGAAGGACCTTCTTGGTGGTCCAAGGATGTTCTTGCATTTACAAAGGCAGGTGAACAGGCACAGGCACAACCACAGGCACAGGCACAACCACAGGCACAGGAACAACCACAGGCACAGCAAGGGAAGGATAAGAAGCAGGCAGAGGACGAGACGAAGACGAAAAAGAAAAATAAGCAGAAGCAGAAATTAGAGGAGCAAGAACGAAAAGAAAAGGACAAGAAGAGAAAAGAGGATGAGAAGCAAGAACGAAAAGAAAAGGACAAGAGAAAAGAGGATAAGAACCAAGAACGAAAAGAAATGGAGAAGAAGATAAACGAGGATGAGAACCAAGAACGAAAAGCAATGGATATTTTTCATTTATTTTCTATAACTTCCAAATCTTCACTCTATTTATTAGTTATTTTTTTTCTTACCTAATGCATGTTTTTATTAATTATATTCTTTTATTTTTTTCAAGTTTCACCAAAGGTAATTGTGTGATTTCTTTTCTAAATTTATTTTAATTAATTAATTGAATTAATTATTCAATTCAATACTTATAAAATCAAACTAATATTTTTACAATTTATATACAAATACAAATGCATACTATACAATGAAAAACATTCACTACTTGGTTTCTATGTGTGTGTGAGAGAGAGAGCTGAGCTGATCATATCCAACCTAAGCAAACAAGATGACATGAGATATACCACTAACCACAAACTTGAATGCAAACATATATTAGGATGCATGCAACGACCAAAAAAATTAGATAATCAAGAGTCATTATCAATATTCATAATCTATTAGATAATCAATCAACCCTAAAAGTTCAAGCATCAAGTAAAGCTTTAAGCTAAGCATCTTCTAGGAGTTTGAAACCCCAATGCATCAACAAAGAAACATATGAGAACGCGTTTTTCTCAATATAAAGCCAACATCCTCTTCAAGTCCCATGTCAATCCAACATCTTTCTTCCCATGTCAATCCAACATCTTTCTTCTTTCAACCGCTCTTCTCTCGTTCTTTAATTTATTCTATTCTCTAAATTTTTCTTTAGTATTTGTTCTTGTCATTACTACCCTGCTTACATGGTTGAAATACCTTTAATTATTCTCTTGATCTTGATCTTTTAGTGTTCTTGAAGGGATTCAAATTCAAGTACCACCATGAGTTCTTCAAATTTATTCCGGTTCGTTTATTAGTTTGAATTAAATTAATTATTCATGGGAGGGATTCACTTATACCCTCCCACGATTAATATTTTACCGCTTAACTGTTTAATTTATTGATATAATTGTATTTGTCATGTACATAAAATTAATCGATCCGACATCTCTATCATATCAATCTAAAATATTGTATACATTCTTTATGTTTCATTGCTTTATTTGTTTTTCCAAAATTTTGTTCAGTATATGTTCTTTTATCTTCACACTTATTGTAAGCGATTTATAATGTTATTTTGGTTTAATTTTACCCATTAATTACTAGTTAATTATGCTTGATTTTGTAAATTTGAATTTCCAAATGGATGGTTTGGTAATGTTGCATTGAAAACTATTATTTGGTAATGTTTTAACATATTTAGATAGGTTAATTCGATGAATATGTTTTGTGGTAAATTTTAAATATGTTTAGGTTCATTTAGTTAAGGCTTTAAATAGTTGAAAGTGTAAGATTTTAATCATTTTGTTACTAAAAGGATCCTTGGGTCTTTACAAAGCCAACCATAAGTCATAATGTAAAACACTAGATAAATATTTAAAATATACCTTGCTGATTGCATTTACTTATTTGACTGCCCAATTTGCATCACCACCTTTCCTACAAAGTTTGACACACAACTCACCTTTCTCATAGATTGTAGCTCCACTGATAAATCAACAAGCTTCACATTAATTTGTCGCAGCTTTAGCATTTTCAAGGGGCGCTTCGTAACACTCTAATAATCAAGTTAATGTTGTTGCTACAATGAACATTCTTAACCAGTTGAATTGTCGACAATACTTTAATTCCACATTTTTCATCACGGCATAACGCATTGACGTTGATGAATATCCAATATAAAAACATAATTAACAAAAAGAATCAAAATATTATTAATCTGGTCAAAAAATTTCAAGCTAAGCACAAATTCATATCATCTAAATGATATTCGCTAATTACAAATTAAGCTTTAATTTCCTGGTATTCCTACGCGGTCCTTTAGAATCTAATGACCAGCAAATTTTCCTCGACTAGCTAGAAATGTTATCACCTTATGGAAATTATGTAAACTAATTATATTAATTAGCTTGAATTGAATACCTATAATTAATTCTAATAGGAACGGTTAATATAAGGTTAATTATGTGATATTTTGATAATGAAAAGTATTAGTTCCACTTACGAGATAATAACGTCTAAGTTAAAATCTTATTATAATGAGATCTCATAGGATATTTTTAAAATCCACAGTCATGATTAAAAGACAAAAATGAGTGAACTATTACCATTTTAGAAGTTGTAATTTTAATTATAAAAATCTTATAACTTTAAAATCCACAGTCATGATATAAGAAATTTCTTATCATACTCATCTCAAACACTCATATGTTTTTAAAATTGGATTTGGGTGTAATTACTCTAAATCTCATCCTCTCCTTAATAATTGAAAAGTATAATTAGATGCTCTAATTACGCTCCATTCAATGGGACTCACAAATTACAATAGTTATCTAAACACGTCATCCGTGTGTAATTAAAAATAATTACATATCCGATGATTAAGTAGCTTTCTAAACACTACTTAAATACCAAATAATAATCAATTTTAAAATTAATAACCACCTCTTTACTTGAGCAATAAGAGTTTGTATGAGTATCCACAAATTACAAATTAAACTTAATTTCTTGGTCATTCCTACGCGGTCCTTTAGAATAAATTTTCTTGACTGGCTAGAAATGTTATCGCAATTGCCTCGTGATTACCTTATAGAAATTGTGTAAAGTAATTAGCATACTGAGTTATATTAATTAGCTTGAATTATAATTAATTTTGATTGAAATTATTAATACAAGCATTATAATTTAATATATCGATATTAAAAGACAAAAACGAGAAAACTATCACTATTTTGGAAGTTATACTAAAGGGTTACTGAATACATTATTTTCTCTATGTATCCTTAATTTATTCTTTTCCTCAAATTTTATTTTAATGTATATTTGGACAACACAGAATAATTTAATGAAAGCATAATTATTAGTTTAATAATTACATTCTCATGTAATTACAAAAATTATAATTTCTTAGGCGTGTTTGATCGACAAAGTGTAATTACATTGTAATTTATTGTGTTATGTTTGACCGCATTTAATTGTAATTATATAGTTAAATAATTTATATTTTTAAAAATATTGATTACTATAGAAATTATTCGTATGATAAAAATTCTAAGCAAGTAACAAAAGTTAAAATCAAATCATCATATATATTATGTTAGTCTAAAAAGTAGTTGATAATATGATTACTAAAAATAAGAAAAATAAACATCATATACAATTTTATCTAATTGTTCTAGTCATATTTGTTGTGTTATTCGCTCTTTAATATTTAACATATGCTTATTATCATCATTTGTTGGTCATTGATCGAGTTCATTATCATCTAAACATGAATTTGTATCATTATGATTATCAGTATCTTCTTTCATGTAGTTTTCAAAGTATGAGTTATCTCAATTCCACCTTTGATTGAAATTATGAAATATATAACAAGCTAGTACGATCTAACCTTATTTTTTTACACTATATCAAGCGCTAGTTTAACAATGCTTTTGAAAAGTGATTTTGAAAAATACTGTGGAAAAGTGCTTTTGAGAAGTATCTTTGAAAAGTTTGGTTTAAGATTTGAGTGTTTAGCATTACTGTCAAAGATTACTTTTGAAAAATAAAATGTCAATTTTAGACATGTTATTATAAAGTAACAAATATGGATTTAAATAATATTTAAATTAATTAATATTATTATATTTTAGTAAGAATATAAAATTTTTATTATAACTTGTTAATATTTTAATATATGAAATATAAATTTTAAATATTTTTAAGCAATAAATATTAATTATTTATAAATTTTAATTAAATTATATAAATTATATTTTAAATATTTAAATATAATCATTAAATATTTGTAATTAGATATTAATATATTTGTATTATTTTAAAAATATATTTTTATTTTAAGTAATGATCCTAACACATTTGTAATTAAGCACAAAAAAAAAAAAGGAAAGTACTATGTTATTGGAGGGGTAAAAAAGTAATTAAACACCAAAAGTGTTTTTGGGAGAGAAAAAGCTAAAAATTTAACTTATTTAACTTATTTAACTTTTACTTTTCAGAAGTTCTTTTAAAAAGCCAAAAATTTCAACAAAAAATAACTTATTTAGTAAAACTTTTCTTCCAAAAGTACTTTTGGAGTCAAAAGTGCTTTTTTAAGCATTATTAAACAAGCCTTAAGGTGATGTTAATATAAGAAATATGAGACTCACCAATTACAATGGTTACCTAAAGATGTTATTTGTATGTAATTGCACCCGAATCTAATGATTAATATTGTAATAAAAGTTAAAAAAGAGGCATGTTTTTGAATGGTTTTAAATCTAAGGTTGCCTTGGATTCAACAGTTATTGCTAGTAAGGTGCAGTTACTGCTACCAATTTCACTACACTGCTATTTGGTTCAACATGAAAGTCCAGTGAGAATGCATTTCAACTACACTGGAAGGCTGAAAATTAGCTGGAGATTTCAGCTCCAATGAAAAAAAAAGCAACCCCAATCAACATAATTTTTTACAATTTTAACCTTTTATTTAATATATGTTTGTATTGTTGATTTTTTTTAAATAGTAGTTATATACATATATATTACCATTATAAAATTAATATTAATTAATTAAAAATAAACATTTTAATAAATATATTTTATTAAATGAATTTATAAATTTACCTATTTTTAATAATATTGTAAAAGTAAAATAATTTAAAAAAATTTCTATTATATATCATTTCTAATTTAATGTCCTTATTAGTCATTTTATATTTTCACATTACCGCTACAGCTGCGTTTAAATCCAAACAGACACTCCACTATTGTTTCTAATCTCACCGCTACAGTAACTAATCTCATCGTCACCGCTATTTTTAACCTCACCGAAAATAAACACACCGCCCATCCAAATTAAACCTAATAATCAAAATTGTTTTTAAAAATATATATGATAAACCATGTTTAATTTATTCTTCTAAACCTTTACAAACTGAAGAAGCTATTGGCTTTCTAGGATGATAATAAAATGAATGAAGTAATGAATATTTTGGTTACCTTACGTGAAGGTTTGGAAACGAGACTTTAAAACTAGCACAGAACCTTTGTTCCATTTTCAACGTCATCTCATTCACACCCTATTCTTGAATTTCATCAATCAATTCTTTTCAGCCATCCCTTATCCATGGCAAAAACGATTGAGAATTTAAGCCTCTCGTCTACAAGACTTTCCAAGGCTGCAAAGTCCAACGCCGGCACGTCTGATAAGCTCGAGCTGGATGCAGCCTCCAAAGAGCTCAACTCTTTGATTGAGGAAGCCAAGGAACAGCAAAGCTTCGAAAGCTATCTTTCCCACAGCCTAACATACATTCATATGACGGTTGATGACATCGTAAAAGACCCCAACATGGAAAACGGCAAGTGGGAACTCATGACAAACAAAATCAAAGGACTAAGAAGAATCATAACGGAAGTCAAATCCG
Source organism: Gossypium arboreum (assembly GCF_025698485.1). Classification (NCBI taxonomy): domain Eukaryota; kingdom Viridiplantae; phylum Streptophyta; class Magnoliopsida; order Malvales; family Malvaceae; genus Gossypium; species Gossypium arboreum. Next base: position 123,828 of record NC_069070.1, on the reverse strand, counting down.
AGCTCCATTGGAGAAAGGTGTTGATAGACATTTTTCTTTATTAAGGTTACAGAAAACAGAGTTAATAAAAGTAATATATAAAGCATCATTTTCATGGTAAAAAGGAGTTGTCAAGGAAACACCATCAAAAAGTTGAGTAATGTTGTTGCAAATCACTTACTAGTTTTCTATTATTATTGTTTTATTTTTAATTTCTTTATTTATTTCATAAAAATATTTTCTATCAAACATGTTTATTTAAGGTTATATCATTCACCTAGGATATTTTATTACAAGATAGTAAAAGAAACAAATATCTTAATTTTATTTTTCAAAATTTTATTATTTTTTCAAATATTATAGTAAAGAAAAAGAAAAAGAAAAAGAAAATACGATAAGCTCGTGATCCGCGAGAATTTAGAAGAAGATGAATCATGTCTTTGAATTCTAAAGATGGTTCTCCTTTGCCACAAAATGATCAGCTTCCCATGCAGAAATCATTCAGAGTTTATGCTTCATGAATGAAATACTAATTGAAGCCGCTAAAAGAAATTCCGACAAGGCTTCTAAATTGTCTCCCCCTGCTACCGCAGCTAGGGATCCAAAGTCCAAGGACGATACATCTGAGAGCTTCGAGATCGATAAAGCCTGCAGCGATATCAAATATTTGATTGGCGTATTCAAGCAATTGCTGGCGTATTCAAGCAATTGCTAATGTACGGAACCTATCTTTCTGATCCCCTAATAACCATTCAAAAAAACGTTGATAACATCGTTGAGAACATCCATTATATCATCGATGATAACATCGTTGGCGACCTCAACCCAGACGCAGACAACGTGAAGCGGGAAACTATCAAACGCAATCTCAAAGTGCTGAGAAGAAACTTGACCGAAGTCAAAGCCCACCTCCTGTTGCTACATCAAACTTCTTCCGCCACCGAAGCGCGCCGTTTGTTAATCACGACTTCCATAGAAATGAGCAAGCTGCCCAGTCCGTACCAAGCGGATGGGATATTCGAGAAAGGGTCTTTCCTCAAAGACTTTCAAGACCGTTACGAAACTCTAGGAAAAAGGGAAAAATTGTGTTTGCTGTGTTTCGCAATTTTCCCAGAGAATGCTGAGGTTTCCGCGAGGCTTCTACGGTTTTGGTGGGAAGGGGAAAGGCTAAGGCCGACATCGGAATCTGATACGAAAACGGTGAATGAAATTCTTGAGGAATTTATGGAACGTGGATTCATCGAGCCTGTTTATAAGAGAAGCGGGTCCAAGAGTAGCTGCTATAAGATGCATCCCATTGTTCGTTGTCTCATCGTTAGGCTTGCTAAGCAGGCCAACTTCTTTTATTACGACTCTAACGGATACCCCAACATGGAGTTTTTCAAAAGCAAAAAGATATGCTTGGTGAAATCTGAAGGACCTTCTTGGTGTTGGGAAGAAACCTAACAACCGAAACAAAGCGAAAGCACAACCGGTGTTCTTTCTCTCCTTATAACTCCTGTCAAAAATTATGGCAAGCACAATAGCACAAGATATGTTCTCTAGCAACCTTAATCAACCACAAATCAACTAATGCAACCACAACAAAAATAAATAGAGACACCGATATTTTTACGTAGAAAACCCCTCTAAATCAAGGGTAAAAACCACGGGACTTTAGAGTCCGATAAAGAGCTCTACTATCATCAAATGTTCGACTACAAGATCACAATATCAAGCCTACAACAAGCATTCAACTCCGACAAGGCTAACAATATGTAATCTTTAGCAAAAGAGAGAAAAATGAGAGAACATCACCAAAAACGTAGCTGCTGAAAAATGGGTATTTCTGACGCTACAAGTCTCGGATGAAAAATCCGACCGTACAAAGTCAAGAACACCTTATCACCTAACTGCTGTCCAAAAATCAGCTCAATCGAACCACGGATAGACGTTCGATCGAGGAGTTGATCACTGCTGCACCAAGCTTGAAAAACTGATTTTTCTATTCTCTTTTTTTCTCCAACGAGCTTCAATCTCACCCTCTGTTTTTCTCTTCTTTTAAATTGAGAATTTGACACTCAATAATAATAGAAAGGCTGCCCACATCCCACACATAAAAAAAAAATTGGCTTTTGACAAAATCAAAGAAAGACAAAACATTATGGCAGAAAATATGGGTTTCCCACATAGTGGGACCCATACCCAACAAATCTCCCCCTCCAACTATGTGGGGAATGCCTCCATGCCGGAGGTCAAACAACATGCTTCAAACTTTCCTCTTGGTAAGGCCTTCGTCAACATATCAGCACCATTATCATTAGTGTGTATCTTCTCAAGCTCTAATGACTTAGCTTCAAGAACATCTCGTATCCAATGGTACCTCACATCAATATGCTTAGATCTAGCATGAAAAGTTGAGTTCTTACCAAGATGAATAGCACTCGGCTATCACAAGACAGATATACTTCTCCGAGTAAAACCAAGCTCATGCACGAACTTCTTCATCCAAAGCATCTCCTTACACGCCGGTTCTGTCGCAATGAACTCGATTCGGTGGTGGACAATGCAACACACTTTTGCGTCTCGATTGCCATGCCACACTCCCCGCATAAGTGATTAAGTAACTCAAGTAGATCTCCTCGAGTCAATGTCTCCGGCCATGTCTGAATCTGTATACCCAACAAGAACAGGTTTCTCATTGCCAAAACAAAGTTTCATGTTGGAAGTGCCACGAAGATATCTCATAATCCACTTCACTGCATTCCAATGCTCTCTGCCTGGATTAGAAAGAAACCAACTAACTGTACCAACGGCATAAGCCAAGTCTGGTCTCGTGCAAACCATTGCGTACATCAAACTACCCACGGCTGAAGAGTAAGGAATTTTCTGCATCTCTTCCTTCTCCTTTTCTGTGGAAGGACTATGCTTAACACTCAATCTAAAGTGCATAGCAAAGGGAGTATTCACCGCTTTAGCTTTGTGCATACTAAACCTTTGAAGTACTTTCTCAATGTACCTCTCTTGTGATAACCATAATTTCTTGGCCTTTCTATCACGTGTCAGTCTTATGCCAAGAATTTGCTTTGCTGGCCCCAAATCCTTCATTGCAAAGGATTTACTCAATTCTTGTTTCAACTTCTCAATTCTAGAAGCATTCTGACCAACAATAAGCATATCATCAACATAGAGCAAAAGAATAATAAAATCATCACCAGAGAATCTCTTAACAAACACACAATGATCAGAAGTAGCCTTCTTGTAGCCTTGCTCCCCCATAACAGACTCAAACTTCTTGTACCATTGCCTTGGAGCTTGCTTCAAACCATACAAGCTCTTCTTCAATCTGCACACATAGTCCTCTTTCCTTGTGCAACAAAACCCTCTGGCTGCTCCATGTATGGCTCTTCTTCCAAGTCACCATGAAGAAAAGCAGTTTTCACATCCATTTGTTCAACCTCTAGGTCATAACAAGTTGCCAAACTCAGTATAGTTCTGATAGAGGACATCTTCACAACCGGAGAAAATATTTCTTCAAAATCAACCCCCTTTTTCTGAGTATAACCCTTGACGACCAATCTAGCTTTGTATCGTGGAGATGAAGACTTCTCTTCTTGCTTCAACCTGTAAACCCACCGATTCTTCAAAGCTCTTTTGCCCTTAAGCAGTTTCACCAATTCAAAAGTATGGTTCTCATGCAAGGATTAAAGTTCGTCTTTCATCGCTTCAACCCACTGATCTTTGCATTCACTCTCCATAGCCTCTTTATAACATTCAGGTTCTCCCCCGTTAGTCAAAAGAACATATTCATCAGGAGAATACCTGACAGAAGATCGTCGATCTCTGGAAGACCTTCGAAGTGGAACTGCTGGTGGAGCTATAGGTGCTTGTTGTTGATTATTCACAACATCATCTATGGGAGTATCAAAGTCACCTATAGTCTGATGGTCACCACTAACATCACCATGCACATCATCCTGGATAGGATCTGGTGAAGAGTCTAGGGGAACCGGATTCACATCGATCAAGTCACCACTACCTTGTGAATCCACTTTCTCCGTCTTATCAATGTCATCAATGGTCTGATCCTCAATGAAGGCAACATCTCTGCTTCTCACTAGTTTCTTCTGAACTGGATCATAGAGTCTATAACCAAACTCACCATCTAGACCATAACTAATAAAAATGCATTGTCGAGCCTTGGCATCCAACTTGGATCTTTCATCCTTTGGAACATGAACAAATGCTTTACAACCGAACACATGTAGGTGATCATATGACACGTCTTTACCAAACCAAACTCTATCTGGCACATCACTTTTCAAAGGAACACTAGGAGACAAATTTATCACATGTGTCACTGTATTCAAAGCTTCAGCCCAAAACGATCTTGGTAACTTTGCATCTGACAACAAACATCTGACTCTCTCAATCAATGTTCGGTTCATTCTTTCAGCTAACCCATTTAACTGTGGAATCTTTGGTGGTGTTCTTTGATGTATGCTTCCCTGTCGCAGACAATACTCATGAAACGACCCTGTGTACTCGCCACCATTATCAGTACGAATGCACTTCAACTTCTTCCCAGTTTCCCTTTCAACTGATGCTTAAAACTGTTTAAACACCTCAAAGACTTGATTTTTAGACTTCAAAGTGTAAACCCATAGCTTTCTTGAACAATTATCAATGAAAGTCACAAAGTAAAGTGCACCACCATGTGATCTTACTTTTATCAGACCACAAACATCTGAATGGACCAACTCTAGCAGCTCTGATTTCCTATGAGAAGGATGGCTTCTAAATGAAACTCTTCTCGCTTTCCGCTAGACAATGAGCACAATTCTTCATGTAGCATTCTTTAAACCCGAAAGTTGATTCTTCTTCGCTAAACAGCTAAGCCCTTCTCACTCATGTGATCGAAGTCGTTTATGCCACAACTCGGTTGAGTTGTTATTCGATGTCACATTCACCGCTCTCGAGAAGTCAAAGCTTGCATCAAGTACAAATTTGAGCTCTTCTTTCCTCGAGCCACAACTAAGGAGCCTTTAGTCACTTCCACCGCCTTTGAAGGTGTTACGAATCCTCATCATCAAGCTTTCTGCGAAATCAAATTCAAACGGACATTGATTGCATGTCGACATCCTTGAGAGTTAACTTTGTTCCATTGTTACTCACCAAGCTAACATCTCCCATACCAATAACCGAAACCAAACCATCATTACTCATCTTCAATACCCCAAAATCACCAGAAGTATAAGATGTGAAGAATTCCTTCCTCAACGTGACATGAAGTGATGCACCAGTATCAATCACCCAACTAGTCTCGTCGCATGCTAGGTTGACCTAATTCTCATCATAAATAACTAACAGATCTTCACGAGTAACAGTAGCAACACGCTCGAATTTTTCATCGTCATTTCGATCGTGTTTATCACCACCACCTTTGTTCTCTTTCTTCCACTTGAAGCAATATTTCTTGATATGACCTTTCTTACCACAATGATGACACTCAAGATTCTTGTATCTCGATCTTGACTTCTTCGGCTTTTATCTCTACCCTTTCCATCTTTGTCTCTGTTTCTCCCCCTGTTCTTGATAACCAACACCTTGGACTGTGATGTAGAACCCTGAGATCTTCTTCTAACCTCTTCATTCAACACACCACTCTTAGCCAAATCCAAAGTAATAATACCCTGTGGGGCAGAATTAATGAGTGAGACTCGAAAGGTCTCCCAAGAGTCTGGTTGAGTAGCAAGCAACCAAAGTCCTAAAATCTCGTCATCAAATTTGACACCCATACCAAGCAACTGATTCATCACACTCTGAAATTCACTAACATGGTCACTATAGACATTCCTTCTTTATATTTCAATACCATCATTTTCTTCAAGAAAACAACTTGTTATTGCCCGACCTCGAAGCATACAAGCTTTCAAGCTTCTCCCACAATGTTCGAGCATGTGTCTCCTAATCAATGTGGTTGTAAACATTTTCTTCAACAAATTGTCGAATAAAGCCACACACTTGTTGATGCTCAAATTCCCATTCTTCATCACTTTTCGAATCGGGTTTTTGAGTAGTAAAGACCGAAAGATGCAAAGCCTTCACAAACAACAAGTCATTCATTTTATTCCGCCAAAGTTGATAATTTGTGCCATTCAACATAATCATCTTGCTCGTATTAATTTTCATAATTATCGACACAATAACCAAGCTCGATACCGGTTTGTTGGGAAGAAACCGAACAATCAAACAAAGCGAAAGCACAACCGTGTTCTTTCTCTCCTTATAACTCCTGTCAAAAATTATGGCAAGCACAATAGCACAAGATATGTTCTCTAGCAACCTTAATCAACCACAAATCAACTAATGCAACCACAACAAAAATAAATAGAGACACCGATATTTTTACGTGGAAAACCCTCTAAATCAAGGGTAAAACCACGGGACTTTAGAGTCCGATAAAGAGCTCTACTATCATCAAATGTTCGACTACAAGATCACAATATCAAGCCTACAATAAGCATTCAACTCCGACAAGGCTAACAATATGTAATCTTTAGCAAAAGAGAGAAAAATGAGAGAACATCACCAAAAATGTAGCTGCTGAAAAATGGGTATTTCCGACGCTACAAGTCTCGGATGAAAAATCCGACCGTACAAAGTCAAGAACACCTTATCACCTGGCTGCTGTCCAAAAATCAGCTCAATCGAACCACGGATGGACGTTCGATCGAGGAGTTGATCACTGCTGCACCAAGCTTGAAAAACTTATTTTTCTATTCTCTCTTTTTCTCCAACGAGCTTCAATCTCACTCTCTGTTTTTCTCTTCTTTTAAATTGAGAATTTGACACTTAATAATAATAGAAGGCTGCCCACATCCCACACATAAAAAAAAAAATTGGCTTTTGACAAAATCAAAGAAAGACAAAACATTATGGCAGAAAATATGGGTTTCCCACATAGTGGGACCCATACCCAACACTTGGTGGTCCAAGGATGTTCTTGCATTTACAAAGGCACGTGAACAGGCACAGGCACAAGCACAACCACAGGCAGAGCAAGGGAAGGATAAGAAGCAGGCAGAGGCAGAAACCATGACGAAAGAGAAAAAGCAGAAGCAGAAGCAGAAGCAGAAATTAGAGGACCAAGAACGAAAAGAAATGGAGAAGAAGAGAGCAGCGCTTGAGACTGCAAGAGCAAAGTATCTGGGAAATCTGCAAACGTAGTTCAATGTGAGCAAGCAATTTCCCGAACTGCCGGAGGAGCTATTTCCTAAGATGAAAAACATAGACGTCCTTTATTTAGGAAGGTGGGCGCACAGCTGGCGGCATATGGAGGTGGTAGACGTGAATTTTTTAAAAGGGTTGAAGAATATGAGCAAGCTAAGGTTTTTTAGCCTTCAAGGGATCTCCGGAATCAAGAAGCTCCCTAATTCTATTGGCATGCTCCAGAACTTGAGGATCTTAGATCTAAAAGCTTGTGACACCCTGGAGGAGCTTCTCGAGGAGGTTGGTTTACTCAAGATGCTCTCTTACTTGGATTTATCTGAGTGCTATTTGTTGGAGACGATCCCCAAAGATCTCTCAAAGCTCTCAAAACTCAAAGTCCTCAAGGGTTTCATAATTAGCTCCAATAGCCCATGCGATCTCACCCACTTGACAACGTTGTCCGAACTGGAGAAACTCAACATTAGCATCCACGATGACAAATTCTCAATAAAAGAAGAGGAATCAATAAAGCAGTTCTCTAAGTTTAAGTCGCTTACCAAATTGCAAATAGCATGGGGAGCTGGTGGAATAAAGAAGTCCGATGACAAAGCAAACACCCGGAAAACAAGAACAAAACAAGTGAAGCGCCAAAATTATGGCCCACAGCAACGGTACTTGAGAAATATTTGAAATTACCATTTTTGGGGTCTTCAAAGTCAGTACCTAAAAAAGACAATGTAACCGTGGCGGCAGCGACAGCTAAAGCAGGCCAGGACAAGAATGGGGATAATGCTAAGAAGCAGAAAAGTGGTGCAATGCTGCAATCCAATATACACGCAAACAACAAAGACCAAGGTGGTCGGTCCCCAAAACCAGTTCTGCAAAGTGAGTTGAAGCTAGAGAAATTGGATATCCGATGTTACCCAGATGAAGAACTACCAAAGTTGTTGGTCCCCAAGACTCTGACTCACCTAAAGCGTCTCTACTTTAGATGTGGAGAACTGAGTCATATTCCTGTGGCTAACAGAGACGAGAGGTGGAACGTGGAGACTTTACGTTTGAAATACTTGATTAATATAAAGATGGACTGGAAACAAGTTCAAAAGCAATTCCCTGAACTGAAGTTGTTGGAGAAAGTGAACTGCCCTCAAATCACGTTCTGCCCTTGCGATGCAAGTGGTGCGTGGGAGTTGAAGCAAGCTTGAACAAAAATACGCATGGATTCCCATCCTCCGTAGTTCATGCATACATACACTTGCACTTATCAGTGTCATATTGTGAGGAAATGTGATTGGTATGTATATTTATATAATATCAAATGTGTTGTCTTACACAAACTATGTATGTATTTCGACACTTTTATTGTATACATGTGGATATTTTTCATTTATTTTCTTTAACTTCCAAATCTTCACTCTATTTATTAGTTATTTTTTCTTACCTAATGCATTTTTTATTAATTATATTCTTTTATTTTTCTCAAGTTTCACCAAAATTAATTGTGCGATTTCTTTTCTAAATTTATTTAATTACTTAATTAAATTAATTATTCAATTCAGTACTTATAAAATCAAACGAATATTTTTACAATTTATATACAAATACAAATGCATACTATACAAAGAAAAACATTCACTACTTGGTTTCTACGTGTGTATGAGAGAGAGAGAGCTGAGCTCATATCCAACCTAGGCAAACAAGATGACATGAGATAAACCACCAACCACAAACTTGAATGCAAACATATATTAGGATGCATGCAACGACCCAACAAACTAGATAATCAAAAGTCATTATCAATACTCATAATCTATTAGATAATCAATCAACCCTAAAAGTTCAAGCATCAAGTAAAGCTTTAAGCTAATTACCTAAAACGGTTACTGAATACATTACTTTTCACTACTTTCTCAATGCAAACCCCCACAGGATATAATCAACTTCTCCGTTTTATTTCATCCATTTATATACAAATATTCCTCCTCTATAACAGAAGCGAAGTTTAAATTTTCATACCAAATAATTACTTCTTGATATAATTAATTTTAATCACTTTCTTTTAGTCCAATTAATAGCAACTTTAAAATTTTAAAATTATAAACCAACTCAGCAAAAGGAAGTGGAAGATATTTGCGTATCTACGATTAAGACTACGCTCGAGAAAAAGAATAAAGTTAACAAATGAGAAAGTTGTAGTTAACTCTCAGAAGTAGCTTCATCAGCAGTTGAATAGATTGTAGATAAAACATAATTCAAACTCTTTACTTGGGCAGTAAGTTATCCATTAATCACAAATCAAAATTTATTTTTCCTCGTCACCAAATTACCAGGAAAAATTCCTGACTATGCCATAAAAGTTATGATGATTGCCTCGTTATATTATATCAACTTTCTTGGGCAATAAAATGATCGTTAATAATACAGACCAACAAAGGCTATAACTAGGATTTGGAATTTGAGGAAACCTGTCATGTTTTCTAGTCGAATGAAATGAGCAAAACATGAGCATAAAAGCTTCAAATTTTCCTAGTTTGACCAAGACCAGAAAAGTAAACTTGGCTCATATGACAATCATCATTTTGTTTTGTCGCCCGTGTCTTCTCTTTTAAGAGTTTACCATAATGGAAAATAAGTGCAATTCACTGCCAAATGGGTATAATCAATGAAAATAATCAAATCTAGGTTTTATAGTAACAACAGAATGATGAATATTCAGATCAATTAATGCTTTAACAAAACTGGTTTAAAAAAAAGTAAATAAATATGGCGGAAAATCATAAAATTGAAAATAGTGTGTACCAGTTTCTATTAACCAATTCTACATATTTTACTGCAGGCCATGTGCGTCAGTTTTCATCATCCGAGTCATCAAATTTTATTTTTTTAGCCTTTGGAGCATCAGCAGCTATTTCCTTGAAGTGAGCCCCATATAGCTTGGACTCCTATAATGACATAGGTAAACAAGATGACATGAGATATACCATCAACCACAAACTTTAATGCAAACGTATACAGGGATACATGCTACAATGAAAAAAGAGAAACATAAAATACAAACCTTTTTCTTTACATGAGTTCCAAATTTCAATAGTGCAGGTGGTACAACCTGCCCAGCTTCATTTAGAACATTTACCAGTTCTCCAGCAAGTCCCTGTCAAAAGCTTGTCACTACTTGAAAGAAATAAAATTGAAACATGTTCCATTCACTAATATCCTTTGTCATAACAACTTGTTAGATTTAAGAAAGTAAAATAGAGTTGTATTCAGTTTACCTTATTTTGCTGTGTGAAGAATGTGTGAGCAACACCCTTCCTACCAGCTCTTCCAGTCCTCCCTATCCGGTGTACATAATCCTCTGTAGTGAGAGGAAAACTATAATTGATCACTACTTCAACATCTGGAATATCCAATCCTCTAGCAGCCACATCTGTAGCTACCTGTAACACAGTGTTAATAAGTATAAAAAGTTAAAACTAGCTAACTCATTACATCTAGAGAATTTCTAATATTCATTGTTTAACATTAATCGCATGAGTACATGACCGCCAAGTGTGTTTCCATTAGTAGTACTGCAATCTAGAGATCCCACAGATGTTGCCTACATAGGCTTTCAGCAGAAGGTTGTAACAATAAATTAAAAAGAAAATATATAATTTGCAGGAATATACCATCAAAGGACAGCTTCCTTTCTTAAATAATGATAGTGCCTTAGTGCGTTCATTTTGCGCTTTGCGACCGTGTATAGAAACAACATTCCAGCCACTAGAAAAAAAATAAAACGAAAAAATTAATAATAAGTCAAAATAAAAGGGTAATTAAAATTGGTAGTATTGATTCTTTGCAGATTGAACCAATAAAAAGTACTTAAATTCTAATGCAATTAAGTATCCACAACTGATTTTGAACTTTTAAACTCAAACAACTTGAACCATCAAGCAATTCTAGATGATATATTTAGTTGCATAACTCGCAATCACATGAATATCAAGTGACCATCCCAATGCCATGTTAAACTAACATCATCAAATTAGATTGATTAGCAATATCGCATGTTTTAAATAGCTCAGGTGCTTAATTCAAAGTCAACAACTAAGTGAAACTTATAATAGCATCAAAATTCAAGAACCATTTTAAATTTAAGGAATGAAAGGATCTACAAACTTATTTATTTAAATGCAGCCCAATTAAAATGTTAGAGAACACACACATACAGAGTGCAAATTTTAAATGCTGCCCATTCTATTTAGCCAATGAAGAGAAATTACAAACTTATTTATTTAAAATAAGACAGGGCCAGTAAACCTTACCTTCTCTTAAGCATATTTTCAATTCGATCAGCTTCTGCCTGGTACAAGACAAATACCAACACTCTATTCCTGAATGAAATGCAAACCTCAATGTCAACACTCAACAGGATGTAAAACCACTAGAAGTAAAATTAAATAGAAGAATAAAGACAATAGAATAACAGGATATACATGCCTAGTCAACTTAAAGTAATTGTAACAATATGGGCTTACTATCCTACAAGGTTAATTCCAACGTGGTAAAAAGTGATATTAATCCTATTATATAATCAATATTCATAATCTACTAGAAATCATACGGATTTCTTGGATGGTTAATATGATGAATATTTAAGGAAAACTTATGTTTGCTGCTGTATTTTCTTGGTTTCCCCTCTTTTTCTTTGATATCAGTTTTTAATCTATTTATTGACTACAACACTTTTTCATACAGAATTATCTAAAGCGAAAAAATATTCAGTCATATCAGAGCAATCTACAACTGGAAGGATCGAAGAGAAAATTGTTTCAACAATAGATGTGAGATCAACTACCTCTGAGATTCATGGTATTTCTTGAGCAAAGCAGTCAATCGCTCGTAACGTGCACGATCATCTAAAACCTACATAAGAAGACAAACTGTTAATAAAAGCATTTATATATATACAAATAAGTTAATATGAAAGACAGTTTAACTGGTTAAGTAAAATCAGACCTCAACTATCTGCATAACATCATGGTTGGCAGCTAAATCTTCTGAGCCAATCACAACCTGAAAACAAAGTTATTACTTTCTCAAATATATAGGAAACTATGACAACGCCATCAAGCATTCAGATAATTACCTTAACAGGGTTAGGGTCCATGTACTCCTGAGCTAACCGATGAACCGCTGCAGGCCATGTAGCACTGAACATTACCATCTGACGAGCTGCAAAGGTTAAAAGCAACATGAAGATTTCCAACCTAATTGATCATGCATTATTCTACCAAGATACAGAACAATATTTTTTAGCTTGATTGAAACTTAAGTTATCAATGGTTAGTGGCCTTTACTCATAAGCATCAGTAAAAGCTTAATTCTAAGCATCTTCGAGGAGTTTAAAATTCCAATGTACCAACAAAGAGACATACCAGAACACGTCTTTCCCAATATAAAGCGAACATCCTCTTCAAATCCCATGTCAAGCATTCGATCAGCTTCGTCTAGGACCTACAGAAAATCAAACCACTTTTTTCCTTAGTACATGCATAATCCATCTATTCAAAAAATCGGTTATATAAAAGATGTATCAAGCATTAATAAAGAGCTCTAACAGAAGCAATTTAAATACGAATAGAACTAAAGCAAAGAAATTGAACTGGTACTGATTATTTTACACAATCAATTATGCATAAAACAGCAGTTAACAGCCAACTTTAGGATAATAAATAAATTTGACACAAGAACCACTGAATAAATTCTAGATTCAGTGCAAAGCAGGATAGTAATGACTATGAAGGAGCATTCACTTACCACAAAAGATACCTCATTGAGCTGACACACCTCCATATTCATCAAATCCTTCAAACGACCAGGTGTTCCAATAACAATATCCTAAATTTACAGCAAAATCCGTTAGGCCAAAATAAGAGTTTAATACACAAAAATAAGTAGAAACACCAACCCTAAACTAAGCAACATGAATATATCCAAATCAAGCAAATCAATAAATTTAATTTAACAATCAGAAAAAAGCATCTAATTGCTAACCACACAGTCCAAACCTTTTGCGTAATCAATTGAAATCATGATACTTCAAAATATTCATATTCAAACCTATTTCACTAGCAGAGTCACATTGCAACATGGCTAATAGAATATAGAACTGATGTAAAATAACTTACAACACCAGACTTTAAAGAAGAAATCTGAGGTCCTTTAGCTGTTCCTCCATACAAACAAACGGATTTGACATCACATGCTTGCCCAGCATTACACAAAACGTTAAATATCTGCCACCGATGAAGCCAAAGGTCGGGTTAAACTCTAAGGAAAGAAACCTTAACAGGTATTATGTACTATCATCACACCTCCGAAAATGAAATTTCTGCGTATATAATAAAAGCAAATTTACTAATGCAACACCAAGTCAAACAGATTCATACTTGTTCAGCCAACTCTCTTGTAGGAGAAAGTACGAGGCAAAGTGGATTCTTCCCTTTTAAGGATTTACCATTTCGCTTGTTCAATACATGCATCATTGCCGGTACGCCAAATGCCAAAGTCTTACCTGGTCCCACAATAAAACAAATAAACATACATTCAACATAACATGACAATTCCCCGCAAAAAAAAAAAAACCAGAAAAGCACTGAAATCTTAATCACATCAAAAGTTACGAAGTACTAATTTAAAAAAAAAAAGAAAAGAAGAGAGAGTACCTGATCCAGTTTTTGCAATTCCAATAAAATCACGACCATCCAATAAAAAAGGCCAGGCGTGAGCTTGAATAGGAGATGGGCTAGCAAAACCCTTGCAGCAATCCAAAACATTTTTTGGTAACTTAGAATTAGAAAATGATTTCAACGGCGCATATTTCGCTTCTTCAGCGTTTTTTCCACTCACTACCACCTTCTCCTTGTCATCAAATTGAACCGAGTCTTCTTTACCATTTGCAGTCTCAATAGATTCCCCATTTTCTTCCTCGTTCTTCTGCTTTTTGTGCTTCTTCTTCTTCTTTTCCTTCTTAGACTCCTCACCGCTTTCATCGTGATTCACTTCCTCGGATTCACCTTCGTTGTTTTCCTTTTCTTTCTTTCGCTTTTTCTTGTCTTTCTTGCTCTTTTTTAGATCAATTTCCTCGTTCTCTTGGTGACTCTGCTTAACATTTTCTTCAATTTGACCTTCCGGTTTTGGTAATTTGTTCTTCTTCTTCTTCTTGTCCTTTTTCTTGGCGTTGAATGCTTGATTGCTCGTAGTCTCTGGGGTCGGTTGTTCTATCGACGGAGTCATCTTCTTTTTCAAACTGCGCTACAAAGAGAACCAAACCCGAAAACTTCCTAAGGTGGGAAGTTAAGATTTTATATTAGGGTTTTAGTTTTGTAAATCGGTTGCCGCTATTTTTTGGGGGCCTGGGTTGGGCACTTATATGGAGCTAACCAGAGACATTGGTTTGGGCTCCGGCCTATACTTTGAGCAACAATAATTACCTTCTAAATTTAATGATTTAATTATAAATAATTAATAACTTACTATTTTATTTAAATTAATATAAGTTCAAATTAACTTGGACCTGAATTGATATGTATTAAATTTACTTGGATTTAAAAAATAACTCAAATTTAAAAATTATTGAATAAATAATCTCAAAAATAATATAACTTGAACGGACTATAATCAAAATAGTCCAACCCGATAATGATATCTATCTACCCTTAAGTTTTGATGAAAAATCACAAACCCTAAAAATTTATTTATTAAGTGAAATTTGTCCACTTGTTAGTTTTTAATTTTTTAATCCTAAAATAACATGTTTAAAATTAATTCTCATACTACTCATAAACTTTATAACAAAATATATAAAATGATGTAACATGTTTTAATTTATATATATGATGAACTCATGCATAATATGGGTAAGCAACTAGTTTTAAATAAAAGGACAGCTTTATATTTTTAATTAATTATTGTTCTATTTAATATTTATGAAAATAATGAAAAGGGAAAAACTGAAAAAAAAGATTATGAAATAAGTGCTAAATTATGAGGGATCATAGAGTTAAAAAATATTTTGTTTAAATAATAAAATATGAAAATTTAATAAATACTAAATGATAAATATGAAATATATTTGTATAAATTTAAAACTTTGATATTTATATTGATTATTGTGAATATTATAAAGTATTATGCTAATTAAATTAATTAATTACGGTTTGTTAAAATATCTCAATTGCACCAACTCGTAATTTTTAATACCTAAACTAACCCTATTTTCTCCTACTAACTCTTGAAGGAGTTGATTTTATATAATATATAGATTTCAATTAAAAATAAAAAAATCTAATAATTATATATATGGTTTAATTAATTTTAAATTAAATTGAAAAATATATTATATTATAGTATAATAACACACCACATGATGTATTTCTCAATCAATATAAATACAGTTTTATTTTTGAAAAATTACATGTAAAGGTACTATTGCAATTATAAAATTATATTCAAATAATTATAACAAAAAATAATCATAGTAATAATCAAAATAAAATTATAAAGGATTCAAATTTTATGACACATATAAAAATAATTATAAATTTAAAAGCTAAATATGATTTATACATAGATCTTACAATTGCTAAAATTATAACATTATGGCCTCATTTATTGTAATTTTTTAATTAGATTTATTTTATCTTCTATCTTATTTTTATTTATTTTTAAATTTTAATTTAAGTATAATATTAACTTTGAGATAAATATTTTCTCATAAAATTTACATGTTTTAAAAATATATATTTATTAAAAATTGAATTATATTCAAATTATAAAACCAAATAAATTTTAGAAATTTAAATTTAATATTTAAATTATTAAACATTAGAGTTTTGCAAAGAAAAAAAAAAGGGGCTAAACTTGTAGTACAAAGTAAAAGTTAACTCAAATATTTGATAAGACCTTTTTGGTTGAGAGGAAAATGGAAAGGGAACCTACTGACGCTTGAGAAGGCTGGGAACACGTGATTATCACGCCTCTTCACTCTCCTTACGTGGCAACCAGTGATTTACCATTTTCAACGTGCGACATGTATTGCCACGTACACCCAAATAAGGTACTGTGTCTAGTGCGTACCAATACCATGCAAGCAAAGCCCAAACTCGTGAATATTTCAAAATGAAAGGGGCAAATCTCGAATTTCATTCAATATCCCGCGTCACTCCCAAGCCAAGCCAAGCTAATTTACAAAAAGTAAAGTAGCGTTTCTCTATCTTCAAGTCACTCGACAAAAACTGGCCTAACTTTGGAGATAATTTTGGATCTGAAACAGAGAGAGAGAGTATGAATCGCCACCACGATCCAAACCCTTTCGATGAAGAAGAAGTCAATCCATTTTCGGTATTGAATTTATTTCTTTCCTTTTTTTAATTTCCCTTTTTTGCCCATTTCAGATCTGGAAATTTTCTTCTTTTGTTTACGTGTACGTTAGTCGGTTTCTTCACTTCTCTAGGGTAGTTTGGGAATTAGATTTCAAGAATACTAGATCTGAAGAGCTTGCTTGCTAACATTTCGGGGATGAAATGGCTTCTAATTTTTTAATTTTTCTTTTGTTGCAGTTGATTGAAAATATACGATTTATCGGCCTAACTTTCACTGTATAGATTTTTTAGGTGCCTTTTTATATTCGAGCCTTAATATGTAATATAAGTTGAAATGTTAATTTTTCATATTTATACACATTGACTGTAGTTTCAAACCTGGTTACTATGATTTGGAAATTTATGGACTATAGAAGTTCAATATAAGCCGAATGTGAGCCTATGGTGCTTCTCAATTATTAACCGTGAGACCATATATGATTATAATGTATACCATGTTAATTGCTGTTATTTGGACAATAAATGCTTATTTGACATGATTTTTATTTCTGGTACAGATGTTGATCTCGTCTTACTTGGTCGTGTTTTGTCGTTTGGATGTGCATTAAATTTAAATATATTAGACTCTGCTATTTAGTGTTACTTATTGAGAGTCATTGCAGAATGGTGGTTCTGTCGCACCTGCACGACCACTGGCATCCGAACCTTTGGGTTTTGGGCAGAAACATGATGCTACTGTGGATATACCTCTGGATTCAATGAATGTAATGAAGTTTCTGTTTCCTTTATATTTCCATAGCATGAATACACAAGGGATGACTGATTACTTTGCTTTATTGATATTGATAATTGCAGGATTCTAAGAAAAGAGAAAAGGAGCTCGCAGCTTGGGAAGCTGATCTTAAAAGAAGGGAAAAGGTTATTTTCAACTTGGTGCTTGTTTAGAAGCATAAATCACTTGCTTTCGTTTTTCATTTGACACTAAAAACTTAGTCACTTGATTATGTCATGAGATGACTCCTTGTGCACGACATTAACTGTTCTTATGATTTGCCTGCAACTTGAGTTTTGAGTTTTCTATTTAACTTTTATTCTTCTATGTTATCATCTTTTAAATTTCAGGATATAAAGAGAAGAGAAGATGCTGTTTCCCAAGGTAAGAGAACTGGACCACAAGCAATTGTTTACTTTTACTTTCTTTTTGGTTGTCCGATATAGTGCTTAATATTCCCTTTTTTGTTTTGGTATATCAGCTGGTGTTTCTGTAGATGATAAAAATTGGCCACCAATTTTCCCGATTATACATCATGATATAGCTAATGAGATACCGGTTCATGCTCAGAGGCTGCAATATCTTGCATTTGCAAGTTGGCTTGGTATGGAGATTAATCTTTTCTTTTTTATGGATTTTCCGCTACTACTGTCCATTCTTTCCTTTTTCTTTTTTTTTAATGTTAATTGTCTAAGCATTTATACAAAAGAAAGACCATCTTGTAATTTTTATGCACTGAGTTTCATTGTTATATCAGTCTCTGTCCCTTTTTTGCAAGTTGTTATTGTGTAATGTATTCAGAGTATCTTCTTAGTCCTTTCATTGTTTGAACCTTGGAAATCTCATCTTCATTTGACAGTTATAGTATGATCTTGATTTTGGCAATTATGGTAAAGTTTACGCCGTACTACCTCATTGTTTTGTATTACTGACTTGCTTCGTTTTTTCACATTTCAGGCATAGTTCTTTGCCTTGTTTTTAATGTTATTGCAGTGATTGTCTGTTGGATTCAGGGTGGTGGTATGTATTTTCTGTTTGTCTGGTATTTTACCTTTTTTGTGGAATGTGGTCTAGGCATACAATAGTATTTATATTCTAACTCGGTTCTTATGTTTTAGGTGTTAAGATTTTTTTCCTTGCTGTAATCTATATGTTGCTTGGATGCCCTCTTTCATATGTGTTGTGGTACAGACCACTTTACCGAGCAATGAGGTAAATATTTAGTGATTGGTTTAAATATTCTATTTGTAGCATGAAAATAGAAAATTTTGGAGTGCTGATGGTTGTTCTACTGGGTTTCATCTTACAGGACAGATAGTGCCTTGAATTTTGGTTGGTTTTTCATGTTCTACTTGGTGAGTTTAATTTTGATTGGGAGGCATTATTATTATTGGTTGCTTTTGCTTAACTTGTCTATTTGCTTTGTGTAGCTCCACCTTGGATTTTGCATTTTTGCTGCAATTGCTCCTCCTATTGTCTTCCATGGGAAGTCGTTAACGTAAGTTCTTTATTCCTTAATTCTTTCCTGAAGTTGGAAAGACCTTGAGTTGGCGTAGTTGTTGATTGTCTAAGCAATTTTCTGCACATTTTAGTTGCGATTGATTGTATAGATGATCCTAGCGTGTTTAGCTGTTGTTATAGACCCTGTAGTTACTGGGACATTCTGACCTCTTTTTGTTCAGTTTTGCCTTGTTAAAATTGTTAGATGTTGGAATGTTCTTATGATTGTATCATTTCATGCGCCACTAGTGTGATTCAATATAAGTTTGTAATTTACTATATTTTTCTGTTGCCTTTAATTGCAGTGGTATCCTGGCAGCAATTGATGTTATCTCTGATCATATGTTGGCGGGGGTAAGTTTTATTGCTTTTGAATGTAGGAATTTAAGGATGTGCATTCTTCTTTCCATCACGATTTTGTTTTTGACAAATGTACTTTATTAGCTTGGTACAATTGTTTGGACAATGTAGTTCGAAGGAGAGTTACATGGATGCTTGTTCTTTTCTTTTTCAAACGCTTCTTTTTATTTGATGTTTGGGCTTAACTCATGTATTTGTGCCTTTACAGGTATTCTTCTTTGTTGGTTTTGGGCTATTTTGCTTGGAGTCACTGCTGAGCTTGTGGGTTATTCAGGTTAGTTTATTGTATTTTATTGAAAAAAGAATATGTGGCAATGTCATCTGATTTCTCTCTTTTAAGATCTGAACTCTAATTAGCATTCTTGGTAAGAAATGTTTCTTTACTCACTCTACATTTAATAATACATATCGTTTCCTAATAAATAATGTTGCACGTGAATCTGCATAATAAGTGCTTTTTTAAGTTTCATTGAACATGTGAAAATGGAGATCTATATGCTAGATTTCTTCGAATCAGTGTCATAATATAATAAATTCATTTATTATGTAGCCGCTTTGCGTTGATATTTAATTGCTTTTGACGGAGTGTTTTACCTCTGTGTGTTGGTTGGTATGTGCAGAAAATTTACTTGTACTTTAGGGGACACAAGTAAGAGATATGAAGTCAGGCTGTGCTATGATTACTTTTGGTGCACAAGAGATATAAAGCGAGGGTATGCTGTGGTCGTATGTGGATGCCACGCCCTATCTATGGGGTATTATATATATTTTATACCTTATGATTGTGTTTCTCATTTTATGATATTGTCTAATGGATTTTGATATAATGGGTTTGTATGCATTACAACTGAGGTAGATTCTAGGGAATTAGTTCTTACTGGCATTTAGAGTTAAGAGGGAAGTGTTCAAGTAAGTAATTTCAAATTCTTTATTATCGCAATTTATTTCCCATTCTTGGTTTTTTTTTCAAGTATCGCAATTAAAGACAATTAAAACATCTATATTTTGCTAATTTTGTTTTATTTAAAAAACAACAATTTTAACTTTTAACGTTTATACATTTTATTAATCTGGAATTAATTCAAATTTGTTGATATTTTATATGTGCTAAATTTGATGAAAACTTTAAAATCATGATAATTTTATTATTTTTAAATTGAAAAATTTTAAGAAAGAATTATTTTGCTAAATGGAAAAATTAATATTAAAATGGTAAAAAACTTAAAATAATTCTTTGAAAAATAATCAGAGTTTATTAATCAAGCATATTTAGAATTGTACATTACATCATCATGAATTTTAATAGAATAATCAAAATCAAAACTAAAAGCTAAAATTCTATTATAATGTGGATCTATTTGGATGGATGATGAGATTAAAAATGGTAATAAAAAGTTTAATTATGGTAATGAAGATATTAAATTTATCAGTAAGATATGTTTTGAATTCAATTGTAACAGTGGTTTTAAACTGAAATATTGTTAAAATATAAAATGATAATTAAAGGCACTCGATTAAAATGTATATGTAATTATATATAGAGGAATTTTAATTTATTTGATATTTATGAAATTAATAGTAATAAGTAATTATAAAATCATATTAATGCGAAATAATAAGTAATTATAAAATGTTTATTGTTTATGGAATTATTTTTAGTTAATTTTATATTAATTTCATAATTATAAGATCTATATGCTTATTAAATTTTGATAGAAGGAACTCTAAAGAAATAAAGAAGCATATGTCCTTGAATTGCCATCTCACCATGAGTGCGATGGAATATAAAGGAAGCCTAATTGAATGAAAAACACTCATGCCCTTTTCTAGTCTAAAAGGTTGTCCAATAGTGATCCTTTAATAAGCTTAGTGATTAATGTTTGCATTTTCTAAGTGTAGTCTAATAGTTGGTCCAATAATGATCGCTTTGATAAGCTTGGTGATTAAGAAATCTCACTTTAAATTTCAGTGTTTGCAATTTTCAAGTCAGATAATATATAATACATTCTCCAATTTAATTGAGTAATAAATTAATTAATATTATTATTATAATAATTAAGAGGACTTGAATTTAAATGTATTTAAATATTTTTTCCTTTCTATGGAAAATATTTATAAATAAAAATAAAGTTTGTATAAATATAATACTTCTTCTCACTCACAATAAACCCATCATAATCTTTGACAATGATACCGATCTAGCCGTATCATTAAGAGCTCTATGACCTTCTTTATATTTGTAATTAAATTTGGGCTTCATCCAAGCATTGAGTTAGTAGTGGCCCTTTAAGAGGTCCAACAAGTTTCATACATATACCCCCAACTTGAAGGGCTTAGAAAATAGCTAAAAATTGAATCTTCCTCCCACTCCCTCTTATTTTTTATTTTTGAAATAAGGTCCGCAAAGCACAGCTATTTTTGCATGAAAAGAAATAAAACATGTAGCTGCAATGGCCCAGTGACCCACAGTCCCAGAAAAAGCTATATATCTCAACCCATTTATTTCTTTTGTGGATATGAAAATGAAATCACCCTTTTAATGTTACTAAATTGTATTTCATTTTTCTAATAAAAAAATTATAATATTAAAAAATAAATTAATCATTTTTATTAAATTTTTTTATCTATTTATATTATTAAAATTTAATATGGTTGAAAAAATAATTAAATAATGGCACGTGACATGCCTTATAAGCCTCATGCTGACAATCGGGGACCAATTTTTAATAATGGAAATTGATGAAAATTTTAACAAAAATACCAATTTACTTTTTGATCTAACGAATATAAATTAAATTTTTCAAATTTTTTAATAAAAAAGACTTTTTATTATAAAAAAAATTTAATACTTATATTTGATAATTTTTTTCACTTGAATTTCTTAAAAGAATTTATTTACATTGGTGTTGGAATTTAAATTTCATAAAATATTTTAAATTTTAAAACGGTTAAAAGATGAGGATGTTGACAATAAAGATTATAATTTATGGTAGACTTAACCTCCCCACACTTGCACAAAGGAACAGTACAAATGCATGGCACAAGGTCCATATCGCCTCACCTCCACCACTCCACACCCCCAAACCCCTCATCTTTAACCAGCCACTCCATTCATGCCACGTGTCACACCAGAATATCCAAACTACAACGAATGACAACCCCATGCTCTGTAGCAAAAGCATTTCAAATTACTCTTTTGTCCCTTTCCAATTGAATCAAGTCCATTCATGCACACCTTCAAAACCCGTCCAAAACTAGGGGCAGTCACAGGAACCCACAAACGAAAGACACCTAACCTTTTTCCTCCTGTTATTTGTGTTCCATAATTTCCTTTGTAAGGACAATAATCCAAACACATTTTTATGTGGTCTTTGATTGAGGACCATCTAACACAATTTGCCCATTTTTAGCAACCTCTTCTTCTCTTAAAGCTCTCTACTCTACAATTCTGCTTCCTAGCAGCCAGAACCAGAGAGAGTGAGGTAGCTAAACAATGGCAGTTTGCCCAGTATACACCACCCAATCTCTCAACTCAACATGTTCAATCTCCACACCATCAAAAACCCACTTCAGTTCTCACCACAACCACTTAGTTTTCTACAGAACTAGCAAGAGAACTAGCAAGAGAGGTGGCAGCAGCTCATGTGTGATAACCTGCTCAGCTGGTGATTCACAAACAGTTGTGATTGGTTTAGCTGCTGACTCGGGATGTGGGAAGAGTACCTTTATGAGGAGGCTAACAAGTGTGTTCGGTGGTGCAGCTGAGCCACCAAAGGGAGGCAACCCTGATTCCAACACACTGATCAGCGACATGACCACTGTGATATGTTTAGATGATTATCATTCACTTGACAGAACTGGAAGGAAAGAGAAGGGAGTGACAGCACTTGACCCAAGAGCCAACGACTTTGACCTCATGTATGAACAAGTTAAGGCTCTCAAGAGTGGTATTGCTGTCGACAAGCCTATCTACAACCATGTTACTGGTCTCTTGGATCCTCCTGAGCTAATTAAGCCTCCAAAGATCCTTGTCATCGAAGGACTGCACCCCATGTAAGTCATAAACTACACATTACAACAATTCATTCATTCTTTCTCCTAGCCTGTTGGGCCTGGACGCATTGAATTTGTTCCAATAGTGTTATACAAGCACTCCTTTACTTGCATGTTACTGTATTGTTAATGAGTGGTTTGTTCTATAATATATAGGTTTGATGAACGTGTGAGGGATCTGTTAGACTTCAGTATCTATTTGGATATCAGCAATGAGGTCAAATTTGCATGGAAAATTCAGGTGACCAACTTTGTATATATATATTTTTTAAATGTGAAAATTGTGCAAATTCTAAGCATGGGGTTTTGCTCATTAGCTTCATCTTACAAACATTGCAGAGGGACATGGCTGAGAGAGGACACAGCCTTGAAAGCATTAAAGCCAGTATTGAAGCCAGAAAGCCCGATTTCGATGCCTTTATCGGTAAAAACACTATCATGATTCTCGCTACTGCTTATTTAATTTTATTCAAAACCAGACCAAGACTGGTAGCTACAAGCATACAAAACTTAGGACCTTGTCCAATCTTGTACTGCAGATCCTCAAAAGCAATACGCCGATGCAGTAATCGAAGTGCTCCCAACTCAGCTGATCCCAGATGACAATGAGGGGAAGGTTTTGAGAGTGAGGTTGATAATGAAAGAAGGGGTGGAGCATTTCAGTCCAGTTTACCTGTTTGATGAAGGCTCAACCATCTCATGGATACCATGTGGAAGGAAGCTCACTTGTTCTTACCCTGGCATCAAATTCTCCTATGGCCCTGACACATACTTCGGCCATGAGGTATTTATTCTTCCTTCTCTATTAAAACCATTAATGAACCGCCCTCATGTTGTAAACTTTTGTTTTTAACTCTTTGATGGCAATGCTATGCTTCTTGTCTTTAGGTTTCTGTTCTGGAGATGGACGGGCAATTTGACAGATTAGATGAACTGATATACGTAGAAAGCCATTTAAGCAATCTCTCTACCAAGTTCTATGGAGAAGTCACTCAACAAATGTTGAAGCATGCTGATTTCCCAGGAAGTAACAATGGAACTGGCCTCTTCCAAACCATTGTGGGGTTGAAGATAAGAGACCTGTATGAGCAAATTACCGCTATCAAAACTGCAGCTCCATTACAGGCAACAAAAGCCTAAGAGTTTCCTCATACATTGGGCAAGGCTTTGGCTTTGGCTTCACTCTTTTCAGTTTTCCACAATTTCCACCTCCTATGTATTTATTTTCTCCTGTTGTAATTTAGAAAAACGAATCAGAGATCAAATTCAAGAAGTTCATACAAGGATTCCATCATCTCTCCTCCTCTTGTTTGTAATCATTAATGATGCTTATGATTTTTGGTTTTTTGTTTTTGTTTTTGGAAAAAGAGGATTGGCTATGGAGCATGGCCATAATGTGACATTCTCCAATCTGTTGCGACACTTTTAATAACGTGTAAAACAAAATTAAAGAAAAAAAGCGCAAACAAGTAGTGCAGAAAAGGAAATAATATCCAAGATGATGTTATTTTGACACAGTTGTATGCTACCACTACAATAAGGAACTAAAGGATGTTCCTTCTATGAGTATGTGCCATATCTATCATGGTGGCATAATGATCACGTCTGTAATTTCCAGTTTTTTAACTTTTTTTCCTAATATCCTCCAAGTAGCATTTGTTGATTAGGTGTCTTTTTTTAATTGAAAGTTGAGTGGTAAGAAAATAAAGAGCATTTTATAAAACGATATTCAAAACATAAATAATAATATGAAAAAATATTTGCAGCATCATTGTTTAGAGTTGACCTAATGCTGTATAATATAATCAATCTGACGGGGACAAGCAAGCGTGCAGAATTGTTACAACCGGTAGTGTCAGCCGACGATTGCTAGCAAGCTTTGTCTGATTACCGGTACCGAGCAAAACAATGAGCCAAATATACCAGTGAGACCATAAGCAATGGCACAAAATGGAAGGGCTTCAGGCTCCTTGGCTGATAATGCAGCTGTTCCCAATCCATGGGCACTGGACCAATACAAGTAAAGATGTCAACAAAATGAGAGTAGATACATAATAAAAAATAGTTAGCTCTCACTGGTTTTATCAGGAATATACCTAGATGCAGTCGCTATTCCTCGAGCAATAGGATCACGAAAACGTAATTTGTCAAGTGTTGATTGCACGAAATTTGCACCAATTAGACCAGTCACTACAACTGCTGCAGCTGTGAGAGATGAATTGGCGCCTACAAGCAATATAGACAAGCTATTATATCCACTGAAGCATGGTTTATCTTCTCCATTTATGTGCTTAGTTATGTAATAAATGAATCAGAAGACATAGTTGCCTGCAACGTTCTGTAGAGTGTAGACTGTGTAGCGAGTTATCTTACCCTCAAAAAGGGAAACAATGCTGAGAGCTAATGCCACAGTTATACATCTCGGTAGAATTGAAACTGTCAGACTTGGTTCTAATCCAACAAGACGTCCAACAAGAGCAGTTGAATACAAAGAAAACAAACTTGACAAGATGATTGATATGAAAATCTCAGCTGCATGTCTCTTGACAAGCTGTAAAAGTCAAGTGCAGCAGTTATTAGTACTCATCAAAGTATTTCATTAGTTAGAACTTATGTTACTCGTACTCGATGGTAGGTATCAAATATGAGTACGTGTCCAACTTTGGTATAATTATTATTTTTAATTATCCATATATTTGGAGCATAAGGCCTGCCATTAAGTTGGATATTTTTGGCTTATGGATCATTGATAGTGTGAAAGGGAGATCATGAAATTGTGTCGTTTGCTGAATGTGAAGGGCGGGTAAGTTACCTTTCTTTGTTTGAACATTGAGAAAGCAAAAGAAAGAATGACAGAGCCCAAAAATCCCATGAGAATATCACCAGCTCCAGGATTAGATGACACCTTTGTAAGGTAATCTCCTGCAGGAACCAAGACCAACATCGTTATATCTACATAGCATAACAAAGACTTGCACATAAAGCACGAACCTTAATATATACAAGAAACTTGTCAAGAATTGCAAATTCGAGGATGCGATGCATTTGTGACACTCCCATGTTGGATTTCCTTTAATTAAAGAATAAGAAAGATCAGCTTTTAAATAATACCTAATACCGCATCAACTCCCGACTTTGAAATGTACCCAAATGCCACTGCTGCAAGATCTGCTGAGAGTGCACAGCAAATAATCGGATGAAGAACTTTTTTCACAGCAGATGGCAACCTGAAATCAGAAGAATACAAATTAGCACAAATTTCATAAAATTATGTTATAGTTGTTATTAGGAAAAACCTGTCCATATGAATCTGCTGTAAAGATGAAAAAAAATGAAAATTTACCCCGAACCAACCATGTAGCCTAGCACAGTGGAAGCAAGTAGGAAGGGAAGGCATGTTCGAGCAGTTGTCCCTAATGCTGTGGGATAAAAAATTGCACTAACAAATGATGCAAGAAAGATACCACCCCAAGTCCAAAATTCTATAGGAGCAAATGAGGAAGGTTTTGCCATAGGCTCAGCATCTACCATTTCTGTCTTCACAATTTTCCTAATGGCAATAGCTGTAAAACCCGCAACACAAAGAGAAGCTAACCATCCTCCAGCTGCAGAAGAATCAAACACACTTATTTGCAACTATATTAGAGATTAAAACAGGAGAAAAATGAATAACAGATTGATGTAATTCGTGACAAATGAACGTAAAAGTAAGGCATGAATGTCGGTCTCAGACTACAGGGTACCTACCTTCATAACGGTGAGTTCGGGATCAAAGCAGAAAATATCACCCAGTTTTCTCCTGGTGGATTGGTGATTCATTTCAAAGTGAAATGGACAACATTCAAAACGATGCTACATTTAAAACTAAACAGAAAGACATGTACATACATCCTATACTTACTAAAGAAATGGTTCAAATTTCCACCAATACTTGCCACGCCTCTGCACATATAGGTAGCTTTTGGTGTTTCGAAATGTGAATCCTAATAATGTGATTGTCGGGAAGTTACTTTAAAGAATGTGAGTCTTGGGAAAGTAATTACTAGAAAGTTACCTTTTGATTTAGTAAGTACTTTTCTAAGAATAAATGTAATGAGAATTTATAGATTTACTCTTATTAAATAAAATAAAATATTTATGTATTTAGTTTTATAATAAACTTTATTCTTAGTTTAAATATTGAATAATAAATTTTAATTGATATTTTTAAAAAATTATTTATAATATTAATAGAAAGAAAAACTGTTTCAAATTTGTTCTACATATATTTTTTAAATATAATGTATATATAAAACATTTTAGAATAAAAAAATATATGTATATATAATACCTACAAAGTAATAGTTTTTTTAGTTTATTAATAAATTAAATTTCCCATATTTTATTAGAAAATCACATCCTCATGTTTAAGATAAATTGATTCCATAAAAAATAAATAAAATCATGATTAAATTATCAGAAAAATTATTATAACAAAGGCGACCATAAGTTGAGAGGAAGTTTCCAGGTAGGACAGTATTCACCCTTTTTCATCTCATAAGTACAAAACTTAAAATTCAAGTTTCCAGTATCAAATACGTGACTAGCAACTCAAAATAAATAAACAGAACCTTACAAGGAAGGTTCCAATTGTCATAAATCTTCTATTTTACAGTTGGAAGCAACAATGGCATGTGATGTTGGAGGCATTTTCCTTCCACAGTATCTGTGATTCTTGGAAGAGAACAGTAATATACCATTCTCATTGAGAAAGGAAAAAGACTTTAATTGATGCAAAAATCAATCCAAAAAGAATTAACAATTAAGAAAATATCACCCTTAAAGAATACCTATGATGAAGCATATCTTGAGGCCTGAAGCAGCAGGAATATCTCTAACAGAAAGTGGCAGAACCACCAAAGCTGGAACATAAAACAGTGGAAGCCATCTCTGAATGAACATGAGAGCTGGCTCAAAAAAGTTCATCAAGCTTGTTGCAGCAGCAGGGATAGTAGTATCAAGAATGACCAAAACAGAAAATATACAAAACATTCCGAATAATGCACTGGGGAACTTTATAGCAGCAGCCACAAACGCTTGTTTCAAGAACTTATCCATTGCCAGAACTATCCCAAGCGAAACAACCAAGTGCAAAACCCCAAACACCTATATAACTAAATCATGTCAATAAACATTTGGTAAAGCTTTCATTTTTGATTAAAAACAAAAGGAAATTTACTCACTTTCTGAGAGAGAGTGGAGATGACAGTGTTACTACTATCTGAAGCAGAGGATTTGACTAAAATTTCTCTGCTACAGCTAGTTTCTGAAGGACCCATTTGCAAGAAATTGGATTTGGGTCCAAGAACTCTGGTGGATAGCAATGATTTATAGGTGGAATGATGATCTTCGTGGTTAAATAAGTGTGGGTTTCCATAGGAAGCAAGAAGTGATGGGTTTCTAGGGACTCTGTGGAGGTTTGGCTTAAAAGGGAAACAAGTAGAGGATAAGGAACTGGAAAGACGGTGGAGATGGGTTGAAAGAGAAAGGGACAAAGTGGTGGACGTGGTAAGGAATGGTGTTGCCATTGAGAATGTTTTGGAGTGAGCAAAAGAATTTCCAAGAAACTCTCCATTTTCACCAGTGAGGTGACGCGTATCATCAAAAGTTTGTATGGACATAAACTAACGTCTCATCAAACACGATGAGATTTTTTCTCCCCTTGTTTTGATATGAAGGTGTCAGTAACTGTAAAAACAAGAGGTATATTTCATCAAATCTAAAAGGGATAATACAATTTTTAGCCCTTGAGCTTGGCAACTAACTACACTTTGGTACCTATACTTTTTTTGGTTCACTTTGATCTTTAAATTTGGCAACTAAATTCTGTCAAGGTTTAATGATGCGGCCAGTGTTACTGGAACATAACCAGATCGGATAGATTGAGAATTAATCGATATAATAGTATGAATAAAGGGGTTGAACCGATTGATTCGAAAACTATTTAAAATTTGTAAAAATAAAAAATTGGGAAAAAAATTACAATTGAAAAGGATTAATAAAAAATAATTTTTTAGAATGACGGTTGAACTGATCAAACTGGTTGAATCGGGACAAGTGGTTTGACCTGTTCAATCATCAACCAGGTTATTAAAACACTAAATGTGATATTCTGAAATTGTATCACATCTTCTGAAAATTTATATAAATATTTTAATTTTCAAGTGATGATATGGCACAATCTTAGAGCGCCACATCATTAATTTTTTTGTATATTTTACCAAAATAGACCTAATTGTCAAAGTGTCAAAGTAGACAAAAAAAAATGCGAATACCAAAGTAAACCTAGTTGCCAATTTCAGCGACCAAAAATTATATTTATCCCAATCTAAAATTATGCAATATCTATGTATTTATCTCATCATTATGTGTGAAAAATAAAATAGAATAAAATAGAATAAAATAAATAAAAATAAAGAACACATAAATTTTACGTGGAAACCCTTTCGGAAAAAAAACCACAGGCAGGAGGAGAAGAAAATTCACTATGTCGAAAAATTTTTACATAAATACAAGAGGAATAGACTATGTCTATTTATAGGCTTGCAAAGCCATATTCTAGTAGGATTGAAACACCTTATCTAATCAATATAAAATAGATGGAGTTTAATAAGGTTTAAAACCTTATTCTAAAATAAAATAAAAGAAGTCTAGTTCTATATGGATTTTACTTTTATTTTATTTTCCATCGTATTTTATTTAAATAAGAATTTGGGTCACTTAATTCTAACAATCTCCACCTTGACACAAATTCTCAATGAACAAGTTCTTCATCGCGAACTTTCAATAAACAAGTTTTCACCTCTTCCAAAAACCCTTAAGGGTTTAACTTCAACAATGAACACCAACCAAGTCTAAGCAATGCTCAAACTTGGTTATAGGAAGTGACTTAGTCATCATATCTGCAGGATTTTCATGAGTGCTAATTTTGCTCACAACAATATCACCACGAGCAATAATATCACGAACAAAATGATACCGAATATCAATGTGTTTTGTTCTCTCATGAAACATTTGATCTTTTGTAAGAAAGATGGCACTGATTGTCACAAAATCTTGTCTTGATTTGAAGGTCTTCATTGAGTTCACTAAATAGTCCCTTCAACCAAATAGCTTCTTTACAAGCCTCGATTATCGCCATGTACTCGGACGTTGGTAGACAAAGCGATCGTAGTTTGCAAAGTGGCTTTCCAACTAATTGCACAACCTCCGATTGTAAAGACGTAACTGTGAGAGATCTTCTTCTATCAAGGTCTCCAGCAAAATCAGCATCAACATACCCTATAACTCCATCTTTAGTTCTTCCAAACGTAAGCAAACATTAGTAGTGCCTCGTAAGTATCTTAAAATCCACCGAATCGCTTTCCGGTGTTCTTTACCAGATTCGCCATGTATCTCGCTAAGCTGACCGATTGCATATGATAAATCGGGACGTGAACAAACCATAGCATACATGAGAGATCCTCTGCACTAGAGTATGGAACATGTGACATGTACTCAATCTCATTATCGATTGAGGAGATAAGGCCGATGAAAGTCCGAAATGGGTCGCTAAAGGAGTACTAACGAGCTTAGCACTCTGCATATTGAACTCGCAAAGAACTTTCTCAATGTACCCTTCCGACTTAGGTACAATTTACTTGCTTTTCTATCTCGAGAATCTCCATACCAAGTATCTTTTTGCTGGTCCTAAATCTTTCATCTCAAATTCTTCACTTAGTTGGGCTTTAACCTTTCTTATCTCTCTTTATCTTTTGTCGCTATCAACATGTCATCAACATAAAGAAGTAGATACACAAAAGAACCATCACTTATTTTTCTTAAAGTAGACACAACTGTCAAAACTACTTCTTTTGAAATCATGAGAAGTCATAAAGGAATCAAACCTCTTGTACCACTGTCTTGGTGACTATTTCAAACCGTAAAGGGACTTTTTCAGCAAGCAAACATAGTCCTCTTTTTCTGAGACTATAAAACCCTCTGGTTGTTGCATGTAAATATCTTCCTCAAGTTCTCCATGCAAAAATGCGTTTTAATCTAACTGCTCAAGCTCCAAATCATGCATGGCAACAATACCAAGCAAAGCTCGAATCGAACTATGCTTAACAACTGGAGAGAACACATCTGTGAAGTCCACTCCTGGAATTTGACTGTAACCCTTTGCAACAAGCCTTGCTTTATATCTGGGTTCTTCAACTCCCGAGTCCCTTCTTTCTTTTAAACACCCATTTACAACGAATGCCTTTTTACCTTTAGGAAGTTTTACAAGATCCCATGTTCATTTTTGTGGAGTGATTCCATCTCCTCTTGCATAGCAAACATCCACTTTTTCGAGTCTTCACACTAATCGCCTCGAATAATTAAATGGCTCTTGATTCGCATCTATATCTTCAGCCACATTTAAAGCATAAGCAACTAGATCAACCTCGGCATACTTCTTTGGAGGTTTAATTTCTCTTCTTGTCCTGTTTTTGGCGATAGAGTATTGCGGTGAAGAAGCAACTCTATTCTCAATTTTGTCTTGGCTTGAGGAGTTGATTACGTATTAATCGATGCTCCACCGCTTTTGGTTTTCTTTATTGGAAGAGTCTTTAAGAGATAAGTTAGGTAGCATAGCGGTTTCATCAAAAACAACATCTCTGCTAATCACAACTTTTCTATTTTCAGGACACCATAACTTATAGCCTTTTACACCACTTTATAACCAAGAAAACGCATTTAATGGATCTCGGTTCCAATTTTCCATTATCAACATGAGCATACGCAGACACCCAAAAATCTTTAAATCGAATAATTAGCGGGATTACGGACCATACCTCTTGTGGAGTCTTTTTCTCAATGGCAGCGGATGGAGATCGGTTGATCAAAAACATGCAAGAGAAAGGCTTCGCCCAAAATGACTTCGGTAAGTTGGCATTTGACAACATACATCGAACCTTCTCCATGATCGTTCGTTCATTCGTTCGCAACGCCATTTTTTGTGGAGTATGACGAATCGTCAAGTGTCTCATGATCCTTCGACTTGCACAATCTATTAAACTCATCGAGCGAACTCTAAGCCATTGTCTGCATGCGGAGGTATTTTATCTGCTTTTCCGTCTGTTTTTCAATCATAATTTTCCAAGACTTAAATGTGGAAAACACATCGCTTTCGCTTCGGAAGAACGCCCAAACTTTTCGGAAAAATCATCAATAAAGGTTAGCATATAATTAGCTCCACCTCTCGAAGGCACTCGACGGCCCCACGATCGAATGGATATACTCCAACGTTTCCTTCGTGTTATGGATTCCTCTAGTGAATCGAACTCTCTTTGCTTCCCAAAACACAAGTGCTCACAGAAATTCGGTTTGCAAATTCCTTGCCCATTAAGAAGTCCTCTTTGCTTAATTACGCCATGCCATTCTCACTCATATGCCCTAGGCGCATATGCCAAAGTTTAGTAATATCATCATCCGACAAGGAAGAGAAGCGGCAATTGCATCACCGAGATGATAGAACCTCTAAAACATATAACTTGGCAATCTTTCTTTGCCCTTTCATCACAACAAGGAACCCTTCGAAATCTTTAAAACCCCACTTTCAGTTTGTGTATCATGCCCTTTTGAATCAAGAGTACTCAACGAAATTAAATTTCTTTTCAATTCGAACATGCCGACGTCACTAAGTGTTCGACAACTCCATCAAACATCTTAACTTTAATTGTTCCAACACTGCGATTTTACATGAAGCGTTATTTCCCATCAAAACAACACCTTGAATCTTGTTTCATAAGTTGTAAACCAATCCCGATTGGGACTCATGTGGAAGGTGCACTGAATCAAGTATCCACTCGCTTACTTTAGAATCATTGATGAAGCAACTAGAAGTTCACCATCATTGTAGTCTTCTACAACATCACTTCACCGAATTTTCTGGTTGTTTTCCTTTTGATTCGCAGCCTCCTTTTAATCTTATTTTGTAGCTTATAGCACTCAGATTTAATGTGCCCTTTCTTCTTGCGAAGTTGCAAGTTTTACCTCTGTTTGAAGATTTCGATCTACCCTTAGATTTACCACGAGGATTCCGTTCTCGTGTTCTACCACGATCATCATCAACATTCCGGTCTTGTCTCCCACGAACAATGAGACCCTCTCCCGAGAGTTGGGTTTAACCACAAGATGCTTCATCTTATCATACGAGGTTAAAGAATCATAAACCTCATCAACGTGAGAGACTCATGGCTATATAAAATCGTGTCTCTAAAGGTTGAATAAGACGGGGCAACGAACAAAGTAGAATCAACCCTAGATCTTCCTTATCATCTTGAACCTCCATGGCCTCCAAGTTTGAGAGAATTTCTTTAAACACTTTGTTAAGTGTTCGTGTACTGACGCACCTTCCTCCAAACGATGAGCATAAAGACACCGCTTCATATGCAACTTGCTTGTTAGAGTTTTCGACATACATATTTGTTCTAGCCTCTTCCATAATGCGTGGCGTTTTCTCTTTCATCACATCCCGCAAAATTTCGTTGGACAAATGCGGATGTAATTGTGTTAATGCCTTTCGATCCTTACGCTTCTTCTCTTCATCTGTTAATGTCGAAGGCATCTTATCTATCCTAGCAGGGCATCCTCTAGATCCATCGTGCAAGAACGCTTGCATCTTAATTTGCCACAACGCAAATCGGTGTTGCGATCCAACAATGAATTTCATACTTCAAAGACGCCATTACCGTGATCGAGATGAATAACCGGAAGCTCGATACCAATTTGTGAAAAATAAAATAGAATAAAATAAATAAAATAAAGAACACATAAATTTTACGTGAAACCCTTTCGGAAAAAAAAAAACCACAGGCGAGGAGAAGAAAATTCACTATGTCGAAAAATTTTTACACAAATACAAGAGGAATAGACTATGTCTATTTATAGGCTTGCAAAGCCATATTCTAGTAGGATTGAAACACCTTATCCTAATCAATATAAAATAGATGGAGTTTAATAAGGTTTAAAACCTTATTCTAAAATAAAATAAAAGAAGTCTAGTTCTATATGGATTTTACTTTTATTTTATTTTCCATCGTATTTTATTTAAATAAGAATTTGGGTCACTTAATTCTAACATTATGCAATGATAATATAATGGAAGGAAGTTAGTAGGAGTTTTCTTCCAATTTTTGCAGAATCTGAGGATATTCTATTTCATTGCAGATATGGTAAATATAATTACATGAAGCACAAATATGGAACCTTGAACTTAAAAGGCGAATCAACTTAAACCCACACAAATTTTGCCATTTGACTATCGGCATAAGGAACAAAGATGATGTTACAGTCTACAACTTGAGCTTAACAACTTTTTAAGTTCTCTTCGAAGGATCTTGCCTGTAGCAGACTTTGGTATTGATTTTGTAAACACCACCTTTCTTATTTTCTTATAAGGTGCAACCTAATAAATAATAAAGAAGAAAGTAGCTGGTAAGTGTTTAATAAACAAGACAGCAAAAAAATGAAAAAGCTGGCGGTATTTGGTATGATTTGGCAACAACTTGCTCACCTGCATAGCCACAAAGCCCATCACATCTTCCTGGTTGAGTGTACTACCATGCCTTGTTACCACAAATGCCACTGGTATCTCCCCATATACTTCATCCATTTCTCTGAGGCACCCAAAATAGAAACAAATAGGTTCATTTATCCTTCGAGGAATCAAAGGCAAAATGCTTCCTTGTTTAGCATTAGAGAAAATTACTACTTACCCAATTACAGCAGCGTCAAGTATATGGGGATGGGAAATCAATATTGCCTCTAAATCAGCAGGTGCTATCTGAATGATACATGAAATTGTAAATACCATGTTAAACGGGATTTTAGATCATTAGATTATGACTCGTTGTAAAGTATGAAAGCCATGCCTGATAGCCATTGTACTTTATAATCTCTTTTAAGCGGTCAGATACATACAAATACCCATCTTCATCAAAACAAACTATGTCACCAGTACGTAGCCAACCATCTTTGTCAATTGCCATCTTGGTGGCCACATCATTATTCAAGTATCCTACAAAATCACATAAGCTACCTTTAATCATATTCAAAGTATGAGGTCACCCCATATTTTAATGAAGAGTTCGTCAATTGTTTACGTTGCATAATTGCAGGTCCCTTTAGCCAAAGCTCGCCATAATATTCCGGACGTAAAGGAGAGCCAGAATTCCAATCCATCACTTTAGCTTGCATATTTGGGGCAAGAAGTCCTATTGAACAATATTTATGACATTGTTGGGTGTTGAATCCACGAGTTCCTACCGCAGTTGTTTCAGTCATGCCATAACCCTATTAACATATAACATTCAATCAAGCTTAAGAATCAAATTCAAGGGCTAATAGTTAATCACCAAGTAAGTGTTAAGCCTTAATATATATACCTGAATGAAATCAACGTGAGGAAGAACCTGAAAAAAATCCTCTATGATTTTCCTGCTTGTGGGAGCAGCACCACAAGAAACCTGTTTCAAACTCTTGAAGCTATTTTCAGTATTGGTAGCACCTTTGGCTATCATTACCAATGTTGTTAGTATAGGTGGAACAAGTGGAAAGTGAGTAACTCCGTAGTAATCAATTAGTTTCACCGCTTCATTGCCATCAAATCTCCGCATAAGAACAATGGTAGAACCCAGTGATAACAATCCAACCACAAAAAGTGATAATCCATAGATATGGAACATAGGCACCACAGCTAAATAAACGTTCTTTGAACTTGAATATTCATACTGTGAAGCTTCAAATTTTACAAAAAGCTCAACCATTGCTATTAAATTCCCATGTGTTAATACAACTCCCTTACTAACACCTGTAGTACCTGATGAATACATAATTACCGCAGTGTCTTGCTGCCTAATTACTGGCCTCGGTGCTTTACCAAATCGGCCACCGATAAGCTCATGGAAAGCGGAAAAACCAATATTTTCTGAATCAAAGTCGATGTTTTGTGGTACCCCAATTGCATGAACACCCAAGTTGTTGAGTTGGTCAATCTTTTCAAGTGAAGTAAAAGCAAAACGTACACTACAATCAGAAACCTGTTTCTTGATCTCAATCGTACTACTTAGTGGATTCATGGCACTAACGATTGCACCTAAATATAGAATGCTGAAGAAAATGATGGGAAAGTGAGAAGAATTTGGCAACAGAAGCAAGACTACATCACCTTGAGAAACACCTAGGCGGTGGAGACCAGAGGCCATAGATTGGATTAAAGGTAAAAGCTTTGAATAAGGTATTGAATACCCAGAGGAGGAATCGATCAAAGCAGTGACCCCATCATGTTTGTGAGAGAAAACGAAGGAAACAATATCAAGAAATGGATCAGTGGGGAGAGATATAGAGGGATGTTTGCTGGAATAGATTCCTGTTTCCGGCGAATACCAGTTAGGAAAATCACTAATTTTGGATTCTGAAGTTTGGAGGCTTATATGTGAGCTTAAGCTTGTTGCCATTGATAGAGGGAGAAAATATTTTGATATTGTAGGTTTGCAGTAGTTTGAGCTTTGTCAGGTGCTGCAAAAGGATGGACTGCTATGGATTTGGCTTTGGCCACCTTTGCTTTGCCTTTGAGTTCCAATCTCAAAGGACTGACTTATAAATAACAGGGAGTGGCAATGGAAAACGGAATTTTCAATTATTGATGTCGGCTTCATTGATAGGCAATAAACGGGTCAAACGCAGAAAATTTGGAAGATGAAAACCAGAATTCAACTTTTCTCGAAAGACAGTTTTTATAGAGAAGTCCAATTTAAATTTTAAAATAATGAGAATTTAATTAGTTTAGAATATAGTCTCTAAATTATTTGCCTGTCAATGTTTCAGTCACCAAATTAGAACCACGTCTTTCTATTTTGTCACTTTTTGGATCCGAACTCTTTTGTTTTGTGTTTAATTGGTATAATAATATATTTATTCCTTAACAATTATACATACTATCAATTGTCTTAATTTTAAATAATTTAAATAATTTAATTATTTACATTTATAAATTCTATTAATTTAATCCTCAAATACATTTTCATCTTCACCTTTATTATTTTTTCTTTTCATATTCTCTCTTAATCTTAGAAGATCAACATTGACATAGAATAAAATTATTCTATTAACGATTTAATATTTAATAATTCAGACATAAAATAATTTGGTTCTATTAATTAATTTGAAATTATTACATGTAGTGAAACTTAAATTAGAATAAATTGTATAATAGATTGATAACAGTTTGTTTATGTAATAATTTCATTTTAGTTGTAGTTACATAATTTATTTTGATCTGAATTTAAATATCTTCAAGTTATTCATGACAAATGTTGCTCATCATCAGCACTCCGGCGCTTTCCACCTAGCCACTGGCGGTTGTTGAGGCAAAATGAATGTTGCCCCCACCCTGTTAAAGACAGACGAATAAAGTTCGGTATTGCATCCGCTCCCATTTGCATGGAGAAATAAGATGGCTCACCTTCGCATCTTTAGGAAGAGCACCCAACGCGCACTCCCCCAACTCCGTCAAACTTCATCTAATAGCCGCCTCTCGTCCAAGTAAAAATTTAAGTATAAACGCTCTCCTCTCTCTCTGTTGTACATTAAATATACCCCTTTTTTTAAAAAAGTGATACAAACCCTCTTGGCTATTAAAGGGATTAAAAAAAAAAATGGCTTGCAATCTAAGAAAACTTATAGAAATAAAATTCTCTTTAATTGGCAATTAAGGAGATACATTACGTGTTATACTTTTAATTTCATCTACAGTATATTCATTTAGAACCACAAATAACATAGTCATCATATCTCTTCCAATTCTATAACATAAGGGCCAACAAATTCTACATATGCACAAAATGATGTAAAAATAATTTGTTTATTTATTCTTCTAAGGAATATATCATTACATTTATCATATAAAAAAAGAATTTTCTAATTTATTTTTTTAGATGAATGATGAAATTTATTAATCCAATAATACAATTAAACTGCCACAAATTTTTAATTTAACTAAATAAAAACAAAAAATTAAGTTAATAAATAAGATTTAGGAATAAATTTTAAATTTACACATGAATTTTAATAAAATGTATAATGTGATACATACACTTTGATTTAATGTAATTATACATATTAAATTTTAATTTTTATTCAATTATATGCACTAAAAGTCATGTTGTTTATATTAGGTCGTTTTCTCATAATAGTCTCTTGAACACACACTACATCCAAAAAGAATCACCCAAATAAAAATTTACTACTAGATGTTCAAATCTGGTTGAATTTTAAGTGTGAATAACCTTTAATCACTAAGTCAAACACAAAAGTTCACTATAAAAAATATCTAAAATAAAATTGTCCCGTCTTAAATAACCTTAAACAATTTATTATTATTAATGAATAAACAAATTACCCTTAATTCATTTCGTAAAAAGTAAATAATTGGAGAAACCCATTCTGATGGTAATTATAAAATATTCAAAAAAATCATTTTCTTTTACGTATAAACTTTTAATTCTTAAATAAAAGTTTGGATGCAACGTTTTCTATAATATAAACTGAAGTCAACCCTTTACTTTCTCCAGTAAATTAAATTTATGAGATTCAACTCTCTATATTGATTTGATTAAATAAAGATGAGTTTTAGAAATGCAAATTGAAGGCACAGACACGCATGCTTAGCCGGCCAACCGATAATGTGTAGGCAGGCATTAATAGTAGAGTCATCTTAACTTGCGTCAATAATATTATTGTATATTAAAAAGACAAAGTCTAAAATGCTGGAAGAGTAGATAGATTAAAGCATAATTAAACCATAAAAATTTGAGAAAATCTAATTGTATGTAATGTAATAAGTTTGAGTCATTTCATTGTTTGCAAGGCTGCAGTTGAGTTTTGAATGTTTACCAATTATTTTCTCAACCGTTTGCTGTTAAAGTCTCACTAACTATTGATCCAGAGACCTAGACCAACCCAATTGCAAATTCCACATGGAACATTGGAGGATCAATATTTTGGTCCAACTTGGCAATCACGAGCAAATTGCTTTGCTAGTAAACTTCAAGCATTATAATTATATTTATATTCAAATAAATATAGAATAAAATACATTAAAAAACATAGTATATATTTTCCTGTAATTAGTTAGTTATTTGAATGGACTGAGAGGGGTGCTCATTATTCATTTGTTTTATTTCTAGTTCTATTATGCGTTGGTTAAGCAGCCATTGCCTCGTCACACTGCCTATATTCAATTCTTAAATTAGTTTGGTCTCTGTCGTCACACCTAACATTATTCAACATTTAACTTTTATTGAAAGTAACATTTTAAATTTCAATCAATTTTTTACTTTCCATAACCCTTTCAATTTTTCTCTTAGTATTTAAACACGCAACTATGCATTTTCTTTCTCTTTTTACATTTTAAACTAAAATAATTGCATACGTTGTATAAATATTTTAGTTAAACACATATTGTTGATGTAGTTGAGATTTAACTTACGTTAAGGGCGTCTAGAAATAAATTTACCATATCACATAATTACAATAAAATATTTTAAGTCAAATAAGCTTCATTTATTATCTAAGTTTTTACTTCAGCCGATAATTCTTAGGGTATATTCTCCATTGCTTTTGGGATGAACTTTTTTTAAAAAAAGTACTTTTCTCTTAAAAGTAATGAAGAACACATATCATTGGAACAACTTTTTTAATTTTTGGGATGAGCTTTTTTAGAGATGAATAAATTTTATCTTTTTCAGCTAAAAAATACTTTTGGCTATTATTTTACTTTTTTAACCTTACTTTTTGACTTAAAATGTGTTTAATGCTATTATTTTGTGTTCTCTTTCTTGGTTATTTAATATGTGTTTTACAAATGTGTTAAAACATTAATTAAAAATAAAAATATTTTTAAAATAATACAATTGTGTCAATATCTAATTACAAATATTTAATTATTATATTTAAATATTTAAATATAGTTTATATATTCTAATTAAATTTAATAAATAATTAATATTAATTACTTAGAAATATTTAAAATTAATATTATATATTAAAATATTAACAATAAATTATAATAAATTATTTTTTATATTTTTACTAAAATATCATAATATTAACTAATTTAAACATCATTTAAATATATATTTATTACTTTATAATATCATGTCTAAAATAGACATTTTACTTTTTAAAAGTATCTTTTTGACAGAATATCAAACACTTAAATTTTTCCAAAGCACTTCTCAAAAGTACTCAAAAACACTTTTTCACAGCACTTTTTAAAAGTACTTTTCAAAAACAATGAAGAACTGGTCTTTCTTATCACGCCAACTACATTATAAGCGGATATGATTATCACGATATACCATTCATATTCTCAACCACAAAATGATAGAGAACACTTACTATAATATTTGCAAAAATTGATGAAAATAGCATGGCCATCACCCATCACAATCTCTTCGTCTCTTCTATTTGCTCCATAGTTTTATATTTCCTTTAACAAATAGCCAGCCAGAAATAGAATTAACGGACAAAACAATTTTCATTTTCTTTTAAATACTTTTCTTGAATATCCTATTTGGGAAAAAAAATGATGGCGTCTTCCTTGAATATTTAATGACAGAAAATGTGAATGAAAGTATGAATATCAGAAGAATGATTCGTATAAAATCAGTTGCAGTCCGTCAAAACAATCAAGATGGATCAGTGTCGAGCTTTGGAACTATGGCAGACGATAGCTCTATATGAGAAACACGGACCGCACCAATTAGCCGCTCTGGCAGCTCATCCGTTGTGTTTGCCTAAGGTGGAGAAAAGAAAAGGAAATTTAAAAGAAAAAAATGCAACCACTTTTAAGCCAACATATAGTAACGCAACACAAGTAAATCACAAATGTGACTACAATGCCCTACGCCTAAATTCTACCAGCGATGGGCAGTAGCCCTGTATAGCCCTATGAAACCAGAACTGTGTGGTTAGATATCATGTGAAGACTATTATGAGTGTACTCTTTGCTCCTAACATGCCATTAATAATGAAAACAATCATTAATGCCGCTTCCTACTAAATCTGCATGCTCGCAAGTCAGTGTACGGTGCAGCAATAAATCGCAAAGCAAGTATTATTTTCCCGATAACAGTGCTGTTTGAGGCAAATTATGTTTTAGAAGAACTGTACCTGTACAAGAAAAGCCATGTCAACCACCAATGTTGTAATTACACCAATAACAAGCCCCAGGACTCCATTAGCAACCGTAGAAGAACCTATGTCAATATCAACCTACAGAGAGAAACAAACAAATAAACCCACATCACAAAGATCCTTACATATTGCTACATTTAGGTATTAAAGAAATCATAAGGATTCTTACTTCTAAGTACTTGGGACCACGGATATAGTTGCAATCAACAGCTTTTCCCAACAAACAAGGGGTGCTCCCAACACTCTGTCGCACAATCCATGATCCCTGCAAGATCCCAGGTGAACAATTCAAGAACAAGTTTTCAAAGGAGAAAAGCAAAGGATAGACAAAGTAACTGGACGGAAGGAACCATGGAGGGACAATTAGAAGGAAGACTGCCTCCAACTGTCTCAAACATCCTGATTTAAACATTAGTCCAAACACAATGAAGAGAGAGATACCTTTGGTACTGATGGAATAAGCTTCAGTCTACTATTGCGGAATTCATCATCACCATCAACAAATCGATGCAAAAGGGAACCAGGTACTAGTTCCTTCGTCACAAAATAAAATACCATACTATAGTGTGTTGAGCCAGGAACCTAGGGCAAAAACAACATAAACCACTCAACATCCTGATCCATTAGTATAGGATACAACACTACCTGCATCATGAATACTTACTTGAACATTAAAGACCAAAGAGAAAAGGCCCATTTGTGAAGCAATCTACAAAAAGAAGCAACAAGGATTAGAGAACTGTAAATATACTCCATAAAATAATTAATGGATTTTCCACATCAACATAGTTCATAGTGACAATCCAAGAAAACCATAACCAAAGAAAACTTGGTCAAGGCAAAGCATGGCTCTTATAAGTGTAATGTAACTCTTTGTTCCATTTTTTTCACCAAAAAATTAGCTTAATCACAGTAGTAACATAAACATGGTACTCTAATTTGGAGTTCCTTCTACAAAGTCCTGTAGGTTCAGGTTAATTATACTTCATTTCCATTAAAAAAGTGTTTCCTGTTTAGTTGTAAAACTATCATATACCCTTCATTTAATAAAAAATGTGGATATATTTGAAGGTTGTGGATTCTATTCCCAAAATACTATCAGACAAGTTTGAGGTCCTAGCTTCAAGTCTTAGCACGCAGATGGGGTGCCCAAAGGAATGAGACTCTGATACCTCCATCTTGCAACCTAACTAATGGAGCTAACAAAAGAATTTTTATCTGCCACATGCATAACCTGAATCCAATCTAAATAACAACTATTTCAGGTTGTGGAGTTGCTACAACAAGAAATGCAACTCAACGTATAAGTAAACCAATCAGTTACAATGCAACCGGTTTTGTCTCCCATGTGTATCACAATGTGCACCGTGATTTGAAGTAAAGGCTTAAAGGACGGCAGAACAGAGACCATAATAGCAAATGGAGCAGAAATAACTAAATAAACTAATCATATACTAACAATCCAGCTTTATCAGGAAATAAGATACAGACTATTGAAGTGAAGCAGAAGAGTACAGAGGCAAACTACAATAAAACATAACTTCTCAGACTCACTTGTGCAGCACATCCTTGACGCCTAACAACATGATCCATTCTTTTCGTGTCTTTAAACCAATCAACAGCAACAAGATCCATTAAATGCTTCCCTGCAGGAATCTTCATTGCATATAGGGAGAAGTGCAAACAAAAACATAAGATATTGATTTGCATGTACAAAATGTAACTAGAAGAAACAAGCACAAGAATGGGAACCTTTGTTTTATTGTAACAAAAATGTTGGCTACGGACTCTGAAATTGTTACCATCTGATATAGTCCAACAGTTACGAGAATTATCACGGTCATCGCGTCGTAGATTACCAGAAAAGCATGACAAATCAATTTTCTCAATTGGTTCTTCTTCTAGGGCTTTAATTCATAAAAAACATTGTATATTTGAGATAAAAAGTCAGTCCCGCAAATTTATCTTATCCAATTACAACAAAAGAATCCAATATAACATTATTAGTAGGACCCCACCTGTTCTCTTGAAATCATTGTCACTTTTAGTCGGATATGCCTGAAAATTTTAGTGAAATAAGAAACCTATAGTTAGGAATAATTCAAACAAAAATTATATAAAGATAATGATAATATAAAACCTCTTGTTCTGCCTCAGGCATTTGTTCTTCATCCTCGTCAGAGTATTCATCCATCAACACAGAGTTTCGGTTTGCAGCATTTGTTTGATCAAGAGAAGGGGCAGAGGGAACAGATAACTCAAACATCCTCTGAGTCTTCTTTGAGGAAACTGAAGATGAGGCCATATTGACCATAACTGGGATTCTAGGAGTAGCAATTCTTTCATCTGTTTGGGCAAACCATTCACGCAATCCTGTGTGAGAGGTTAAAAGATGTTTAAACAAGGATGATGAATATAGCCATTAAAAAAACGACAGAATTGTAGTTTTCTTAACATTGCATTACACCATTCTTTTTAATTCTTCAACCCTGTTTATTAGGACAGTGGGATGTCAAGGTGCAGATCAGATTGGTATTGCAAAAAAGAAAAAGGAAAAACTTTTTCTTTTTGTTGATGGAAGTAATGAGAATAGAAAGAAATATACCAAGGAAATATGAAATATCATCCCATCTTTCAATGTAATGTAACATGCAAAATAGAGAAACAAAACTC
The DNA here is from genome assembly GCF_025698485.1 of Gossypium arboreum. Taxonomy (NCBI): domain Eukaryota; kingdom Viridiplantae; phylum Streptophyta; class Magnoliopsida; order Malvales; family Malvaceae; genus Gossypium; species Gossypium arboreum. Next base: position 79,671 of record NC_069070.1, on the reverse strand, counting down.
ACCGGCAACACTATTTAACATCTGAAGAAGACAGTGTTGCTGAAATGATGAAATATAACCCACACCCCATCCTTTTAAATCAATCTGCATGAGATGCTGCACCTGTGTTCTGGGCTTCCCATTTCGAGATTTCATAGGGGAAATGTTGAACCCTCCACCTGAGAAAATTGGACTTAGTCTGCAATATACTAAAAATTAAATACTGTCTTTCAAGTCTCAACACAGCCAAGGGATTAGCATAAGCTTACTCTCAACATGAGCCCGCACATGTCCTGGTTGTGGGCCACAATTCTCATGCTCCCTAGAACGAAATAATACAACTGCACCATAACCAGAACAAGAGAAAAGGAGAAATATCTGAAGCTAGAAAATAAACATATATTTAAGATATAAGTTAATCTGCAAAGACTTACCATAACTTCCATCATCATTTCGGCGCCAATAACGCACATAGCATAGGTCACGGGGCCATACAAACCTGCAAAAACATGGTGCATACACTTTAAAATTGCGCATGCTTCATGAGCAAAGGTTTCTTTTGAAAACTGAAGCATATAGAAATGTTCCACAAAGTTGCAAAAATGATACTCAATGAAGTGAACAAAGTGTTATAAAAAAGCTTGGATGATAGTAACAATAATAATAGTAAGCTCACTATCGTTGTTGAAAAATAAACTCAAAAGTCCCGTTGTCTCTGAAAACAACTAGTGTACATATACATACATACATGCATACATGTATCATACAAAGATTTATATGAAGAAAATTTAGTAGGCAAAGCCACTAACTCTTCATCAATCTTAGCGAAAGCCATTCCAGATTACAAGGTAATATTTCAGTAAAATGTCAAAGCCAGAAAATGCAAAAAAAAAAAAAAAGCTTCAATTTCCAATTCTTGTAGTACACCTATACACAATCATTTCTCTCCATCTCTAGGTCTTTTCTATTACTTCTGTCCCAATTGCTCAGCTTTCCCTTTTACTTTTTCTCCTCGCCTTTTATTCATACAGAGTGAAGTTTATCTTTTCTCGTTCCTTCTTTTGATGCTTACCAGCATGTGTCCAGCATACTTAGTGTAACCTGTCCATTTTTCGGATTTTCTAAATGCTTTGGTTAGACAAAATATAGTGTCAACAACCAAAGTTTGCCTCGCATCAAAAGTAAATGTGCTAAAAAGGGTTCACGAACTTGTTTTCCTAAGAATTTTTGGTTCCCAAAACAGAACTATGCTGGTACTGCTTCAAAAGATAAATATTCAATAAATGAAAATAGAAATTATTTAAATTGGAGAGCATATATTACACAGGGAACCAGTCCAACTGAAGCCTGTGATAAAGTATAGCTGTATGCCCATCTACCTCTTCAACTAAACTACCATACTGAAAGCTACAATCCCACCTGCAGAAAGTAATTGATATAAATAAGAAATAGGGAAATTTCCCAAAATATCTAAATCAAATAACTCTTGAAAAGTCTCACAAATTCAGCGGATAACCTAGGTATGAATCTGCATCACATTGAATAAACTAAAAGATATATTTTAACAGGAAAAATAAGGAAACCTACTCAAATCGAGTTCCATCCATACTCATTACAAGACCAAATATTTCCTCACATGTAGCTTCCACAACACCGACAGCCTTCATTGCCCTACTACAGCTCCTTGGCTACATCAAGAAAGTATAAGCTATAATTATCACCCACAACAATTTAATGCACTGAGAAAATAAATAAATAAATGAAAACATAAAGCAAGAAATGGAACAGTTCCATACAAGGTAATCAACTTCAAGAAGCTCTTCAAAAATGCGAAGTCCTGTCATATCAAATAAAATGTTCAGGTCCATAAATGATCCGTCAATGGCACTGCAACATTATGATAATTAAAATACTTTTCCTGTCTTTCACTACAACCTATTTTTACTTGGATTGAACTTTAAAGCCAATAAAATGGAATGGTAAATGAAAAACAAACCGTTTTGACATTGAAGGAGGCGCCAATGTTTTCTAGAAAATGCTTGGTTGTTCGCATTTTGATTTGACAATTCTGAGTCAAAGTCCTGTGTCCAGTCAAATATTGAATCTGGAGGACCTGACATTTTTATATAAATGTTGAGTTTCCTAACATTGCACTAAATAGTGTAGAAAAGATGAGAAAAGGAAATCAAATGAGAACCGTTTCCAATTGTCGTTCTCCTCAGTAAATCTGGAGGAGCATCATCTTCATCCTCCTGGGCACTAAACCTGAAGAAAATATTAAGAAACTAAAGGTTTGGCCAAGGATTGCTAATCTCGTCTTATCATTACAAAGAAAACCTTGGGGGGATATGCCAACAACTGATAAGAAACAAGGTACTTCAATTCATTTTAATTTGACAATCAGCCTTATATGGAGTTGGAGCAAATGAACTAGGCTTTATTCAGTTCGTCACTAAACTTAACAGGAGGCAGTTCAATTGTGCATTAATCTAGCATAGATGCAAGGATAATGAACTACTTGATATTCATCTATAATCAGCAGACTAGTTACAAGACACGGGCTTATATTGAAATTAGCAAAACTTATTTTCCTGTTCCAAACATGAAATATCATAGAATTCATCTATGTTGTACTCTAAAAGTTGCAACATGGGGTAAGATGCAAGACATGTATGAAATCCAACAAAACACAAGACACAATTAATTATTCTAACCTTCTCCCACTCATTTATGAAAATAACTCTCTACCCATGAGGATTTGATCCGAAGACTTAAAGACACTCAAGTAGCTTTACAAAAGACCACAGCCACACACCCACCAGACTCGCCACAAAATAACATTCACTTTTATCAACACAGATAGACAACAGCAAAAAGAAAAATGGTGGTAAATTGGCACTTACTGACTTTCATGATCTGATGATGAAGCAGTCCTCCCATTATCCATCCCAGATTTATATTCAAAAGAAACATATTTGTTGCCATTTGCAACTTGTGACTCTTGATGCTGCACATGAAAATATGCAACCAGACAATTAAATCGATCTGGGTAACAGATTAACATTAAAAAATTTATATTAAGTTCACGAAGAAAATACGACCCTAGTCCATTGCACAGAGGTTATAAGGGTGAACCAACTATAAAATGCAAGTCTTCAACATGGAAAGAAGCAGGAATTAGGTTACAAACTCAGAGATGTACCTTATCAATTACAGACTCTATTTTTTCCTTCCACATTAGGGCTTCCTGGATGTTGAATGCTGCCATCTTGAAAGAAGAAAACAGACATGGATCTATTTTAGGTTCCCAAAATTCAAAAGCATAAGATTTTGTAACTGGATGTAAAAGGAAACATAGGGACCAAAGAGGTCACATAGTAAATCCAAAACATTTATCGCTTATGCTTCCACAATGACAGAGAAACACAGTGCAATTTAAGCATGTATTACTTTGAAAACAGATGCCTCTCTAGTCTCGTCAGATAAAAATTTCAGTCCCATTTAATAATAAATTCACTCATAATAAAGAGGCTAACTCAACTCAGGATGTACCAAACCATCAAGAGCAATCAAAGTGGAACTCAAATACATGTCCATATAGTAAAGCTAAGCACATCACCAATATATGCCAATGTGACTAAAGTCCTTCAGCATAGAACTGGCAAAACCATTGTTCATTTATCAAAAAGTACATGAGATAAGTGATCTGACAACAGCAAAGTAGCAATTGGGGTTCATTCCTAGAAACTCTCCTCCTGGTGGCAGGTAAGAGCCTAAGAGAGAAGAAGCCAGAAACATGTTTCATTTCTCTAAATTGAATAACCAACAAAGCAACATGAGGTTATTAAGCATCTAAGAATATACATTCTTTTACTGTTTTCTATAATTAAAATAAGAACAAACCGTGATTCTGTGGTACTTCTCTTTCTTGTTGTAAACAGATAAAACATAAACCATCTGCAAAATATAAACCAAGAGAAAGTCAAAATGAAGAATAAACGAGTGTTCTATCAAAAGGAATACATTTCACATTGCACTAGAATATAACTTCTTATGAAACATAACTGTGATCAAACAACCATGCATAAACTGAGACAATATGCGAGAGCATTCATGAGTCTCAACAAAAGAAAGAGAGGACAGGGAAGAGCAATAAAATATAATAAGCAAAACAGCAGGTCAATAAGGAGACTACCAAATCTCTAGAAGACAACAATATAAAATGCATAGTAATCACCAGTATAAGAATGCAGGTTATTTCTGATCTGATAATATGCTTACGAATACACACATGTACACATACAAGTACATCTATCTATGTATATATGATATTAGAGAGTTTCAGCCTTGGCTACCGACAGCAACATTTTGCACTGTAATTACCTAACATCGATATGCTAAAATAGAATACAAGCAAACACACACATACAAACAAGGAGACAACAACTCACGTGTCCATGGTGAGTCTTCAAGCCTCTATCCTCCACTCTACAGTTTCCATCTATCAACATAGTCTTTATTGGAACCTGATTTTGGGAACACCAGCGTTCTTAACCGTTAACAACAGTGCTTGAATTTAGTTATAAAATGAACGCATTGCACAAAAGCGAATAGTCAGAAGAAACACAAAGGTTTTTCGAAAAAATGAAAATAAAAATAACTCTGCTCTCTTTCATAAACAGTAAGAATATGAGGCACCTTGTCAACAAGATGCTCCTGCTTTTACTAAAAGCACGGCATCATTAACCATAAAAGCTCCATTACTTAAAATAAAATTAAACCGAAGGCAATTGCACTTAATTTAACGTTTTAAAAGCAACTTTTCTCTCTTCTGCGATCCTAAAAAACAAAAGACGAAATCAACTTTTTTTTAATTATTATAAATACTTATATCCTTTAAGAAGCTAAAAAATGCCCAAGCAAAATTAAGAATTCTAAAACAAAAAAAAAAAAAAATTAAAGACCTGAGTATCTTGTGGCTTTCTCTTGTAGTAAGCCAGAAGCCGATTTTCGAGCACGAAATACCGCATGTGTATGAAGGAGCGGCCGATCTTCCTTCGTCCATATCTCACCATCCATCCTTCGTACACCACCTTTGACATTCCTGTCCTCTCAAAATCCACCAACAAGAACCGAAATTCCAGCTCACTATGCAAAATCGGAAGCTTAGATCGTAATCTTTGCTCCCGCGATATCAGTACCGCCTAAATCATTCGATCTCTAATCATCTGTCACTTTATCTTTGAAATAGGGACGAATCGAAGGTTCTTAATCTACAATAGCTTCAACGATTGGAATTCAACGTTGCGGAGAACACGAGAATCACAAAAGCGAATTTTGATTTTGTAAGTTACGATATAGGGATAAGAAGAAACAAAGCGGCAACAAGAAAACAAGTAAACTTAAAGAGAGGAAAAAAAAGAGAAAGAGACAAGAGCAAGCAGGATCAAATGAAGTTTACAGAGGAGAACTGAATTTTTTTTTTTTTTGAAAAAAAATTAGTGAACGTATTTTGAAAGAGAAAAAAAAGGGACGGTAAGAGAATATTTTATATCGGGTAAAATATATTTGGATAAACTGTGCTTAAAGTAACTAAACTATTAGTATATTTACATTTTAGTCATTAAACTTCAAAAAGTTACAAAATAATCACTAAACTGTTTTGAAGTTTTCATTTAAGTAATTAGATTGTTAAGGGTGAGTTTGGATGAGCGGTGCGTTTAGCTGCGGTCAGTGTAAAAACAACGGTGGCGGTGAGATTAGATATTGTAACAATATTGTAGCGTGAGACAAAAAGTAAACTAAATGCACCGCACCGCACCGCACTACCGTCTCAAACCCACCCTAAGTTTTTTTTTCTAAAGTCTAACTAACAAGCTTCAAACAAGGATTTGATGATTGATGTAGTAGATCAACACCCACCGATAAGTAGTGTAACGCCCCCTAACCCTATACCGTCATCGAAACAGGGTTATGAGACATTACCAGTCAGTACAATCCAATTTCGGTCATTAATTAAAATAAATATTTACACACATCCTAGTTTTAAGATGTTGTCCCTTTAATGGGCCCTCGCGGTCCAATATGAACAGTAAAATCAATTCGGGACTAATTTAGAATCACTACGAATTTTTAGTAAATTTCAAAATTCATACTTAGTAAATTTCAAAATTCATACTACATACCGTTACCAACCATAATTTACTCATTTCATGAGTACATCTACAACCTAAATTACTCTCATAAAACATCCTAGGTACATGCCATTACCAATAGTTAACACACTTTACCTTAATGAATTCGGGATCGAACTGGGATGCTGATTCAACGTTCTATCTTTACTAGACTGCTGCACGAAACAAACCGTCTGTTGAGTATGGTATACTCAATGGTATTTCCATAATCCGAACACTTAATAATATAACAATTAAACTTAAAATCACAATAACAATTATAAGTATTCATTTATTTGTTTTATAGATAAAATTTCAATTACTTACCATATAAATTCTATACAAGTCATATAACAAATGAATAACATATTTGTTCAATTCTTTTCATTTACTTACCGTATAAATTCTATACAATATATTCACAATTCACTTGTTTTCACACTTTACTTCTTAACAATATACCATTTTAATTCATTCTAACATCAATCATCATCCATATGAACTTCACTCATTTCATGAACCTTTTGGTTCATGTTTTCAATCTCATATCTCAATTTCAATTCTCAATTCAATTTCTTATTTCATTCCAATAGCTCAATCTATCAAATTCACTCGATTTATCTTTTCACTTATTTACCCTATTAACAAGACTCGGACCTTGGCGGATACACGGATCCAACCAAACACACCAATATGGCACCCAATGCCTCATCGGATAGTTCAAGCAATATTTGACACCCAAAGGTCTCATCGGCCTAACAAGTAAAGTTGGTACCCAAGACCTCATCGAATCTATCCGAAGAAATATAGTGACACCCAGTGTCTCATCGACTCGAGGTCGAAGAATCCTGAACACTTCCAATCCTATGGCATGCCAACTATATCCGACTCAGCCCGATCATGTTAATAGGGTATTCAATTCACTTTTCAATTTTTCAATCAATACACATTTTAATTAATCACATAAATTCATAATTCAATACAATTCAATTCACTTTTCAATAACAAATATCCAAATATCACAAATCTCATATTTAAAATTTTCAAACAATTTATATTTCAATTCAATTCAAATAATCAATATATATTCAATATTCAATATATATATCTATATATATATCGTAATTCAATCAATATAAATTCAATAAATTCATCACATACTATATCAATCCATTTCATTTGCAAAACACAATAATTCTTACTTCAAAACACTTAATATACATATTAAGAAATAAATTCAACAATTAAGTATTAGGTTCGGATTATAGAAATACAAACCGTAATTTTCGAGCTAACTCCGTTGACTTTGTCTTGTCCTTTCTTAGCCGAGATTTACGGTACCACATTGACTACTGAAATTAATACAATTCATAATCATTAATACATTACTAATTCATATCTTGAGTTATAGAATTCTAAATTAAGATCCGCTAATTTTTCCTGAAACTAGACTCACAAATCTTCTCACAATAAAATTTTCAGAATTTTGGTTTAGCCATTAAGTACAGTTTATTCTTTAAATTCACCCCTATTCTGCTGTCTGACAGTTTCGTCCCTTCTTCACTAAAAATTAATTAGCTCACAGTACAGAACTCGGATAACATTCTCGTTGATTTCTAATGAAAATAGACTCATTAGGGATTCTAAACATATAACTTTAAGCCTCTAATTATTTTTATTTAATTTTTGGTGATTTTCCAAAGTCAGACCAGGGGAACCCGAATTCATTCTGACCTTGTCTCACAAAATTCATTATATCTCATAATTTACAATTCAATTGCTTATATCGTTTCTTCTATAAGAACCTAGACTCAATAATATTTAATTTCATATTTTATTCATCCTCTAATTCAATTTATACAATTTTTGGTGATTTTTCAAACTTAGACTACTGCTGCTGTCCAAAATAGTCTTAGTACAAAATGTTGATTTGCTTTAATTTCAATTTAATTCTAACTAAATTCACTTACTTTTCTATCTTAATTCATACTTTATTTCTATTCAAATTTCATCCATACTCTCATTTAAATATTAAATTTCCAGCATACTTTCCTAATTTCAAAATTTCATCAATTTAGTCCCTACAACATAAAACTTATAACTTACTTTACAATTTGATCCTATTATCAATTCTAGCTTGAAATTTACTCAATTAAACCCTTAATTCACTATTTTATTCAACATGAACTATACTTGAAAATCTATAAACTCTCAAAATATCAACTTAATTTCATCAAAGTCTTGTTCCAAAGCTTCTAAAACATCAAAATTTAAGAAGAAATTACTTAATTGACTTACCAAATTAAACTTTGAGCCTTGAAACCCAATTTTCCTTTTTTTTTTTCTTTCTTTCTTTCTCCCCTGTTTCTTCTCTGTTTCGTTTGCTTTCATTCTGTTTCTTATGTTTCTTTACTTATTTATATAATATAATATATAATATAATATACTATAATATAATAATAATTTAATATATATTTTAACACATAAAAATCTCAGATTTTTATGTTTATGCCGCCTCACTTTAGACAAATAGCATAATTGCCATTTTGGTCCTCTTCATTTTCTTTTAATCTACAATTCAACTTTCATCCTTTATTCAATTTAGTCATTTTTCCTAATTACTCTTAATTAAACTAAATTTACTTAATTAAACTCTAATTAACCACTCAATTGACTTCGTAAATATTTTTAATAAATATTTACGAATCTATTTTTCAGAAACGGAGACCCGAAAATACACTTTTTCGGTAACGGTAAAATTCGGGTCGTTACAAGTAGAATAATATACTGTAAATTCAAGTCGATCTTATAGTCAATGTCAAAATTGAAAAAGAAAGCTATTTAAATTTTAGTTTGTAAATTCCTGACAATCAAAGTTGTTTTATAAAAAACTGAATCATAGGAGAGAAGGGGAATGAGAGCTTTTAATTAGTGCAAACGGTGTGAATAGAGAAGGTTATACAACATCTAATAATCTAATAATTTAAATAAAACTTTTGAATAATTTAATAATTATTTTGTAATTTTTAAAATTAAGTGATCAAAATATAAATTTACTAATAATTTAATAATCTTAAGCGTAATATATTTTTATTTATTTATAATTTAAATTACATTTTAGTTACCAAATTTTAAAATTGTTTGATCATTGAACTCTTAATTACTGTTAACAATTTAACTCTAAGCTAATGTGGCGGTCAACAATATTTTTTATTATTAATTTTTTCTTATCCATCTCATCCACCTCAATTTTTTTTCCTTTTTTCTCCGTTCTTTCTTCTTCATTCTCAGCTTCCAAAAGGAGCTTGGCCGACTAAAACCGTAGAAGCCACAAGAAGATGCTTAAAATAGTGCTTGATGGACACAAGACTCTGGAACCTTTTTTTTCTCCTTCTCGCCACTTAGAGATATATCAGAGCAAGTCCCCGTAAACAGATTTTCTTTGACCGTTGTGCAACCAGGGCTGCTATCATCACGTGCGGAGGACTCTATCTTGGGATGAATACTTGTATAAGGGAGCTGGTTGTTGGCCTTTGGGAGCTCTATGGGGTGCGCCAATTTTACGGTTTCACCTAGTTGAGCTCAATCCCAAGATAATGCATTGCTGGCATAGGAAGGGCGAGACTGTGCTTAGAACATCTACGGTTGTCTTTGACCTCACAAAGATTGTTGATGCTGTTGAGAACCACGTCTTTAATCAGGTTTTCTTGTTGTTTGCCAATTATGTATATGCATATATTAGTTTCTGAAGTAATTGGATGTGTTTCTGTCTTAATTGGATAATGAATTTGACATAAACTAAATTGAACATATTATAGGTTTACATTATAGGCGAAGATGGCACAATGCGTAGTGTTGTCAAAATATTTGAGGAGTCTCAGCGGCGGAAACCGAAAGTAGGAGTTACCGGAATTTCGAAAACTGTTGACAACGATGTGAGCATAATTGATAGATCATTTGGATTCCAGACAGCTGTAGAAATGATTGAGCAAGTAATCCATGTAGCTCGGTCGTATGAATGGAATCGGCGTAGTGAAGCTAATGGGTGGAAGCAATACACGCAGTTTTGTCAAGTCCTAGGCTAGCAAATTTCAGTTCTATTTTATTTTTACTTATTTATTTCTGTCTAGTAACAACAATGGCAGTAACAGAGATTATTGCTACTGCAGCAGGGTCCTTATTCCCTCAAAATGGCAAAATATTATTTTTGTGACTTGAAGATTTTAAAAGGTTAAAATGTGTGTATTTTTCAAAAAATAGGAATTTAATCTCTGTTAACACCGTTAATTTTCTTGTTAACCCATTTAAATTTAATAATTTAATTTTGCCCCAAAGATAAATTTGTTGCAGTGTCGATATTAGTTAAGATAGTTGTATGGCTACTCCAAAGCCAACTAGGTTTTACCATTTCTACAAAAACCATGTTAAATGAAAGGGAATTCAGTTGTGAAATAGCAATAAGCCCATCAAGCAAACAAATCACCATTAAACAATGCTCTAGCATATATCCATTACCAGTAAACTAAGAAAATTCACAACCTAGAGCCCACTGCTGTATAATTCTATCAAAAGTCGTCTTACCATAGAATCTGCTGTCATTTTGAAGTTTAGCTAGCCCACCCTATATATATTTTTAAGTGGTTCCATTAACCTAAGATCAAGCAAGAAATATTATAGTCTAAACAATCATTCTCTTCTCCTACCATATAATAAGCAATTTCGTGTATCATATTTAAGACGATACTCATGCTAGACATTCATACTCCAAGGGTCAGACAAGAGCAAAAACTTCATCAACAGTTTCTCAATAAGCATTTGCCTGCTATATCTAGCATTGTTGAGAGGAGTGGCAAAAGCAATGCCCGTTGTATCTAGCATTGTTCAACCTCATAACTTATCTTTTTTAGAGTTACAATTTTTGTAAAGAAAATCTTTGGGTTGTATTCTTTGTTGATATTTTTTGGATAAGTGTAAGCTCATCTCTAAAGACCAAACCTTTTAGTCTTTGTCTCGATATTCAATCTCAAATATAGAAATTCAACTCAAATAACCATTGGCAACCCGACCCCTCAGTGCCCTAAACTAATCTTGAAGTTTCTAGAAATTGTTGTGAGGAGGAGATGTGTCACACCCTACTTTGGTGAACCGGATCGGTCCAAGAGACTACGCCGACAAAGACCGCCTAAGTTGCAAGACTTAGATCGGATAAGGTTAGTAATTTCATGGCAGAGTGCTATGAAGAACTTTACCAATACCGCGAAGCACTAGTCTAAGTGACAGCAAGATTTTAGTTAGGGAGATGACCTTATTAAGCGGACTTTACTGCTAATGAGATCGCCACCTGTGTTTTAGTATGATTACTTAAGTAGGTATGATGGCTTGTAGGAGACGTTTAGGTCACGTGGCATCCTAATGAAGGCAACGAGTCAGTAATTAGGACACTTGTAGAGCCTTGAAGGATGTGATTAATTAGTGGAAACATGTAAGAAAAGGTAATGAATAGAGATAATCCTGGTTGGGATTTGGATGAGGGTTATTTATAAATAATATACTGTGACAGTAGAGGAAATATTTTTATTCATCTTATTCACTAGACTTTATTATCATTAAAGAAACTAGGAGAGTTCTTCTTTACTAACAAGGTTGTTAACTGTTAAAGTTAGGAGAACTTCTATGATAGTTGTCTACTAGTAAATTCTTAAACATTTGTTTAAGCTTTATCAGATAGATAGAAATTGATTTAAGAAAGGATTTCTTGGAATACTGGCTAGGATGAACACTCATATCTAGAAATTATTTGCATGTCTATATATTCTTGTTGTATTATAAGTTTTTAGTAATTTTCAATGATTAAAGAAGTAATTTTATTGTTTTAGCTAAAGAAATGGGAGAAGATCTTAAAAACAAAGGGAAAGAATCGATAGAGTATGCAAAACTCCAAGTAAAGTATTCTGGTGAATTCATTTGTACCTTGTGTTTGGTATATGCGTTAATTCGTTTACTCTTAAAACCCAATCAAGAGGTTGTGCATGCATGGTCACACAGGGATAAACAGGCTCAGAAAACCTGGTATATGCATGGTATGAGTACTCATTCCTTAGGGCACAAGCTCCATATCCAGAATGGTGTGAGGAGGCAACGGGCAGGCAGGATCCTCTGGTATGACACTTTGATGCAAATCGTGAATGGTGAAAACCCAACCTTGCGGGGGAGCACCTATGTGTTTATTGTTGAAATGTGTATATATTTTAAATTTATTTAGGTAGATAAATCTTATTTGGGTAGATAAGTTTTATTCATATTCTAGAAATATTTTTATTTTATCTTTTAGTAGTTTATTAGAATAAGGGAACTATTTTCTTTTTATGTTTTAGTAGTTTATTAGAATAAGGGAACTATTTTCCCAATTAGGATTAGGACTTGTTTTCTCTATTTAAGTGCAATTCTTTAGTTAATAAGAGTAGTACAATTTTATTCAAAGCTCTCTTGAAATCTTTTATGGCATCTGAGCTAGGTTAAAATCTCTAGTAACATCATGGTTAAAACAGCCTTCACTGGAGATAAAAGATCCAGCAATCAAACAGAGGAAGAAAGTTCTACAGTTGAAACAACTACCGATAGTACAATGACTCAAGGGACAGAAGCGTCTCACCTTTCTTTTCAACTGACATCTCACAAGTTGAATGGCAAGAATTATCTGGAATGGTCGCAGTCCGTAAAATTAACAATTGATGGGCACGGCAAGCTAGGTCATTTAAATGGAGAAGTTGAGCAACCACAGGTGGGTGATCCAAAGATGAGCAAGTGGAGGTCAGAAAATTCTATGGTAATTGCGTGGCTTATTAATTCAATGGAAGCATCCGTAGGTAAACCTTTTCTTTTTCTCCTAACTGCTAAAGATATTTGGAACGCTGTGAAAGACACCTATTCAGATTTAGAAAATGCTTCACAGATTTTTGAGTTAAAAATAAAACTGTGGAAAGCTAGGCAAGTGGAAAAAGAAGTTACTCTTTATTATAATGAGATGATGTCTCTTTGGCAAGAACTGGATCAGTGTTATAATGATGAATGGGAGTGTCCCGGAGATGGTGTAAAAGCTATGAAAAAAGAAGAGAATGAAAGAGCTTATTTGTTTCTGGCTGGTTTAAATAAAGAATTTGATGAAGTGAGATCTCGAATCCTTGGGAAAAAATCGCTTCCAAAACTTCGTGAGATTTTTTCTGAGGTTAGAAGAGAGGAGACAAGGAGAAAAGTAATGTTAAAGCCAGGGTTTGAAGCTAATGATGATAATTCTGCTCTTGTAACTATTAAAAATAATGATGATAGTGAAAAAAAGAAAAAACCTTGGTGTGATCACTGCAAAAAATATTGGCACACTCGTGAAACGTGTTGGAAGCTCCATGAGAAACCGACAAATGGAAGGAAAAAGAATGGCAATGGTCGTGGTTCACAATCAGGGGATAGCAGAGCTTTCCAAATAACTAATGGAAATTATAAGGGCCAAAGTTCTCTGGAAGGGTCTCCATTCACTAAGGAATAATTAGAGCATCTACACAAGTTTTTTCAATCACCACAATTTCGGATGAATTCTTCTATTCCTAACTCATCCAATAATCCTTCTTCCTCTTTTGCCCAATCAGTAATCGATTTTTGAGTTTTTCAATGTCAAGCCTTGTAAAACAAACACATGGATCGTTGATTCTGGAGCTAGTGATCACATGACTAGCAGTCATTTTCTTTTTTCAACTTACACACCTTGCACAGGAAACAAAAAGATCAAAGTAGCAGATGGGTCCTTCTCGGCAATAGCCCGGAAAGGCTTTGTTAAAATTTTATCTTCCTTGGTTTTACATGATGTTTTACATGTGCCAAATCTAGCTTGTAATCTCATATCGGTCAAGAATTATCCATCCTCAAATTGTCATGTTATATTTGACTCCTCTATGTGTAAGTTTCAGGACATGGTCTCGGGGAGGATGATTGGCAATGCTAAAGAATTTGGTGGAATTTACTTTCTTGAAGACGACCATCTAAGTCAACCAACAACTACTTTATGTTTAAATTGCATTTCGATTTTGATAAGGTTATGATTTGGCATTATAGGCTTGGACATCCTAATTTTTATTATTTAAGATATTTGTTACCTAATCTATTTAAAATAAAAGTCCTTCTTCATATCATCGTGAATTTTGTGAATTGGCTAAACATCATCGGTCATTCTTTCCACCTCAAAATATAAAGCCTCCAAACCTTTTTGTTAATTCATAGTGATGTTTGGAGACCTTCAAGAGTCTCGACTTTTTCAGAAAACGTTGGGTTGTCACATTTATTGATGATCATACTCGACTTTGTTGGGCGTTTTATTAAAAGATAAGTCCGAAGTTAAAAATGTGTTTCATCTTTTTATGCTATGGTGAAAACACAATTTGGTGTGAAAATAGAAGTATTCGAACCGACAATGGTGGGGAATTTTTAGCGACCAATTAGGTGTTTTCTTAACCAAACATGGAATAGTCCACCAAAGTTCTTGTACAAATACACCACAACAAAATGGGATTGCGAGAAAGAAAAACCGACATCTTTTGGAAGTAACTAGAGCCTTGATGTTCACTAGTCAAGTACCACGTTATCTTTGGGGCGAAGCCTTGTTAACAGCTACATATCTTAATAATAGAATGCCCAGTAAAATTCTAAATTATAGAACTCCTTTTAGTCTCTTTAAAGATAACTATCCTAACTCTAAATTGATTACAGATTTATCCCTCCGAGTTTTTGGGTGTAGTGTTTTTGTTCATCTTCACAACCAAGGTAAACTAGATCCTAGAGCAAAAAAATGTGTCTTTGTTGGTTATGCTTCTAATAAAAAGGGTTACAAATGTTATGATCCAATTGATAGGAAGATTATAGTTACCATGGATGTTACATTTGTTGAAACATAATCTTATTTTGATTCTAATCTTCATGGAGGGAATTATACTAAAGAAGATTCTATAATTGATCGAGAAGAGACTAGAAATATACAACATAGGGATTCTAATAATGGGGAAGGCGAATTTATAATTAACACAAAAATTAATGATGTTAATGTTAATGAAAATGAGGATGAAGGTGTAGAGTCTGATTATGAAAATAAAGAACAAACAAATGAGTTAATTGTTTACTCAAGAAGAAATCGAAATCAAGAAAGTGGAATCCACCATATTTATCACCAAGAATCCGACCCGCAAGATCCTGTCAAAAGTCTAGGTAAAGCTCATAATCCAGCCAATGAATTTTCTCATTTAGATATTCTAATTGCCAAAAAAAAAGGTGTTAGAAATATTGTCAAATATCCTATGTCTAACTTTGTATCCTATAAAGCCTTATCTTCGACATTCTCAAACTTTGTTTCATGTCTCGATATTGTCCAAATACCAAAAAATGTGAAAGATGCTTTACAGGTTCCTGAGTGGAAGGAGGCTATTTTAGAGGAGATGCGTGCTCTTGAAAAAATAGGTACATGGGAAACAATAGAATTACCTGTAGGGAAAAAAACAATGGGCTGTAAATGGGTGTTCACAATCAAATTTAAATCAGATGGATCTTTAGATAGATACAAAGCCCGGTTGGTAGCAAAAGGGTACATTCAAATATACGGGATAGATTATCTTGAAACATTTACTCCAGTGGCCAAATTAAATTCCGTCAGAGTCCTTTTATCAATTGCTGTTAATCTTGATTGGTCTTTACAGCAGCTAAATATGAAGAATGCTTTCCTAAATGGAAAACTTGAATAAGAAGTTTACATGGATCCTCCTCCAGGTTTTGAAGAAAAATTTAGAACTCGAGTATGTAAACTCAAGAAATCTTTATACGGTCTGAAGCAGTCTCCTCGAGCTTGGTTTGAACGATTCACTCAAGTTGTTAAAAAACAAGATTACTCACAAGGGCAAGCTGATCACACAATGTTCTATCGACATTCACAAAAAAGGTAGAATAGTTGTTATTATAGTTTATGTCGATGATATCATTCTTACAGGAGATGATGTGGATGAAATAAGACGTCTTAAGGAGTATCTAGCATTGGAGTTTGAGATCAAAGACTTGGGTCATTTGAAATACTTTCTTGGAATGGAAGTTGCTCGATCAAAGAAGGGTCTTGTGGTCTCTCAGAAAAAATATATGATTGATCTTTTAAAAAAGGCTGGGATGAGTGGTTGCCGCCCAGCTGACACACCAATTGATCCAAATGTAAAATTTGAAAATAAAGAAGGTCGATTAGTTGATAAATGGCAGTACCAAAGATTAGTTGGTAAGTTAATTTACTTATCACATACAAGGCCAGACATAGCTTTTGCAGTAAGCTTAGTGAGTCAATTTATGCACTCCCCAATGGAGGAACATGAAGAAGCAGTGTTTTGAATTCTAAGATACTTGAAGAGTTCACCGGGAAAGGGCTTATTCTTCAAGAAATTCGAACAAAGAGGAATTGAAGCTTATATAGATGCAGATTAGGGTGCTCAATAATGATAGAAGATCTACATCGGATCTTGTACATTTGTTTGGAGAAACCTTGTGACTTGTCGAAGCAAAAAACAAACTGTTGTAGCAAGAAGTAGTGCAGAGGCTGAGTTTAGATCAATAGCTCAAGGAATTTGTGAAATGATGTGGTTAAAAAGAATTATGGAAGAGCTGAGGAAACCAATAACTTCACCAATAAAGTTGTACTGTGATAGCAAAGTCGCCATTAGCATTGCTCACAACCCGATCCAACATGAGAACTAAACATGTTGAGATTGATAGACACTTTATCAAGGAGAAGATTGAAGAAGGCCAAGTGTGCATGCCGTTTGTTCCTTCAAAACAACAAATTGCTAACATACTCACCAAAGGACTCTCTAAGACAAGCTTTGATTTTCTTGTAAGCAAGTTGGGCATGATTGATATATATGCACCAACTTGAGGGAGGGTGTTAAAATATGTATATATTTTAAATTTATTTAGGTAGATAAATCTTATTTGGGTAGATAAGTTTTATTCATATTTTAGAAATATTTTTATTTTATCTTTTAGTAGTTTATTAGAATAATGAAACTATTTTCTTTTTATGTTTTAGTAGTTTATTAGAATAATGGAACTATTTTCCCAATTAGGATTAGGACTTTTTTTCTCTATTTAAGTTCAATTATTTAGTTAATAAGAGTAGTACAATTTTATTCAAAGCTCTCTTGAAATCTTTCATTTATACAATAAAAGGAGTTAGAAGGATACGAAGCTGATGTTGTTATGTAACTCTGATGAGTGGATATGAAGTTATAAGAAATGGGTTCTTCAGGAATCGGGATCAGAAGCTAGCACAATGAAGGGAGTATATGAAAAAATTGTGCATGTTGCATGAAAACATAAACAGTAAGTCTATCAGTCATAAATGCTAATCCACTCAAATGGCATATTTGTGGAGCAGATGTGCCCATGATTGTCATCTATGAGTTTAGAAACTAGTGTTATTCGCCAATCGACTGGGTTCGATTATGGTATTGACCGCCAGATGATTACAAACTAATGTAATGTATCCGCCAACTATGGCGAACTAGTCGAGTCTTTATTTTCTTTAATGTTTGATAATAATAATGGTGAGATTGTTTTTCTCATGAACTCACTAAGTTCTTGCGAACTTACCCAGTTTTTTCTTCCTTTCAAGTTCTTAGGTTAAGCGTGGTGATTAAAGGGATACATCCAGATTTGTACCTATTTGTGAGACTTTTTATTTTTTGGGGGTTAACATTTATTTGTTGGAAGTGTTAGGTTAATTGTTAGATACCACTGCTTTGAAATATTTAATCTGTATTGAACGTTATATTGAACTCGTCTAATGTTGAATGGAAGCCTTGAAAGCATAACGTTATTGTGACCCATTGATGTTGATTAAGTGGTAGTCAAAGGTCAAATATGTGCATCTTTAAATCCTTAAATATGATTGGTTATTATTTTAAATCATGTTTCCAAATAAAAGTGGTCTTAAATGAATGGAATATCGTTTTGGGAAAAGGGGGTGTTCGCCAAATGGTTAACAGTCTTTCCTTTAAAGAAAGGTGGAAATATGTGTTTTTTAATCAGGTTAATCTATGACGCTCCATACTAGGATCCAATAAGCGAGTCGGGTGTGGAGTGGTACAAGATGGTTTAAACAAGTGGTTTGGGGCTTGTTCTTCAAAGGTATGCATTGGGTAGATGTTTGGTTGAGGAGGAAAATTGACATAAGCAGGTTATTGGTGAAATCATCTTTCTATAAACATCCACATAAAGGCTATAGGTCGCTTGTGGGGCACTAGCTTGACCAGCTTGTTGGGTGGAAGGATTTGTAGATTTGTTTGGTTTTTAAGGTCGTACTCATTGGGATAAGCCATATTTGATCCATACTTATCACACCAAATTGTTGAGGGGAAGAAAATGTAGGAAGCTTGGAAGACAATTCACATAGTGGTATGCGAAGAGTTGTAAAGAAGTTAAGGTGTTATTGGTCTAATTAAGAGGTAGAAAAAGATAAAGAAAAAATGATCTCTCCCTAAAGTTAGAGATAAGTATTTCTAAGTGAGGGTGACCCTTTCTTAACTTGGGGTCTTAACACACGTATGGTGCAAGTTCTATAATGATTGCCATTTGAGGAGACACAATAACTTTCTTGGTGGGTAGTGATGAGATGGAGACAAATTAAGTAAGGTCTAACATATAAACTATGTAAGGAAATGTACAAAACTTGTCTTTGATGGAGTAGGTTAAAGGAACTCTACATATTATACGAATGTGGTTAATGTGATCTGATCCCGGTGAATTATTACCCTTGACAAAGTTGAAACATTTGAGATAATTGCATTGATGAGGTTGTGGTGACAAAACCTGATCTTATGAGGTACTTATAACAAAGTTAATTGTCCGTAACCTAAAATTATGAGATCTGTACATAAAAAAGAAAAGTTGACGAAAACAATAACAAACTAACCAGAAATTTGGTTGGAAGTCATTTTGTTGTAGAGATAGGAAAGGAAAGAAAAGGAATAGAGGTTGGACGCGTGGGAGAGATTCGGACACCAGAGCGTCCATCATGCCAGCTCAACATAATAGAGTAGGGCGTAGCGTAGAGAAGCGGCAGTGCAAACGACCGAAATATAAGCGTTTTCTCTTCTTGGTTCACACGTGACAAGCCGAGAGCAACAACTGCCCCGACCTTATCAGCGTCAGTATTTAATTAAGGGTAGATATTTCCCTTCAATTCCCAAACACAAAGCTAAACATCAAAAATTCAAAAAATTGTGCTAATTTTTGCTTCTTAGGGAGACGGAGAAATAGCGTAACTCTGGATTCCACCTCTTCCCGTCGTTGGCGACGGTGCTTATGCCACTTGGTTTTAAGGTATCTCTTCTCTTCTCTTCTCTCATCCTTTTCTTTTTCTTTCTAATTCCTAACTTGGATCTGATCCGACCTCATCTTCTCTCTGTCTTAAATGTCTAGGGTTAGATTAGAGTTTTTCTTTAGAATTTTTTTTGCCTGTTTAATAATTAGGAACTAGTTTGGCTTCATAGATTTCAGTTTACTAGTTTATTAGGGTTTGCCCCTTTTATTTAGAAGAAATTTCTTTGCATTTGTCGACCTTTCCTGAATTGATTCGTTGATATATTTTTTTTCGTGATGCTCGTTTCACTGGGTTTCCTAATGGATTGATGTTATATAGAACTGGGCATTGATTTTATCTTGATCTGATGAGTCGCTAGTGGTTTAGGTTGGTTGATTTTTGTCTTGAATTCGCTTTCTCGGATGGATATTCATTTTTTTCACTTTTTCCACATAATTGAATGAGATATGATTGAATCACTGCGTCTTATTTCATGGCAACTCGATTTCCTTTCTAGATTATTTACCAATTATACCATGATCTTGTACTATTTTACTATCCCTAATAGAGTTTATCATATTAGACTATCTGCTTCTATAAGATCTATCTTGACTCAAATTTCACTTGATGTTTTAATGTTAGATTGGACCGGGCTTGGATTTAAAAGGATTTAGTTTCCTTTTCAAGACATGGAACAAGTGTGCTTCTGGTCAAATTGCTACCTTTTCCGGATGTTTTCATTCCAAGAAGTACTTGACTGGCGGTTTATCATCCATGGAGATTTTCTCTTGGTTTCATTTGTCAATTGCACTTAGTGCCCAGTCTCTTTTTAATACTCAAAGCAGGAAGCGTAATGCAAGTTTTTTCAGGGATAGGTGTTAGATCGCACTTCTGCAAGTAAGGTATTTTTTCTTTCTCCATTTGACTGAAAATAGATAGTAAGGTTCTAAAACAATTTTCTTGGCAGTGCTTTGCTGACACAACATTTGGTCAAAGATTTTGAAAACACCTTCCAGGTATACACAATATATACTTCCATGATTATCTTTCCCCATATCTATTAAGTATTAACTTTTGTTCGTTTTGTGACCTTTACCTTATTTTTCTATTTTCTTGTCAATTATCACAGGGCTGAACTCTCACAGTAGACAGTTAAAAGTTGCTTACTAAGCATTAGCTGGTGTAGTACTTGGTTAATTTTCTATTGTTGCTCCTGATTAGTGATGTGATGGTGGTTTACCTACAAGAGTTTGTTCTTAGTATATACGTTAATTGCAATTAAGCTTCTGAATTGAGCAAAGAGCACCTTGAGCTTGGCATATGTTGGCTGAAGCAACCATTCTGGTTGGTTCAAATAAGTATGTTTTGTGGAGCTCGTGTATAACTTCTGTTGATGCATTATTTTCGTCTTGAAGCTGTTGGTTTAGCATCAAACTATGCTGTGAGGCCCATCCACCTTATAACCTCTGGTGGATTTAGCTGATCTGCTACGCATTTCTTTTCTCTAATGTTCTATTGTTTCATTTAATACAAGCAATCTTCTACTGAATATAAATGTCACATGGGTATTGGTGGTTCTCATACCTCTCTTGAATAAAGAAAGAGCTACTCTTTTTTCTGCTAGGCAATGGAGAGGTAAGTTGTTATCCTGTGATATACTTGTCAATATTTTTTCTATGCATGATAATTTTTTTCTTATCAATATTTCAATGATATTAGGTACAAATTAATTAAGGAAGTTGGTGATGGAACATTTGGTACTGTTTGGCGAGCTATTAATAGGCTCTCTGGTGAAGTTGTGAGTATTCCTAAGATTTTATTTATTTGATTTATGAACGTGTTTCTTCTAATATGTTGATATCGGTGTATCTTTTTCAATTAACTATTTCTCTGTTCTGAAGGTTGCAATTAAGAAAATGAAGAAGAAATATTACTCATGGGAAGAGTGTGTGAATCTGAGAGAAGTTAAGGTAATATGAGTTGGATTTTCAGGTTTTGCTCTTACCCCCCTTTCGTATACATGATTGTATGTTTCTCTTGACAGTCACTGCGGAGAATGAATCATCCCAATATTGTGAAGCTTAAGGAGGTCATTAGGGAAAATGACATTCTATACTTTGTGTTTGAATATATGGTTGGTAACCTATCTGTTTTCTCCTATAACATGCATTTAATTATTGGGAGTTAAGTTATTTTACTGAAAGCATGAAAATTTTCCAGGAATGCAACCTATACCAACTTATGAAAGACAGGGAAAAGCTTTTTTCAGAAGTTAACATTAGAAATTGGTGCTTCCAAGTCTTTCAAGGTCTTGCATACATGCACCAGCGTGGTTATTTTCATCGTGACCTAAAGCCTGGTATTGTGTTTATTCGTTTTTTAGTGAAATTCATGTTTTTGTTAATTTACTCAAGAGGAATATTCTGTTACTGCCTTTCTCTTTCCAGAGAATTTATTGGTTACTAAACATATAATCAAAATAGCTGATTTTGGTCTTGCTCGTGAAATAAGTTCACGTCCACCGTACACCGAGTATGTCTCAACACGCTGGTATGTTTGGTACTGAGAATTAGTGGTTTTTTCACCTTTTTTTATTTTTTATTTTTGTATTCGTTCTAACTCTAAGCCTTGGGTTTCCTTTTTAGGTATCGTGCCCCTGAAGTACTTCTTCAATCATACCTATACACTTCAAAAGTTGGTGTGTTTTCTGTTTAATCAATAGAGAATCACTTAAGAAAAAAGTGGCGACAGCCCTTGTTAATTATGGTTTTTCTCCTTGGTTATAGATATGTGGGCGATGGGTGCAATCATGGCTGAATTGTTCACCTTACATCCTCTTTTTCCTGGCACAAGGTTTGTTGTTATATCTATCATTATTCTGTGTTTACTGACTAGTGCCTTCTCGAGACCATACATTACCATGCATTTTTGTAGTTATTAGATGATATTCAATTATGTTTTTCTAATTTGTGGCAATAGCAGATATTTGCCTGGTTAGTCACAGGATTGATGCTAACCCTTCATTACTATTATGTGTGCAGTGAAGCAGATGAAATTTACAAAATTTGCAGTGTGGTAGGCACTCCAACTGAAAATTCATGGCCAGATGGGCTTAATCTTGCAAGAACTATAAACTACCAGTTCCCACAGGTATTTCTCTCTCAAATTGTTTCATACGGATTTTCTTTTGTGTGTATGGTATCTAAAATACTTTTCAACTTCTGTTATTGGACATGGAAGTTCGATGGGACACATCTGTCTGTGTTGATTCCATCAGCAAGTGATGTTGCAATAAACCTTATTACAGTTGAGTGCATTCTACTGACTATTGGTTTTTATTCCTTTCCGTCCTCATCCTGCTGCGGGAAGAGCTTTCTGTTATGTTTATTAATATTTGGATTGTTTGAAGGCAAATTGACATATTCTTTGCTGTTTGTCTTTAGTCTCTCTGTTCGTTGGATCCTTGCAGAAGGCCAACTGCTGCTGAGGCCCTTCAACATCCTTTCTTTCAGGTAGTTATTTTTTTTTGTGTGTGTGTTAATAAAGTTTCTATTTGTTCGTTTATGAGGTCAAATGACATTTATGTTGTAGCAATTGCTTTACCATTAGGCTTCCTTATTATGTGCAGAGTTGCCTTTATGTTCCACCCTCTCTACGTCCTAGAGCACCTGTTTCTAGAACTCCTCCACCTGGTTTGTTCTAATATACAGCCATTTTTGTCCTTTATTCTGGAGGGGTTTTGTTATTTGGTTACTATATGGCTAATCTCTAATTTGCATGCTTGTAGTTGGGGTGAGACAAAAATTGGAGCAGCAATCAGCTAGGAGGTTTTCTGGGGTTCTACCGAATGCAGGGCTCACTGGCAATCTTTCTCTGAAGTCAAATGCATCTATGGGCACAATAACAGGTGATAGATAGTAGAATATGTACCAATGCTTAAATAGTTTACTAATGTTATTTGTTATGGAGAGCTTGATCTGGTTTTTACCCTTGTCTATTGTGCTGTTTATTTCCTAGATGATCATACATAGTGGATTTCTAATTATCATTAATTATTGCAGGTGTGCAACGCAAGCTGGAGATGGTTAATCAGGTAATTTTATCTATCATGGAATGTTTCTTAGCGGTTCTGCTTCTCTAGTAGTATTTTCTGTACATTGTGTCTAAAACTGATCTTGTTTTGTTTTCCTTCTCTTAAACGTATGAATAAGAGTGATCATAAATCCTTGAAGAACACTGTAAAACAACCAAGGTATCGACCACCTGGAAGAAAGAGTCCAAGTAAGTCTTTGCTATATGAAGTTTGATTTTAAAAAAAAAAAGATTCAACCATGCCATGACTATTTGTATCTGAATATTACCAGTCCATGGAGAATATGAAATATGGAACCTACATATATACTTGTGTATATGTAATATAAATCAAGTTTCCTGGCTGCTGCTTACTGGATCTGGTTGTTAGATGGAAAGTTTCCAAGAGCCTATTTTTTAATTAGTCTAGTCTTGTTTGATATTTGAAATTAGAAAATGAATTGCAGTGTCCATCGGCAAGCATAGAACTGCTGCTGGAGCTTCGGATGTAGTGGAGAAGTTGGCAAATGTGACCATTGTAAATCGCAGGCAAAGGCCAGCAGCAATGAAAGCTGGGGTACAGTGGACAACGCAATCTAAGAATGACATTTTTCTTAGACCAACCCAACAGATACAGTCTGGAAGAAGTTTTACCAGAAAAGTAGTGGGGTGAGATGGGTGGTGGTCCAGCATCTTGGTTTATTGTTATGTATGTGTAATTGGAGTCCAAATAATTTTCTTTTATGGAAATGAACGCTGTTTGAGTGCTTTATGTAATAGAGACGTTTGTTCTACGCATTGGCTATTGCTTTTTGTTTTGGAACGATTATGCAATATTTTGGACTTCTAACATGATTTTAATTGTGAAAATTTTCGGAGCGAGTAATCCAACCTGCTAGGCTAATTTTGTATACTGTGCAGAGGAAGACCTTGGTCTTTTGGGACGTATGTTTGGTCAAATATTATCTTGTATTGAATACAAGATGTAATATAAGGTGTAAGTTATAAGTTAGTTATGATTCTGAGCGAGTAAAATTGCCTTTTGTATTAATTATAATTTAAAATCAAAATTTTGTTTCCGTGCCTCGTAACCTTGAAAACCAAAATCTCTAGGCTCTTGCTGTTAATGTAGCTCTTGACTTTCTTAAATACTTTATGGATAAAAGATTAAGGGAAATTATTTCTTTATATATGATTTTTTCTGAGACGAAGACCACATTTTCATTCACCATCCTCTATGCAGATTTCCAAGATTACTCATCAATCCGTTGAACACGAACTCGGAACACCACCAAGTGTTATACTGAGAATTTCGAGGCGTTATACTGATATCACAGGTCATCAAATTCAATGGGTACAAGTTAGCTAATCCGTAAATTTCAGGCGAGGTTTTTTCATGCCAGATTTTTAATCTAACTTACCAATTAACTTTATGACATCTTATTCATTTTTAAGTCAATTAAACATTTTTAACCTTGCTATGTTTTCAAACATTTAAGGATTAAAATGTTAGTTTACAAAGTAGAGGGATTAAAATGAACTTCTCAACATAATAGAGGGATCTTTGTGACACTTTAATGAATTCGGACACAACTCATTATGGTTTTAAAAACTTTAATTTTATCAATTTTATTTTTAGTATAATTTTTATAAATATATTTATCATAAAATTATTTTTACCGTTTGTGTCATGAATTATATTATGTAAGAGTTGGATTGAGTTAATTTGATGTTTCTATATTTTTTTATGATCCAACAAATATTTCGACTTTTTTTTCTTTATAAAATGAAACTCTAGGCTTCAGCTAGATCTGTTTTCGTTTTTTCTCTTCAAAATTGGCCGGTCGGCTTAAATTTTTTTCATTTTGAAAGAGAAAAAAAAAACATTCTAAAAACGCAAGGATCCCTAGCGCAGCGTGCTCTCTTTATTATTCTCAGTTCTGACTCTACAAAAGTCTCCGATCACCGGATAAATGGTCCCGGTGACCGGTCCACTTACAGGAAAACCGTCTAGCTTCTGTTAATTTGCGCTTTTGAGTGTATGGATTCTCAAGAACTCCCCGATAATGGTAACAAGGGTTTTCGCTACATGTTACTTCGAATCGCATTTGCCCTTCTCTTCCCCATCTTCGCTTTCTTTTCCTTATCATTCTTAGTCGGACTCCTTGCCATTTTCATGGGGGAACTCTCAATTTCGAATCCCATCTCCATCCCCACACAGTGCAAGATAGTCTCTAGCAGTATGCTTCTCTGGGTTTCTCTTTACTAATCAAACTTCGACTTCTCTTTGTATCATATTTTGATTATTTTTCCATAATTGATATTTTTTTCTTTTAGTCTTAGCATATAGCACTATTTTCAGCTTTAACCAGCAATTTCACACGCTATCATTATTTCTCATCGATTACGATGTTTTTTTGGGTTATATCGAGGTAATGCAAGCTTGGTTTCTTTTGCTATTTTTTTCCTATTTTAAATCAGGTGTGGATATTAGGTCATCGAAGGTTTGCGAGCTTGGATTATTGAATTATAAAGCAAAGCATGTGTTTTATCCTTTCGAAAGGAGCAAATTTAGATGCCGTTATGATTATTACTGGACCTCAGTGTTCAAGGTAATATTATATCTAATTTAAGTCATTAGCTCAACTCATTTTTTTTTTTTTGCAAAATATGGGTGTTCTTGATTGTGGCAAAATTTCTTCTTGATTATTTTGCCATTATTATATAATATTTGCATTTCTACTTGATTATTTTCCTAAGAATGGTATATTGATTGGTTTTGGGATTTGCCAAATCTTGTAATTTAGCTGTATTACTGAAAAGATGACATCAATATTAAGTACTCTAAAATATCTCTATTTCTATACTATTGTGTAACGATTGCAGGTGGAGTACAGAGACCACTCTTTGGGTCAGACGCAACTTGCCTTGACAGAGGTACCGAATGAAGCTCTTCCGCTTAGTTGCAGACCTAACTTTGGTGCTGCTTGGTTGACCAAAGATAAGTTTAAGGTAGCTTTTTCAAGTTCCGGTTGTTCCTTGTGATCATGTACAGACCAGATTTTTTTAAGTGCAATTTTATGTAAATCTATCTAATCAGTCCCCTTTTTCAGGTTAATGAAACCTATGACTGCTGGTATATATTAGGTATTTCCACAGTGAAGTTGTACGATGAAGGTTTTTTCAGTTGCCAAGCAAAAGATCCATCCTCAATTGAAATGATAAAACGATATTTTATAATGTGAGTTTACTACTTAGTTTCATTTACATTTTATTTTATATAGTTGCAGGAAGTTGTTTTCAGTAGCTGCTTCTTAACAATGTGCTTTTCTGGTCGTTAAATTGTTTGGTTGGGATGAACTAGATTTGCATTTTGGTCCACCTTTATTTTGAACTTGAGTTTCTAGTTAGTTTTTTACCCTTGGGATCACATGATGAGTGCAGAGCTGAAGTTATTACAGTGTGGTAATATAGGTTTCCAGTGAGATTGGACTTGAAAATTCTAATAAGGTAATGGATTCTGGTAAAAATGGAAAAAGTGAGAGAAAGAGAGGGTAGCGGGTGGACTTGTGAAAATTGAATGAAGATGGCATAATTTCTCTAGATTTAGACTGCAGTTGATATTTTGCTGAGAATAACAAAAATTTTTATGCCTTAATTTTCATCATTAAGTTAATGTGCAGTAATCTTATCTGTTAATTACTTTTACTGATCGAGTAGGAGATATTGTGAACTTCTCTGTTTTGATGTCTTGGTGAGTTAATGCTGCTTTCCTCTGTTTAATTATAGTTGTTTTGATGGCATCAGATCCACCAAGATTTTGCGGTCTTGGTTTTTGGGTGAGGGGAAAGCTAGATATTGGAGGTGGGAAACAATAGCAGGTGTCGTCACTGGTTTTTCAACATCTATAATCACTATCAGCTTAGTTAGAATCCTACAGCATACGAAGTCTTTATTTCCTGAAGCCATTAACACAGCCCGTATCAAGCGTGTTTGTTTCCTAGTAGTGTACTTTTCGGTTATATGTTGGTTGGCATCGCAATACTGGAAAAGGCTGAATATCCCATTGATTAGAGTCTATAAGTACTACTACTAGGCGGCAGTTGGTTTGTTTTTTTACTAGTGCAAGTTGCCCCTGGGTACATAGTATGTATGATGTAGCTTTAATAGTGGAGATGTATGCTTGAGTTGAGTAGGTGAACAAGCAAGAAGCAGAGAGAAAGTGGTATACAGATGATTTAGTGTATAAAAAAGATGTATTCTGATGTATAATATGTGTTTTCCTGCTGTAGTAGGTAGGAATCTAGTGTACCTGAGAGATTCAACTCAGTAGTTCACAGTGCATGTTCTGTATGGCACAGGTTTATGATTTATGAACAAAATCACTCTTTTTTTTTTTGTTTACCTGCTGTAGTAGATAGGAATTTTTCTTTGTCTTTTTTGGGTAAGTTACCAACATAGATGTTCCTTTGTGTTATGTACAACGTAAATGTGAACTGCGTTTGTTTAATCAAGAAAAAGAAAAGAGCAGCGGAATTAGGACCATCATCATCATGCAATGCAAACATTCCATCTCTGCTTTGTTCTGCTCTTCTTCAATTCAATTAAATTCGGTAAAGCTATTGTTCAGACAATGCTGGTATCATTAACTAAACATCTTTTTCTTTCTCACCGACCAAAATTTACGCCTTTAATAAATGAAAACAGATTCTATTTAATATGGTATGATATGGAGAAGATACCGGCATACCCTAAAACTTAATTTCCACCATGCTTTGCAGTCTCATCTGACTCGCTGCTACTCTCAAATTGCATCTTCCCCATGCTATTGGAGGAATGACTATGTGAAACGCTACCGGTTGAAGTATTTTAGGAGCAATCTGTGAGGTGGATGATGCTGTCAAGACAGTCCCAGGCCAAAGGGTGTTCTTGTTGGGAACCACTAACTCTTGCATCCCCTGTACAACACATTTGACTCAAGTCCTAGGGAGATTTGTTAGCTTGTTAGTAGGAGTAGGAGTTGTTAGCTTGTCAGTAGGAGTAACAATATGAAATTTTGTCGAGGTTGTTCCTTGACATGAATTCTTTTGTTCAATTAAGTTTTTGCTAAACCAACGCTTGTTCATTTCCTTCCAAGAAACAACAATAGTTAATAGAAAATATTGCTTACTGACCAGTGGCCACTACAGTAACAACATTCAAGACAATTTATGGTGAAGATGATACCTACATTACTAATTTAAGGATTAGAATGATGAATTTGGGTTGGACATGAGTATGTATTAAACAGAACTGACTTAAGTATGTATTAAACAGAACTAACTTAATCGAATCAACTCAATTATTTCCGCGGGAAGAAAGCGAGATAGCAGTGGTCAGCCATGGAGGGTTTTTACATCAAACGCTGATTGCACTTGGACATAACTGTTGCCCCCTAGTGGATGGTGATCCTTTCAGCCCGTGAGTAGCGTATAATCATATATTGATATTGGCTACCAAAGTAAATATATTCAAAAGAGAAAAAAACAGACAACACTCAAAGACCTCGACAATAAGAAAAAACAGAAGCAAACCACAAAAGGACATAAGAAAACCCCAACACTTAGACACCAAGTACCCACATTCTCGTTTTGTTGAAAAGAAATACTCCGCCAAAAAAAAAAAGAAAAAAAAATCAAGAGTTGGAATTCTGTTAAACCAAATTCCATAGGAAACATTTCACCTTAGGGGATTTTCAATTAACAACTCGATCCAAACAAAAAGATACTTCTGGAATACAGTGCTGCCACAAAATGTTGATCCGCGAGAATAAAAATTAATTTATGAGAAATTTATTAAAATGAAATTCCAGTGAGAAAAATCTTTGATGGAACATGAAACAATTTGAATAGAAAAAATAAGCAATATGACAAGGCTCCAAGAAGTGTATCAAGCTCGAAGATATAATGAAGCTCGGTAACTATTTGTGTTTTGCATTGACGAAAATAGTCCACTAAACACTGAGCAGAGTATAACAAGAAAATCAATTTCTGGAGTAATTATTTATAAAACAATCTAATAATAGTAGAAGATGGAGAAAAGATAGGGAGGACATATTAAGAATGTTTTGGTATATTTTTCAAATGAAATATCACTCTAATTTATAAGAACTTTAATTTATAATTACTCTCAATTCTCTTCACACAAAGACATAATTTTCAATAAGTGTATTTTCTGAATAATTATATTTTTAAAAGAGACAATTATTCAACTAGTATCTCATAACTATTCAAATAATATTGTTTGTATGATTATAATTTTTGTCAAAAATTAAATGATATAACTCTTGATTAATAACTAAAAGATATTACATTCTTTAATTTTTAGTTATTAAAACACTATAAATATTTGAAAATGTTTAACAACGAAGTCATTTTATGGCTGTCTAAAAAGCAACCTACGGTCCAAGTACGGCGATGGCTTTAGCCACATGTGAGCTAGTTTGGATTGTTGCATTACTGTCATCCTTCTAGATTATTACACTAATTGCTTCCTTATATCGTGAAAATCAAGCTGCATGCATTTCATATTGCCTACAATCTCGTATTTCACCAACGTACCAGTCATATCGAAGGTGGTTTTCTACGTCATTCTTCTGTTGTCTGATATATTTACTAAACCTCTTTATGGTCCTGCTTTTTAAACATTTGTAGCCCCGTCTTGCGGGGGAATATTACGGTTTAATAGTTAGTTGTTTGATGATATTTTGCTTGTATAAATATTTTGAGCTGCAACACTTCTTTTCTCAAAATAACAATAACTAAACAAGTGAACACCATACTGTTAGCAACAGCCTTGTCGTAAAGGTATAAAAATACATACGCACGGCGTCAGTCTCATTTATTCAATCATCTTTCCGACCTATATTATCACCTCCACTTGCTATTGTTGCTCAACTTGTCCATCTCACAGTACACTTGATATTTATATTTAATGCATTGAATTCATACTAAGTGAATTATATGATGTCAATTTAATCATAAAATGTTAATTAATAAAGGATAAGATCATTGTTGTTGTTCTCTTAGAATCAGGTGTGGAATGAATGTTCATACACTACACCTAACATAACGTCAAATCTCACTCTAATACTAAGGAGAAGAATGTCCCAACGAATTATTAATCCAATTATAGAAAAGTAGTCTGAAAAAATAAATCCTCTGAAATCCCACCCTCTCTAAATCAAATTTAAATATATATCAACGAAAGAAAAAGTGAGTAATACATTCCTAAAATCTAATTTTACGCCCATTAAAACTAAACGTATTTAATCAATCAATCTCTTTCTCTATTATATGTACGTACTGAATTTTTTCCCCTATGACGGCAAGCCTTGCCGTGTGACACCATTTGAAGTTGATCTTTGTAAATAGTAATAATGATAATACCTGTGGCCTGCTGTGACTGCGGGAGGGAATGCATCTCCACTGAATTTGATTATTGTGATGAAGCAGATGAGATGTCCCCAACCAAAGTTGTTAATTTATGCATTTTTGTTAATCACAGTTTCAAAGGACCCAACCCTCTCCGGAGTGTGCCTTCCTTTTTCTCCTTCTCTATATCTGTAAGAATAGGATGCCCAGGTGACCATGTACAGACCAGCAATTATTAGAAATCCCCCAATTACACTGTTGTTGCCATAATATGCAAAACAAAACCAAAACCAAATCAGTTCACCTCAGCCTTTGGAGAAACACAAACTACTTTTAGTGTAACACATTAGGTTGTAGTGGAAGCCTGGTAGCAACAGAAATGAAACCAACCTTCCCAAATAAATTGGACTTCCAAGGAAAATTCTTGACAGAAAGGCTGATGCTGCAGGTTGAAGTGGATTATAGAGAGCAACTAAAGCAGGCCCCAAGATCTTGTTCGACCATGTCAGCAGTCCATAGTTTAGAGCAGATGCAACAAATCCCTACATTACCCTTCATCTCAGCCTCAGATTTAACTATTAGGTAGCTTAGCTATGTTTTATACTAATTATAACCCAGTCAATCAGGGACAACATATTATTGTTACTTCTGCGAATGTTATACCAAGCCTTTAATAATCGTTTCCCCAGCATCATTCAGAGGTCCAAGTTACAGACCCCATGGACAGCACCAATTCTTTGTATGATTGGTACTTTCTTATTGAAATCTGTCTACCCTACTACTCTCTGTAAGAAATCATGCACTTTCCTTTACATGGGAAGAGCCTCACCAGTCGCTATTTATGATAACTTTTCTTACACTTCTCTTACACTTCTGTCCCTATAGTTTGGCCTTGGTCATTAAACTAGCATCTCAAGCAGTGTCCCCAAAGGTTTAAAAATGTGCACACTCATCAAATACCATTTCAACCATCCTGATAAAGCCACCACTTTGATAATGGCTAAGAAATTAACTTCCAATAACTTATTTAAGATTTGAAATGAATAACATCAACGACAAACTTACAGCATACAAGACTGCAAAAAGCTCAGACTGTGTTAGACTCCAGTCTGTTGATTCATTCGTCATAAGCAATGCTGTTGCTACTATCAATACAGCACCAAAACAATAGGATAATGCGGTGACAGAAATGTTGGCAGGATACTTGGCCAAAATTGGAGCCTGGAATGGAGGTGTTAAAAAGTATTAATTACAACGAAAAATGCAAGCAAAGTTCAATTTATAATATAGTTGCAAAATGATGAAATAAGTGAGCACTGTTTTCCATGAAATTTAATATAGTTTTTATCGATGAAATTCTACAAGATTCATTCCCATCACTACTTGTGACAACCACTAAGAAAATAGTAGATGTTGCATATTTAGTGCTATCCAACCAAAGACAGGCATAAAGCACCAAAGAGAGCTGCTCAAAAATATGATTAAAACATGCATTGCAAAGCATTGTAACGGACCTGAAGGCATTTCCAAAACTGAAATTGAAACCTATACGAAATGCTTCATAAAAAGTGTTGGCTATAAACGTGACAAATCTAATTATATAATCTTTTCTTGGGGGGTGGAGGTGGTAGGATCCTATATAAGATTAGTTAATAGGAGTGATAAAAATAAATAAATAAATAAGTATTTGTATATCAGCCATGCAATGGCCTACCTGAATGACCAGGAAAGCAGCCATGCACATACAGTTTCCTATCAAGCATAAAACTCCAACATGCCAATGTTCAAGCCCAAATGCGAGGAGACTAGAAATAAGCCATCCAGCACCTTCTGGTTGACCCCTGGCACTGATGTCATTTTGATCAGCAAAGTCTGCATCCATCTGTCCAAGCAAGGCTGGACCACGAAACAGAACCATTAATATTGCACCAGAAGCACAGATTAGGGTACCTCCAACCTTGGCTTGACCTTCAATGCTTAGCCAAGTCACTCTTTCTGTACTGCATGTGGATTTTCAAATAAATTATGGCAAAAAGTAATAGAGACATTAAAATATATAAATGAACCAAAAAAAAAAAAGTTTGATTCTTTTTTAGAAGAAAAAGTATAGTACATAATGCCGTTACCCCATCATTACAGCCAAGAGAAAGGTAAAGACTGGAACCGAAGGCTGTATGGCAGCAGCATAAGTTGGATTCGTATAGCTTAGACCAATGAGAAATAAAAGCTGGTTGGCGAAAATCCTTTTCCAATTAACCAAAAGCCGGATAAGTTAGGTGGCAGGAAGTTTTTAGAGGCGGAATTTATTAGATATTATATTGCCAGAGAGAAGCAATACTCACCCAGTTAACCCAAGAAAGAAGAAAGACAGGAGGAGGCGTTTGGTCATAGGAGGTCGAATACTTCTACCGGAAAGTGAAACATCATCATCCACAAGTTATATTTTCAATCCAAGCGTTCAGAAAACCAAATTGTGAGTGCATATGATATGATCAACAGAGATGCCAGATTGAAAATTGACTTAAAATTACAGGAATTAGTTGGACGAGTCAGCAAAGAAGCAAACTGCGGTTATTAATTCAGTTGTTGATACATGTATATAATTTTAATGAGATGAGAACAGGTCGATTAGTAAGGTCAATCACGATACCAGGTCAGTTTCATCTCTGTGAGAAACGGATGCAAAAACGAGAAAAGAAAACGGCCCATTTTATCTAAAATGGTAGCGGAGAAGAAGCAGAGTTAAATACAGAAAAAAAAAAAAGGTCATACTTTTCATGAACATAGGCGATGGGGGCAAGAAGAGAGAGAGCAAGAACATCGCGGAAGGCGCAGAAGACAAGCTGGTTGACACCAACATTGAGGGCTACTTTGGTAATTACGTGATAGCCTCCATGCATGAGCTGCACCAACGCCATGGAGGCATGAGCTTTCCAAGCTTCTCCATGGGACGCTCCTCCATTCATTACTGACATCTTCTTCCTTCCCAATCCACATTAGACAGCAGAAATTATGTTACATATAAATGAGAATTTTGGGTGATTTTTGGTTATGGGAACGAAAACAGGGGCGAAGTGAATGGGCTAGGGGGATTAGGCTCTTGTCCCTTGAATTTTTTAAAACCTGGAAGTTTATTAAAATTTTCTATTGAGTCTCATATTATTTAATAGGACAACTTACATGGTTACTGAAATATTACCCGCTTTATATTTTAATCATTAAAAAATTGAAAATATATTTTTAATCACAGTTATTTGAGGTGAGCATATTTCTATTAATCTAATAATAGTTCAACATTTATCAAATAATAACTTTTAATTTTGAATTTTTGTAAAATGATAAATTTTTATAGAATAAGAGAATTGAAATAAAAAATGTAAACAGAATTTACAGAATGAACTATTGTGATTTGATTTGAGCAAATGGCAAGAGGCAGATAAGTGCAGCAAGTCCGAGAAACACAGCTTGAGATCAAACTTCTGAAAAGCTCACTTTTATGTTTGTTGTGGCATGGAAGATAGAGGATTTAGGCGGAGGCAGGGATCCCGGCTCCTCTGCTTTGCTTGCAGTGATTGAGCTTCTCTTCCAAACAGTTGTTTTGAGAATTCATTGCTTGGAATTGGAAGAAATGTTAAGCGAAGGAGAAATTAAGAAACTACCCATCCACCAAGCTATATATATTTCCATTGTCTATAACTAATCAACTACTCTTTTAGTGTCATCCAACTCTTCAAACAATCAGATAAGATACTTACCAAATATGTTTTATTATATTTATAGTCTACAAATAATACATCCCAATGCATACATCAGAACGTGTATTAACAAACAAGCAGGAACCACTCCTTGTTTCTAACATATATCTTACATACATAGCTTTGCGTAACTATCCTCTTTTACTGAATGAAACAGAAGAGAAGAGAAGAATCAAAAGTCTCATGTAGAGCCATTGAGCTTAGATAGCAAAAATAGGCAACCGGAGGATAGTAGGACAGAAGCTGAGAAGCAAAGCAAATCCAGTGTAGAGTGTATGACAGCCTTCTTGCACTTGTCAAAAAATCCTATCAGAAGAAGCATCACAATTACATGCCCAAGTTTGGTTTTCAGCTCACTCACTGATTTTATTTCCAACCATCTTGGTCGTTCCTGGTACAAATGAAATTATATTCACAAGCTACTACATGCATGTGATAACTTCGAATTTCCACAAGTGTTTTTCTTTCTTCCACCAATTAATTAAATCTCACAATCAAGTAGTATAAAAGATCCTCATGACCAAAACTAGAAAGATAAAAGAAAAAAAAATTTTGACTGACCTTTAAAGCAAACAATCCAAAGAGATTTGATGTTGATGTGGCCTTCTCCTTCGATTGTGTTTTTGCAATATCAAGGTTGCAAACAAAGAGCTCATAAAGACCCATTCCAAAAACCAGCATTACTGTTCCCAGTAGATAGATATCTGGAAGAACAATACAGTGGCAATTAGTGGCCTCATCTCAATAGGATCTAACTACAAGCATCAATAAACAATAAACCGCATACCTGTATTTTGACATTACAACACTAAACAGAACAAATTTACTACATCAGGATGCATAACCTACTTAAGAGCACAACTTCTATGCAACTATCGAATAATTCTAATACACTAAGCTCATTCTTGTATACATAAAGATAAAGACTTTCAACATCTTTGCTGTAGATTCTAATACTCAGCAAAGCAGCAATTTACCTAATAATTTAAGTCTAAATGGTTTAGAATCATCAAGGGTTTGTATCTGGTCGTAAGTATCACATTGAAAACCAACCAAAAGTCGTGGTTATCTTTGAAACTTGGAAACCTGGCTTGATAGCCAGTCAAAATATTGTGAAATTGAGAAGGAAAAGATAGCAATCAGAGTCGCTGCTAGTTCTTACAAGGATCTCCATATCTGCCTCGAGAGATGATTAATTGGACAAAGTGTAACATGGTACAGCATGAGGCGACAAAGGACACAATTCTAGGGTCATCACTTTGAATTAACAAGAATAAAGCCATCTATGCAGGCTCAAAAGCACAAGAGGAGTTTACTTCAAGGTGGAAAACTTTGTTTAAGCTGCAGGCTGAGCATATAGACTTTAATGCTCAGTAGCCTTAAAGTATATTAATCTTGCTTAAGTTATCAGCTAACCATGCAGCTGGACACAAAATTATAAAGCCACCCCACCTCGTGAAGAAGAAAAAATAGAACACTCTAATCAATCATTCAGAAAGGAGTAAAAAGACCATCAATCAGAATTAAAGAATAGAACCGCAGTTTCAAAATTATGCACAAAAAACAGGTTTTCCTCTAGGGTATAGTACTTGCGATTTGGGATATTGTTCCCCAGCTTCACCAAACAGGATCAGCAGAAAGGGAAGTTTTAAATGCAAACCAACTGAAATTTCATGTGTTTGTCTAAGTATAACATTTCTTCAACCTGAACGTTCTCATAATACCTATAAAAGCAAATAAGTGGAAGCAGCAGGAATAGGCTTGATAGTATGGGAGTTGAGAGAAAATAATGCTTGGGAGTGGGTAGCAAATGATCTGGTAATTAATAACATAATGATAAAAGCCTATTAATCATGCAAAACCGTAAGTTGTCACTTGTCAGACAAAAGAAAATATCAGCATGCAAATCTAGACTCCAAACCAATATTAGTTTCAGGAAAGAAATAGGAAATCCAAATGGAATTACATAAACTAGCAGTGGCAACTTAATAAACAGATTATTTGATATCAGCCACTGTCAGCTTTACACCAGATCCATAACATGAGTTTGGTTTTTTCTTTTTATTGAATCGCTGGTTTCAAACAGTTTCTAGAGAAAAAAAGTGTAATGGATATTGATGCTAATGCAGCTGTTATGTAAAACCTAAATGAACGTTGATTAGGGAACTTGCTTATTACCAAAAGCTTGTTTGCCCTGGAAATTTGAACATCAGACGTAGGCGGTAGAACCAGTTCATTCTATGTATATGATTACTAGCCGTAAGAGTTGAATTTCAATTGACAGCCTAGTATGGTAGCAATAGTAATTGAGACAGAATCAAATAAATTGTGGATAAGAAATGAAGGCAAGCTCCGTTGTTTTTTTGATTGGTACTCTCTATCATCCACAAACATAAGAGCACAAATACTTTGACCCTTCCATAACAAACCAACCCTCACCTATGGCCTCAACCAGCAACAAAATCACTTTGCTCCGATCAACCCAATATTCCATGAAAGATGACATGATATAACTGCAGCCCTGCATATGACAGTGTAAATAAATTCATTTAAGATAACAGATTAATGCAATATTCTAAGACACCTCTCCTCACACGTGGTACATAGAATAAAGCATTATAAATTATGTTTTCTCCAGGTTATATCAGCTCTTTATATTATCTCATTAGCATCCTGAGATTCTTATTTGAGTTTTTAGAATCTCAAAATGAAAGGGGAAAATCAGAAAAGAGCTCCGTTGCAGTCCTAGAATCTCAGCTCTAACTAGAATATACAATATAGAACAAAATAAGCAATATTACATCCATGAAAACAAAAGTTGAAGCCGATTTATTGTAGAAGGTAATCAAGTAAACACCGGAAGAGTAACTCAATAACACATACAAAATACTAAATAATACCAAAAGCATTCCATGTTAGAGTCTACTATGTATATGTATTTGTGTTTGTCTATTTGGCTAAACCTTGATGAAGCAAAGGAATGATCCAGTTAAAGACCCAAAAACAGCCAGAAGAGTCATAAACCGACATCGATAAATGACCTGTAAAATACATCCAAAAAAGGAGATAAGTGCGCATTATCTGAGTCAATATCTTATCTAATGAAATAATAATATAGAATATCTGACCTTCTCTATGCGCTCTTCCATAGCTTCCAACTTGTTGGATGAGCCCGGGGTGTCCAAATGGGAGTTAGCTGTAGCAAAGGTTATTGATGGGATACGAGTACGATGCAGAGAGCTTTTGGTGAGTGGGAATTTACCGGTGGCACGAGGGTCAAGTATAGAAGAAACCCTTCTGCAATTTGGTCCCAAACTGGAAGAAGTGTGGTAGAATTGCATCAATAGCGTGGTGGTTCTGAGAGGTTTGGGGGTGAAGTGGAAAGGAGAAGGTGGTTTCATCTTCATGGTTTGGCATAAAGAGTGAAGCAGAATGAAGCCACCAAATGGAATGAAGGGTAGTTTCAGGGATGGACTAATACTAATATATGTATAGAATACGAAGCAGTGGAGCAAGCAAAGGATGCGATGGGATTGGAGCTGGTTTTTTCCTTGACAATTTGCATCCAACTTGAAACCAAAATGGAAGTATTGGAACCACACATAATCAGCCATGTACAATGCATTGTACACTTTAGTTCAGTCCAGACTCATTTCAGTTAAGTGGTGACTGATGATTGAAAAAATAAAAATAAATAGCGTATTACAAGTTCACAACTACACCCCTTTTAGTGATAATTAAAGGTTTTTTTTTTTTTTGATGATAGTGATAAATAGAGTTTTAAAAAAATCTAAACAATCATCTTATCATTTGAATCTGAAGTGGATTGTCAGCGTAAATGTGATGCCACCATATAGCACGTGGCATGTATATATAATCTCTCTTTTTTGTTAGTTGTACATAGTCATTTTAAACACATCATGAGCAC
This sequence comes from Gossypium arboreum, assembly GCF_025698485.1. Taxonomy (NCBI): domain Eukaryota; kingdom Viridiplantae; phylum Streptophyta; class Magnoliopsida; order Malvales; family Malvaceae; genus Gossypium; species Gossypium arboreum. The sequence goes on along the minus strand of NC_069070.1, from coordinate 40,984 downwards.
AGTAAATATTAGTCGAGCAAGATGACAAAAACAACGAATCTAATCTCATTACCTATTCTTATCTCTATTGGTTGAATTTAAAGGTTAATCAATATAGTTATCCATCGGTAGATTCCCATTTTTTTTTAAAAAAATAAAAGCATATGCTCGGTTGGGCGTTGAAATCACATATATATATTTTTTTACATTGTAACTTAATAAAATTATAGTATAGAGTAGTAAAGTCGATCCTACCGAGACTGAGATTCTTAATTTTTCATGTTTTTGTAACTAGATTTTTGAGTATAGATAGATGTCGTGCCTTCGACCTCTATGTGTAAAGCTATAAACTAAATAAAAATGGGAATTTAATTAATAAAGAAAAATAAAATAAACAAATATATAATAAAAAAATAGAAATAGAATTATGATTGCAAAATAAAATTAAGTGAATTCAATTAAATCGGTGAATTAAATATATTAAAGCTTAGCCTCAGTCTTGGTATATTTCAAACTCAAATCGATCCTTGAAAAATGGATTTTCCTTCCCAAACCATAAGTTTGTTATAGTGATTAAGGACGCCTCAACCGCTAACTTTTCCTTTTGTAGTCGGTTTCGGTACGACCTGCAAATTGACCCTTGTCGAATTTATAACAACATAACTCGTGCCCTAATTTAAGATTTCGACAGCCTTACGATCTAGAAAGCCCAACTCGGATTAACGCCCTTAACCGCATGGGTCGTTTAAATCCGATCACTATCGCCCTTGACGAAATCCAACTAGCTTTTTCCACTTGAACATGCCAACTTGTTCACGTGAATTCGAACTTGGCAGACGACCGTCTCGTTTACTCAACTGTACGCCAAACAACTTCAACCCAACGTGCACTTTTTGAGTTGAAATTGAATTAACTTTAAGGGACGATTGTGACTATCCTATATACCGAAAAGATAACGAATATAGTGTTAAAAGATTTTTTAGTGCGGGTTCATATCTCACGATTTTTTTTGGAATGATAACATAGCTAAAGTTAAAATGAAATTAGTTGAGCATGAAATTAATAATGCTTTGTTGGTTTATGGAAGGAGTTTAATGGTAGAGATGAATGGTGAACATGATAAAAGAACTTAAGAAGCAATTAAGCCGAAAATAATAAAATGGAAAATGAGAATGGCAGAATGCTTAGTGTTTATACATGCCATATGCTAAAATTAGCCTAATTCATCCAACAACCAACTCACTAAAATATGACTTTATCAGATTTTTTTTTCTTTCTAAATCTAGCTTTCAAATTCAGCCCCTTTATATTGCTTGTGCTCCAATTTAGCCCGATTTGTTTATTAACTCCAATTTCGATACTCCAACTGCTTACCTAATAAAATTAAACAAAAATTACAGACTCAGTAACAAAAATTACTAAAATTGTGTGTGTTAAACATACAAATTCAACTTGTTATCAAATTCCCTACTTAGTCGATGCGTGTCCTCAAACATGTTATGTATTCCCATACTAGAAATAATTCCTCAACCTACTTTAAAATTAAGTACCATCCCGCAAAATGTAAACAACTTAAGTGAAGCATGAATGAGCTGTAGCTAAATTTAACTAACAAGTGTTTATATAATTTGAACATTATGCAACAAAATCAACTATTTTATTAAATTAAAACTTTAATAAAATTTGCAAGACGATCGTAAATATATACATTTTTTAGACCGAGACATAAGCAAATCTTTTTATGTGAGATGAGATGACAACCCAAGCACCTCACACCGGTTACTCAATTCAATTTTTCTTCGAACTTTTTTTTTACAACAGCTCGGTTAGCGGAGTGTTTGTAAATTTTGGTTCGTTACTTAAAGTTTTTAACGCGAGATAAGATGACAACCCAAGCAGCTCACCCCGGTTATTCAATTCGGTCACATTCCCGAACTCTTCACTCGTAACTAAGCTATCAAAGTATGTACATAAATTTAGTTATTTCTATTTATTTATTTCTTTTCTCGAGTATTTTTATTAGACAAGTTTAAAAAGAAGCTAACAATTTTAATGGAATGTTGACTTAGTCATAATATTTACATTTCTACAAATCACTTGCCAATCAAATTGAGCAGTAAGCAATTATTCATGAATCACATTGTGACATCCCTAATTTGACCCTAGTCGGGAAGTGGTTTCGAGACCACAAAACCGAGTCACACAAATAATTGATTGTTAAATTTCATGTCTATTTTATGTTACAATTTATGTGTGAAATTCTGATGCTTTGATTTTGTCAATTGAATGCGAATTTAATCAAAAGGGCTTATGTGAGAAACATTGAAAATGTGTTGGTTAATTTTTAAAATGGTCAAATTGTTGCATGGATTAAATATGGGGACTTGCATGTCAAAGCCTCCATTTTTCATGATAATGGCCGACCATGATGGTTTTAGGTGAGAAAATATGTATTTTATTTGTTGTAATGATGGCTAGTAAATGATATTATATACATTTTGTTAAAGAATTAAATAAAGACTTATAAAATATGAAATAAAGTTTTTAAAATGAAAAAAAAAAAAAAAGGGGATGAAAACAAAGTTTTATCCATTCTTTCTCTCAATAGTTGATTCTTAGGATCAAAGAAGAACAAAAGGGGGCCCTTAGACGTATGGCAATTATATTAGCAATTGGAGGTATGTTTGGCTTAATTTATTGATAATTTTGGTAAAGTTGAGTTGTTAAATAGATTTTGAAGTTAGCCCATACATTTATTTTTGAATTTAAGAAGAATGATACATTCGACTATGCTTTGATGTGGTTGGATTGTTGTTCATTGAGTAAGTGATTGAGGAATGGTTAGAAGAATTTGAATGCTAAACTAGTTGATTTGTTTATAATGTTCGATTATGATCATTTATAGAGATGTGAATGAATTGTTGTTATGTGAATAAATATTTATTTGATGATATATATATGTATTCGGCAATGGGATAAAATGTGTATTAAGGTAAGTTTCATGGTGATTATGCTTGTGATGTTGGGTTAATATTTGGCATTGAGTAATGTGGGGTAAGGTGATTAATCGGCTATGAAATTAGCTAAATTGAATAGGTATGTTTAATGATATACTTAGTGTAATGTATAATCTTATAACTCAGTTTGGTATTGAGATAAAGGTTAGATGTATGATTGGATTTTGGTATGTTAAATTGGTTAATCAAAGATTTAATATGACGAAATGTTAATGAATAACATAATTGGTTTGCACCTTAAATAGTTGAAATAAAGCTTGCCGATTATGATTAAATGTTTAAATTGTAATGGTCATATATAGGTATATACATATATATATATATGCCTTATGTATGTACCATGTACACATAAGGACATTCGGCAGTATGATTAAATTCATGTATAAGAAAGCATGATAAATTAAGTGACTCTTTGCTTGTGAATGTGAATTAGATATAAATTAAATAAGCATGAAATCGAGTCATGGCATGTTTTATTAAATATGATACATATTGAAATCTATTGTTTTAGATATAGATTAAGGGCCAGTTCTGCATTGCTTTTCAAAAGCACTTCTGACTCCAAAAGCACTTCTGGAAGAAAAGCTGTACAGAACAAGCTACTTTTGGCTGAAATTTTTAGCATTTCAGAAGCACTTTTCAAAAGCACTTCTGAAAATGAGAAGCTAAAATTTTTAGCTTTTCCTCTCCCAAAAGTACTTTTAATGCTTAATTACTTTTTCACCCCTCCAATAACATAGTACTTCCCTTTTTTTTTCTTGGTACTTAATTACAAATGTGTTAAAATCATTAATTAAAAATAAAAATATTTTTAAAATACTAATTACAAATATTTAATAGTTATATTTAAATATTTAAAATATAGTTTATATATTCTAATTAAATTTTATAAATATTAATATTTATTGTTTAAAAATATTTAAAATTTATATTTTATATATTAAAATATTAACAAGAAGTTATAATAATTTTTTATATTCTTACTAAAATATAATAATATTAACTAATTTAAATATTATTTAAATGTATATTTTCTTGATAATAACATGTCTAAAATAGACATTTTATTTCTCAAAAATGATTTTTGACAGCAATGCTAAACACTCAAATTTTAAACCAAATTTTTCAAAAGCACTTCTCAAAAGCATTTTTCCACAGCACTTTTCAAAAGCATTGCCAAACTAGCCCTAAATGATATGTGATTGCCAAATGTGATTGTTAAGTGAATAATATTAGTTAAGTACTTAAGCAAATCTATTGCTTTACTTAAGCTTAAGAGCAAAGAGGATCAAAGTCGGATAGGGGAAAAGAGAAAGTAAACGAATAGCCGTGGATATCTAGTCGTCGACCACTTCCGAGGTAAGTTTTAAGTGATTAAACGTTGAGTAAATTCAATCATAATAGAACATAATGAGTTGATTTAATAAGATGTGATGTGGCCATGATATGTTTTAAACTCAAATGGTAAGTACATAAGTGTTTGGACTTGGAAATTTAAGAGCAAATTGTAATAATTTGCTTAGGACAGCAGCAGTAACGTGATTTTAGAAAATCACCATAAATTGTTGGTGTGGAATTATAGGCTGAATAAAATATGTAATCAAAGCTTAATTAGTCTAGTTTCTTATAAAAGAAACCGTGTAAGCAAAGGAATTTCTTATAAAGAGATATTTAAAGTTGTGTGAGACAGTGTCAGAATAACTCCAAAATCCCCTGTTTTTTTTTAGAAAATCATTATAAATCACACAAAAAATTTGTTATAATATAAAATTTATATGCTTAGACTCCTTAATGAGTCTAGTTTCAAATGAAATAAACAAGAACATATTTTGAATTCTGTACAATGAGAAAGTTGATTCGTAGTGAAGAGTGGTCAGTATAGTCAAACAGTGAAATAGGGGAAACTTTAAGAAAAATTCTAGTATTGATTAGTAAAACCAAAAATTTTGAAAATTTTATGGATAGAAGATATATGAGTCTGTTTTCAGGGAAAATTAACAGCACTTCATTTGGAGTTTCGTAGCTCCAGTTACAAATAATTTAATGACTGTTGCTCAGGAAAACAGCTTGTAGTGAATATGTGATTTTGTTGTAAACATTGATGAAACTAATTGAGTTGCTTATAAGCTATTGCTGAAATTGATGTACAAGATAAATATATATATGTGTGGTAAAGCCGAATGGCTAGTGTGAAATATGTATGAGATATGTATATGTGGTAAAGCCAATGGCTAATGTGAAATATGTATGAGATGTGTATATATTGTGGCGAATGACCAAATGTGAAAGGTGTGTATATTTAGATATTTGATGAGACAAATGAATTACAAATATGACAATCGATGTGAATATTGTAACATGTGATTAAATGTACATGAAACTTGAAATATATTCCGGTAAGACCCGATGGCTACGTGTGGAGATTATGCAGGTAAGACCCGATGACTACGTGTGGGGATTATTCGAGCTAAAGGTCTCATGAAGATTCGAGTAAAGCATAAGATTATACGACTTCACAGTAACAATTGGTAATAAATACGTTCAATGCGTTAAGTTGGTCAGGTATGTATTTTGAGATTATATTTAAGCTTGATTTGGATTAAATCACAAGGTTGTTATGTGATGCATATGTGAGTAAAGCAATAAGATCGTTTCTATGATTATTGTGCATTTGGTCAATGTGAAAAGTTAGGTGAAAATATGTAATGTACCTATGTTTATAAGAGATCACTATCAAGTGAGAATTTATCTGCTTATTGTGTATTACGTAATTGTGTATATTCGGCCAAAAAGGGTAGTATACCTAGAAAGAGGTTATATGAGAATTGTAAGATCGACTTTTAATTTGGTTGGTCGGTATGTGATAAATACTTGTACATGTTAGACCCATCGTAATTAAATCATGATTGTAAAGTGAAAAGCAAATATGAAAATGCCATATAAATATGTGAGTATTCGGTTATGGAGAAATACTATAGGATATTGGGGATATACATTTTGATTTGTCCGATGAGGATAACTATAGATATGAAATGAATGTTATATGTGAATCAAATAAACAAATTGGTTATATTTGAGTTCACTAGTTTTAAATTGCTTAAGACTTACTAAGCTTACAAAAGCTTACTCTGTTGTTATGTTTCTCTGTTTTATAGATTGTTGATTTTGGCCTTTTGCTCGAGGATCGTCAACAACTTATCACACTATCACTATCCACTGTTTGGTACTGCTATGTTTTGGATTATCTTATGGCATGTATAGAATAGACTAGTAGTGGGAGGATATTTTGGTTAATGTATATAAGCCATGCGAATATGACATCTTTTGAATGTTTACTTTTATAAGTTTTAAATTTTATCCCTGGTTGTGTCTAGCAATTATCCAATTGAATGATCTTTACTCCAAGAAAATGTTCAAAATTTTACTGATTTGGCATGAGTTACAAGTCCAGTAATGCCCCTCACCTATTCCGGTGACGGTTACGGGATAGGGGTGTTACACACATAATCATTTGAGTTAACTAAGCATGAGAATTACATAATTTCAAAGCAACTTAGGGAATAATTTCAATATGGGAATCAACACATGCAACGAATAACGAAAGATAGAAAAGCATACAAACCCCCTACTTAGTCCACATTACCCTCAATGTGCAATAATAAATAAATAAACAAACAAAATAGAGTCAAGTGTACTCCCTGTGTATGTTTTAATGAGGAAGATGATGGTGGAAATGATCGTTTTGCTGTATGATGAGGATGCTTGAGATGTTGGCTTCCATTGTTTCTAGGTGAGCCTTAATGCAGTTTACTCTCTTTTCCATAGCGGAAAGGGGCTGCTCCTCTTACTCTCTGGAGCTGAACCACGTGTTCGTCGGAACACTCTATTGCTTCGAGCAGTTCGTGTACCTGGGGGAACAAAATAAAACGCAGTAAGGGTGCCCACAAGCAAACCCATAGAATCTAGACAATATTCATCCAAAGGATCCATATTATAAGCGTATGTTAGGGATGAAAAATCAATTCCGAATGAAGAATGTTAGTAGCTAAATGCATGATGAATAGGTCGAGTATGAGAGGTCGGTGGGTTGGAATTACGACATGAAAACTACGTGTAAACCAATATCCTAGGCTGACCCTAAAATCGAAGTGCATGCACTAGAATAAAAATAATTATATCTTAGTTAAGATAGACGAAGAATCATTGTGGCCCAAATAATTAAAAGCAAGAAATCTATAAATATATCTTAGGGTCGGTTCATGCACTAGCAATGATTTAGAGGTCTTGGAATTGTAAGGATGAGATATTGAGTTAGTCAAAGCCAAGTAAGCTGAGTCAGCATCAAAATCATTAGGTACCTCGAGTAAAGCAGTATGGTACGAGTCGGTTTGAACATCATCAGGGTCAGCGAAACCCATGGCTATGTTAAAATCTGAAATAGACATACTAAATGTATTACCAAACAATCTGAATTGAATTACGTTTGGGGTTTCAACAGTCCTAACGACATTTATATCGAAACTAAATTTTGCATAAAATTCGTATATGAGCTCAAAAAATGCAGCACAGTAAATATTCACATACAACGTCCAACCAATAGCATCAAAATAATAAAACACAGAATCACACATATTAAGTGCATCAAAGGTAAAGAGAAATATATACTTATAGGCCGGGATAAGACGATGTCGAATATCCTCGTATCTCGTACGGTGTTCCAGGGTCATGAAATTCATAAATCCCTGAAGGTCATGGTATGCGTAAGCAATATTTCTTATGCAACACTCTAAGTAAAAAGTTCACCCTTTAATAACATGCTTAGATTTCGTATTTCCTTCCAAAGAGCCCTATGTGGACCATAACATATAGAGTTTAATAAGAGCCATGAATAGTCGCGCTTTGAAGAATTAAATCTTGTTAGGGGAGTTCCCCCAAACTAACATTTCCATCGGTTCATTGTGGAGTAAAGGGGTGAATAAATCGTATATGATTCCTATAGAAGAAACATTTGTTGCACACGCGTCTCATTTCATATGTCCCATTTATCAAAGAATTCACCAAAGCCACTCATGGCAAAGACCCTTGTCATAACATGCTAGACGAGAAACTTACAAGCTAGACACGAAAACCTAAATGAGTAGACTAGCCACTAACCAATTTGAGCTAGGTAGGATAACCACTTATTGTCTAATATATCTAGGGAAAATCTTGAAAAGTAAGACTCTATCTTATTACCAAATATGGGTTCAGGAGTATGGTTACGTATAAGAAAAGCTAAAGCACTTGACAGGCTGCGCATGCACAATAAAACAACTAATTTATGAAACAATTTTTCATGAATCATTTCACCATTGTTTCAATCTATTTGCATTAGCTCTAGTAAAAAGGAAGAAAGTTAGTTTAGTAATTTTATTTGTTAATTTAGATATAGCTTAAATACTATTTTATTTAAATTTATATTAATAATTTTCATCTAAATTAAATTAGTAATTGCTTAACTTATAATTAATTTGACAAAAAAATTTAACAACAATCCCTACAGCTCAATTTTTGAAATACTCTAATATTTCATTCACAGTACAAATATTATAACTCAAAGCTTAACGCTTTTAAATTATTTTTATAAATATTATTTATCTTCTGCATACGCGCGCAGTCATTAATTGCTTTTTTTTTTTTGTTTACTTCATTCTTCGAGCTCCCGAATTCAACCCGGTCGGGAAAATGGATTTCTATTAAGTTTAATTTTTTTTTGAAAGATCTGTTAAGTTTATTTTAGAACTCTTTCAAGACACAAGCACAACCAATCCATCGTCCAGATCTGATCTGAAATCTGAATACATCGGTAAGTAGATGCCGAGTAGTAGTATATCAAAGTTCTGCTCTGCTTATAATTTGTAAAGAATATGCATGCATTTTTCAAGCAATGACGTAATTTAGGCTTATTTTTGTGTGTGTTTAGGTTAGAACTGATGGGATCCGGTGGGAGCAAGGGTTCTTGCAGGGGAGGAGCTTCCTCGTCGAGTGGTGGGAGGAAGGGAAGATCTATTGGAAAGAATAGAGTTTTCCAATCCTCTTGCCTGGGAGCGCCTTCTGGATCTGCTGACTCCCACTTTGACCGTCAGGTCTTTCTCCATTCTCTTGTCTCATTTTTTCCCCTCTCTCTTCTTCCTCTTCCTTGAAAAAGAAGTTCGCTTCTTCAGGTGGTTGTTGTTGATCACCATAATAAAGACTACGGCTCTAATTTCGCCAACCAGAACAGGAGCGAACGGGAATCTGAGTCGGATCAAGAGAAAAGAAAATGTTCCAGAAAGGTTAAAGCTGAATCGGCATCTGGTTATGAAATGCCACTGCCATGCATATCTTCCAATGGTGTAGATATAGATACCTCGAGAAGTGGTAGCAGCTCTGGCAGAGCCACCACAGCAGTGCATCACTCTCCTTCTCGCTGCCTCTCTGGCTTTAGCTTCTTTCCGGGTAACATTAGCTTCAGATTAAGCAGAGCTAATAGTTTGGGTTCGTCTAGGGCATATCCTGTTTCTCCTACAAGTCTTACAATATTGAACCGTGATGACAACTCCGAGACACTTGAACATCGACAATTTTCCCCAAATTCTTCTTCTATAAACTTATATTCTCCCTTAACCTTCAATGATTCAGACACAGATAGGGAGAGGGATAGACGTGTTGGAGTTGGAAGTCGAGAATCTGTTGAAAGGAATGTTCGTTTTAGCAGAACATTAAGTGTTGGAAGGCTTCGTGACCGTGTTCTTCGCAGACCTTCCTTATCTAATTTCACATTGTGCCCTTTACAACAAAATGGTCAAGTCGGCAGTCAAACTCACGCATTTAGAGGAGACAGGGACACGAGACAATTTACTACCTCACGTTCCACATCTACTTCCGTTTCCGGCTCCGCTCATACTACCACCGTTATATCCCACACCCCCGTTTTTAACATTCTGGGCCATGAAGTTGAAACTTCACAATCTAGAGAAGCCAGGTATCATGATTTACTCGAGCACAGATCCAATTTCCTTGAAAGGAGGAGAAGAATACGATCTCAGGTTTGTGATCTTCTGGCACCTGTGACCCAACTCACTACGTTTTCTAATTTAGTATCTGATGATTACTGAACCATGAAGATAGCATCTCATCAACCTCTTTTGAGCTTCACCTTTCCTTCATTAACATTTCAAATACAACAATTACAATGGCGGACGCTTTTCCTGATGTTCTATTTATGTCTGATTCCTTTCTGCCATATGCTGATTGAATGTTATCCATCTCAGTGGAAGCTGATACTTATTTTTCTATCTGTTTTCTTTAGTTACTGACCTACGAACTACTTTAGGTTCGAGCTCTTCGACGGCTAGGAAGCCATTTTGAGAACTCTGGACATGAAAGGTCTTGTATTTTATCTGGTCTACATAGAACTGGTGGCTGCACATGTCGTGTAAATAATCGAGATTCCAATTCAAATGATGAGACAAGTGCTAGCGCTAGTCTATCCAGAATCGTTATGTTAGCTGAAGCTTTATTTGAGGTAATTTTTATTTCTTATGTTATTACTCTGGGTGGGTCTTCTTTCTCTTTGCACCTATCTGTTGGAGTTAATTTCTATGCATTTTAACTAGGTTCTGGATGAAATCCACCAGCAGTCTGTGGTTTTATCTTCTCGACCTTCTGTATCTTCAATTGGATCTGTTCCTGCACCTAATGAAGTTGTGGAATTGCTTCCTGTCAAAATTTATAACAAGTCACACAAACTTCATAATGATGAGGCTGGACAGTAAGTATTTATTTTTCTCTGCTGTTTGAGAAATGTGAAGCACACTTGAGATTTTTTTTTGTCTCCGACGGATAGTTGAAGATGAGATTTAACTGTGTGTGCCTTGACTTTAAATGGACCTGCAATAAAATAATATTTGGTTGGCATTTTAGCTCAGAGTAAGTTATGAATTTGTATATGAAGTCAAATAAAACATAATCAGTTCTACAAAGCAGAAACTAAAAGCTTTCTGAGCTACAAATTAATAATGAGACAGTTTGATTCATATCAGAAGTATAATTAACCTAATGAAAATATGAGACTAAAATAAATAATAAGGTAACTTAACTTTTTTCTTTGTTTGAGAATTTAAAGCAGAATGGCTTAAAATCAGATCCAATCAGCGAGTTAAGTGCACTAAGAAGAATGATTCTTAGTTTACTATCACGTAGGAATTGGAATCTAGATCTTTTTTGGATGCTAAGTTTTAAGGCATGCTTCCAAGTTATAGTCACCAGTAGGCTCATGAAGGTTTGGCATACACTCTTAATGAGCTTGCTTGAAAAGGTTTAGGTGATTAGGTGCAGTAGGTCTATCTTTCGGCTGACCTCATCAGTAATCCCTTGTGCGGATTACGAGCCTAATTCTATGTAAAATATGGAATTTAAGTTTGATGGCATGATTTCTTAATGACTTATTAGAGAAAAAATAATTTAATTTTCCTGTTATTTACCCACAATATTGGTTGAGATGAGTTCTATATGCAATTCTCTTGTCTTGAGGGCTTCAGTTTGACTTTAATCTATTATGTTTTAGCAGTTATGAGTACCATGTGGATTTGAAATGTTGACATGATAAACTTGGTGTAATATGTGAAATTATTACTTGAAGTATCTAGAATAAAAGCATTAATATGAATGAGCAAAAAGAACCCAAGAAAACTGGAAAGTGACTCCAACTGTAAAATTTGATTCGGGTTATAGTTAAACAAATTTGGTTTTTGGTTCAGAAGTTTAAAACGCAATTATTCAAACTAACCAAAACCTATTTTTTATTTAATTTATACTCAGTTTCTTATTTTTTGATAGCATAAAATTAGTATTTTATGCCTAAATTATTGAAAAATACTATATAAAAAAAGCATTTTAAAATTTAAAAGACCAGTGAACTGAACTGTTAAAAAAACCAGATTATTGCTAATTAATTGCATTTTTTTTTCCAAAACCGAACTGAACCGTTATCACCTCTAATATTCACATGATATGTATTATACAGACTTCTCATCCTTGAGTATCAAGGCCTCCTTTTTCTGACCTTCTAATTGATCTAGCTAGAGGTTAATGATTTTATTGGTTTTGAATCCAATGGTAATATAGGAAATTGGGGGAGCTAGAGTGATAGGAACAGGGAAATTGAGTAGAAAAAATTGAATTTTAATCAGACTTAGGTATTGTCTTCCTATATAGGCATATGAAGGGTGGGGTGGGGGGGGGGCATATATGATTTCAAAGGGCCCTAACCTTCGGTATGCTTTCTTTTTCAGTTACTTCATATGGCATTTGTCTGCAATCAGGCATGTTTTGAGTCTTTTTTTTTCTTTTCTTTTATATTCAATTAACAGATGTTACATATGCCTTTTGGAGTATGAAGAGGGAGATAGCATGCGGATATTGCCTTGTAACCATGAATTCCACAGAACTTGTATAGACAAGTGGCTCAAGGAGGTTCACAGGTAGGATGGATGATTATTATTGCAATGTTTTTAACTTAACATTATGGTAAATATATGATTAAGGGTGTGCTAGATAAAATAGACGTGTAGGTTGTAGTTACACTCCACATGTTAGGTTATCTTTAGGAACAGTGAAGTGAAACGGAAAGACCAACGGTCATATGAGGCTTGAAAGACTCATCAATATTCCCCTTTGAAAATTTTGGACAAATGAATTTTTTGTGTTATATGGTGAAACAACAAATATAGAACTGCCGAAGAATGATGCTGGCATTACGTATAGCTTGTTGGTCCAACAGCCTTTGGAATGGCGTGCAAGTGCATCAGTAATCTTTCCTTCTCATCAATCTACCCCTTGTTTTTCTTTGATGTAATTCCTAGGAAATGATCTGTCAAATGCTACCCATCAAAGTTATGTTGATCCCTTATATGTTTGTGAAAGATGTGCCACACTTTCTTGCTGCCTAATCTGGTGGTGGAATGTATGGAGAATTAGATTCCTTTGTTCTATAAAAATAACATTAACACAAATGCAGGGCTGTAAGGGAACTAATTCCTTTTGGCTATTAATATCTTTATCTAACTAATGGCAGTAGTCAATATTTTCTTGTGATATGTATATCCATAGTCTTTTAGGCTTTGCTTGGTACGAGTGAGAGATAATTGGAAAGATGGAAAATATAATTTTTTTTCCTTGGTAGAAAAAATGAAAAAATTGAAAGAAAAAGTAAATTTCTTTCCCACCGTTGCTTGGTAGAGTAGAAAAAGGAAAGGAAAGAAAATAAAATAAAACACTTTTCTTCTCTGTCAAGCACACTCAATTTTTAATTTTTTTCCCACTTTTGCACTCCTTTTTTTTCCATCTCTCTTCTTTTTCACGCTACCAAACACACCCTTAGTTGACACCAAAGTGCTAACTTAGGATTGCAGAAAATCTTGTAAAGTTCTTTTAGGAGGTTTGTTCCCTTCGCCACGCTGAAAATATAAGTTTTGTATATTTGTTGGCCTCTGGTTATTGTTGTTCTGTCTCCCTAACGACGAGTTAGGTCCTGGAAGGTAGTGCAACAAGTTTTCTTCCACTTGCTTGCGTAATATCTGCAAGACTCTAACTAAACCCAGACAGGCTTTCTCCATGTGTACCATTGACCTATTTTACCGAACTTTGAAAATGTTCAAGTTTGGGAAATGTTTTTCATTTTCTATCCTATTTTTTACTTTAATATTGTGATGAATAAAAGAAGATGCTTCAACTAAATTTGGACAATTAGAAAACAAGGTTTCCAAGTTATAGATAAAACCAAGAGTTTCAAGTCATTTTTATTATGCTATTGATCAAGTATAACATAAAACTGGAAATGGGAATCCTTAAAGAAAGAAAAAACAGGATGTAAAATGGAAAATGCTTTTCGAAACTGAACTAGTTCTTTTCTTTCCTACTGAATGTCATCTTGGGCAGTGGAATTGGCTTCCATTTTTTTTCACCCTTTCTGCGCTAATGCTATTGCAGTAGGATTGTTTTGGTTTCATCCTGACGCAATGTCGCTTGCAGGGTGTGCCCTATTTGTCGTGGGGATATTTGCAGACATGATTTGTTGGCTGTGAACTAGAGCTTGCAGTTTTACTCCATACTTCCCGATGAGCATTGCGAGCCATGTAAATAGCAAGTTTTAAACCATGTTGACAAAATGGAAGAATGCATTAGGAAGCTTTGATCGTACTGTTTTATGGAAGAGAGTAGAATTGATAATCTGTGAGTCATCACTTTTGGAAGGAAAAAAATGAAATGTGCTGAAATTCCAATTTGTAATGTCCTTGGGCAGAACTCAGCCCGAAGGGGGGGGGGGTGGTAATTGTTATTGGGGAGGGAGGGAGGAGGGACTATTATCGTACTGTTTTATGGTAGGTTCTATTTATTACATAGATAGCAAGAAATTGTGTAATATGATAATATATTATAATTGATGTTAAAATACATTGTGAGGGGTAATATATTTTGTCATAATATAAAAATCTTACGAGAAATTATCAAATACATTAAGAAAAGGTGTAATTAAATAATATATATAATTGGATTTTTTATCTGTTCATTGTATTTGAAATTGGAATATAATTGATAATTAACAACCATTTTTATTATTTGTTGACCTCTAAAATAAAAAATGAGGAGGAGATAGATGGGATGGTGGTGGGTCACTCTTGCCTAGGGTGGATGGCTAGAGCTACTTTCTTGGTATGTAAGGGCTATTTTAAAGGACGGGTCGAGATTGGTTGGTGAAGAAGGGTTAAATGCCTTGGTCCTCCTTTCAGGCGTTGTAGTGAGGTTTATATATAGGTGATAAAGGAGTTCACACGTTTCAAGCTTATTGAGAGTAGAGATACTTCGTTTTTTTTAGTGGCGATGATGTGATGTTTCAGATTAAGGATGCAACTTTTTGAAACAACTAGGTAATCAATGAATTTAAGACTCACATGCACTTAAAGAAATTGGTCTTGCGAAGGTGGTGTAACGTTTGGTACCTTGTAATAGTTAAAAGGTAACAACTGGAACTTAAAGGGGAAAAAAACAAGAAAACTCAGCTGTAAGTCTGCCACATGCAGCTTAATTAAAGTCTATTTCGATTATTTCGATTCTCGACCATTTAAATGTCCAAATTCTTGCTTCCAATAAGCTTGTGCTTCTTCGAGTGTCCGAAATGTCCAAATATGAGACTCAGCTTTCTCGCGAGCCTCCAGAATTTCCTGTTTTCAGCAGGACCAGTTCATTATTGGGGAACAGACAGCAAAGGTAAAATGCAACTGCAATTTAAGTTTTTTCTACATGGAAAAACCAAATAGTTGGGCTGTCAATAAACCTCTCTACAGTTCCTAGACATCGTTCCGTTTACATGAACGTTATCATCATTAGCATTCATAAAATGACATGCTATGTTTTCTTACTCAGCCCCTTCATTTCCCTAAAGCCTTGTTCAACACAATTCAAACATGTGTAAAGGGTATGCGCTTCCAAATATAAGAAATAACTCTAAAAAAATAAGTATACTCATATAGGACACATATCCGTATAACACAGTTTTGAACTTAACTAAACATTTTGGAACTTCTCATTAATTCATTATTGAAGAGATGAATTCACAGCATGCGAATCATAACAATAAAATTACGATTAGTCGGTTATTGATATGTAAACCCTAAAAGTGAAAATGCTATCTTTTTTTCATTATGGTTCAGAGATTTAGGGCACCATTTACAATTCCCAAAAATATGGAAGATTTAGGATACTACAGAAAGACCTAGTTTAACATTACAATTGAAAACAAGCTCATCCCAAGCAATTAGGATTTCTCAGTAGAACTTGATATCTTATATGGATGGCACTCGCAACTAAAATTGAGATTTGTGATCAATGGCTGCTCAAATTGAAAGAGACATTACATTTATAATTGTTGATAGTTCATCTTCGACCATTCTCCAATCAGCTTTTAGCTTATGAACCACAATTTAAGCATAAGGCAACCACTAAGTAGCTTATTAACAAATTAAATATAAATTGAAATAATAGTTTTTCCTTAAATCTTTTTGCAATATTTTTAAATCGGAAAAGAATTAAAAGAAAGAGGAAAAAGAACCTGGAGTTGAGAAGAGGGCTTGGTTTTCAAATACAAACAATCCCAAAGAGCACTCCATTTTCCATAGCAATTATCCAAAACTCCTTCTCTGTAATACTGTTGCAATTGATGAACCGGAGCTGCCCAACATCGAATTAATTCATATAAAAAAATTGAAATTGGTAAAAAAAAAAATGGAAAATAGAGAGAGGGAGGAATACAATAGCAAAACCAGAGCGCGTCAAAGCATTTAGTGCAGGACAAGCGACGTTGAGAGACAGAGGATTCTTTTTCGGCACTCATCTTTCTTCTACGTCAATCTTGCGCGCTGGCGTCGAAATTATATCTTTGGGTTATAGTTGGGCTTAGGCCCAAACACCATCACCGGGGAAAAAAAATTGAAAATGGAAAATTCATTCTGATAGTAGAAAGGGATAAATTTCAGAAGGCTTAATGATAATTCGGTGATTAACGTTTATATATTTTGTCAAAATAATTCTAATTATATTTTAAGCCTTTTTTTACCATCAACTTTTGTTCTTTTTTTAAATTTTTTTTTTTAAAAAAATTTGATGATTTTTAACGAGATGATGTAGAATTTCATACGTAAAATATTTTTAATGAGATGTAATTTATTATTACTTTGATAACCCAATAAATAATTACATATGAAAAATAATAAAATAAATAAATATTTCATAAAGTTAAAATAATAACTCTTAATTTAAAAATAATAAACTTAATTATCTAAAAAATTTCAAAATGAATGCACACATTCAAGATTTTTTTGTTTGATTTATTAATTATTTTTTAAACCTCTTAGTAAACAAATGCATGCATTCTTCATATTGAAACTTTTTAGATAATTACATTTATTATCTTTAAATTAGGAGTTATTTTTTAATTTAATGGATAATTTATTTATTTCATTATTTTCACATGTAACTATCTTATTGGATCACCTAAGTAATAAATTACATCTCATTGAAAATATTCCACATCATCCAAAAAGAAAAAATTAATAGCCAAAAAAAAACAGTTTGAAAAGAAAAAAAAATTAATAGCCAAAAAGGCTAAAAATACAATTATAATTATTTTGACAAAAATATGTAAACGTTAGTGACTAAATTTGTTATTAAGCCAATTCCAAAATTATGAAGGTATTTTGATATAATATAAATATTGTATAAGATTTGGATATGATTTAATTGCATATATAAATTTTATATTTTGGTTAAATTAAACACATGAAATATTTAATTTGTTTTCAGTTGTGTGATCATAATATAAATACTCAGGTAAGATACAAAATTTTTGGAATATTAATTTGAATCATGCTAATTAATCTTGAAATTGTTGGACTAGATGTAACAAATTACAAAAACAAGTTGTATAGTATAAATTTTAAACAAGATAATGATGCATTAATGTATAATATAAATATTTTAAGCGTAATATAGAATATTTATCACTAATTAATAGACTTGTTGTCGTGCATAATATTTACCATCTCTATACGATTTTACTATTTTCACTTTCCTAATTAATTGTTTTTCAACCTCATTAATGTATACCTCAAGAACATTTATTGATTGAAATTTTCATTAAGCACATAGGTAGAATAATATAACGGAAAATCATTAATAAGTGTGATAAAATGCTTTTCTTCTTTAAAAGTTTTAACAACAAAGGGTCCACGTATATCAGTGCGTGTTATTTTAAGAAGTTGATTATGATTTAAAGTCATATGCAATTATTTATTCCTAGTTGTGAAGCTGTTTAACTCTGAATGAAATAAATTTTCATGTATTTCTAAGCACCATATTTTTGGAACTACAAGTACAAAAGCATAATTCATAAATTCAAAGAGAGAGCGGAAAAGACAATGTTGAAGCAAAGATTCATACCTGATGAAGCAAGGGAATCAAAAAATCCCAAAAACAGAAACGGCAGAGAAAATCACAGTATAATGTGTCTTTGAGTTCTTTCGGGCGTCGGTTACAAAAAAGCTAAAAAATATAAGAGGTAAAATTTGAAATGAGACAGACATAATAAAGAAGAGAATAAAAGGGAAAGAAATGTAACAAAAAAAGGAAAATGAGGAGAATAAACTATGAAAACATGCCAATTATCACAAGCCACAGGAACTAAACAGAAACCCAAAAACCATGACCATTATCACAGCACAAAAAACCAGGACAACTATCCCAAGTCGCAAAAAACCAATGGCCACATAGGCCCAGAACAAAAAGAACACGAACCCGATCCAAAAACCACGAAACCGTCCCATCTAAACAAACCACCCCAAAACATCAGTAGCACAAGTCTACCAAAACTCAAACACCAAGTAAGAACAGACAGCACCAGGACATGGAAATACCAATAATCGCACAGAGAACTCAATAAAAAAGAACAAATATCACCCTCAAGCCATGAAAATACTTCCCTTCAAATGCCAACCTTACCTAATACATCTGCTATCTCATTTCCCTGAAAACATTTGACCAGCTGACTGATCCAATTAATGAACCTAATAATTTCAAAGCATAAGGCCACTTCCACGTTCATTCCTTAGAATCCATCCTCTTAAATACGATAAGCATCCCTCAAAATTCCAACAAATTCTCATCTATTACCCTTAGCAAGACCACTAGTGAAAATAAATTAAACAAACATAAAAAACACAGCCCTTTATCTAGACAGCTCTTAAGACAAACAAATGAACCTCTACTCTCTCATTCTAACTTAGAATGTGTTACCCCACAAGTCTCGATGCATTACTTTAGGCCAATAACGGGCTACTTGTCAAAATGCACAAGGACGACGTATCTTGTCCAACTTATAAGGGCATGGGGTGTTTGCATTTCTATCCATTTTAAGATAAAAATGGAAGAGGTCAAAAGTAGTGCCTTTCGAATTGTTAAAAGCCAGACCAAGTTCCAGGTCACGACCAGAATTTGGTTGAGGGAAATTTGTTTTAAGAAACAAATAAAAAAATATTTATATATAAAATGAGCATCACCTGTTGCAAGAATCAAGCCATAGTTCAAGAAGGAAAAAAAAAAAGCCTGATTTCTAAAAGATCTTTCCAGCGTACAAATAAGCAGTGACTGAATCAGCAGAATTTAAAATCAGAAGTAAAAAGAAAAAGAAAAAAGATCAGAACCTTATCATCTTCATACACCACGGTAGCTGGTATTTCCTTGTTGATGATTTTGTCAAATCTGAAAAAAAAAAAAAAAAGAGTAAATGAGAAGGAATGATCCCGCTAATTCACATCAAAGTGAAAAGGGAAGGAAAATTTACTGTCGAGAATTATTCTTAAAAAAAGAATTCTTTCTTTTCTAAAAGAAGAAATTGATGAATAGAAGGAGAAGGAGAAACATAGGGCTGGGCTGACATGGTAGGAGAATCAGAGGGAGCAGAAGCAAGAGCAGCTTCTTTCTCCGAAGCCATGAGGGAAGATGCCGGAGGCAAACAGGTTAAGTGAGAACTCAAAACAAACAATCGGCTCTTCTTTATTTCATCATTCATCTATAAATATAATCACTAACCCTAGTTTCTTGCCTTTTTGCATCAGGTGAAAAATTTATATAAAAATTATATTTAATATAAATTTGTGTAAACCGCACAGTAAGTTCTGAAGCAGGGCAGTGATAAATATAAATTTGTGTATATTTAATATAAATATAAATCACTAACAGCACAGTTAGGTTGAAAGGTAATCGCCGCATATGCCAAGCTCACTTCCATGCATACCTAGCTAAAGGATAAGCATTGTGTAACTTATGCATATTATAAATAATTACTGACATTCCTCAAACTTTGGAGGGATAAATATCATGAGCATACTCCATTGGCGAGTACCTTTCAACCTTTTCAGGCATAACTCAATGAAGGTACAATTATACAAGTAATTACAAGTTTTTCAGGGAAAAATATTGTGCAATGTTCAAGCACATATTTCAAGGAACTTAGCTTTCAATGCATACTTCTACTTCTCAAACACTTAACCTACGAGACATACTTTCTATTCTTAAACACAGCCTTCAAGGCATAGTTCATTTTCTTTGGCACTTAGCCTTTAAGGCAAACTTCGTCTTCTCAAATACTTAGCCTTCAAGGCATGCTTTGTCTTCTAAGACACTTAGCCTTCAAGGCATACTTCGTCTTCTTAGACACAGCCTTCAATGCATACTTCAACTTCTCAAACAACTAAACTTTTCAAAAACAAAGCCTCTTCAGGCACATTTAACCTTTTTAGGTAAATAGCGATTCTAAGAACACCTTGCACATTTGAATGTTTACACCTTGCCTTCAAGGCCGTGTGCGAATTTCACAAGAACAATCAAATCACAAACTTCGCAAAAATTTCCTCCAATTTTACGAAACAAAGTAGGCAGAAAATTTTCTAGACAGAACTTGCCCGGAACATAGAGACTTCACTAATACTTTTTGTCTCAGGTAAGCTTACTTTATAACCTTCCCTTCAACTGAGGGCAATTGTTACACATATCCTCACTTAACATACCTTCACCAGACCTCATCAATTGGGACAACCCCACCAAACAGAATAACCCTGCTAATCACCACCCTCTGCCCAAGGCCTAGTCACGCCAAGCTAAACCACTCTGTTGACATTACTCTTTATCCTCGTTACATCAAATCACATAGCCGCCCTAATATGGCACCCACTTTGAATAACAAGCCCACCAATAAAACAAGGACACATGGCTTATAAGTGTTCCCCTTAAATACTCTCCTCAAACCTCATAACAAGAGGGGACCAATCTATCTACTACCAGTTACAACTCTCGGCCCATCGAGTGAACTGCCTCCAACCTTCTTGCCACATTCTTATATTGTATCAACAAAACCAATTCAGAGCAGTAATATAAAAAACATCAGGCATGATTCTCTATTTACATACTCCAGACCTCCTAAAGCTGGGAAATGCCAAAACACCATTGCCAAGTCTTATAGAAAATAACCAATAGAGAACCGTAAAAGAGAATGATTAGGAAAAAACAATAAGAAATATGTTTCAAGTTAACCAACAACAAACAATACCAAGCATGTTACAGGCAAAGTTGAAGGAAAAGAAAGTCATTATGATCAAAGTGTAGCAAATTGTAAAGCAGCATTGAACATATTTTGCAAGCCACATACCATTAAATTATAGAAATTGGTAGTCCAAAAATTAGTGCATCTTATAGACTAATTTGAACTCCCAAGGCTATGTTAATCAAAGGAAAAGAACAAACCCAGACAATCAGTTCACATATTGATTTTCTTTTTTCAATGTTGTCATAGTGTGTAAATGTTGAGGGTTAAAATCTCCAATTCTTATCAATATCAACAAGCATCCCAATTAGATTATTATTATTATTTTTTTAAACTAAAGTACAGACTTTTTGAAAAAACTAAGAAACAGAATGTCACAACTCACAACAAATTAAAAAGACATGTTATTACCATCCAGAAAAACTACCAAACAAACTCTACATGCGTCACAACTCCCACCGGGTTCCTAGAACTAAAATCAAGCCAACACAGATGCAGTAAACAATTTACATACGGATGTTTTTTGTTTAGGCAATTAGTATTCTGCTAAGCAAAGACTTGAAAGAAATAGAAAATAACACAAAAGCTATAATATTAAACAGAGGGAAACAAACAATCCAAAAATAAAGACCGACATCTGTAGATTTGAAAGACGGAATGAAACAGTGATTTCTAAAGCTGAAAACCAAAAACCCTAAGAAAAACCCACTGAAATACAAGTAAAAAAGCATGGAGCTGAAACTAAAAAAGAGACTGATACCTGAAATGAGTTTCCGTTGAAGCAGCGAATTTCAAAAATCACAAAAACCAGAAACGCCAGAGAAAACTTAGGGTTTCTCTCTCACGAAAACTCTCTTCCTTCTATAGCATGTGTTTTTTTGGCCCGTGGATACCCAAAGCTAAAAAAGAATAACAGGAAAACGTTGAAAAGTGACCGAGAGCAAGAGAGAATCGCCGAAGAAATGGGGAGCAATGGATTGAATAGATAATTGAGGATTTAAATCTCGAATGATGGGAAGGAAGCTGGCCATTAATCGTAGGTAAGCCGCTAGAAGGTTCCTGGATCGGGGATATTCTCAGTAAGGATACCCCGCCGTTGTATATCCCATTCTGGGGATATCCGAGTGTGGGGTCTAGGGGCTTGGGGCTTGGGTTTAGGGTTGGGCTGGTTTTTTTGGCTTTTGTTTCAGTGTCTGGGGCTGTGGATTTAAAAAGAGCATTAAATATACATCGGAGATTTAAAAAATCTTCCGAGAAGAAGATGCCCGTTGTGTCTTTTCAAATCCCTTTCCTTCCCCATCATTTCATTCCAGAGTTCTCTCGCTCTCTTTTCAAATTTTTGCTTTCATTCTTTTTTACCTTCGGGTAACCAGAGGCCAAACAAACATCCCCCATTTGTTTCTCGATTCGATTATCTCTCTTCAACTTTTTTCTCTCTTTATTTTTTAGTTTTGGGTTACGAGAGGCCAAAAAAAAAAAAAAAACACATACGCGCTACAGTAGGAAAACAGTTTTCGTGAGAGAGATAAACCTAAGTTTTCTCATTTTATGTGATTTTCGAAATCTCCTGTTTCATCGTAGACTGATTTTCAAGTATGAATCTTAACTTTGTCTTTTGCCTCCTTACATCTGTAAATGTTCTTGTTTTTTTTAATGTCGGTTCAAAGCTGTTTGAAGAATCTCATGTCTTCTAGGATAGCACCTTATCAGAAAAAAAATGGCTTCGAATTTTGTGTAATTCATATTTTAAGAAGCTTTTGGAAAATGTTGCCTTCTTTTTGCAGCAAGTGATTTAAGTAACATTGATTTCTATTTAATGGAGTTAGCAGTTAGAACTGCATGATAAATAAATCTACTTAATTCATAGACCGTCTACATTTGTACAAGCAGACAAACTTAAGATAGGGGATCCTGCCAAGGAGAAGGAACTAACAAAATTAAGGTCACTTTTCCTTTTTTAAGCCATTGGTTAATGACTTCGGTTTTCATCGTATTAGTTTGCATGAATTTGATTCTTTGAACAATCTTCTTGTGCTGTTTTGGGGTTAATTCAAAATTTTCCGAATCAGTGAATTAATGGTTGATGTGAAAATTTGATTAGGACAATGTGAAAAAGTTATGTTCTAATTCTCTGGACTATCAAGTTTTAGGTATGTTACGGGAAGCCTACTCTCTGTTTACTGGTAAGTTTAACAAGTAAAGATAAATTTAATCTTGAGTGTTAAATGAGGTCGATTTCCTTTAATCTACAGTTTATATATATTTAAGGTCAGGGAATACTTTTCATTACTTGAACACTTGGCTGTTTTCATTTAATCTACAGTTGATATATATTTAAGGCCACTGTCCTTGTACAAGTGCGGTTTGATAAATTTGGAATTCTGTTTTTGTTTCAGTAATATCAGCAGTATTGACACTGCTTTTCTGGTCTGTTCAGTAATCCATACTGAGCTTTATGTCATCGGAAACCCACTGCGAATTTAACCAGTGTTTGTTTCCACTCAAGTTCATGTCAACAGAAAATAACAGAGCTGAGGGGTTTTACCTATGTTTTCTAGCTGAAGTTGGCCTTTACTCTGTGGTTCCAAAATGGCCAAATTTAAAAACTAATGCAAGTTTGTGAATAATGCAGGAATCCACGGTGTGAATTGAGGGTCCATCGATAGTGCTGTAACAACTAGTGTAAAGCCAGAGTCCACTGACAATGCAGTGACCCCCAATGTCAAGCCAGAATCACCTGGGAAGATCCAGTAAGTACTTTGTTCATTAACTGAAAGTTTTCTGGTGATCTAAAAATTCGAAAGTTGTGTTTGATGTTTATCTTTAGATATATGCTTATTTGAAGTTTTTTAGAAGATTTAATAGGAAAGTCGTCTTTTAATGTTTCATTTTCCTAGTGAATAGTCTGCTTTAACATTTGAATCTCTTTCACGTTCCCATTTCATATATGCCTATGTTACGAGCTTCAATATCTAGTAACATTTTTTTAAGAACCTTCATACAGGCTTTTAACAGCTACCATTTCTTTTAAAAACAAATGCTTTTGGTTATATCTAACCAAGTGAGGGCCTTTATGATTTTAAAGCCTGGGCAAAGAAACATGTTTTACATTTGCATGCTTGATATGTTGCTTCACGATGAGTTTTGTGGAGATAATCACTACTCAGAACTTAGTTTCATGAAATGTCATTCTCAGACATGCGAATTAATTTGTTGTCATCATGTTGTGTTAATATCAACAACTTAATCAAATCCCCCTTTCTTTTCCTGGAGACCTTCAAAATTCAAACATTGTTTGATTATATTAAGTTAGAAGATAAACTGTCACTGATGATTCTTGTAATTGTATATCTCTGTTTGGTGTTAAACCAGCTAAAAACATTGTAATTTGTATAAATGTTCTTATTATACAGAATCTGCTACTCTGGTTGGTGGTTCTTTGATTTTCTTCAACCTGATCAATGGGCTGAGGAGTCTGCAACTGTATGAGAACAACTAGGGTGTTTTGATTTGTTTATTCAGGATACAAAGTGCAACTAATGATTCTGCGTGTTATGTATTATTTTGAGACTCTTAAACTGTGCGAAGCTCTTATTCTTATTTGAAATATTCTAATTTTCTTCATTTCATTAAATGTTCTTGACTTGATGGTTAATAGGTTTTCAGTGGACCTGACCATTGGGCCAATGAATTTGGTGCTGAAAGATTGCGACAAGAGTCTGTCGATGATCAATGGGTCAATGAATTCTCAAAGTTGCATGTTGATGACTGGGCCGAAGAATTTGGTTGTCAAGTTGGCGAGGGGGCTTTGGGAGATAGTTGGTCTGATAACTGGGCAAATTCATATGATGAGTACGTCTAGTAGTCTTGAAGAAGTTCACTTTATAACCTCTCTTAATTCTACATGAATGTTTTGGATGTGAAAACTTGTAGGTTCCTCAGCGGTCGGACGCTTCAAGGGGTGTCTTTGCATTTTCTGATATGAATCCATATGTTGGTCATCAAAATCCTTTAAAAGAAGGTCAAGAGCTATTGAGGAAAGGACTTTTGAGTGAAGCAGTGCTTGCCCTAGAGGCTGAAATTATGAAAAATCCTGAGAATGCTGAAGGTTGGAGATTGCTAGGAATAACCCATGCTGAAAATGATGATGACCAGAAGGTAATCCACTTTGCTCTAGTTTGTCAGAGTTGGATAGTTCGTGTGTATTCTTACACCAAAAGACATTGTTTTTGTGTTCTTTAATACTACAAGAATTTCTATTAAGAGATGTGACTGCTTGTCTAGCTCAGCCATCTGTTCAGCATCTTTGGTTATGATTCTTTGCCTGGAAAGGTTGACTATTTACCTTTCTATTCCACCTAGATCTAAATCATTTTTAATCTTGTCTAATGCCCTGTGAAAATAAGAGAGCTAAGGGGTTTTACCTATGTTTTCTAGCTGAAGTTGGCCTTTACTCTGTGGTTCCAAAATGGCCAAATTTAAAAACTAATGCAAGTTTGTGAATAGTGCAGGAATCCATGGTGTGAATTGAGGGTCCATCGATAGTGCTGTAACAACTAGTGTACAGCCAGAGTCCACTGACAATGCAGTGGCCCCCAATGTCAAGCCAGAATCACCTGGGAAGATCCAGTAAGTACTTTGTTCATTAACTGAAAGTTTTCTGGTGATCTAAAAATTCAAAAGTTGTGTTTGATGTTTATCTTTAGATATATGCTTATTTGAAGTTTTTTAGAAGATTTAATAGGAAAGTCGTCTTTTAATGTTTCATTTTCCTAGTGAATAGTCTGCTTTAACATTTGAATCTCTTTCACGTTCCCTTTTCTTGTGTGCCTATGTTACGAGGTTCAATATCTAGTAACATTTTTGTAAGAACCTTCATAAAGGCTTTTAACAGCTACCATTTCTTTTAAAAACAAATGCTTTTGGTTATATCTAACCAAGTGAGGGCCTTTATGATTTTAAAGCCTGGGCAAAGAAACATGTTTTACATTTGCATGCTTGATATGTTGCTTCACGATGGGTTTTTTGTAGATAATCACTACTCAGAACTTAGTTTCATGAAATGTCATGCTCATACGTGCGAATTAATTTGTTGTCATCATGGTGTGTTAATATCAACAACTTAATCAAATCCCCCTTTCTTTTCCTGGAGACCTTCAAAATTCAAACATTGTTTGATTATATTAAGTTAGAAGATAAACTGTCACTGATGATTCTTGTAATTGTATATCTCTGTTTGGTGTTAAACCAGCTAAAAACATTGTAATTTGTATAAATGTTCTTATTATACAGAATCTGCTACTCTGGTTGGTGGTTCTTTGATTTTCTTCAACCTGATCAATGGGCTGAGGAGTCTGCTACTGTATGAGAACAACTAGGGTGTTTTGATTTGTTTATTCAGGATACAAAGTGCAACTAATGATTCTGCGTGTTATGTATTATTTTGAGACTCTTAAACTGTGCGAAGCTCTTATTCTTATTTGAAATATTCTAATTTTCTTCATTTTATTAAATGTTCTTGACTTGATGGTTAATAGGTTTTCCGTGGACCTGACCATTGGGCCAAGGAATTTGGTGCTGAAAGATTGCGACAAGAGTCTGTCGATGATCAATGGGTCAATGAATTCTCAAAGTTGCATGTTGATGACTGGGTAGAAGAATTTGGTCGTCAAGTTGGTGAGGGGGCTTTGGGAGATAGTTGGTCTGATAACTGGGCAAATTCATATGATGAGTAAGTCTAGTAGCCTTGAAGAAGTTCACTTTATAACCTCTCTTAATTCTACATGAATGTTTTGGATGTGAAAACTTGTAGGTTCCTCAGCGGTCGGACGCTTCAAGGGGTGTCTTTGTATATTCTGATATGAATCCATATGTTGGTCATCAAAATCCTTTAAAAGAAGGTCAAGAGCTATTGAGCAAAGGACTTTTGAGTGAAGCAGTGCTTGCCCTAGAGGCTGAAATTATGAAAAATCCTGAGAATGCTGAAGGTTGGAGATTGCTAGGAATAACCCATGCTGAAAATGATGATGACCAGCAGGTAATCCACTTTGCTCTAGTTTGTCAGAGTTGGATTTAGTTCGTGTGTATTCTTACACCAAAAGACATTGTTTTTGTGTTCTTTAATACTACAAGAATTTCTATTAAGAGATGTGACTGCTTGTCTAGCTCAGCCATCTGTTCAGCATCTTTGGTTACGATTCTTTGCCTGGCAAGGTTGACCATTTACCTTTCTATTCCACCTAAATCTAAATCATTTTTAATCTTGTCTCATGCCCTGTGAATACCATCATATTTTAGGAAACAGAACAACCTATTGATTAAGCAAGCAAGAAAACCTTTTGAACACAAAGGATCTATTTTCTTGTACGGCTACTTTTTTCTTTCTTTTGCTGGCTTGATATAGCCATGTTGGTGTACCATGCAATGTTCATTTCTTATATATGAAAACTTCTACTGGAAAGGGATAGAAGGAGCTATTTTTCGTTTAAACATTGAAGTTTGCAATATGATTGGTATTACGTTTATCTTAGTGGCCCGAGGCTTCAGTCAGAGTACCAGATCTAAGGCTGCAGTGTTTGCCTGGCTGTTTATCAAGCCTATGAAGTGTAATGTTTCACATTTATTGCAAATTGTTTTGGATGATTAATGTGTCTGCTTGTCATTATCTTGAGACTTACATGGATTATGCAAGACCTTTTTATACTTCTGTTATTCTTGATTAATGCATCTGCAGTTTAATGTGGTCTTTATTGGGGGTCCAAATATTTGACTTTGTAGAAAAAAATGTAATTCACTGATTAGATATCTCTGTACAGGCTATTGCAGCAATGATGCGCGCTCAGGAGGCCGATCCTACCAATCTGGAAGTACTTAGGAAATTAAAAATTTCAGAACATTAGCTTTGTGGTTTCGAGGATAGTGCTACCACTTTTATTCCCTTCTTTGCTGCGCGGCTGCTGCTGCTACTGTTTCTGTTCGCCTTCAGCATTCGGCTTGGTTTCTCAAGTAAGCATTTTCTTTTTATTCGTCTTTACTATTGTCCCTATACACTCGTTGATTTTGTTAGACTTTTTTTTCTAGGGTTTCTGTGACTTAAAATGAAATAGCTCTCTCGTATTTTTCATTAATTTACTTTTCTGATACTCTAAGATTATTAGGATTTTCTGCTTTCTGGGTTGAGTACAAAATTCCTGTGTTGCATTTCCTAATTCAAATGAAAGAAGGATTTTGACTTGTGCTCATCTTTGCATATTTGATCCTCTGTTTTCCTTTTGCCTTAGTGTTACTTTTGAATCTAGGGTTTTTACATCTAAAAACGAAAACAGGATGTAGTTTAAAACACAAAAACTTAGTTTTGAAATGGTGCTTTAGGGTTGGGAATAGGGTTAGAATTTCTTATTCATCTGCGGTCTTCAAGATTCGCCAACATGACCTCTCCTCTTGGCTTTTTTTTTTTCAATAATAATAATATTATTATTCCCTTCGTTGCAGCTGCCTAGGCTTTGTTTTATGATTGGATCAATGGATTCTGGAAATTGTGCCAGCAAAAATTCTCCCAAGTTAATTAAAAACTGCACAGACGAAACTAATAGGGTAATTATTGATCCTTCGGCAACTACTAGACAAGGTAATAAGGAATCTTCTCTAGGGCCTATCACCTCTGATGCGAACAGAGAAATTGGAGAGTTCCCCTATAAATTTAATTCTCCACCCACCGAAGTGAAGAAAGCACAAAATCATCCTCACTTTGATCCTGATACCACCATAAACCAAGAGTCAATGGTTTCTGTCAACCATAGTAGTCCTAGAACCCCAAAGGATGGTATTTTCGACCCATTTGCTCCTGGCCCAGAATGCATGGTGTTTGCTCCTTCCTACAGGAAATATGTTGATGAAATGAGGATAACTGTTGCACGCCGCCTAAATTTTAACATCTCTGTTGGAACTGTGGGTTCTGTAAACCATAGAACTGCTGTAGATTCTATTTCAGATGAAGAAATGTTTGAGTCTGTTTATGAAAATCTCTTGGAAGTTATCGTTTCAAACCAAGCTGAGGGTTTTCTTACTGAATTTTCAAATATAGAATGTGATCTGATGGTAGTAAGACACCCGCTTCAGCTCCTTGCCTAAATGGGGTTTCTGATACTTGCCCTGGTGCTCCTATTAAACTCACTGGGAGATCAAGGGTCATTGATTTGGGGTTCTGCAGAAAGCTTGAATTCTAAAACTACACTTAATGACATGGCAGGGGATCTAATTTGCTCTATTTGTTTCAACCCTAACAGCATGCCTCTAGTTAAAGCTTTTGCTTTTTGCAGATGTCTGTCTGACTTCCGAGATAACAGAGTAACATTGTATAGTTATTTTCACTTGCAACTATTTTTTCTTCTTTTTGACAAGGGATAATGTTGCACAACGCATTGTAGCATGCATAACATTGTTCCAGCTATCATGTATCTGGTTCTCTTTGACAGATAATCTTTTATGGTAATCAAGCTTGAAGAAACCTTTTTACTTTAGATGTGTCCCCACCCATTTTTCTGTTATTTTTTTTTCCTCCATTATTTTGTAATGCCCGAATTGAGATGGTTCTGCAGTCAACACTTATGTACCCCTAACACGTTCAAAGGATAATTTTACATTGAACTATTTAACTGCAAAATATGTGATTCAGTATTCCTTTTCTTGTGTCTACAGATACAAGAAGATATTAAGATGCTAATATCTTAAACCCTAGAATGCAGGGGTTTATATATAGAGAGAGATTAATCATAGCATGTATGTTATTGTGAACACTGAGACTTGTGGTGTGGTTTTTTTTTGGTTTGCTCAGAAATAAATGGTTGGTACTTTCTTGATTTTTAGGTTCTATGCGTTTGGAAAATATCGAAGTGATTGAAAATGTATAGATATAATCTTAATGTCATATGGTTACTACTTGCATCATAAAACATGTCTACTGCGATGTGCATGACTCTTGGCTTGCGCACAAAGATTTGTGATCAAAGCGTGCATAACAAGAAGTTCTGGGTTTATTTTCATTCTTATTCTGCGGCAGGGATAACCCTGTTATATCCCGTTTTGGGATAAGCTATTCCAGGAATATTCCCATCATATCCTATCCCGGTTCGGCATTTTTATTGACCGGTTCAGCTGTTTTGGTATCCGGTTCAAATTTTTTGTGTGTTTGGACCGGGTTACCTGCCGTACTTATTCCAGCTGGGGATATCCCATTCCAGGGATATCCCGGTTTGGGGTTATCCTCATGAAGGATATCCGGTTAGGTATATCCCATTCGGGGGATATCCGGATTTGGGGTGTAGGGTTTGAGGCTTGGGGCCTGGGTTTAGTTTTGGGCTGGTATTTTTGGACTTTTGTTTCAGTGTTTTAGGCTGTGGATCTCTGGTCAATATATGTGCCCATCTCACAATCTGAACTATAAAATTTAAACATTCTTGTACGATTTATATACCCTTTAAGCATAAAAACTTTAATTTTGGTGTTCCCATCAACAATCTCAAAGATTAATTAAAGGGGTAAAATGCACTATTACCCTATTCTTGTTTAATCGGTTTCCCCAAATTAATTGTCTTAAATTTGAGTAAATAACTTCCACTACATTCAAATTCAAGTCCATTTGCTCTGCTGTGAGTGAATTGGAGAGAAATGAGAAAGGGGAAAATTGCCCCAGGCGGCAATGAAGCGAGAAAAAGGAGCGAGAAAGGAGACTCGAAATCCCTCAATGCCTATTTCAAGCAGAGGAAGTCACGAACAGAAGACTTCAAATGCCGGGATCTTGAAGTTGAAAATCAGTAACAAATAAGAGAACCGGGAAATGAAAATAAGGGCAAGCCGGGAAAAGGGTTCTTCGCTTGCTATCTGCTAATCTCTCTCAGCCCTCGTCATAAAGGCCACACCTATATCGGGTCTGATTCTACTGTTCTCTTCCTATATTAATATTTTGCCTCATCCTCACCGTGTTTCTTTCTTATCTCAACATTATGGATGCT
Source organism: Gossypium arboreum (assembly GCF_025698485.1). Classification (NCBI taxonomy): domain Eukaryota; kingdom Viridiplantae; phylum Streptophyta; class Magnoliopsida; order Malvales; family Malvaceae; genus Gossypium; species Gossypium arboreum. The sequence continues at coordinate 9,806 of NC_069070.1, read as the reverse complement.
AATGCTTCTTTTTTTTGCTGTCAAAGATAGATATTTTCTTTTTTGGCAAGATATCTTTTCCAATTTTACCTCTTAAGGTTCAGCTTTATGATTCTGTACTTCTCACTCGAGTGTTTTGAATGGTACATGACATGTTCCAAGGCTTTTATTAGATTCGTATTTACACCCTTTGAGATTTATCTGAGTAATTCCATTGTAACTCGATGTTTACTTGGTTAGGATCTTTAAATTCAAATTTCGCTTTTTTCCCTTCAAATTTTCCGTGTAGTTTCTTTTCTGGTTCATGTTTGATTCGTTACCACTTACCATGAACAAATTGATGCTACTATCTATGTGGCTTATTAAGTCATTTAAATAATATCAGCTTGCAGTTGTTTTCCTTTGATATGAGGTTCTCTAGTAAAAAATTCAAGCTGACCAAACAGTTTGCAGTTTGAACTATTTATCTAACGGCAATGTTGCCCAATTGCAGATTAAACCCACTGCGTCGAATAAGACAGCACAATGGGGAAATAGGGAGGGGTGCTTGGAGGACAAAGAGCCGACGCCCGTGGGAAATGGTTGTGTGCATATATGGTTTTCCAACCAATGTATCTGCTTATCCATTTCTTATGCTTGTTGCTAAACTGTTGTTCAATTTACTTGGTTGAGTTACTAGTATGATGTTCTTATATATATCCTATGGTAAATATTTGTTTTGAACAGGACTTTGCAACTGTTGTTTTCTGACAGATAGGTTTGCTCATGTCTTTGATTCAATTTCGTCTTACACTGTCTTTCTCTACCAGCAGTATGGCGGATTTGCGCTCATTTTCAACTAAAGAATTTTATTGGCTCGCATCATGCTTTTGGGGCATCATCATCTGCAAACTAGTAAGTAGTCCAATATGCTTTTGCTTTCATCAACGACATTTTTGGTGGATTGGAATAGTTTTCAGCTCTTTCTTCTTCGTAGATTTCGGTCAAATTCAATGGCTTTTATTAATCTTCTTTTTCATTTCCATCTTTTATAAATTCAATACACTCTAATCTTGGCACTCGGTAAACCATCCTCAGCCTTATCTAGTTCGTGTTACTTAAAATTTGTTCCTAAATCTTGTTGATAGATTAGCTCCATAGGTAGCTTTTTTTCTTTTCTGGGAATGGTAATAGTTATGGTAGTATAAAATTGCTTAGAATCATATTCGGCCAGTTTCTACCATTTATTTTTATCCAATATTTAGGAATAGGCTTTGAAATTGGCAATTAAGAAAAAGAGAATGACCGTGAATAGTACCTTAAAACAGAGAGGAAGAATAGGTTGGTTGAGAAAAAAATGGTTTGGCACCAACAATGATGCAACTAAATTGTGCTAACACTCATAAAAGACCTGCCTTCCCGAGATTCTAACCTCAAATGAAGCATAAAAGGGTTTGGGAAACTTAGGATAAGACAGCTCCACACTGACGACTAAAAGACCTTGGTAGTGGTTCCACTTTTGGACCTGTATCTTTGAATTTTGGGTCAAAGTTGTCCATATCTACATTTGCTGTCCATGCCCAAGTTGGAGTACTTTATTAGGTTTGTTCTAAGTTGCCAAAGTTTGTGGAGTATTTAGGGAAATTATCGAAACCCCCTGAAGATTAGATTTAAACCACTTGATCTTAGGTTAATCTATTTAGGACTGCCTAGAACTGCAGTATTAGATTTGTCATCAGTACATCAGAATTCACATTTCACTTTTAGAGTACAGAATGTACATATTTATCTAATTTCTGATACTCATATTTAGATATTCTTACATTGGGAGTATTTGAACTTTCCAAACAAAAGAATCATGCATTGGAAACATAATGCAATTCTATCATTAAATATCATAAGTTGGCTTTAGCTTTAGAAGTAAATTGAGTAGCTGCATAAGAATTTTTTTTTTATATGGTAAAGGTAATTTCACTTCTCTTTCTGGGTCTATTTGTTGGTATTTTTGATAGTTGAAATGTTTTCGAGATTAATGCAACTTATTGAGTTATCTGTCTTTTTAAACTATGTACCTAGACTCTTCTCTTTTTTTTTTTTTTTTTCTAAAGTATGATGATCTAAATATATGGAAGAACTTTAAAAGGTTTAGTATACCCATGTTGGACGCATCCTTATATTATATCTGACACTAACCCTCGATTCTAAGTAACAGCCTTTTAATACTGTTTTGAGATAGTCTCTCTCCCTCTATTTAAGTTCTAAATATGTTCGATATTATTCTTGCAAGTCTATGATATAACAGGTTTTATCAGCCCTTTTTGTTTCAAAGGATATGGAAAACTAAGTGATAAAGAAAAAGTGGAATGAACAATCGGTGCAATTTTGTCCTATGTTCTTTTCTTCTTTTCCTTTTTCTTGTATAAAAAATTGTTCAAAATATAACTTCCTTTCCTAAAATTCTTTGCAACATTGATCTAGATAGCCTTATCTTGTACAGGGGATTTTCAACTTTCCATGCTTTAATTGCAGCATGGGCTTCTCTCTACCTCCTACTATTCTCAGATCTTTTTGACGAGGATGCCAGTAATGACTTGATTGTTAATAGATTCCAAATCCCAAGATAGCTCAAAAAGGGAGAGGCAAGTTTACATAATCTTTTTTACTTGAATGATTTTCACATTGATTTCTTAGCTGTGGGATTTATTGAATTCAGGAATAGAGAAACATTCCCAGATGAGACTGAAGCCTGTAAACGCTGCAACTGTAGAAGATCCAGATGTTTGACACTGTAAGTTCACATGCGAGACAGAACATTTCACTTAAGTACTATGTTACTCGGACTTGGTTTAAACATATACCCGAGATCGGTATGTTTAATTTTCTTTTAAGTTTTCTTCATGTATTTAGAAAATGTTTGGAATATGATACCCCGAATGTTCAGAGGGTGCTCAAAAACTTTATACAGTGTCTACTTTCATTTTATTCAATCACATCAATATACACATCATTAATAAGACATATGTTTTAGTCAAATAATCAAATGCATATAACATTTGCCATTTTCAAAATGTTTCACCTATATTTCATTTCAAACCGAAAACAACTTTTTTTCCCTTTAAATTTATGTAATTTCTTAAGTGTTTGACATGAGAAAATATGTCAGGGTGATGAAAACTTGATGAACACTCCATCAGCCAGGCACAAAAGCGGATGCAAATACAAGAAGTCAAAATGCCTAAAATAGTATTGCGAGTGCTATCGGGTATGTTTTAACTTGGTAGCTCCATGTTACTTATGTTGCTTCCAATTTCCTTTTTTATCTTTAAGAACTTGTTTTCAAGATCCATGTGTAATATACACCTGGATATTGATATGTTATATGACTCTCCAAGTGTAGAAAAAAAACTCTTTAAATTATTGAACAAATCAGTGTTAGACATAAACTGACAATACTCAAGTTTGTGTTTAATATATGGTTGTCATCTTATTTCCTTTTCGGATGAAAAGTCAACTTGTTAAGATGATATAGTATATGAACTTAATTACCTCTAATCAATCTGAATGCACAAACATTCTTCATTTTTTTTTTTAGGCTAAGGATGCCACTATGAGGATTGTGACAATTCTTTTGGCAATAAGTCGGGTAATTTCTAAACTTGAAAATGATTTAACATATCTATAATGGACACATTTCTGGATCGTAGGGGTGAAACCAGAATTTTTTTTGGGATCGAGACTAAGTTACACATTTTTGTATGAGATAAAATGCAATTTCTTAATTATATTAGTTTATAACTTCATATTTTTTAGAATCATTAAATCAAAATTTCATTATTTTGAGGGTAAAACTATAATTTCACCATGAATTAACTTATAATTTTATACATTTTGGGATCTATAACCCTGCCTCCCTTCCCCATGCTGAATCTCATGCTCCCACCCAATCATTTGTAACATGGACCATTAAATGCTTATTTGTCCTGATTCGAATGATGAATGCTGACCCTAGCTGTGATGCTTACATACAAGTATTATATACCCAATTATTAGTGACTAACTAACTTCACCATGCTGGAGCTACAGAATCAATGTTCCAGAGAGTGGAAAAACAGCAGAATCAGTCTCATGAGATGCTAAATACAGCTCAAGTTATGTCTGACAGCACCTTGGCCAGGACTGCTAATTCGTTTTCATCAATGTGGGAAAAACTCGTCTGACATCCTCCCTCAAGATTACATGATATGAGGGACTGTCAAAATGTCTCACAAGCTGAATCAGAAAACGGAACTTGCTACTCCTCTGCCTTGAGTCCTAAGCAACCATGTCGGAGTAAGGAGATTGATAATATCTGTGAGATCATGGTAGATGGTTTTCCTGACTACCACATGGAAACCTCCAACCCCATCGACACAGTGAAATCTGGCTCGGGTTTGGGGCTCTATAATGGTGAATGACTTTGATTTTTTTTCTTTTGTACAATTTGTTATGGAAATAAAATTGTGTGTTATGCCTAATAAAATTGATGAATGGATATCCCTCCAATTATGTTATCTCCATATTTTGCCTGAAATTTTATGATTTTATGATTTTATTTACACTACCAGAGGCTCCAATGCATATGACCTTTGTGTTTGTGTGTATTTTGTTGTTGCAAGTACCATCCGTTTTCTTTTAATTATTTTCCTTTTATGCGTCTTCACTTTTGGACTTTAATTTTGACTTAGGCTCGTTTTTCTATAGGGGCATTTTAGTACGGTTTAGTTTTATTTGTTATAAGAGAGGGATTTAAGCTCATTATTAGTGAGTGCTCTTGTAGGATAAAGCATTTCGCATCTCTATATTTTTGGGATCTTTGCTTATTTAGCAATTAAAATCTAATTTGCCTAAGCCCTGATCTGATTTCTAAACTGGACTGTTTTTTAGGGTTCGTAAAACTTAATTGAGTTATTGCTTTTGCATTTTAGTATTGCAAGAACTTTGCTGAAAGAGTGCTGTAGCAGGAAGGTAGTTTGGTCACATTTGAAAGGTTCATGTTGTCCTAATTTTTAATGATGCTTGAAGATGATTTTTGCTTGCGGTATTCTGCTTTGTTTTGCTTTCTTTTCATTTTGCTCACACTGGAACAATTGGTCTCTTTGTGGTCTATGTTGTTGGAGGTTGAATATTTATCGTAATACGATCAATTAAAGACTTTTGTTTTCCATCTGTGTGCCATAGGTGGTACGTGACAATCTTAACACAGTGAAGGCAATTCCTTTGGAGTACGTGGGATACTACCGTTAGATGTGGACACTTTGAAGCCTAATCTCATTGAAGGGAAAGTTTTGAGTTCGCTATCTGATTCGCAAAGAGAAAAAAGTTGTTGACCAAATATTTGTATGCTTTGCTTCTCCATTCATTTTCTGAACTTTTTTTCAGTTTAAAAACAATAACAGAATATTTAAATTAATTATGTTATTATGCATGGACAATATGCTGATTATTGCCCAATGCCCCAATGATAAACTTTTGCTTGTGCAAGCATCAATAAAGAGGGGAATGTGCTCCTACTGTATCTTTAAAACACTATTTTTTTCTTCTCTTGTATATTGATCTTACCATAGAACTTCAGCTTAATGATGTGGAATAATTGCCTCTGTTTTCAACTTACTATCCTAGTGGGATAGTCTGATAGGTTTTTGGACGAGGAAGACACAGAGTGGATGCCAGCTCGTATTGGACTTGTTTTGGGCCTTGATTTAGTTAGTTAGATGGGTCCTTTTTTCTTCTTTTTTTCTTTTGTTTTCTTTTTATCTCTTCCTCCTTTATTGTCCTTTCTAACAAACCGCTGCCGCTGCCTCCGCCTCCCACACTTTCCAGCGTCTTACCTCCTATCAGGGCAGCTTCCTTCCCATCATTCAAAATCTAAATCCTCTAATATATCTAATCATTTCATAGCTCCCTCGTTTCTTCGCCAATTCTCTCACTCTCGCTCTCTTTTCAATTTTTTCCTGTCATTCTTTTTTAGCTTTGGGTAACTACAGGCCAAAAAATCACACGCTACAGTCGGAAGAGAGTTTTCGTGAGAGAGAAACCCTAAGTTTTCTCTGGCATTTCTGGTTTTTTTTTATTTTTTAAATCTGCCGCTTCATCGGAGACGCATATCAGGTATGAATCTCTGTTTTAGTTTCAGATCCATGCTTCTTTACTTGTATTTCAGTGGGTTTTTCTTATGGTTTTTGGTTTTCGGCTTTAGAAATCACTGTTTCGTTCTGTCTTTCAAATCTATAGATGTCGGTCTTGTTCTTCATTTTTTTTTTGTTTATTTTGGATTGTTTGTTTCTTCAAAATCGTTTGGGTGTATTTAAAGCTGTTAAAGCTGCATTCTATTTGTTGAGGGAATAAGAAAACAGTAATACTGAGTTTTTAAATATCTTCAGAGAATTGGATATTAAATAGTTGCACAACGTTTTAATAAGTACAGGGTTAATTTTCATTCTTATTTTGGTCTGGGGATATCCCTTTGGTATTCCGTTTCAGGATAAGCTATTCAAAGGATATCCCCATCTTATCCCATCCCGGTTCAGTATTTTTATTGCCCGCTTCAGTTTTTTATGTATCCGGTTCAGTTTTTTGCGTGTTTGGACCGGACTTCCTGTCGTACTTATTCCGGCTAGGGATATCCCACTGCAGGGATTCCTCGGCTCTGGGGTATCCTATTTAAGGATAGCCCGGCTTGGTATATCCCATTCCAGGGATATCCGAACGCAGGGTCTGGGGATTTGATGCTTGGAGCTTGGGTTTAGGGTTGGGCTGGTGTTATCAATTAGAAAAGCCGTGTGTCATCATCAGGTGACCAGAATATATACCAAAATTTTCATTAACCTTATAAATTATTAAAAAAAATTGACGGTGAGGTTTCTTTTTAATTGAAATGGGCTTTTTTATAATAAATCCAACAAGCCAATTCTAGGCCATTGACGACTTTAATCCAACAAACCAAATGGACCGTCTAAATGAGGGGAAGAAAATAAGGAAGCCAGCCAGCCACTAAGAAATGAAGCTTCTCTCCTTTGTTATAGGGTTTATGAATAATCTCGATTTCAATCTCTCTTCTCCTGACATATCTCCGGCAATAAAACACCAGCATTTCATTCCATCTTCGTTTGTTGGGTTTTGGGTCAGATCGACTCCCGGGTAAGAATTCATGCCTTTGTTTCACAGTTCGACTCCTTATTCCGCTTCTCCTAAAGATTCTTCTCATTTGAATCTTTGCCATTGTCGTTGTTACACAGCTTTTGGTTTGGAATTACGGGTCGATCATAGGATGGTTGACTGAATCGGTTTCCAAATTGGGTTTTTGTTTTGTATTGTAAGCAATTGAGTGAATTGGGATTATAAATCCATAAATGGATTTTGAATTTCTTTGTCTTTGTTATTTCAGAAAGTGATTTGTTTGTAATTTATGCTTTTGGTTGGTTTAAAATAGTTTAACTATTTTGGAGTAGCATAGGGATATTGCGTTGCCAGGTATCAAATTGTACACTGTGCTTGTCACAGGTTTTCAGTGAGAACTCTTCATTAGTATCTAAGCTATGACTTAAAATTTGTCATAGGATGGATGATCTCTTTACAGTCAATCATCCAGGATAGATGTTTAAAGTCTTTGGTCTCTAGAACATTACTTGGACTAATAAACTAGCTTTATGGTTAAAAGGGTGTGTTCCTTACATCTGTAAGTGTTTTCGTTTTTCTTAATGTCTGTTCGAAGCTGTTTGAAGAATCTCATGTCTTCCAGGATAACATCTTATCTGAAAAAAAGTGGCTTCGGATTTTGTGTAATTCATATTTTAAGCAGCTTTTGGAAGATGTTGCTTTGTTTTTGTGGCAAGTGATTCAAGTAACAGAGTTCTATTTAAGCAGCCATTGGTTAATGACTTTGGCTTATATCGTATTAGTTTGCATGAATTTGATTCTTTGAACAATCTTCTTGTGGTGTTTTGGGTTTAATTCAAAATTTCCCGAATCATTAATGGTTGGTGTGGAAATTTGATTAGGACAATGTGAAAAAGTTATGCTCTAATTTTCCGAACTGTCAAGATATAGGTGTTTTAGGGGAAGCCTACTCTCTGTTTACTGTTAAGTTTAATCTTGAGTGTTAAATGAGGTTGATATCCTTTAATCTACAGTTTTTATATTTTTAAGGACAGGGAATAGCTGTTTCCAATTACTTGAACACTTGGCTATTTTCATTTAATCTACAGTTAAAATATATTTAAGGCCACTTTCCTTATACAATTGCTGTTTGATTTTCTTTTTTCAAGGAAAAATGCAGTTTGTATGGCATTGTTGTGTGTTTTCTAATAGAATCGAAAGTAAGAGACTTTGGGCTCAATTAACATCAATTTTAACTAGAAGAACATGGTCATATTTCGCGTGAAAAGTCTTGCATTTTATCGGGTGCTAAGGTGGTGCATATTAGTCCGTCCATGGATCAATGCATATTTGGTTTTCTTTTCACACTGCTAGGTGCTTTCACTCATCGGTAAGGATTGGGGTAGATTTTCTTTAAAAGAGTTCAGTGGAGCTGATCGATGAACTTAGTTGGAATTGTTTGTGTGCTGGTACTTATATGATTTAGAAATGGATTTTGATTGAAATATTCAGGTTATATCTAAATGCATGGCATGGCTGGAATTAGGGATGCAATTTAACTGAAAATGTTGTTTTGTATTACAAAGTAGTTACGAGTCGTTATTGTGTTGCATTAGAAGATGTTAACCACTTGTTGTTTTCTTTCTTATGAAGAACACAGTATATTTGCCTTTTTTGATCTTACAACGAGAGTTTTCTTTCAAAGTTTCATATTTGAATCGTATTACTGGTTTATTTTTCAAAAAATCCGAATTACTCATCTTTTGCTTTGGTATTGTTAATTATGTAGAAAATGAAGGTTTCTCTTTTGAGGACGTCGGCCATTCATATCAACCCAAGGTATCTCTACAATCTCATGGTTTTGTTTGGAATAACATTGATGCGTGTTGTTTTATTTGATTGTTGTTTTCTAAATTGTCAAAATTAAAGTAAATTTTCTTTGGATCAAATTTAATTTTACAACAATTAGTAAAATATTTTTGACAAAACAATTTAATTTTGAAGCAATTGTTTTAAAAGAAAATAGTTTTAATAAACTTTAATTTAATTTAAATTTTAAGAATTGTTTTAAAATTTTTTTTAACCGGATCATTAGGTTCAAGCATTACACACCACTTAAATCCGGATATTAGCTTTGTGATTATGTACTTGGAAGTAGTTCCGGGTTGTTTGGTTCTTGAATCCGGGACCGGTAGTGGCTCATTAACAACATCGTTTGCAAGGGCTGTGGCACCAACGGGATATGTGTATACCTTTGATTTCCATGAACAGAGGGCTGCCTCAGCTAGGTAAGCCTAAATGTTTATTGTTTGCAAAAGTGCATTATGATGAAATATGATATGGTAATTGTGTAGGTTAAAGTTGAATACTTGGTTATCTTGAGTTGATGTCTTCATAGATCTACATTTTGTTGCCGTGATACTTCATTGTCTTTAATTGTTTCGGTTTACAGATATTTATTAGTTTCATTAGTGAGTGCATTGTTATGAAATTTTGGTTTCAAAGATTGTTATGAAATATGATTTTAGAAACTGCTTAGGTTGAGCTTGAATTCTAGGTAGATTTAAGAAGTCTGTTCAGGTAGATGTATTCTTTGAAATACGACATTCTGTTGCTGTCATGCTTCGTAGTCTCAAAAGTATCTCGGCTTTATGGAACCTTGCGTAGGACTCATTTATGATGCATATTTTATCCCATTATATGGTTTTTGCTTG